>NC_080112.1:80935664-81670206 GCF_950005125.1 Chionomys nivalis | reverse complement strand
CCAGCCTCATGGCAGAGGTACCATCTGTAGCCATGTTTATCACAACTCTGTGGCGTTTCAAGGTCCTTGCCAGCAAACAAGCTTACAACACTCAGATGCTCTCTCTGTAGCTGACCTCCTGCCTCAGAGTCAGAGTTTGCACTGGCAGGATGGCCCACAAGGCTGGCATTTTAAAACAGCACAACTTTTTTCCTGCTACGGCCAAAAACAATCATGCAGTCAGCTTTTCACCAACACCGTTTTAAGTATTTCGTGGCAGGACCTCTTAATGAGCTGCGGGTTTTGCAGCTAAAGCTGAGTCAGGAAGCCTCTCTTAGATGAGAGTGCTTGCTTGCCTCTAGCAAGCAGAGCAGACCCGAGAAATTGTTGCTACCACGAAAACATGCTTTATTCTTTCCCAAGCTTTCTCAGGCTTTCTGTAGATTCAGTGCCCCATGTCTGGACGCCATCTGTAGTAGGAGCTGCGGGCCTGCTTTTCGTCCTGCCTGGCTCCTGCATGGCTAGCTTTACACCAGAAATAACAACACACAGATTGTATTCATTTAAACACTGCTTGGCCCATTTCTATTCATGTGTGTAGCACCTTGAGGTGAGCTTACCAGGAAGATTCTAGCCTACGTCCATCCTGGGTCGGAGCTTCATTGCATCTGGCCGGGAGAGGGGAGCATGGCGTCTGTCTCTCAGAGGACCTGCCCTGCATCTGAGCTCACTTCCTCTTCCTCCCAGCATTCTGTTCTGTTTACTCCACCTACCTATGTTCTAACCTATGAGGACCAAGCAGTTTCTTTATTTTTAACCAATGACCTTCCTGCATCACACACACACACACACACACAAACACACACACTCAAATAGTTGCATCATATGTAGATCTAATTTTTAGGTTTTTTCGACACCTCCTGAAAGTAGTTCATAGAGGCTGTATGAATGTATAAAATTGGAGAGTAGTATAGGACAATTCTGTATTCTGTCAATTATGCTTTAAATAAATGCTGATTGGCCAGTAGCCAGGAAGGAAGTAGAGGCGGGACAACCAGACAGTAAGTAGAGGTGGGGCAAGGAGAACAGGAGTATTCTGGGGAGAAGGAAGCTCTCTCCCTAGTCCTGTCCAGACACTGGAGAAGCAGGATGTGATCTGCCCCACTGAAAAAGGTACTAAGCCATGTGGCTAACATATACTAAAATAATGGGCTAATGTAAGTTATAACAGCTAATAAGAAGTCTGAGCTAATGGGCCAATAAGTTTCTATCTAATGTAGACTCTATTAATGTGCTCTCTAATTTTTTGTTCCACAAAATTGTTTTAATTATCATACATTACTTGAAATACACATTTCAGAGGTATTGCTAACTTTCTTTCTGTTCCTTTTTCTTTGTGAAATTTATTCCTGAGCATTTTTATTCACTCTGATAAGGTTGTAACTAGAATTAATTTGTTAATTTGAGGATAAATCCTGATAAATAAGAATTGTTTATTAGAATAGAACTTTTCTAGTGAAACAAAGAATTCATGAAACAGTTTTATTCTTTATTTATCTAATTTATAGCCTAACTCTTTTATTCTTATCATAACAAAAGTGTTTGCAATAGGTACAATAAAGTTTTGTTTTACCCATATTTTAGAATATGTTATTTTACAATAATTTTATTATTGTAAAAATGTAATAAGTATAAAAATCTGCAACTGGACATTAAAATCACTTATTTTAACTTCATAAAAGATATGCCTAGGTATAAATAAATTAAAACCTAAATTTTATTTTAGAAATAAAATTGATTTATGAGTATAGGTATTTGGCCTGCCAAAATGTGTGTATGTACACCACCCACGTACCTAGTGCCCACAGAGGCCAGAAGATTGTGTCAGATCCTCTAGAACTGGAGTTATGATTGTAAGCTGCCACAAGAGTGCTAAAAAATGCATCTGGGTCCTCTATAATAACAAAGAGTTCTAACCACTAAGCAATCTCTCCATCCCCATTGCTTAATTTTTAAAAATGTTACATTTCTTAAAAGGTGATTGACAAACTTTCCAATTTTGTAATAGAAGATTATAGGAATAATCTACAACTCATCAACAAAGAAATAATTAAAGAAACAAGAGGTTCTTTGTGTGTTCACTTATCAAATTCTCCCATTAGCTGCTCTGATCTTTCTGTATTACTGGCAGCTGTCTGGATCCAACTGAGAAGTATATTAGGGGGATATTCAAAAACTGATTTTCAAATCTTGGCAAGTAGCACTCACAGACTTGGGTTACAGAAATCTTGCTTTGCCTCCTTTGGACAAAAATTGACATATTTTGCCAATTTAATGGTTGAGTTAAATTGCTACATGAGTCACTTGTGTAATCAAAAATTTATTCTGCACATGGATGTGCTGTCATTCTAATACTGCAATAAAATATCAAAGACAATTGTCTAAAACATAAGGAAGGCTTATATTTCCTAACAGTTTCAAAGGTTTTTTTCATTGGTCAGTTTTCTCCTTTTCCTCTGAGCCTGTGATAATGCAGTACTCAGAGTATAAGTGTATGGTAGAGCAAAAAAAAACCTGTTTACTTTATCAAGATCTAAGAAGCAAAGAAAGACAAGCTATGCAAAGTGCCCATCTTACTTCAAGAGAACATCTCCAGTCGCCTAACTTCTTCCTACAAGGCCCCCTTTTTAAATGCTCTGATAGTACAACATGCCTCCACAGAAACCTTTAACGCATGATTTGCCTTTGGGGAACACTTAATCATCACAATCAATACAAAATCCCAAAATACTGTGGCCACTGTGAGAGACACACACTGATGTAGATAATGCATCAAAATTAGTAAGTAAAAAAACTAGAAATGAAAAGTGATACTGAAGCTTTTACTCAATAATTCCTCCCTCTATCATCAATCATAATACCCTCTATAAGGTACATGAAACTCAAACATGCTTGAAAGAATATAATGGCTGTCAAAAATTAAAATTCTACATCTGGGGCTCTTTTTATGCTAATAACTTGTGGTTGTATAACTTTTTCTCTATAGTATTGCTTGAAATCAGGGTACCCAGATGCTAATTCACATACCTATGGATACTGGATTTTTTTTATAAAAAAAAGCCAGAAATACACAACAGAAAAAAAAGAAAACACCTTCAACAAATGGCATTTGTTTAACTGGATGTCAGCATGTAGAAGAATGCAAATAGATCCATTTCTATCACCCTGCACAAAACACAAGTACAAGTGGATCAAAGACCTCAACATGAATCCAGATACACTGAATCTGATAGAAGAGAAGTAGCCTTAAACATGTTGACTCAGGAGATAACTTCCTGAACAGAACACCAACAGCATAGATACTAAGATCAGCAATTGATAAATGGGACCTCATGAAACTGAGAAAAATATGTAAGACAAAGGATGCCATCAAAAGGACAAAATGGCAGCCAACAGAATAGAAAACAGATCTTTACCAACCTCACATCTGACAAAGGGATGATTTCCAAAATATATAAAGAACTCAAAAAACTAGACATCAACAAACCCAATAATCCAATTTATAAATGGGGTACAGATCTAAACAGAGAATTTTCAATAGAGTAATCTCAAAAGGCTGAGAAGCTCTTAAAGAAATTTTCAACACCCTTAACCATCAGGGAAATTCAAAAAACATTCAGAGATTCCATCTTATACCTTTCAGAATGGCTAAGATAAGAAACACAAATGACAGTTTATACTGGAGAGGATGTAGAGCAAGGAGAACACTCCTCCATTGCTGGTGGGAGTGTAAATGTGTCCAGTCACTTTGGAAATCAATATGGTGTTTTTTTACAAAATTGTGAATCAATCTACCTCAAGACCCAGCTATACCACTTTGGGCATATACCCAAAGAATGCTCAAACATACCACAAGGACATTTGCTCAACTATGTTCATAGCACCTTTATTTGTAATAGCCAAAAACTGGGAGCAACCTAGTAACCCCTCAACTGAAAAAATGGCTAAAGAAACACAATGGAGAATTACTTAGCTGTATAAAACAATGATATCATAAAATTTGATGAAAAATTGATAGAACTACAAAAGATCATCCATCCTGAGTGAGGTAATCCAGACCCAGAAAGACAAACATGCTATCTACTCATTTATAAGTGGATATTAACTGTAAAGAATAAACATGATGCAATTCAAAGACCTAAAGAAGCTAAGTAACAAGGACGTCTCAAGGGGGAATGCATGAATCTTACTGTGAAAGGGAAGTAAAATAGATATCATGGGTCAGTGGGGGGAGGGGTCTGGCTGGGTGTGGACACGGGAACAGGAGGTATCAGGTGGAGGAAGGGAGGAGTATTGGGGAAGTGAAATGGAATCAGGAGTATCTCTGGGATGAGCTAGAAACCTAGTGCAATGGAAGCTCTAAGGAATCTATGACAGTGACTAAGACTCCTAGCAATGGGAGATATGGAGCCTGAACTGGCCATCTCCTGTAACCAGGAAGGACTTATAGTAGAGGGATTGAGACTCCAACCCAGTTCCATAACCTTTGACTTACAATTTGCCCTACCTACAAGATACACTATAGGGTAAAGATGGCACAGAAAATATGGGAGTGGCCAATCAATGGCTGGTCCAGATTGAGATCCATATCATGAGAGGGAATTCATTCCTGACTCTTCTTTGGGGGTCAAGACCCAGAGGCTGGACAGCCTAGAGACCTAGGATAAAACTAAACACAACAGGCAAAAAAAAAGTCAATGTAATGATGTCTAATGATATTCTGCTATACATAGATTGATGACTATCCCAAGTGTCATCAGACAGCCTTCATCCAGTAACTGATGGAAGCTGATAAAGAGACCCACTGCAAAACGTTAAGTGGACATCCTGGAATCCTCTGGAAGACGGGAGGAAGGATTGTGGGAGCAGAGGGATCAAGAGCATCACAAGTAAACCCACAGAATCAATTAACCTGGGCTCATAGCATTTCACAGATACTGAACCAACAACCAAAAAACCTACATGGGTCTGACCTAGGCCTTCTGCATATGTGTTACTACTGTGAAGACTTGTCTTCTTGTGGGACTTCTTGAAGTGGGAACAGAGGCTGTCTCTGACTCTTTTATCTCCCTTTCTTCCTACTGGGTTGCTTTCTCCAACCTTAATAGGAAAGGATGTGCATAGTCTTAATAAAACTTGGTATGTTATGACTAGCTGATATCCATGGGAGGCAATGCCCTTTTCTGAAGAAAAGGAGAAGAGTGGATTGGGGAATGAAAAGGAGAAGTTGGGGGAGAGACTGGGAGGAGAAGAGGGAGGGAGGGGAAACTGTGAATGAGCTGGTGAAAATTAATTAATTAAAAATTAAAATTTGCAATTCTAATAAAAAGTAGTGAAGATACAATTATCCAAATATTTTGCAATGACACTTGCAGTTTTTTATGCATGGACAGGTTTGAGAATTCTTTCTCTGCATAGGTCATAGTTAATATGTAAACAATGACTTTCATCTAGGTATTTCTTTTCATACTTTACCATAATGCCATAAAATACAGTTATACACACCTCTTCCTAATTGCTTTATTTTCCCCATGCTTCATTTCACATTTATAAAGATCATTAAGCCTACAGTAGGTGGAAAATGTATTAGTTAATTATTTTTATGGAAAATATAAAAAGCAAGAAGCTATTTAATTATACCTTCAACAATTTTTGTTTGTGTGCTGTGGTTCAATAGTCTTTTATGTTTGATATATTTTACATGAAAGGAAAATAGAATTTTACTTTCAAAGAGATTATGAATCATAGAGTATGCTAAAAATATGCCAGTGAAATTTTGCTGGATCATATTATTATTTTGTAAGATAAACAATCAATTATGGGAATTTTGGCTAAATTATTTCATGTCACAATAAACGAGTTGAGAAATTAGTGGCTTCCAAAAATTAATTTTTTATAACATAGATTTTTAAAGCAATGTTTTAAGAGATAATATTTTTATTGGGCAGTGGTGATACAATTTTAATCCCAGTACTCAGGAGGCAGAAGCAGAAGCAGACAGATCTCTGTGAGTTGAAGGCCAGTCTGGTCTACAGAGTGAGTTTCCAGATAGCCAAGGCTACATAGAGAAACTCTGTCTCAAAAAACCAAAAAAAGAATAATGTTTCCATGATATATATCATATATATGATAAAATATCAATAAATCACTTGTCGATACCTCTCTCTCTCTCTCTCTCTCTCTCTCTCTCTCTCTCTCCCTCCCTCCCTCCCTCTCTCTCTCTATGTATATATATATATATTATATATATATATATATCAGCAAAGACAAATCCAAATCTCTATCATGAACTTTTAAAATAATTTAAGAGTTTGACTTTGCAGATTTATATTCATTTTTCTCAGTATCAGATCATAGAAGAATGCACATACATACAGATTCTTCATGCTACCTTTGGCTATTTTTTCCAAAATAAATGTATAATTTTTCAATATTTAACTTTTCAAGTTAATTTATCAAATGAAAAAATTTTCTCTTTTAAGCAACTTTTATGATCTCATCTAACATCAGATCTAATCTTTCTACTTATAATGATCACCTAGAACAAATAAGAGAAACTAAAATAAAATAGAGAACTTGTTTGGAACTCCAAAAATATCTACAATTAATTTTTAATACCATGCTGGAAATTTAAATCTGAATGGGAATACTTTCATAGATGTGATGAGGTCAAAAACAAAGTGGTAAAACAAGATATGAAAACAGATTAGGGAATTATTAACAAGAGGCATCCTCTGGTTATGGTAATTTTGAACCAAATATTCAAAATCCATATGTTACTTGTACCTTGGCCCTGCCTACTCCAGTGTTACTAGATTACAAAGTACAAATTGGCAAAAAAATGAAAATTAAATTTTACTAACTTGGCATTCAGGAAAATATATTTTAATAAATTCTCTGAATATGTATAAGAAAGTGAAGGGTTAACTGAGTAAAATGGAAGAGTAAAAAAAAAAACTGTAAGCCATGTGTAATGGACTCCCCTGTCATTCATGCCCTCAGGAAGCAGAGGCAGGTGGATTGCGAGTTGTTACCAGAAATGGGAACCACAGACTCTATCAAAAACAAACAAAACAAAGGAAATCCAAGACAGGTGACAAGAACTTCATGGTGTATCTTTGAAGTCTGCCTACTCTCTTTCAACATAATATAATGCTTTGCTTATTATAGGTACCCAGTCTATAGTTTGAAAATTCAGTTTTAATAAATTCAGTAAATGAAAAGATCAAGGCCAAAAGTACTTTTTAAAATTCTAATTACATAAAGGCATCACAGAGAATGGGTGAAACGTTTTGCTAGCTACATTGGAAAGGGATTTAGTGCCTAGTATATACAAAGAGAAAGCCTCCAAGAGCAAACAACTCAACTAAAAACGAACTACAGAATTTAGTATGTCTCAAAAGAAGAAATGCACAGTCCATTGAACATATTTTAAAGTTCTCTCCATCCCTAGCCACCCAGAGAACACAGATTAAAACCCCTTTAAGACTCTATGACACTCCAGTCAGAATGGCCCTCATCAAGAACTCCAATAACAGCAAACACTGGTGTGAATATGGGGAAAGGAGAATCCTTTACAATTTGGTAGGAATGTAACTGGTGAAGCTACTTTGGAAGTCAGTGTGAGGGTTTCTCAATAACTAGAACCAAAACTGCCTACTAACTTAGCTATATTACTTCTGGGCATCTATACAAAGTAATATATTATACTACAGAGATTCCTACACATCCATGTTCATTGCTGCTCTATTTACAATATGTTAAAAACAGATGCATCCTAGAAGTCCATCAACTTATAATAGACAATGAAATATGATACACATTTATGAAGTGGAATTTTATTCAGCTGTAAGGAAAAAATAAAATTGTGATACTTGCTGGGAAATGGATGTACCTGAAAAATGATATAATGAGTGAGGTCACCAAGGCCCCGAAGAACAAACACTACGTCCTCACTCATATATGGATTTTAGCTGTGACTCTTTTGTTCTGTTTGTTTAACATGGAGTTCCTGTGGAAGCCAATAAAGTAGGAAGAGGACATGGGTAAAGTAATTACTTTGGGTGGAAAGGATTAAGCAGAGAGGGAGTGTGGTGATGGGGAGGCAAAACGTGGGGTTGTAGGGAGGAGTAGTCAGTATAAAGAGAATAAAAATCTATATAAAAACCTGCGATCTTGTATCCTAAATAAAAACATATAATTTTTTTCATGTTCAAATGGCACTGCTCCTAGAAACAATGAGTTACTGAACATTTCCCCAGTCCCAAGGATGAGATACTAAAGGTCTCAGGAACCCTCAAAACAACACAGGCTCTTGTCAATCCTCTTTGTTGCACGCCAGAACTAGGGAATAAGAACATTTTGTTCAAGATATATGTTCTGGTTAGTTTTTTGTCAGCTTGACACAATCCATTGTTGTCTTAGAAGAGGGAAGCTCAGCTGAGAAAGGCTTCCATCAGATTGACATATTGGTAAGTCTCTAAAGCATTTTTTGACTGATGTGGGATGACCCAGCCCACTCTCTGTGGTGCTACTCCTTGGCCCTGGGCTGTATGAGAAAGCTGTTTGAGTATGAGGTGGGGAAGTGAGCCAATAAGCAGTATTGCTCCATGATCTAGCACTGCTTCATTTATTAGTCCTGGGTTCTGCCTTGCTTGTGTTACTGCCTTGGCTCCCTTCAGGGATGGACTGTGGTCTATGCATGTAACCCTGATAAGCTCTTTTTTGTTATGGTTATTAGAAACCTAACTAGAACAATATCTCACACCTTGGTCATAAGGAATATCAACAGCAGGTCAAACATAAATGGAAGGCCAATCTGCCAGGCATTATAGGCCCACCTGTGCAATAGCAGCTTCACTGTTGTGGGAATAACTAACAGTTCTCTGATTGGTTTTGAGGCCCTCTCAAGTAAGGGGCCCTTGGTCTTCTACTCCAAGAGTTGCTAACAGTCTTAGTCTCGAGAGATGGCAGGCCTTGGTGGAAACATGTGACTGCAGTGTAATTAAATTGACATGACATTAAAACTGCCTTCTAAGAATCTACACTTATGCTCACAAACAAAAGCTGCTCCCAGCTTTGACCATAAAACCCTCTCCTGATCATGAACAGTGGGCATGTAGAGATTCATGTCAGCCCAAGATGCTGAAAACAAGTAAGAACTCAGTTCTAAACAAGATATTTCCAACACCTTCTCTAAGTTTCATGGAACATTGCAGAGGGAAGGACAGGAAGTACTTTCAAACTATGTTATCAAGATGAAGGGTCGCAAAATGCAATCCTCTAGACTTAACACAACCATTGCAATCATTAACTCACATCTGTGGTTACCTATCTGCACTGGGCTCATATAAAATTTGAGTATCAACAGTTAGACAGGGAAGAGGAGGGACTTATGGCGCTCTACCATTTACTTCTGAACTATTGGCTATTGGTTGATTCTAGGGTTGGAGGTTATCATATTAACGGTGTAACGACCGCTGAGTCCAGCAGACTCCAAAGGATAGTGCCAAACCATAAACACACAAAAGGCCCTTGTTTAACCTCATTTGTAATATAATAAGGTGAAGAGATATGCACATGAGAGAGAGGAGATTTGTGAAGTTGGGAGAAGGTATGATGTGAGATTGGTCAATATGCATTGCATACTTGTCTGACAATTTTGATAGTAAAACATTAGTTAGAACCAGGCAGTGGTTGCTCGTGCCTTTAATCTGGTCTACAGAATGAGTTCCAGGACAGGCTTGAAAGCTACAGAGAAACTCTGTCTCTAAAAACCAATAAATAAACAAATAAATAAATAAAACAGATGTGAACTTTCCACAACAAAAACTATTTAAATTTAGGTCACCATAGGGCTAGAGGGAGTATCTGCCAGAGAAATACCTTATTTCTTCCAGGCTAGCATTTGATGATGTTCTTTCTGGAAATAAACTTTTAAGTCAAGGATAATCTCCACAGAGATCAGCAAAGCATTGAATGGGTGGGACTCAGCAGATAATCTTCAATAAGCAAAATGTTACTCATTAGAAAATGGGTTTCAAAGAGTAGCCTTGGCATTTAACACACTGGCAACACAGAGCTCACAAAGGGTATTTTGAAATGCACAGGTCTAGTAAGTCAACCACTTTCTGTTGGAAGGCCACATAGCCGATAAATATGTGGGCAGCATGAATTAGACTTCACGGGTGTTCTGGTAAAAGGAAACAAAATGCGAGGAGTGAATCTGGGAACAGTTGAGGGAGTGAATATAATCAAAACATTGTACAAAATTCTCTACTAACTAATTTTCAAGCAGCACACATGCAGGCACACACGCACACACAACCTTTTTGATCCTTCGCATGTGAAGTTAAATCAAATTTAAAGGATGGCACAGAGAAAAAGTAGACATATTCTTAGAGCTCACAACCAGGGAAGCTTAATGTCGTTTAATCTGCTCCTTCCCCTGAAGGCTTCTTTGTATCAACTTTAGCCTCATTGGAATGTCGAGAGTTTGGTTGCAAGCTCTGCTCTCCACTGGAACAACCTGTTATTGATTGTTCCAATTATTAGCAACTTAATGCATTGCACTGCCCCAAGGCTTGCCTTTGCTATTTGTTCTGATTCAGTCTTTTGGATCTACGCAAAGGTAATATAGGCCCTCTTCCACATAAAATATCCTAGCCATGCTTTCAGTCATTGGCCTGTGTACTGTGTACAGACGTTTCCTCTGATGCTGTTAAATGCAGAGTCTAGAGGCAAACTAGGGATTTTAAGTGACCATTTCTACACCAACTACCGGGAATAATGCTGAAATAAAGGTGGGAGCGCATAGATTTCTTCATCATAGCAATTTCAATTACTCCTGATTACAAGGAGGTGACAATTAAAAAAATCCGAGAACCTACATGGTGTTTTGCATTGTTGCAGCACTAATCAATGCTCCCGCCAACAATTTTGCCTCTCCTCCAAATTCAAATATTAAGTTTTTAAATTATGTATAATGGAATGGTATATAACCTTAATAATAAGATTCTATCATTTGCTGCAACTTAGACAGAAGTGTGGAACCTTATCTTCTGCTAAGTGAAATAAACCAAGAACCAAAAAAAAAAAAAAAAAAACCAATCGTTTAATTTGAAATCTTGAAAATCATGGAAAAGGTAAAGTAACAGATTTTTTAAAAGCACCTGTAGTCTTGGGCCTAAACAATGATGAGATCAATTTGCTGGTCAGGTTATACCCATAATTTATGCTTACTTTTGAAAATGCAGTGGTCATCATTTATCATTCTGTTTTCCTTGAGTCTTGTTTAAGAATACCTTTGTTAGCCGGGTGGTGGTGGCGCATGCCTTTAATCCCAGCACTCAGGAGGCAGAGGCAGGCGGATCTCTGTGAGTTTGAGGCCAGCCTGGTCTACAAGAGCTAGTTCCAGGACAGGAACCAAAAAAAAAAAGCTACCGAGAAACCCTGTCTCAAAAAATCCAAAAAAAAAAAAAAAAAAAAAAGAAAAGAAAAAGAATACCTTTGTTTGATGCAAATCAACCCAATTTTTGTTAAAATAATAACTTTAACCATGCATTTCTTTTTTGAAAGTGAAATAGTTTAATGTATTTATGAAAACCAGTATATGATTCAGGGAATTCAACATCCTTTTCTGATCTCTTTTGTCGGATCTTTTTGTACACTGTGAAGATGTGTCTTTGCTAATGTGCCCTTTGATTAATAAAGAGCTGAATGACCAAAAGCTAGACAGGAGAGAATAGGTGGGACTTCCTGGAAGAGAAAGGAATGCAGAAGGAATCTATTCATGAGGGAGACACCAGAGAGACATGGGTGAATTGGACATACAGAATGAAAGAGAAATAAAAAACATACATAGCAAAATAGGATTAGTATAAAATACATTAATTAAGTTATAAGAATTAGTTGGGAACAAGCCTAAGTTAAAGGCCAAGTTTCCATAATTAATAATAATTCTCTGTGTTATTTTTTGTGAGCTGGCGGTCAGAAAGAGAAAGTCTGACAAGAAAATCTGGCTACAAACCTCCACAGTTACCAGGCACACAAGGCATGCAGATACACACGTACATGCAAAACACTCATACACACAAATTAAATCAATTAAAAACTACATCCTTGATCTCAGGTGATATTGCCAGTAAAGTACTTGGATGATAAAGAAAAAGTACCTTAATTTTGTCTCAAAACCACACATGAAGCAAAACCTGACATGGTGACATACATGTCATCCTAGTCTGGGGAGGAAAAGGTAGGCTGACCTCTGAGGCTTGCTGGAAAATGAGAGAACTCATCTATAGAAAACAAGGTATATAATACATAAGGAAGGATAGCCAGATAGTGTCCTCTGAACTCTGCAGATACACATGTACACTCTCTCATGCACAGTTGCACATACCTGTACTAGCACACATGAATATCACATACACACAAAATTTAGATTCCTCCTATTATAACCTTTAACACTTTTAAAATGTTTAAACCACATATTGGGTAAGACTGTTTTTCTTGCCTCAAAAATAAAAACTGCTTTCAGAACGCAGTAAAAACAATGTTGGAAATGAAGCCCTGAACTTCTCAAGGTCACCTCCATACCACCTCAGCCTCTGAGTCAATATGAAGATGCTGATTTTGTTAATTAAGAGAAACAACCTGTATATATTGCACTGTCCTACACAAATCCTCAAAGTAGGTTTCTGAACCTTCTACTAAAAGCCTATTTTTAGCCTGATTTCCTCCCACTAAGCCAACAGTTTACTATCTGTTGAATTATTATTTAGTTTTAGTGGGAGAAAGTTTTATGAATTTTAGAAAAATGTGATTATGAAAATATTTACTAATGAGAAATATTTTTATATATTGAAACCACTTTACTTATTTACTTATTAAATGTATGGGTGCATCTGTGTGCGTGTGCGTGTGTGTACATCTCTCTGTGTGTGGTGAAGGGTGTGTATGCCATGACACACAGCGAAGGTCAGAGGAAAACTTCGGAGGAGTCAGTTCTCTCCTTCAGTGTGGGTGTCAGGATTCAAATTCAAGTAGTCAGGCTTGACATCAAGATGACTCAGTGGCAATCTCACCTTTGCTAAAACTACTTGAAAAGAATATTTACACAATTTAGGGTTCACTTTATCACAAACACTGTCCGTATCATTGGCAAAGGAAAACAAATTTTCACATAGGCTTTTCCTCAAACCTGAGAATGGTAGATATGTGAAGGTTACCTACTGCCATCTACTGGTATAAGCGGAAACTTTCATCTACTGAATTTCAGAGGTGTTTCTATTTGTTTAAGGTGAAAATACACCTTATTTCCCTTTGAAGCCTGCACTTTTCTGAAGAGGAAACCGTGAGGGGGTGGATTTCTTGGAGAAGGGAGTTGGAGGAGACTTGGAGGAGTAGAGGGAGGGGAAACTGCAGTCAGTGTGTATTATATGAGAGAAGAATATATTTTAAATATTTTTTATTTTAAAAATTAAAAAGAATATAAAATAAGTTTATAATGCAAAAACCACTTCATTGTTTTTTCTTTTAATTTTTAAGACTGCCATTTAGTTACAGCACTTCTCTCTTCCCTTTCTTCCTTCCAAATCATCCTATATGCAGCTCTCTCTAATATTCATGCTCTCTCTTTTCACTAATTGCTATTGCACACACACACACACACACACACACATATATAGTAACAATTAGTGAAAACAAAAGGTTGACAAATACATCCTGCTACCCTGGAAGAGTGTGTTCTTCATTACTATATTTGTTTAACTGCTACAAAGTATGTAGGTTATTTTCAAATTATGTAACTGAGGAGACATGGGTCCTCCCCAGTGGCTTTAGTTGTCTAGTATGAACACAGTATGTAAGACTAAACAGACTTAGCCTGGCAGTGGTGGCACACACCTTTAATCTAGCACTTGGGAGGCAGAGGCAGGTGGATCTATGAGTTTGAGGCCAGCTTGGTCTACAGAGAGAGTTCGAGGATAGCCAGTGCTACACAGAGAAATCCTGTCATGAAAAACAAAACAAAACAAAAACTAACAACAAAAAAGACTGGCCAGACTTGGGGTATTCTAGCTTATAATGTTTGAGAACAGCATTATGTAATACCAAATAATTTCCCAAGAGTCTTCTGAACTTCATGAATTATTGACAGACAGCATCTCTAACATATTATGTAAAGTACCTACTCAAATAATGAACATGGAGCTAGAGCTAGTGAACCAATTCAATACCTTGGTGTCCCTTGGTCTTAGAGACTCTGACTCCAGGATGGGCAACTGCTTTGCTGTCTAACACACTGGCCTTTCCTTGGATGATATTAAGAATTTGATGTCCAAACACTCAGGGACACTGCCCAAAGTTTTCTCCAAGCTGAACTTTCGAAAACTACCTAAGACAAAAGTTTATGGGGGCAGATACAAAGATTGGGTCAGCATATTAATCAGATAGATAAAAAGATCAACTTGTCAAGAAAGTTAATTGGTATCAGTCACTAAATACTGACAGATAGTATTCATATCTCACAGGCTATAAAACAGCACAGCATATTCAAATTAAGGACTACTTGGAAGACCCTTTTACAGGTGTTTCTATCATTGTTGACATTCCAAATTTTCAGCCTTATTAATATATATGATCAAAATGCAGGCCATGTTTTGGTCATAGATTATCTGTGAGCAAAGACTGAAGGCAAAGAAGAATGGTTTTCACTAGATTAGCTATATGACTCCTTTATATAGTGCCATCATTCTTTTGGGGGGGTCTTTTTTATTTTATTTTTATTCATTTTACATACCAACCACAGTAAGGCCTACCTCACCTCCTCCTACTACCCCTCCCACCCCACCAACCACCCCCATCCACTTCTTAGAAAGGGTAAGGCCTCCCTTGAGGAGTCAACAAAGGTTGGTGCATTAAGTTGAGGCAGGACCTAAAGACCAACTACTCTTACGTATAACCCCAGTAGCACAGACAATAAGAACATCAATAAATAAATGGGACCTCCTGAAACTGAGAAGCTTCTATAAAGCAAAGAACACAGTCAATAAGACAAAAAGGTAGCCTAATGTATAGAAAAAATCTTCACTAACCCCATATCAAACAAAGGACTGAGCTCCAAAATATATGAAGAACTCAAGAAACTAGATATTAAAATTCTAAATAACCCATTTAAAATGTGGTGTACTGAACTAAACAGAGAATTCTCATCAGAAGAATTTCAAATGGCCAAAAGATACTTAAGGACGTGTTCTTCATCCTTAGCGATCAGGGAAATGCAAATCAAAACAACTTTGAGATACCATCTTACACCTGTCAGAATGACTAAGATCAAAAACACTAATGATAGCTTATGCTGGAGAAGTTGTGGAGCAAGGGGAACACTCATCCATTGCTGGTGGGAATGCAAACTTGTGCAACCACTTTGGAAAGCAGTGTGGCAGTTCCTCAGAAAACTGGGAATCAACCCACCTCAGGATCCAGCAATTCCACTCGGGAATATATCCAAAAGGTGCTCAATCATACTACAAGAGCATTTGGTCAACTATGTTCATAACAGCATTATTTTTAATGGCCAGGACCTGGAAACAACCCAGATGCCCATCAACTGAAGGGTGGATAAAGAAAGTCTGGCACATCTACACATTAGAGTACTACTCAGCAGTAAAAAATAATAACATTTTGAATTCTGCATGCAAATGGATGGAATTAGAAAACACCATCCTGAGTGAGGTAACCCAGATCCAAAAAACAAATGTGGTATGTACTCACTCATAAGTGGATACTAGTCATAAAAAAAGGTCAATGAGCCTATAACTCAGGATCCTAGAGAAACTGAGTAAAAAGGTGAACACAAAAAAAATCATATATAAACCCACCTGGAAATTGGAATCAGACAAAAATCTGGGAGTGGGGGGTAGAAGGTAGGGGGTAGAAGGGGGGTGGAGGAGAACTTGGAGGAATGGGATGGTCGAGATGGAGGAAGGACAGATATTAGAGCAAGGAAAGAGATATCTTGATTGAGGGAGCCATTATGGAGTTAGCCAGAAACCTGGCTCTAGAAAAATGCCCAAGAACCCCCAGGGACGAACCCAGCTGAGACCCTAAGCAATAGAGGAGAGAGTGTCTGAACTGACCTTACCCTGTAGTCATACTGATTTCAAAAGAGTCATATACTTCTTATTCTTTGAATAGAGGCCTTGAAAGGGGAAGATTTTGTAAACATGAAAATATTTGGATGTTTCACATCCCAATTTTGTACTCATTAACCATATTTCAATGGCATTATTGAAAGTATGGGATTTAAATAATGTGTTGATGCTACAATAAAATGTTCACAATTAAGCTTTAAGCTTCTCCATGGATTTAATCTTATGAGATTACAAATGTAATCTGCCAGATCCCACAGATGTGAGTCTGTTCCACCTGGACTAAAGTTCACAGAGTTTGAGCTTATTCTTGCTCTCTCAAAGTTGTTGACAACAGGTGTGGCTACAAACAAGATCCTGACTTACAGTGTGGTTGATTAATATTTTGAGTATATAGGGGGATCCACTTCTCTTTGACCAAAGATCAGAGAATTCAAATCTATTCCTGCTCTTTCAAGAGGATTGGCAGGAGGTTCCTGGGAGTGATTGCCTGCAGTATACATGGTCTATTCCTTATATCATGTTAATGAAGTCTGTTGCCTCCCCTTTCCCCTTTGGGAATGAGGTATATAACCATGTGGAAAATAAATGCAGGCAGATTCAGTATTCTCTGAATCTCCCTCCCAGTGCTATTACAGGTTTCTGTCTTTTATTTCTCTCAAATCTCTGTTCCTTTTACTTAATAATTCTAATCCTCACCCCCCTACTTTGGAACATGCAAGCTCTGTCGCGACTGACTCTTACATATGTCACCCCAACATGTGGTTTATGACAGATGTCACCTCAACGTGGCTCCTTACTACAGCAATCAACAAGAAAATGTTTCTTTCTAACTAGACCACCATGATGCCTTTAAGCAATGTTCTGTCTTTTCTTGTGATTATAATACAGTAACAGATAAACGAGGACCTTAATTTATTCTAAGTCTCATATTTGAATCTCTTGTTATTAGTGCCTTGTATGTATTAATCAACACCATGGGTATTTTTATTCTATTAGTGTCTCTCAGTTAAATTCCCAGTGGTAGAAGATTTTTCTTAAATCCCTCTTTGGTGCCAAAGTCATTCACATAAACTGAAAATATTTGATGGTATATATGAAGCAATATAAAATGCATGGTGGTTAGTCATTTACTAATGAATTCATTTATGTACAGATGAATTTGCTTGGTTTTAGTGGTTATAACAGGTAATGCTAAGAGACTTAAATACATTGTAATTATGAATAATCCTCTGCCTTGGCCTCTAACAAGAGGTAAATTCTTTCATTTTATCTTAAATACTATTCATTGATTGAACACATTTTTGAGACAGGTTCTTACTTTTGTAGCCATGGCTGTCCTGTGACTTCCTTTGTAGACAAGATAGGCCTCAAACTTAAAGAGTAACATTTGCCTAAATGCTGGGATAAAAACCATGCATAACCATGTCTAGTAATATATTAATTTAAATGAAGTTTTATCTTACAAAGGTTTTGCATTTTATAATAGAATCCCAATGTAATGTTCTTTTAGAAACCTACTTTGCCGTGCTTCTAATTTTCTTTTGAATTAAATGTACTTGCTTATTTGTGTGGAGAACATGCTATAGGACTGTGTGGAAGTCAGAGGCCAACTTATTAGAGGCTTGGTTCTCTCATATCACCAAAAGATGGTGCTAGTGTCCTTAACTACCTTACCTGCTGAGTTCCTGGATTGTTGCTTTTATGGGGAAATTCTTGATAATCTTCAATGCACAAAGCCCAGCTTTGTACAAAATAGAAAGTTTTAAATAAAAAATGGATATAAGAATAATACACAATTTGGCTAATTGTTGTTTTCTGCTATGGATATAAGCTTAAGACTGTAAGACAGATTGCTTTTCACAAGAGCACAAGTTTGGTTTTGAAGTTTTAGACAATTTCACTAAGATTTTTCCAGCTTCCCTAAAAACCACAAGGGGAAAGATTTAAAGAATAATATTCTCTTTTCAATAAATGAGGTTCTTTAACATTTCTAGAATTTACTTTTTAGAGTAAAATATTGAAGCACTACTTTTTATTCCAACATTTGGGAGTCAGAGACAGGAGGGTTGCCATAAACTTGAGGCCATTCAAGACTACACAGTGAGACCCTGTCTCAAGAAAGGGAGAAAGATTAAGAAGCTATCATGGCAAAGGGACCATTTTGCCTTGCTGATTTACATAATAGATTTTCTTTAGAAATTAATTAGGTAAATGACAGAATATAAAGTTTTAGTTACCTATATATCAATAAAATGATAGCTAATAACCTACTTGATGTCAAATATATGCAGAGATGTTGCACATTAAAAATGCAGTAGTGAACATGAGTTCATTAAATTTTTCATAGAACTGTTTATAATGGAGGGGGTTTACTTAACTTTCTGAAAAATGATAATAACTGCTAAGGAGAAAGTAAGTCATAATAATAGTGCCATATATATGTGTGTGTGTGTATGTGTGTGTGTGTGCACACGCGGGGGGGCATATATTATAGAGAGTATCTTAATTATATATTTTATATATTATCTAGAACGAATGATTTCCTTGGCTTATCATCTCTTATTTTGAATTTATTTAATGTATAAATATAACAAAATTGGCAACTGAGTATATTTTGTGAATATCACTACCAAATTTGGAAAATCTAATTGTTAAAGTATTCTCTTTTGGGGGAGGACATTTCTCCTGAAGTGTTGCTACTATTTTGTGGTTTAATTTTCCAGTTATATCAGTATTTGTTCTATCATCATCAAAATATATTCATTTTTGAAACTCTAATAAGTATGAAATGCCCCAATATAGCTACTGTGCACTTTCATATATGAAAATGATCCAACCGTGTTTATTCTGTGGCAAAGACTCCAGCAAAAAAGCTTATTTTAAAGGGCAAATTATTTTTTTTAAAATTATTTATGATCAGAAGAAAAGTAAAAAATAACCAGCAAACTCAGTGGTGAATTTCTGTAGGACTAAATTATACAGCATATACACTTTTGCTGTCAAAGGTTCAGAATATATTGCTTTTTCTAAGTATATGCTCATGCTGCGATTAAAAGAACTTTGAAACCTATTTTGTGCTAAATGCAAAGGTGTGGGTGGGGTTAGATGAAGAAGAGCTAACAAGTACAAAATCTTACCACTATTTTTTAAAAACTAATTGTTAAGTCAATTAGACAAAGCTTAACATGTACAATTCAAGGATTAACTCACACTCTGTTGTTTGTTTATGTCTTCTCTAGCTGAATGAAGAAATTAGCAATGGAAAACCACACTTAATTGAGTGGAAACAATTTGACATTTAGCATCTGAAAAGCCAGAATTTATCAAAAGTGCTGTTTTAAACACACATTTAGAGTGTAGTGCATCTAGACATTTTTCTAAACAGCATAGGTCTATGAAAGTTTTCCAGTTCTTTATTAAGTAACTAATTGATGTAGTCAGTTTCTATTTTACAAAGTCTTCAGACTGGAAAACAATTTTTAAGAGAAGAATGTGCTAGATTGGGACATGATGGCTCATTTATGGCTTCTCCAGTTAAGGAAATATTTACAGCACTTAAGAATATAAATATTTAGATAGACATAATAATAACAATAGCAAGCATTTGTCTACAGAAAAATCGAGAAAAGGAAAGGAAGAAGAGAATGTAATGAATACAGCCTAACTGATAAACATTTCATGGGCTCTTTCTCATAAGTTTTACCCATACTCAGTGTACACAGCATTTTCTAAAAGATAAGACAGGAGTAGAGAAAATGAAAACACAGAGATTTGGAGAGCAGAAAGGTGACAGACATAACTGTGGGTGTTAAGAATAAATGAACTGATAGAAATGGAAAAGTGCATTCTGTATGCTAGATTTTCTAATTCATAGTTTCTTCCTACAAAACAAATGCTCACTTCAAGAGAAAAACAGTCAGCTACAATCCATTTGGTAGTTTTAGGGACTGCCATTTTGGATATGTGAACAATATTTACATTAGGATATTCATCCAGAGTAGTTTAATATTTTTTGAAAGATGGTTTGGAACAAATCTTTAATGCTGCTATTTTAAAGGTAAAATATTTAATTTATTTGATTTTAGGTAGAAAATAACTTGCCACAAATCTTTCATTCAATAAACGTTTACATTAGCCTTTAATATTCTGATGTTTAACTGGCCTTGATATTAAGATGGTACCTATTTGACACATCTATAGAAGTATACTGAGTTTCGGGTTATTTATTTTCAGTACAGTTCTTTTAATATTTGCTACTTGCATTTTAAAAGACAAAAGACAACAAAAAGATTTTGTGGCTCTCTTAGTTAGGTTTTTTTTTTTTTTAATTGCTGTGAAGAGACACCATGACCACAGCAGCTCTTACAAAGAAAACATGTAATTGAGGTGATGGCTTACAGTTTCAGAGGTTCAGTTCAATATTATCATGATAGTGGTGACTATATTTTGACCAGAAAGCAGCAGCAAGTTGACTGTCCCAGTGAGTCAAGCTTGAGAAAAGATACCTCAAAGCCTGCCCCACAGTGAGGTACTTTCTTCAATAAGACCATACCTACTCTGACAAGGTCACACCTCTCAATAGCGCCACTCCTTTTGGGGGGCATTTTCTTTCAAACCACGACAGTGGCACTTTATGGTTTGTTTGAACAACAACATTTCTGATGCCTCTTATACTTGTGGTCTAATGTGACAGCAAGGTCCCTTTTATTTTCTTATTCAGAGCTACTCCTAAAATACATTGAGTTTCCAAGATCTCCACATGACTTCTTTTAATGATCAGTCCAATTGGAAATATATTGCTAGATATAAGATTTAGTATCTAGAACAAATTTCTTTTTACTCATATCTTCCTTGCCCTCCTCTGGCAACTTTTGTTTACATTTGTCTTGTGTTTTAATTTTCTCCAAGCCTGTCTTTGCTATCTGTTTTATCTTGATTTTACCTATAAGAAAATAATGGCAAGAAGAGGTAGAGAGCATTGCCAGTGTCACTGCTGCAGGCCTAGGTGGCAACAAACATATCATAATTTTGAAATTATACCTTTTAATGACATTTACTTTTAACATTTATATGCCCTACTTTTGTTCTCTATGGCATTTCTATCTTTGCTGTCTTCTGAAAACTTAGTTTATTTGACAAATGAGATTCAGTGTTTACCTCGCCTTGATTAGACTGAGGAAGATTCCTGTCAGTATCAAAACCATATGCAGAATTATGGCGAGGTTGAAGTTCTGGCATATTTCTCTCTTCTCTGGCACATAAAAACAAAAACACAATTTAATTATGCATGACTGGTTATACAAATGTCTTAATAAATGTTTTTATAATACACAATGAATATTCACATTTTAAGACTGTACTCAAGAAAAAGAATTGATAAAAGCTACAATCTATCAAATCTCATTCATGAGTAACGTGCCTTACTTTATCTGATTTTATACAACATTTCATTGTAAAGACTTTCAAGCATAGAGCTGTCAAAAGGAATTTCAGCAAATATCCATATATCTCCCACATTGATTCAAGCATTACCATTTTATTGCATATATTAATATATACATATTTATATATCATTTTCCTATCTAACCATTAATCTGTTACTTATTATGCAATTGAAAGTAAATTTTAGAAAGCAGTATATTACACAAATAATTTCATTGTCTTATTTTAATGTTATATAAAACCTGCTAGTTAGGTGTTTTAAATTCAATTTACAGATAAAAAACTTAGGCTAAGGCAATTTAGGGAAACTCTCCTAGACTACCTACTTAGTGATTTGTGGGTAAGAGGTGTGAACCTTACTTAAGCTCAATAATCTTAACATTCTCCATTAAGCCAAATGATTTTGTAGAGTAGATTCAGAATTATCTCATCAATTCCCAATCCAGATAATAAAAGAGCTATAAAAAGAAACTCAAAACTAAAATCACATTAAGTGAAAGAAAATAGAGTAGCTTAAGTATACAGAAAGCCAAGAAATGAGTTCAAACCCTATGAAGGCTACTACTATCTTGTTAGAATAAAGTGTCAGGTTTATCTATCATTAGCAATAATAATCATTAATTATTTCATTAAAATCTTAGACTAGTGAAGAAGTAAGACATATATTCTTCTCTGTGCAAGTGAAGAAACAGTGAACTTTGGTTTACTCAAAGTCACAGAGTCAATAGAAGAAAGAGAATTGGAATATATGTCCATTGATCAAGACCTTTGGAATAGAGGACTAAAGTTAAGTGCTCAATGGTTAAAATCACTGACTGCTGTTCAAAAGGACCCAAATTCAGTTTCCTGCACTCACATTTGGCAGTTCATTACTGTCTATATCTTTATCTCCAGGGTATCAAGATACCTTCTTCTAGTGTCTATGGGCATCTACTCTCACATTGCATAAACAGACACACATACACATAAATAAAGATGATAAATCTAACAGAACATAATGATGGAGGAGGGTCATGGTCATTTATCTATCTGTTGCTTTCATTGGTTAATTAATAAAGAAACTGCTTGGCCTTTGGTAGGACAGAAAATTAGGTAGGCAGAGTAGACAGAACAGAATGCTGGGAAGAAGGAAAGTGAGGCAGATGCTATAGCTCTCCTCTCCAAGATGGATGCAGGTTAAGATCCTTTCTGGTAAGCCACCACCTCTTGGTGCTACACTCATTAATAGAAATGGGTTAATCAAGATGTGAGAGTTAGCCAGTAAGAGGCTAGAGCTAATGGGCCAAGCAGTGTTTAAAAGAATACAGTTTCCATGTAATTATTTTGGGTAAAACTAGCCGTGCGGGAGCTGGGCCATGGGAAACGGCCCACAGCTCCTCAAAACAAATAAAGATGATAAATCTAACAGAACATTGGGATAGGAAAATTACAGAGACTATTTTTAAAGTGACCTACATAAATATTAATTATGGTGATTCTTTAGTGTCTTAAAGGGTTTAAAGATTATATCAACTGAAAATATAAAATTCTTCATATTAAGTTGAATTTGCAACACTAATGTTGATAAACATGTGAACACACACTCACACATGCACCATATAGCACCTAAAAATATGAAATAATGGAGCAAAGATTTGAAATTTAAAATGATAAAATAATTGGTGAGTTTAATATTACTCTTTCAACAGACAAATACCTATGACAGTTCAAATCACTGATTTTGTTACAAATTGAAAACCAGTCCTTATCAATATGAGGCAAACAGTACCAGTTAGTTCTCATTAAAAAATAATATTTAAAGTATCTCTGTAATGCTTGGAAGATAACATTATCATGCCACAGAGGAATGATAAAGTAAAGTAGATGGAATTTTAATTGATAGAAAATTGATAAGATTATACATTGATATTTCAACTTCATATTTCTAGTTCAGAAGTTGAAAACTAGAAAGGATAGAGCTTGTTTTATGTAAAGAAATAAAGGTGATGCATAAAGGCATACCAGCTTTAACACTGTTTTAGTTAATCAGATTTCATTAGCACAGCATGGAATTATGCCCAAAAACCAGACTCTGGACCACAAACTTGGCCAAGTTATTTGATCTTTCTATGCCTTGGTAGACTCATCAGTATTTTATAAGGTTGTTAATAGGACTAAAATGAATTCATAGGCGTGAAACATTTGTAACTCATCTTGCCATGAATAATAAACAGACAATACCCGATTGCTGCTTTTAGTCTAATCCTCACCATCTGTGAAGTGAGTAGGTCTGATTATAAACATCGCTATTTTGTAGATGAGGAAATTAAAGCCCAAGGAGGTGAAATAGTTAAATAAGACAGAGTCTAATCGAAGTCAAGGCTATTAGATTCATCTTTTGGTGTCTGGGAGGTTGCTACTGGCATAAGGGAGTTGGATGGACTAGCACAGCAGTGTCTGATTATTTGTTCCCACATCACCAGGGAGGAATGCATGGGGCACACAAACACTGCCTTAGTGGAAAGAAACCCTGAAATCGGACACTTTGCCAATTGCTTTTGGTTTTTATTTAGAGAAGAGCTTTTAAATTTTTCCCTACCAAAATCCTAAATTAAATATGTGTATTTGGCAATGTTAATTTGACTTTGAACTATAATATTGATGAATAGGAAAGAAAACATACACATTGCATGCATGATAAATGGCATTCATTATATCTTGATTCATTTGCTGATCACATGAGAAACTATCTACTTTTCTCTAAAGTATTTAAAAATCTTTTACCTGTGATGATCTTCATTCTTCTTTGGCTTTCCTTTACAGTAGTGGATAATCTGGATTACCACACCAACAATTAAAGCCAGTGCTATTCCAGGCAATGTTGCTACTAAAATCAGGTCCAAAGTGTTCCAGAGTTGTTCACATTTCTCCCCCATGTACCAGTAGTCTCCCCACGGGCCTCTGAAATTTTGACATCTAGGTAGAGATAAAATAAATAACTCACACAACAGGAGAATACAATGTACTTTATATTGGTGAATCAGACATTTCATTATAGCTCAACCATGAAATTTCTCCTTAAGTTCCTTCTTAAGAGATTACATCATTCCATTTCCCCATTAGCGCAAGTGTTCTAAACCTACAGGTTTGAACACATTAAGTGATCATATCAAAGCTGTAGTGTTTTAGGGTTTTCTAACCAACAGCTAATGAAGATGAGTGAGTTAGCACTTGAGAACAGGGAGATAAGAAAACTGTCTTAATGATGAAAGGAGACAGAGACAAAGACCCACATTAGAGCACCGGACTGAAATCTCAAGGTCCAAATCAAGAGCAGGAGACAGAGCATGAGCAAGGAACTCAGGACCGCGAGGGGTGCACCAACACACTGAGACAATGGAGATGTTCTATCAGGAACTCACCAAGGCCAGCTGGCCTGGGTCTGAAAAAGCATGGGATAAAACTGGACTTGCTGAACATAATGGACAATGAGGACTACTGAGAACTCAAGAACAATGGCAATGGGTTTTTGATCCTACTGCAGGTACTGGCTTTGTGGGAGCCTAAGCAGTTTGGATGCTCACCTTACTAGACCTGGATGGAGCTGGGTGGTCCTTGGACTTCCCACAGGGCAGGGAACCCGGATTACTCTTAGGGATGATGAGGGAGGGGGACTTGATGGGGGAGGGGGTGAAATGGAAGGTGGTGGCGGGGAGAAGGCAGAAATCTTTAATAAATAAATAAATAAACAAATAAAAATAAAAAAAAGAATGCTTTCAAAACTGTATACATTTAGCTCCCTGTTCCTACCTGTGCTCTGCTTTGGCTACTCTAGCTCTATTGCTTCTGTAAAAGAGTTCTACTCAAAAAAAAAAAAAAAAAAAAAAAAAGCCGGGCGGTGGTGGCGCATGCAGGCCTTTAATCCCAGCACTTGGGAGGCAGAGGCAGGCGGATCTCTGTGAGTTCGAGGCCAGCCTGGTCTACAAGAGCTAGTTCCAGGACAGGCACCAAAGCTACAGAGAAACCCTGTCTCAAAAAACCAAAAAAAAAAAAAAAAAAAAAAAAAAACCAAAAATGAAGAGTTCTACTCCATCTAAACTGCCAGTTCTTTAAGGGCAAGCTGTGTACGTTCCTCCCCACTCACTTATTTAATACAAGTTATCAGACTGATTTGCTGTACCACATTAAATGGAAGAAGAAACATGAGAAGAGACTAGACTGCCAGAAAAATAAGCCTGCCCCCATCTTTCCCAGGACTCCTAAGTTTCTTTCTTTCTTTCTTTCTTTCTTTCTTTCTTTCTTTCTTTCTTTCTTTCTTTCTTTCTTCTCTCTCTCTCTCTCTCTCTCTCTCTCTCTCTCTCTCTCTCTCTCTTTCTTTCTTTCTTTCTTCTTTTTCTTTCTTTTTAGAAAGAAGTGACTCATTTATGAACTACATGCATTTTATGTCTTGGGATGCAGCCAAATAGCATGAACATGACCCTCTGGTGCATAGACTGAAAACTGGCACCACATACACCCACATAAATATGTTTACAGGTTTGTGAAGACGGGAGGTTGGGGTTTTTTATGCATCCCTAAGAGTGACTAAAGGAGGCATTTGCTGGGGTAGTGTCTTTAGGGATTTCTTCACTGTCTCCTAAAGGACTGGTATTAGATTACCCTATTGTCTAATAAAGGTAATTAGTAACTAAGTTACTTGTGGCCTTTTGTGTTGTTCCAACACATTAAGTATTACTGTATGGTTGACATGAAGGAACTTATTAGATGGTTATTATAATCTTTTATAGCACTGATGATCTATGATTCTTTAAGAAAATATATTAGCCAGTTTCAAATCATTACTATGTAATATTTTAAACAGTAATATGTAATATTAAATGTAGTATTAAATGTCACACATTTAAGGAGGTCAAAGAAGAGTTTCCATATATCATATCCATCTACATGTGTTTTTCCTAGAAAAAGACTTTGGTGAGAATATATTATTCTTTAACATAGCAATGGATCACAAATGAATTTTTTATTTTATAATAATATTTCCTTCCTTTGAAACATATGGACTATGTCCTAAACATTATTTCTAATATCTGTGATATACATTGAATAAAAAATGACCAGTATGCTCAATTAACTTACAATATAGCAGATAAAAGTAGAAAAATATAAGAAAAATTAGTAATTTTGAGAAGTGCTATGGGGTTAAGTAAAGTGGAATGGGTTAAGGGAAATTGATACCAGTAATATTTTCTCCAAGTAACACTGACATTTCTGGTAAAGCTTCTGGTGAATGAGATTTTAAAATGTGGATTATATTGAGTAGTTCTTGGTCAAAATATAGAATTATAATTAAATAAGAAATGTTGCTTTCACAGCATGATGAATGTATTTAATGATTATATATTATCATCTAGCTTCTGTAAAGCAAAGGACACTGTCGCTAAGACAAAAAGGCAACCCACTGACTGGGAGAAGATCTTCACCAACCCTGCAACAGACAAAGGTCTGATCTCCAAAATATATAAAGAACTCAAGAAACTAGACTTTAAAATGCTAATTAACCCAATAAAAAAATGGGGCACTGAACTGAACAGAGAATTCTCAACAGAAGAAATTCAAATGGCCAAAAGACACTTAAGGTCATGCTCAACCTCCTTAGCGATAAGGGAAATGCAAATCAAAACAACTTTGAGATACCATCTTACACCTGTCAGAATGGCTAAAATCAAAAACACCAATGATAGCCTTTGCTGGAGAGGTTGTGGAGAAAGGGGCACACTCATTCATTGCTGGTGGGAATGCAAACTTGTGCAACCATTTTGGAAATCAGTGTGGCGATTTCTCAGGAAATTTGGGATCAACCTACCCCAAGATCCAGTAATACCACTATTGGGAATATACCGAAGAGATGCCCCATCAAATGACAAAAGTATCTGTTCAACTATGTTCATAGCAGCCTTGTTTGTAATAGCCAAAACCTGGAAACAACCTAGATGCCCTTCAATGGAGGAATGGATGAAGAAAGTGTGGAATATATACATATTAGAGTACTACTCAGCGGTAAAAAACAATGACTTCTCGAATTTTGTGTGCAAATGGATGGAAATAGAAAACACTATCCTGAGTGAGGTATCCCAGACCCAAAAAGAGGAACATGGGATGTACTCACTCATAATCGGTTTCTAGCCATAAATAAAGGACATTGATCATCTTGAAAAGTACTAAGACAGTGGCTATTATGCTTTTATCAAAAAAGTGAGGTCATGCATATGATAATTAACTAGATTTAACCATGTCATACTGGATATATACTTGAAAATGTCATGTTTTATGTGAAAATACAGGTATTCATGTGTCAAATAGATTAATTAATGAATAAATTTTTACAAAAGGATTTTACTCCATAATGACAATATAAAACAGAGATTTTTATATACTACTCAAGACCACTGTGAGAATTAAGTACAAAGAAATATTTCAAATATTTAGTATAGTAACTGTCTATGACTCTGTTCTAAAATAACATTTTATTTCTTATCCACAACCTCATGTTGCTAAAGCTAATTTTAAGCCCTCATTTTACTTAATCTATCGCCAACATTTAATACAGCTGATCACTTTCCCCTCTTTCATCACTCTCCCTTCTTTCTTACTTCCAAAACATTCTTTTATTTATGCATTTTTTCTAGTTCATTGTTTATCTCTAAATACCTTTCTTAGTTTCTTATCTTCATCCTACCTGTTGCAAGGAGGCCACTTGTTGGTTCCTGGCTGCTCAGCCCCAAAATAATCACACAGAAACTGATTAATTAAATCACTGCTTGGTCCATTAGCTCTAGCTTCTAATTGGCTAACTCTTACATCTTAATTTAACCCATTTCTATTTATCTGTGTATCAACATGTGGCTGTGCCTTACCAGCTAAAGTTCTGTACGGCTCCGATGGGGCTACATGGCTTCTCTCTGACTCTGCCTCCTTTCTCCTAGCATTCAGTTTAGTTTTCCCCACCTACCTAAGTTCTGCCCTATCAACAGGCCAAGGCAGTTTATTTATTCAACAATGGTATTCACAGAGGGGAATCCCACATCACCCACCCACTTAAAGTGGGAGTGTTCTATGGATTACCATCAAGTTTTTATATTTGTATGCCTACCTTGGAGTACTTGTAGAATCTAGGAAACTAGGAAAAAGACCATGGGGAGGAAAAATAAATATCTGAAGAGAATGGAATGGTAGAACACTGGTTATGTGACGTGGGGGGATAAGGGTAATGGAGGTTTAGGTGCAGAAATGGATGGGAGAGTAGGGCAGAGGAGAGAGTTGTAGATGGGATAACTAACATTAAAATGTTTGAAGAGCCAGACATGGTGGTACATGCCTTTAATTCAGCACTTGAGAGGCAGAGACAGGCTGTTGCTCTCCGTGAATTTACAGCTAAACTGGTCTATATAGCTAGTTTTACAACAGCCATCAATACATAGTGAGACCCTGACTTAAAAAATAGAATGTTTGAAAAAGCTATAAATCCTATATTTATATGTACATACTTACACACAGAGACAATATTTATGTAAATGTTTAGTTGGAGTCACCCTAAATGGGATTATGCTCTTTCTAAAAGCCAAAGGTTGCCAAGCTAAAAGGCCAGTGCCAAGTTTGGGACACCTCCCCTCGGGTTGTTGGTCAAAGGTGACCCATAAATCCCTGAAAGCTATCACTATTACACTTTGCTGACAAGCAGAACTTGGTGGTAAGGCTTTATTATTGAAGAAACTATATACTTTTGTCACACAACATA
Source organism: Chionomys nivalis (assembly GCF_950005125.1). NCBI lineage: Eukaryota > Metazoa > Chordata > Mammalia > Rodentia > Cricetidae > Chionomys > Chionomys nivalis. Next base: position 81,640,797 of record NC_080112.1, on the reverse strand, counting down.
GAAAAATCAAGTTGATGCTGATTGGGAAGCTTCCTTGAATGGTTAGGTTTCATGGTACCAGAATGTACTATGTAAACTGCTGGTGGGGGGGATCATCACAAAAATAACAGGTGTGACAAGATATGCCAGTGTGTGTGATAGTGGCACAGATGTTATGGAGTAAATGCACCACTTTTAATTGTATTTAAGGTCTTCTCCACAGTTGGAGACACATGCTAAATACTATAAATATGTTTGGGGAGCTGAAGGCCCCATGTTGAATCTACTATTACCATTTTTGCTAAATCGATACAGTATCAATCTGCCCTCTAAATTAGTATCTCTCCACCCACAAATTTGTGTGCCTCTCACTTACCAATTATATATCAGACAGTGGGTTATTATCTATAGTATACAAAAACCTAAAACCCAAACAATCAAGAAAACAAAATTTAAATTCGGGTACATAACTATACAAAGACTTCTCAAAAGATGAAACATAAGTGACTCAAAAACACTTGAAGAAATAGTCAACATCCATACTCATCAAGAAAATTCAAATTAAAACTACTTTGAGATTCCATCTTACCCCAGTTACAATGGCCAAGATCAATAACACTAATGAGAGTACATGCTGATGAGGATTCAAGAAGAGGGGAACAATTATTACTTCCTAGTAGAAATGTACATTTGTGCAACCACTTTGCAAATTAGTGTGGTGGTTCCTCAAGAGGCTGGGCATCAATCTTCCTCAAGATTCACTCATGTACACATACTCAAAAGATTCTACAGTCTATTATAGAGATATTTGTGCATCCGTGTTTGTTACTACTCTACTTAATATAGCCAGGAATTGAAAACAGCATATATGTCCATCAACAAATGAATAGATAGTGAAAATGTTGTACACTTACACAATGGAATATTATTCAGCTGTTAAGAAAAAATAAGCCATGAAATTTTTAGGTAAATAAATGAAGCTAGAATAAAAACCATCTAGGGTGCAGTAACTCAGACCCCCAAGACAAATATTTTTTGAAATGCTTCTTAGCAATTTGCATTTCCTTTGAGAACTCTGCTCAGTTCTTTAGTTTATCTACTTTTAATTGGGTTTCATTTCTTTTTTGTGTTTAAACTTTTTTATTTTCATGTACAATCTAGACACTGATCTAGCAAATGTATACAAGGCAAATTTTTGTTTTCTATTCAGTTGGCTAGCAATGGTCATTTCTTTGAGCCATTTATTTGACTGCAAATACAAACATGGCTGCAGATGAAAGAAGAAGGAAATTGAAAAATTGAATTATAATTTGAAGGTGGCCCATGATTGTAGTCCCAGAACTCTTGAAGCAGAGATAGAAAGATCACAAGCTTAAGGCTTTTCTGAGATATATAGCTAGATTCTCTCGCCCAAACAAATAAATAAGAAAAGATCCCCCTCTCAGTTTCTTACATAACTAACAAAGTTGCAAATGAAGAAGCTAAACATTTAAAATATAGAGGAAGGGAGGATATTATGCAAGAATTGAGCATTCAGTGGCAATTTGTGCTCAAGTCTTCACGGGCATAATAAAGATATATTTATAGCTGCAATGAAAAATAGCTGTTACAAAGTGCCATTTTCCCTTTCTCTTTTTCTCCTGATAATCAGCCAGAGTATTTGTTGTGTGGGTGAAGCTATTGGGGGCCTGGGAAAGATCAAAGTGGACAAGACAAGGTTTAACTTACCATAAGACTTGAGAAGAAAAGAAGAAAAGAAGAATTGAAGGAAGAAAAAAAGAAATAAAGGTCAGTTAAGATAACAAGTAAGCAAATGTGTTATGATTTACTTTCTGCTGATAGCCCAAAATGCAATGTTGGTACTTTTATGGAAGGAACTTAGGTCTAAAAAACAGTTCTAAATGTTTGCTCTTCTTCCCATAGAGGAAAAAGAGCTTCCACATTCAGGCACTGATGGGTACTCTGCCTGGATTTCTCTGACTTGACATGATTAAGAGTGGGGCCATGGTTGCTTCAAATTGATGGCTGTTCGGGACTAGAGGTTTTACATGACAGTGATGAAAGCACTTCTATCCTTGCGAACTAGGATGGATATTCTATAAAGGAGGACATTCCAAACTCCAGTGGGAGATTTTAAACCCAAGAAGAAGATAGGCAGTTCTGACCAGGCAGTGGTGGATCACACTTTTAATCCCAGTGCTCAAGAAGCAGAGGCAGGCAGATCTCTGTGAGTTTGAGGCCAGTCTGGTTGTCAACAAGAGCTAGTTCTAGGACAGGTCCCCAAACTACAGAGAAATCCTATCTTGAAAAATGAAACAGCAAACAAACAAATAAACACAAAAGATAGCCAGGATAGCCAGTTCTGGTGTTGAGAGTGAAAGCAATGCAGCCCCTGCTACAAGGTAGCATGAGCTTTCAGGTATTCAGCTCAGATTGGAGATACCATAAAATAGAGTGTTCTGGGATGTTATAAACTTCTCACCACATCTTCCATAGTCCTGTATTCCCAGTGAAAACTATTACTTCATCTTTGAGACTAATTATTGACTATTGGGAATTAAGTATAGTATCTAACATTTTTTGAGTACTGGGAAAAATTCCTTCCCTTGGTTTTTTAACACTCCTTTGAATCAAACTTTAATGAGTTATTTTCATTTGGAAAGGAAGAATGCAGGTTCATAATTGATATTAAATATTATCATGTTCCATCATATATAAAAAGATACACACATGAAAGTATGTATGTAAGTATGCATATCCTAACTAATAAAGACTATACCCTGTCACAAAACATATAAGCTATTCTTTCAGGGATTATTTATATAGTTTTTTATTAATGCATTGTGAATGACTTTTCACTTAGTTACACAGAAAGTTATGGGTTGCCTACTTTAGTATTCAAGGTCTTGGGTAATTTACACAATTCCTATGAGAAGTGTTTTCATCAGGTATGACCAGCTAAATTTCAGACAACATGCAACATTACACATAGACCTTCCAATTCCCAGGATACTATGAGTTTTATAGGCTTTTGTTTGGCTCCTAGGCTATCTATGGCCTTTAAAAATTCCTCACCTAGTTCACTATCCAATCTCAGGCTTTGGGAATTGCTGGGTATGCAGCTAGAGGTCATCTGTTCAGCAGCTGGCATGGATTAGACTTCATGGTAAGGATAAGAACAAGAAGTACACTTGGCTTTTTAGTAACAGTTAAGAAAAGTAACGTACCCTTTCAGAACTGGAATTTCTAACAGTGTGCAAAGCCTACTAGAGACTGAGACTCAATTATCCACAATGTGAACCATCCTACTCATAAAAGGGGTGAGTAAATGCCTTATTTTATCAGCTCCAATATACTATAAGCTAGATCTCTAAATAAGGTATAGCCATATCCATAACAGGCAAGTGTCCTTTTCAGTATTATTGACTCCCCAGATACAATTGTTACCTATGAAACTGTCTCACTACCCTTTCTTTGATGTGGGATTCCCCTCTGTATGTTGTGAATAAAATACTATTGGTTAATAAAGAAACTGTCTTGAGCCTGTGATAGGGTAGAACTTAGTTAGGTGGGGAAAACTAAACTGAATGCTGGGAGAAAGAAGGGCAGAGTTAGAGAGAAACCATAAATCCCCACCAGAGACAGATGCGCTAAAACTTTGCTGGTAGGCTACGACCTTGTGGTGATATACAGATTAATTGAGATTGGTTAAATTAAGATGCAATTAAGTTAAGTTAAATTAAGTTAGCCTGTTGTGGGAGCTGTGGGCTGCGTTCCCGCCTCCCAGCTCCCAGCCACCGGCTAGCTTTACCCGAAATAACAGCACACAAACTGTATTCTTTTAAACACTGCCTGGCCCATTATATCTAGCCTTCTAGGCAAATTCTCACATATAAATTTAGCCCATATCTAATAATCTGCATAGCACCACTAGGTGCGCTTACCGGGAAAGATTCAGCATGTCTGACCTAGTGGCTGGCTGCATCACGTCTGGCTCTGAGAGGAGCTGCCCTGCATCTGAGCTCACTTTCTCTTCCTCACAGCATTCTATTCTGTTTACTCCACCCACCTAAAGGCTGAGCAATCAAATGGGCCAAGGCAGTTTCTTTATTAGCCAATGACCTTCCTCCATCATTAGCCAATAAGAAGCTAAAGTTAATTGGCCAAGTAGTGTTTTAAATAATATAGTTTCTATGTGATTATTTCTGGTCTAAACTGCCAGGCGGCCGGGAAACAAACAAGCGGCCACCTCCAACACCTCTTGGTAGCCCTAGTACCTATGGTCTGAAAAAATTAAGAAGGGTTGGCTCTTTAACCAGGAAGTGCTTGTTGTACAGAAGGTTGACCAGTAGGAAGTTAAGCAACTGGACTGACACTATAGCACAACTCACTATAGATGTTACCCATTTTAAGAGTAAAACAAAAAAGCAGAACAGCTAATGGCCATAGTTGTATGGCCAAGGTAGTATGTATGGTAGTATCACAAGGGTTAGAGCACTGGTTATTGTAATAGCAGTTGGACAATGGACGGAAGTGTCACACTTTGGATGGCACAATGGCATATGAAACAGTGTAACCACACTTCCAGGTTCAGAGGTCTTTAAAATGTAAGTATGGCATATTGGTACCTGTGGCAGATCAACAATGTCCTAGGAATTCATTCCACATATATTGTGCCAGGGCACTTTTATATACTATATATAAATAACAGAAAACATGCTTATTAACCCAAAACATGTGGAGCTTGAGATATGGCTCAGTAGTTAAAATCACTTGCTTTTCTTGAAGAAGACTGGGGTACTAGTAAGGGGAAGGGATAGAAAGATGGTTGCTTTGCCAGAGGACTCAGATTCAATTTCCAGCACCTACATGTCAGCTCAGAACTATCTATAACTCCAGTTCCAGGGATTCTGTTGCCTCACACAAACATATATGCAGGAAAAACATTAATGCAAATAAAAATAAAAAATCCTCTACAATAAAGGATAAATAAATAAAACCTCCTCCCCTTACATCTTCCCTTTTCCCCCTACCCCCATAGTCCCCATTTTCTCAGATCTTGTCTATTTCCCATTCCCAGGGAGATCTATATATGTTTCTCTTATGGTTCTCCTTGTTAATTAGATTCTTTGGGGTCATGGAATATAGACTCATTATCCTTTGCTTTACAGCTTGTATTCACTTATGAGTGAGTACATACCATGCTCATCTTTCTGGGTCTGGGTTACCTCATTCAATATGTTTTTAATCTAGATCCATCCATTTGCCTTCAAATTTCAAGATGTACTTACTTTTTACCACTGCGTAGTATTCCATTGTATAAATGTACCACATTTTCTTTATTCATTCATTGGTTGAAGGGCATCAAGGTTGCTATCAGATTCTGGCTATTATGAAAAATGCTACTATGAACATAGTTGAACACATGTCCTTGTTGTATGATTGAGCATCCTTTGGGTATATACCCAAAAGTGGTATTTCTGGGTCTTGAGGTAGATTGTTTCCTTATTTTCTGAGAAATCATCATACTAATTTCCAAAGCAGCTGTACAGGCTTGCATTAACACCAGCAATATAGAAGTTTTTTTTTCCCCACATCCTCTCCAGCATAAGCTGTCATCAGTTTTTTTGATCTTGGCCATTCTGACAGGAGTAAGGTGGATTCTCAGAGTTGTTTTGATTTGTACTTCTCTGATGGCTAAGAATGTTGAGCATTAAGTATCTTTCAGCCCTTTGAGATTTGTCTGTTGAGAGTTCTCTGTTTAGATCTGTAACCCTTTTTTATTGGATTATTTGTTCTTTTCATGACCAATTTCTTGAGTTCTTTGTATATTTTGGAGATCACTCAATCCTCTGTCCCATGTGGGGTTAGTGAAGATATTTTCCCATTCTGTAGGCTGCCGCTTTGTCTTGTTGACCATGTCCTTTGCTTTACAGAAGCTTCTCAATTTCAGGAGGTCCCATTTGTTAATTGTTTCTCTCAGTGTCTGCTCTACTAGGGTTATATTTCAGAAGTGGTCTCTTGTATCAATGTGTTTAAGTGTACTTCCGACTTTCACTTCTATGGGGTTCAGTGTGGTTGGTTTAATGTTGTGGTCTTTGACCCATTTGGACTTGAGTTTTGTGGATGGTGATATATATGGATCTATTTTTCATTCTTCAACATGTTGATATCCAGTTATGCCAGCACCAATTGTTGAATATGCTTTCTTTTATCCATTTTATATATATATATATTTTGCTTCTTTGTCAAAAAAATAAGGCATTCATAGGTGTATGAATTGTTATCCAGGTCTTTGATTCAGTTCCTTTGTTCCTTCTGTCTGTTTTTTATGCCAATACCAGGCTGTTTTCAATACTGTAGGTCTGGAGTAGAATTTGAAGTCAGGGATTGTGATACCTCCAGAAATTCCCTTACTGTTCAAAATTGTTTTGGCTATCCTGCTCTTTTGTTGTTGTTTTTCTATGTGAAGTTGAGTATTGTTCTTTCAAGGTTTGGGAAGAATTTTCCTGAAATTTTGATGGACATTTCAATGAGTCTGTAGATTGCTTTTGGTAAGAGTGCCATTTTTACTATGTTAATTCTTCCTACCCAAGAGCAAGGGAGATCTTTCCACTTTCTGATGTCTTCTTCCTTTTTTTCTTTAATGATTTAAAGTTCTTTCATACAGTTCTTTTACTTGTTTGGATAGAGTTACCCAAAGATATTGGATACTATTTGTGGCTATTGTAAAGGATGTTAGTCTGATTTCTTTCTTGGCTGATTTATCATCCATGTATAGGAGGGCTACTGAGTTTTTTGAGTTAATCTTGTTTCCTGCTACATTACTGAAGGTGTTTATGAGTTGTAGGAGTTCCCTGATAGAACTTTTTTGGGTCACTTATGAATACTACCATATCATCAGCAGATAGTGAGAGTTTGACTTCTTTTCCAATTTGTATCTGCTTGATCTCCTTCTGTTGTCTTATTGCTCTAGCTAGAAATTCAAGTACTATATTGAATAGATATGGAGTGAGTGAACAACCTTCTCTTGTTCCTGATTTCTGTGAAATTGCTGTGTGAGTTTCTATGTATTTATTTTGATGTTGGCTGTTGTCTTGCTGTATATTGCCTTTATTATGTTTAGATATGTTCCTTGTATTCCTGATCTCTATAAGACTTTTTATCATGAAGGGTTGTTGAATTTTGTTGAAGGCGTTCTAAGCATCTAATGAGATGATCATGTTTTTTTTTCTTGCATTTTGTTAATATGGTGGATTACATCGACAGGTATTTATATCTATGCATCTCTGGGATGAAGCCTACTTAGTCATGGTGGATAATTTTTCTGATGTGTTTTTACATTTAATTTGCCAGTATTTTATTGAGTATTTTTGCATTAGTATTCATGAGTGACATTGGTCCATAATTCTCTATGTTAGTAGTGTTTTTGTGTGGTTTGGCTCTCAGGGTGACTGTAGCTTCATAAAAAGAGTTTGGCAATGTTTCTTCGGTTTCTCTTGAGTGAAACAATTTATTTGAGGATTATTGGTGTTAATTATTTTTAATAATCTTGTAGAATTCTGCACTGAAACCATCTGATCCTGTTTTCTTTTCTCTTCTTCTTCTTCTTCTTCTTCTTCTTCTTCTTCTTCTTCTTCTTCTTCTTCTTCTTCTTCTTCTTCTTCTTCTTCTTCTTTTGGTTTGGGAGGCTTTTTGATGACTATTTCCTTAGCAGTTATAATTCTATTTAATTTGCTTATCTGGTCTTGATTTTATTTTGGTAAGTGATATCTATCCAGAAAATTTTCCATTTCCTTTATATTTTTCCAATTCTGTGGAATGCAGGTTTTTGAAATGTGACCTAATGATTCTTTGGATTTCCTCCATGCCTGTTGTTATGTCTCCTTTTTCATTTCTGATTTTGCTAATTTGAATGTTCTCTCTGCCATTTGGTTAGTTTGGATAAAGGTTTGTCTATTTTGTTAATTTTCTTGAAGAACCAACTCTTTGTCTCATTGATTCTTTGTACTATTTTCTTTATTTCTATTTTGTTGATTTCAGCTCTCAATTTGATAATTTCCTATCATCTAGTCATCCTGGGAGACTTTGTTTCTTTTCATTCTAGAGCTTTCGAGTGTTCTGTATTCTGTTAACTTGCTAGTATGGGATTTTTCAAGCTTCTTTATGTAGGCATTTAGCACTATGAAATTTTCTCTTAACACTGCTTTTATTGTGTCCCATAAGTTTCAGTATGTTGTGTGGTCATTTTTGTTGAATTTTAGGAAGTCTTTAATTTCTTTATTTCTTCCTTGACGCATTGATGATTCAGGTGGGAATTGTTCAATTTCCATGTATTTGTGGGCTTTCTGAAATTACTGTTACTGTTGAATTCTAACTTTAAGCCATGATGATCTGATAAGATACATAGAGTCATTCCTTTTTTGGTATCTGTTGAGGTTTACTTTGTTATTGAATATGTGGTTATTTTTGAGAAGGTTTCATGAAGTGCTGAGAAGAAGGTATGTTTTTTTTAATGTTTGGATGAAATGTTCTATAGATGTCTGTTAAATCCATTTGATTGAAAATATCTGTTAGTTCCCTTATTACTCTGTTAATTTTCTGCCTGACAGACCTGTCCAGTGCTGAGAGTGGGTGTTGAAGTCTCCCACTATCAATGTGTGGGGTTTAATGTATGATTTAAGTTTTAGAAGTGTTTTTTACATATGAGGGTAGCCTTGTATTTGGGGCATTGATGTTCAGTATTGATATTTTCTCTTGATGGATTTTTTCCAGTGACAAATATAAAATGTCCTTCTTTGTCTCTTTTGATTTTATTTTGAAGCCTATTTTGTTATATATTAGGATAGCTACACCAGCTTGTTGTTTAGGTCCATTTGATTGGAAAATTGTTTTCCAACCCTTTACACTGAGGTGATGTCTGTTGTTGAAGTTGACGTGTGTTTCTTGTATGCAACAGGATGGATTGTGTTTCTGCATCCAATCTGTTAGCCTGTGTCTTTTTATAGGTGAGTTGAGTCCATTTATATTAAGGGATATTAATGATCAGTGATTGTTAGTCCCTGTTATTTTAGTTCTTCTTTTTGGTGATGTTATTGTGAGTTCATTTCTCATATTTGCTATTTGCTGCTGTGAGATCATCTATTATCTGTGTTTTTTGAGGGTATAGCTGACTTCCTTGGGTTAGAGTTTTCCCTGTAGTACTTTCTGTAGGATTGGATTTGTGATTTAAGCCTTTTTCTGTCATAGAATATCTTGTTTTCTTCATCTATGGTCGTTGAAAGTTTTGCTGGGCCTAGTACTCTGGGCTGGTATTTGAGGTCTCTTAATGTCTCCATAATGTTTTACCAGGACCTTCTGGCTTTCATCGTTTCCATTGAGGAGTCAGCTGTAATTCTGGTAAGTCTGCCTTTTTTATGTTACTTGTCCTTTTCCCTTTGCAGCTCTTATTCTTTCTTTATTCCGTATGTTTAGTGTTTTGATTATTATGTGGAAAAGGGACTTTTTTGATCCAGTCTATTTGGTATTCTGTAAGCTTCTTGTGCTTTCATAGGTGTATCCTTATTTGGGTTGGAAAAGTTTTCTTTTATGATTTTGTTGAATATAATTTATGTGCCTTTGAGTTCTTCTCTTCTTCTATCCCTGTTATTCTTAGGTTTGGTCTATTCATGGTGTCCCAAATTTTCTGATTATTTTGTGTTAAGCTTTTGTTAGATTTAACTTTTTTGACCAATGAATCCATTTCCTCTATTGTATCTTCAATACCTGAGATTCTCTCTTCCATCTCTTGTATTCTACTGTTTATGCTTGCATTTGTGATTCCTGATCACTTACCCCTATTTTCCGTTTCCAGAATTACCTTGGTTTGTGTTTTCTCTATTGTCTCTATTTCAGTTTTTAAGTTTTAAATTGTTCTTTCTCCTGTTTGATTTGATTGCTTTTTCTTGGTTTTCTTTAACAGATTTTTTTTATTTCCTCCAATTTTTTGTTTTTCTTTATCTCTACTTTGATAGAATTTTTCAGTTCCTTTTTAAGGGTCCTTAGACTTTTTTCTAAAGTCATTCTTTAGGTAGTTTTCTTCTGTTTCATCTGGGTTGGGGTGATCAAGTCTTGCTCTTTGTAGAGCCACTAGTTTTTGGTGGGTGCTCTGTTGCTCTTTGGGTTGTTGAGTGTGTTCTTACCTTGTTGTCTGCCCATTTTTCCTCCAATTGGTGTAGTTGAGACTGTGCCTCTGGTGATCTATCCTCCATATGCTAGTTGATCCAAGGTTTAGAAGGTCACTCCTCATGATGGAGTCAGGTCCACAATTCTAGTCATGCTCTAGGTCACTCATTGCTCCCAGATATCACTTGGTGCTCCCACAGATGTTGGTCAGGCCTGCCTTAGTTTGAAAATGGCAATTCTGCCACCAGGAATCATCAGAATGAGACTCATTTTAAAATATTTTTTAAAATTATAAAATTGTTTATACATGTTTAATGTATTACATTAACTTCTCACTCCTTAGGTATAACTTTACAATATGTTATTTATTACCACTTTAATTTAAAAAAATATTTGAAAGGTAATAATAACAAGGAATAAGAGACCAGAAACATAAAATGGTGGGGGAAGTCATGGAAGGAGTTGGAAGAAGGGAGAGAGGGAAAGGATACCATTATATTGTGATTATTTTTTTTAAAGGTTATCATTTCCTCTCCCCTCCCTTGCTCCTAACACCTCCAGGTAGTGATGGCCAATCTTTTACCCAGACCCTTTTACCAGCTGCAACACTTGTCATAATGGGCCCAACAGGAAAGCACAGTGAAGCTGACCCTGTTGACCAGGACATAGGTTAGATGATCTGGGAATGTGAGCACAGGAGACCTGGCCCTACCCCTCATCTGCCATATGGTGGCATGGGTCCGGGAGAGATGTTTTCCCCCACCCATTAATGCCTGAGGTATGGTCTTGAGTGAGAAGTGTATGAGAGCTACTCCTGCCCACCACCAACTACAATACTTGAGAGAGCAGATTCTGCACCTTCCCTGGGCACCACAATAGAGCCAATCCTGTTGGTAGAGATGTGGGTGAGCCAGCTCCATACTTGTGAGCATGAGATGTGGAGGCCCAAAAATGTGAGCATATTTCCATTCTGACAGATGGTCAGAATATGTAGGTATATTTCTGCACCTTCTTTTGTAATATGAGGTTAGCTGGGGAGTGGCTGCCTTCAGGATACTTGGTCTAGTGTAGCTTCACTGCCTAAACAACAGAATGCTAATGACTTGATGCCTCAAAGTGTTAAAGCAAATAACTGTTTGAGTTGTCCTTTGTATCATGTTAAAGAAGTCTTTTGTTACCTTCTTCCTCTTTTGGGGGTATAAAAGTATATGGAAAATTGAAAGTGGAGAATTTTAGAATTCACTGGAATGCCCTCTCTGTACTATTCTATGGTTTCTGTTTTATTATTTTTCATACGCCTTTGTATTCTTTATTAACATTTCTACATCCCCATGCCTCTACCCTGGCAAGATGTATTTTTGTTGAGGTTTGTCCCCCACAATGGGAGAGCTGTCCCTATTACTCATCTGTCATTTAGTGGCATGGGCAAGAGAGAGATATCCCCATACCTATCAATCCCTGAAGCAGGTGAGAGAACTGGCATTGAGGTCATAAGAGCAGGAGAGCTGGTCCTGCTCCCTCAACAGTTGTAACACTCTGGAGAGTGGCTCCTATTCCACACCTAGGCAACATAGTAGAGCTAACCCTGAAGGTGTAGGTGTGGGAGATCTGACCCTAGGGACATGAAAGGATGAGAACTGGTCCAACTCCATGCTTATTATTGCTAGGTGTGAACTTGCGAGGACAATGCAGTAGAGCTCACCCTGGTGGTGAGGACAAGGGAGAACTGGCATGCTGACCAACCATGTAACTACCCAGGCCCAAAATCTACCCCATCTGTGATCTGCTGGAGCACGTTAAAGGATCAGGCCTGCAGCTCTTAACCTTCAGGATTTCCGTAACACAAGGAAACAACAGGACAACCAAGAGGAATTCCAGTGAAGGCCCAGTATCGATAGTGTAGCAGAAAACAGAGACCTCAAACCAGACCAAAGAGTGCAATAAGCACTTGCAAATAAAGATTGTCAGGAGCCATTTTAGGCTTCTCCTTTCTCACAGGGCCTTGAAGTAAAAACCTTGAGACAGAAAACTTAAAGTTAACCAAAACATTACGTGCTAACTTTGGAGACTCAAGCTCTGAAAAAAACCACGGTGTCTTCATTGCTTGCTTCTTATCACTAACAGCAGGTGTTCTAGCCACTGACTTTGCAACTGCCCCACTTAGTTGCCCCCGAGCTGCCAAATCCCTTCCCCCTTCCCCCTTCTCCCTTTCCTCATCCCCAGTTCCCCTTGCCCTAGTTCCTCACTGAGGAGTATTTAAGACAATAACTTGCTTCAATAAACTGAGACTTTGACAAGAGAATTTTGCTTGGTCTCCTTTTCTCTCTCTCACCCATGTTCTTTCAGGTAGCACCCCTTCAGAGCCTGGAATAACTGGGCCTGCTGGGTGGATACAAAAGATAAATGGATAAAAGGGCTTACTGTGAAATTCAATGTCTCACACCACAGCTTCCATGATGAGACTGTTTTTTTCTTCTCCTTCTTCCTTCTCTTAAATTTTATTTTATTTTATATTTTATTTTAGGGACTGGGGGAGGTTCAAGGACAAAGGGTGGATACAGGGTAGATATGAAGGACAGGGAAATGAATGAGATGGAGACACATGATGTGAAAGACACAAAGAATAAATAAAAAGGAGAAAAATAAATATGCAAGATGGAATTACAAAAAAATATTATCATTAAAAGTTTCTGTTTACCTGTAAAAGGACACCTGATATTTGATAATTAAAAGAGAAATATACACAGGAAAATATATCATCCTCAACAAATGATGCTGGTTAATATAGTTGTTTGCATGCAGAGACTGCAAATAAATCCATACTTATCACCTTGCACAAAAGTCAAGTCCAAGTGGATCAAAGACAACATAAAACTAGACACATTGAACCTGATAGAAGAGAAAATGGGAAATATCTTTTAACATATTGGCACAAGAAATGACTTCCTCAATATAACACTAATAGCATAAACACCAAGATCAAAAATTAATAAATGGGACCTCATGAAACTATAAGCTTCTGTAAGGCCAAAGATATTGTCAATTAGACAAAGTTGAAGTCTATAGAATTGGAAAACTTTTTACCAACTCCACATTTGACAGAGATCTAATACTTAAACTATATAAAGAACTCAAGAAACTACATATCAAAAAATTAAATAATCTAACTAAAAAGTGGAATAGATATCTAAACAGAATTCTCAATAGAGGAAACTCAAATGACTGAGAAACAGTTAAAGAAATGTTCAGCATCCTTAGCCACCAGGGAAATGCAAATCAAAACTAGATTTTATCTAACACCCATCAGAATTACTAAGATCAATAACACATGTGACAGTACATGCTGACAAGCATGTGGAACTGGGAGAACATTCCTCCATTACTGGTGGGAGTACAAATTTGTACAATCATTATGGAAATCAGTATGCACTTCCCCAGAAAGTTGGGAATTGATCTACCTCAAGATCCAGCTATATCCTTGAGCATATACCCAATGGATGCTCCTTCTTACCATAAGGATACTTGTTCGACCATGTTCATTGCAGCTTAATTCATAATAGCCAGAATGTGGAAACAACCAAGATATTCCTCAATAGAAGAATGAATAAAGAAAATGTGATACATTTATACAATGTAATATTACTCAATTATTAAAAATAGATAACACTATGAAATTTGCAGGCAAATGAATGGAACTAGAAAAATATCATCCTGAGTGAACTAACAAGGATCTAGAGGGATAAATATGGCATATATTCACTTATAAGTGGATATTAGCCATTGAGTACATGATAACCAAGTTGCAATCCCTAAACCAGGGAGAGAAAGAGAAGGGCTCTGGGGGATACATGAATCTCCCTGAGAGGGGTGGGTGGTGGTATGGAAGCTGGGGATCATGCTGGAAGAGATGGGGTGGAAAGAGAGAAAGCTGGAATTAGGGGGACATTTGGGAGTATGCAGAAAATTAGCGCTGTAAAAACATCCTGGAATGTATGAAGATGATCCTAATGAGGACTCCTAGTCGTGGGAATACAGAGTCTCAAGTGGCTATCTCTGTAGCAAGGCAAGGCTTCCAGTGGCAGGACTGGGTTGCATTCATTTGAGTCGCTGGCAAAAATGGTCCCATGGAAATCTTCAAACTACCCATACTCTTTCGAAGACAAAGGTTTTCTCTCTGCAAACTGACATCATGGGCACCATCATGGAGAAACACACACACACACACACACACACACACACACACATACACACACCTCGTTGAACATGAAGAAATCAAGTAGATACGTACATGGAGTCTTTACCCCTATATTCTAGTCTTCTTGGTGTGGAAAAAATACTCTGCATGCTACTGAAAGAGAAATTTAAACACCAACCCAGCCAAAAATCTTTGACCTACAATCTGTCCTGCCTGCAAAATATGCTATGACAATTTTGGCACAAAACTTGTGGGTCTAGACAATCAATATATGATTGGACTTAAGGCCTAATCCATGAGAAGAAAACCACACATGATACTGCTTAGGTAACCAAGAACCAGAGACTTCATATTCCAGAGACCTAGCATAAAACCAAATACTACTAGTCTAAAAAAGTATCAATAAAATGACTCCTAGTGATATTCTGCTATACTCATAAACCAGTGCCTTATCTTCTCATTATTCTCATTATCAGAGAGGCTTACTTTTGCAGCAGGAACAAATACAAAAAAAATCACAGCCAGATACTACACAGAGAGATCTTGGAACAAACATCTCTAAATGAGATAACTCCATCAAATCACTCTCCTTTCAGCTCAGGGAATCCCAGGGAAGAGAAAATGGAAAGAGCCAGGGGTGATGGAGGATACCAGGAAAACAAGACTCTCCGTAACAACTAAGCAAGGCTCACCTGAAGTTATAAAGACCGAAGCAGCAGCACAGGGCCTTCATGGGTCTGCACCAAGTCCTATGCACACATGCTATTACTTTTAGCTTAATATTTTTATGGAACTCCTGTGAGAATGGCGAGCTGATCTCTGACTCTTGCACTTGCCCTTGGGACTCTTCTCCTATTGGGTTGCCATGTCCACCTTTGATATGATAGATTTTACTTAATCTTATTAAATTTGATTTTGTCGTATTTTGTTTTCTCTGAAGCCCTTTCTTTTCTAATGAGAGACAGAAAGGGGGTGGATCCAGAAGAGAAGAGATGGGGAGTAACTAGGAGGAGTAGAGGGAGGGAAACTTTAATCAGAATATATTGTATGAGAAAAAAGTCTATGTTTAATAAAAAGGGGGGGAAAATAAAACTTTTGGTTTTGTTGTTTCTGTTTTTGAGATATGACTTTTGCTATTTTGTAGCAAGAACACCCTGGAATGCATGTGACTAAGCAATCCCCACTGCCCTTGCCTCCAGAATAGCTGAGAATACATGCACGTGCAACCAGGGACAAATTCAGTGCCTTACTGTTTAAAATCATTTTTCATTGTCTTCAATGATTCCAGTATTTTACTAGGCAAACACTCCCATTCAATGATTGATTCATTTAATAAACCCTTATAAAGAGGAGATAAAATAGTACACACACAGAAACGCAAGTACAGTCATTTGGGATGTCTAGAACATTTCTGCACTTTTCTAAATGCAAAAATTTTCAAAACTCAGATCCCTTGCGTGTACATGGTGATGGTATTCATTTTCCTTATTGGGTCCTCCCTGGGTATCCTCTGTATCAGTCAATGAGGCAAGCCTTCTTATTCATGTACTATCTTTTCTTCCAATCACTCTCATTTTTATGATTAGAAAAATAGAAAATCTGTTTGAATTTATTTTAAAATAAAATTTATGACTCAACATACTTTTATGCTTTCAAAACTGGAAAAAAGAAAGACTGTCATATGTTATAGAATATATATATCATATGCTGATTTGGAAACAAAAGACCTTTATTCATTACTAAATAAAATGATAAACACTTAATTTTCCTTTTTAGAGTTATAAAATAGTTTACTAAGAATATACATGTATATATTATTATATTATATATAATATATAATCTAGCTGCAAAGACTATATGCAGAAAACAAATCTGAATGGTATTAATCTCATAAAGTCAAAGAAAAGCATCTAGGAAGAAGACCATAACCATTGTCTGATATGCATAGGATTACATTATTATATTCAAGTATTACATGATTGCATATACCAAACAAATAAAAACAGACAAAATTACTTACAATCTGCTCGGTTTCCTTTTCCTACAGCATAAATACTACTTACTTGCAGAAAGGCTTTTCATCTTTGCATGCACAGGCAATGTCATTGGGGCAGAAATTTGTTGTGTTTCCTAGACAATCACCAAAGTCTGTCACAGATGTACAGTTGGCTGTAAACAGGAAAATTTGAAAACCATCTCAACAATAGAAAAACATGTTTCAAATGTACATACTACACATGTGCCAAGTTCTGAATATTAAGATAATTGTTCATGTGGGAGGGAGCAGGAGAAAACAGACATAGGAGGGAAAATGATGAAATTATATTTTTATTAAAAGTAAAAAGAATTTAAAAATGAAAATAGGTTCATGCTACTTTAAGATTTCCAAACATTATATTGATAAAGATTAGGCCCCAAAATTCAAGATGAATATCCAAATATCTTTTCTTTATACTATTTTATACTGGTTATTTTGAAAATATGGCTTTATAAAGTCAATCCATAACATTATGGGAAAAAGGTTATCTAATGTTCTTTCATACTAAATTTGAGTATACTTTTCTGTAAAAGAAACAAAAATATCCTATCCAAAGTTTGAGGCAGCGTACAACTGGCATGCTTAACCTCAATTTATTCCTATTATCCTGGAAAAATAACTGCATTCTCTTTCCTTCAAAAAGACACTGGTAGATTAAAGAAGCCATTGGGTGTCTTTCTCACTATTTTTCCTGTTCTTGGGACTCTTTTCCTCCTGTTGGTTTGCCTTGTCCTGCCTTGGTGTGAGGACTTTTTCCTTGTCTCATTGTATCTTGTTTTGTTGTGTTTGGCTGTTGTTTCTTGGAAGCCTGCTCTTTTTTGAAGGGAAACAGAGGAGAAGAGGATGGAGCTAGAGGGGAGGTGGGGGTATGGGAGGAATAGACAGAGGGGACACTGTGGTAAGGATGTGTTGTATGAAAGAAGAATCTATTTCCAGTAATATTATTTTTAAAAAGCATCTTACTAGTAAGCCTCTGAGAGTAGCAGGCATTTCAGCCCCAACACATAATGATTTTTCAAGGCCTCCCTAGAGACTTATTCTGTCAAAAATATGGCTGCAGTAATGCATTCCCAATGATAACTGAGAAAAAAGCTAGAATGTCCGAAAACAAGTGAAGAAGACTTGCTAAAAATCATAGGATCCATAAAGCACAAAAATATTTAATTTTTTGTTATTTTCTTTTTTATTTTTAATTTATTTTACACCCCAACCACAGTTTCCCCTCCCTCCTATCCTCTCCTTCCCCTCACCTCCCTTTTACCTTCTCCCCTTCCCCCCATCCAGTCTTCTTCAGTCACCATTCAGAAAGGTTAAGGCCTCTCAGGAGTCAACACAGTGGGGGACACCAAGTTAAGGCAGGACCCTCAGTTACTGGATGTAGATTTTATGATGAGAATTAGGGTAATTGCCAATCTGATTACAAGGGAAGGCCAGCTCAGGCACCCTCTCCATTGTTGCTAGGTGTCTTAGCTGGGGCCATCCTTGAAGCACAAAAATCTTAATCCCCCCCCCCCCACCACCAAATGGCAAATTATTTTCATCCTCCACCAGCACAGACACAAAAACAAACTGTTTATAGAGTGAGATTTCATCATTGTCTGAATCATAATATTTGTTTGGTATAGGAGATGGTAGATAATAAAGATTATATCTGTAGCACCCAGAAGGAAACCAAACTTTTACTGATTTTACTATTTAAATATATTACTCAAAGGAACAAAAGAGAAACACCACAACACATAATTGAATTTGTAAGAAAAACCAAAAATACAGTATAGTACTTTAAAAGTTTGATTCTAGTTTTTAAAATATGAAAGCAACTTCATCTGACCAAAATGTTCCCTCTAATTGCACATTAGAGAAATCCCCACCACAATTGCTAGGTCAAATATTGCTGCTTAGGGGAAATTTAAGCTATATCTGTTTTTATCAGGCAATGTTTAGAAAAAGAAATATAGTTCTTGGGTTGACAACAATTTTAGGTTTTATTTTATAGACACATATGATTATATCATCTATTTCTTCAACCACAATTTTATGACAACCCATGTGAATTGATTATAACAAATAAATTATAACTTAATACATTTCAGTTTGAAAGTTTTCTGAAAAACAGGTTACAACTATCACACATTCAGAGAAACAAATTGGTTAAGTAGCCTAAATCAACTTCCAGCATTCACTCAAGTAAAATTTTTACTTATTTTACCATAGAATTTTTCACATTTTATGTTTACCTAAAGGATCAGAAACGAACACATTGGCTTCAGAAGAAAAAAATCTTTCAGAAAGTAAACACCTTTAATAAAGGAGATATGTCCAGAAATTGAAATTTTTTAATAGCAGAACTTTGATTAGAATGCCGGTTAATTCCTTAGACTTGGACACTGAAACCTAATTAATTCATTATGTTATCAACCTATAGAAATAAAACAAGTGAAAATTTCTTACGTTGAGTGCAGTGTACCATCAAAAAACAGCAGATGAACAGCATTCGAGTCAGTATAATTGTGCAATCTGCCATTGTTGGAGAAAAGCAGAACCCTTAGCAGTCTTAGCAACTGAACTTAGGTCTCCTGCAATTATGTCATCCAGCTGATAAACAGAGAGTGTGAGTGCCTTATATAGGAGACACCTGAAGATGGATTTTGAACTTTTTCCTTCTTGCCTGGGTAAATTGCTAATTAACTTAGTATTGTAGACTTATTCCCTGTATCTGTTTGTTCCTGCTTCTAAAAATAGAAGTGATTTTTCTATGAGTTGCATGCTGCTTGTGTTTATCCTCAAATCTATGTTATTTCTTAAAGCTATATGTCTATCTTTATAGTAGGCTTCATAACGATTTACTATTGCCAAAAAAGAATCTTTACTTGGCACTTATTTCTATGAATGTAATTTTCAACTCTGCTTAGAATCAGATCTCTGACCTCATGGCTACCGGGATTGCTAAACAAGAATCAAAAGACATAACTGTGTAGCATTGCCAATAAGAAAAAAGAGAAACCAGAAAATGGAATAAAGACAGAAATAGGAAAGGAGAGCTGCTAGGCAGAGAAAATAAATAGATGACGAGGGGAGTAGTAGTCAGGACAGCAAGCAGAAACATAATTCAGTTGGAACACTGAACTTTCACTTTAACGGGCATAACGGGCAATGTTTAAAAAAAGAAATATTTTGGGGGGGGCAATATTTAGGAGGAGGGGGAGGGAAATGGGAAACGGGGACAGGTGGAAATTTTAATTAAAAAAGAATAAAAATAAAAAAAATAAAAAAAAGAAATATTGTTTCTGGCTTGGCAAAAATTTTAGGATTTATTTTATGAACAAATAAGAATACATTGTTTATTTCTTCAGCCATCACTTTATAGAACTCATGTGATTTTATTATATCAAGTAAGTATATAATTGACAGTATTAATTACTTAGGTTTGGACATGACCAGAGTATTACTTTCTAACTAAAACCTTATCTCTCCCTGTCTCTATCTCTCACTCTCTTTCATACACAAACCCACCCACACATACATACATACATACGCACACACACACACACACACATTTAGATTTGCATATCAGCATGACAGTTTGCACTAAGGTGACTGTATCTGTTATATATCTTCTATCTAGTAAAACTGTAGTTTACCCGGTATCATCCTTTTTTATCACAAAAATACATTGTTTTTCTCACTTACTGGCAAGTATAGTTTATGTACTATTTCCTGTTTGGAATTTACCCATTTTGTTTTATATCCTGCTTCTGCTTTCTGGCTATCAATAAAATGACGGTACTATGAGCTCATGTTTGAAACTTATTATTACCATGAATAAAAATATTATTTACCTATTTGGATCATCCTGATTCAATATAATTTATTTATTCTGGACAGTTTTGTTTAATATTTTAATAGTAAGCTGTTTATTTTATAATACCATGGCTGTTAGATACGTACCTAATGATATTAGTATATTATTATGAAAATACAAATACTCATTTTGAATATAAGCAAAGTTATTTATTTGGTTCCGTTATGGCAAAAGCAAAATTCTTGCATACATATAGCAAAAATAGGTACAAATGTTACAAATCACAGAATTTAATTCCCTCCCTTTTATGTGACTTTTCTCTGCAATCTCCACTGCAGTTTCCTTTTGAGACAGAGACTCACCATATGTCCCTGGTTGGCCTCACATTCAATAGTGAATTTAGTTTACTAAGTGTTGGGATTTGAGGCATGTGCTATCACACCTATTTTCTAAGGGAATTTAAGACAGATCCCAGCCATTCTTGATTTAGAGCTTACAAATTACTGTTGTCATTCAAGAATTCTGCGTAAATGGTCTAGTGACAGATAACTAAGGCCTTCTTCAAGCAGTCTTCTTAAAGCTCTGTCAGAAATAAACTTTCTCCTATTAAATCAAAATCCACATTCCTGAAACTTCCAGTCAGTATGGAACAAATTCATTATGATCCACTTAGAAAATTCTGGGTTAAAGTGAGACTCCATTCACACACAAGTACAGGGAAGGGAAAGTTTAAAGTCCACATATCTAATTCTGTATGGCTTCTGTTGATAACTGATTCATCCATATCCTAAGACACTAAAGTTTGCTACTAAATCTGTATAGTAAGCATACAATGGTCATTACATATTAAATAACAAATTTCTCCTTAGCAACCCAATAAATGCCTTTCATTACACATAGAAACTAGAATTTCTACTTATTTCTGTGTTATAGCCCATTTTGTAGCTAAGAGTAGTCATGTGGCAAATACCACCTAGTAACAGACTAAGAACACCTTTGGTAGGGATCCTCAGAAAGGTTTTCTCCTCATAAAGAAAGGGCTGCCTCCTCTTGTGGCCCCCTTCTCTTCCTCATTGCCTAAAACTGGGGCTGGCTCTAATAATAGAGTTTTATGTGTTCATCTTGCCTTCATGGATAGAGCCACTTTAATATTCTGGGGTTTGCAGAGTAGAGAGAGAGGCAGAGAAAATAAGTGTTTGATTGAGTGGATTGGCCCTATCATTGCCTACCTTCAGACTTCTTACTATGTGAAATTTACAAATAAACCTCTGTTGTTTAAATTGTTTTTTAAAAAAAATTCCTGGGATGGGCTCTCGCTGTGTAACCCTGCCTAACCTGGAAGTCAGTATGTAGTTGATGCTTGTTCAGAGCTCACAGAGACCTGCCTCTCTCTACCTCCCAGGTGCTGGGAATAAAGGCATGTGCTGCAAAATCCAAACTACTTTTAGTTGGGTATTCTAACAAAAGTGATATAGTTGATATCATAATTAAAAGTTGACAATAACATAGACTAACAAAAATGCTTTTTTAAAACTTCTAGGAATATGAGTAAATATCCAATATTCTAGTTGACTTATTTGTGTGAGTGTACACATGTGAACACACACTCCAGCATGACGCTGTGTTATGTTTGTGGAGGTCAGAAGAAAACTCGCAGAAGCCAATTCCCTCCTTTCATGTGATCCCAGGGTCAAACTCAATCTTCAGCCTGAACAGAAAGTGACTTGACCCATTTAGGCTTCTCACCAAGATCTCACATATGCGAATACACAATAGATAATTGTTGCTTACCTACTGATTTAAAACTGGACATAAGCACAGTTAAATTCAAGAAGGTTAAAGATGGATCCAAAAATTTTAAACAGTTGTATAGTAAGTAATTCAGTTTGAACTATAAAGGACCATCTAATTCGAATAGACAAATGTACTTAAATTCATTAAACTTACTGTTATTATAACAAGCATTCTCTCTGAATTGAGATGTGAGAACTTTATCTCAATATGTCCAAATGTACCATTTCAAAAAAGCTATCCCAGTTCTGCTATTCACTGACTGTGTGACTTTTTGTTTTCTAACCTTTCTTTGCTTTAGTTTCCTCCTTTTAAATTAGAGCTTCTTGGTTGCCCACTATAGCTATGTGCTAATAGCACTCATTGCAGAAGATACCACTCATTTTGGATGCAAGAAATAAATTAAACTTTCTATTACTGCTACTTACCTAACATAATTTCAGAAGGTGCTATGTGGGCTTCTAGGTAAAGAAAAGATATTGATGGGATATGTATATTATACATTATATATATATATATATATATATATATGCATGTATATATTGCATGCTACAATAATAATCTGCCAGGCAAGATGTTCTCACTGGTGCATAGTGGCAAGACTGTTTACTGGTGTAACCAACTGCTTTCTTGACTGGATATGAGTTTGCTTCACAGGAAGGATTTTATGCTTGGTACTGTAAATCTGGTTTAAAATAACAAAAGAGTTGATTGACTATAAGCTCGGAATTTAATTGTCATGTTTTTGCTAAATGATCATGCTGTGGAACTTCATTCTAAATGTTTATGTTCATAGCCATTGAATTGTACTTCTCTGTAGTGGCATTTCAATTGTATTTTTAAAATAAAGACTGCCTGAAGATCTAAGATTAAAACAGTTTCACTGGTCAGCCTTACAGACCAGATTATGGTAACACACACCTGTAATCCCAGTAGCCACAATAACATGCACTTTAAATTCCAGTAGCCATTGAAATCAGTTGATGCATGCCTTTAATCCCAGTGGTGCATGCCTTCAATCACAGTCCTAGAGAGGAATATAAGATGGGGGGCGAGAGACAGCTCTCAGACACAGTCTCATGCTGAGGTTTCTGGAGGCAGGATCTCCATTTCAGACTAAGATCAAGGTAAGAGCCGGTGGCTGGCTGTTTTGCTTTTCAAATCTTCTGGTTGAACCCCAATTTCTGACCCTGAGATTTTATTAATAGTGCTTCATTTCTCTTAACTTTTTTCAGAAAAACTTCTTTTTGAAATGGGTAGTGGTTAATTTAGTGACTCATAACTGGTCAAAGTGCCAGGTTTTAGGAACTCTGAGTTCTGCTAACTCATGGGTGGATCATCTATATTAACCTCCCATTACCCAAGATGTAGGGACTATCATATGAAGGGAATCAAAAGAAAGTAAGAGCTAGCATATGGGTGTGTTGAACGAGCTGCAGGCTGTGTTCCTGCCACCCAGCTCCTGGCTGCCTGGCTAGCTTATGCCCTGAAATAACAACACACAAACTGTATTCATTTAAACACTGCTTGGCCCATTTCTATTAATGTGTGTAGCACTACGAGGTGGTGACTTACCAAGAAGATTCTAGCCTATGTCCATCTTGGGTCAGAGTTTCATCGCATCTGCCCTGGAGAGGAGAGGCATGGCGTCTGCCTAACTTCCTCTCTTCCCAGCATTCTGTTCTGTTTACTCCACCCACCTATGTTCTAACCTATCAGGCCAAGCAGTTTCTTTATTAATTAACCAATGAAATCAACAGATTGATATATGACACTCCCACATCATGGGTGGGGGAACTATGAAATGCAGATTTCTGTACGTAATAATGTTATTGCATGCATCAACTAACAGAAGCTATAGTTACCTACACAAGACCTATACAAGATGAAGACAGCTGAAAGCCAATCATGGATGGGGAAGGGAATCAAGACATCTCACCCCTAACTGAAGAACTATTGGCAGTTCATGGCTACTAGGAAAGGAAATACAACTCTCTTTGTGGGATTTTCACCACTGATATGTTGCTTAGGTCACAATGGATAGTCACACATCAGAATGTATAGTTATAGCACTAATTGGACCCAGGGTTATTGATAACAATATAAAATGAGAACATGACACTGGTAGGGTGATGGAGTGGGGTATCTAAGCAGAGTTGGTGAAAGGTGGCAATTGATGGATATGATTAATATATACTATATAAATGTATAGCATTTTCAAAGGATAAAAAATATTATTAAGAAGTAGTATAAAAGTGGAACTTACTATTTCATAGGTTATTGAGATATTTAAATGAGTGACACTGCGCTTATTATGATAATACTAAGTATTCACTGAATGTGGCTACTATTGTTATTTTTATTTCATGGAAAAAATATAATAAAATTCAGAACAGAAGTCTGTCATTGGACTAAACATTTTTGCCTTGATCCTTAAATGAACTAAAAACATCAAAATCGGTCAATAAATAGGAGTAATCACTAAGAATTAGCAAAGAAGAAGTGCTAATGATGTTTCTTGATTGGGTTTCCACCTGTGTAAATATGTCTAAGTGTAAACTTATAGCTTGTTGATGTAAAACATAAGTTGAAATTATTTTTTAAAATGGGGCTTGGAGCTCCTCATAGAAATAGTATTAGTTTAATGTAGGCTGATATCAAACATTTTACTTTGAAAATGTATTATGACTTTACTTTTTAAATTAGTTCTTTGAAAATTTTGTGCAACCTGTTTTGATCATATTCATCCCCCTTCCCAAACTCTTACCAAATCCATACTCCCTTTCCTTATTCATACAGCTTTGTATCTTTATATTTCTAAATCCTTCAAGACAAATTTGTGCTTCCCAAATGTTATTAGGTGTATGATCCCCTACATGGGGATCATGGTCAAATTACAACGGTACACTTTTAAAGAAACCTGTCTTTCCTTTTCCCAACGGCTAATAATCGGCAATGTCTCAAAGGATAGGGGTGTGACTGTGATCCCAGCTCCCCTCTACTCTGAGATTTTTATTAGACTTGATTTTGTGCAGGTTTGGGGATACTGTTAAAAACCACGGGGAACTCATACATACAGCTATCCTGCTATGTTCAAAGGATAATGCTTCCTTGTTATAATCTACATCTTCTACCTCTTATAGGCTTGCTTCTACTTTTCCAAAATGATCACAAGGCTTTGGAGAGAAGGGTGGTATATATCTTTTATTTAAGGTTGGCCATTCTGAAATATCTTATTCTCTGAACTAGCCAGTTGGGAGTCACTGTGTTAATCACCATCTACTACAAATAGGAGCATTTCAGAGGGGTGTTTAGAGTTCCAATGATCTATAGCTATAATGATAAGTCATAAGGAGTTGGTTTAATACTATGTCTATTTAGCAGAATAACAGTGGTAGTCCTATCTATCCACAGGTTCTTGGCCCTAAAATGATAGCAGGTATGTATTTCACCTTGTAGAGCAGAACATAAAATCAATCAGAAAGTTGTAGTTTACACCTTTTGTATTTGTTCTATTGTTGTACCAGTGAACATGTCTTGCCAGGCCAGTCATTATTATAGCTCAGATGCTTGATAGCTGAGTATGTTTGATAATTATCTTTTTCCTCTGGCAGATTTAATAACATCTTCTAACACTCTGAAAGCTAACCAGTAGGAATGAAGCAACTAAGTATGCACCACCTTGATTTTGCCGTGTTCTATGAAACAGCAATAGGGTTTTATCTTCAATTTCTGGAAGGTAATCAAAGAGCAGTGGCAATAGGCAGTAATATTTGGGAGTCTAAGGGCAATAATAGACAGTAATGTTTGGGAGTTCATGGGTCATCACTGGACAACCCCAAAAGAAATAAAAATTCCTGGCAATGGGCTTTCTATTTGTTAGCCTCTGGTGTCTAGTAGAGGTATTACTGATCCTTAAAGGGTAGCTCTAATTTGACTCCATACACATGTGCATACACGCATGTGCACACACACAAATGCTTTGCTGTAGCAGGTTTCTATACATTATTTTAAAAGGTCCTTAGTATTGCTTAACCTTCCTTGTACTCCATCTTCTACCTTATGCTCTACTCCCCAACCCAGTTTAATGCTTTCTATTCTCATGTTCCTTTTTTATCCTTTATACCAGTGTATTCTATCTTCCCTCCATCAAAAGCCCCTCTCCATGGCCAGTTAGTAATTTCCTAACTCTATGGATATTCCAAATGAAACACACATATCTGATGATACAAAGTTAACATTCCTAGATGAGGAAAAAGCATGTCATATTTATCTTTCTGGATCTAGGTTACCTCACTCAGAATGATTATTTCTAGAACCACCCATTTACATGTTTCATCTTTCTGAACAACTATACATTTTCAATATGTATTTATTCAGTTAATGGACCTCTAGTCTATTTCCATTTCCTGGAAATTGTGAATAGAAAAATAATGAACAGAAATAACCAGATAGCTCTAAAGTATGATATGGAGCTTGTTAAGTCTATGCCCCAAAATGATAAAGCTGGATCATATGCTAGATCTTTTTTAGCATTTGAGGAACCTTCACTTTTTTTTTAACTGAAAACCGATTCTTCTCTCATACAATACATCTCAACTACAGTTTCTCCTCCCTCCACTCCTCCCAGCCAGCCCTCTACATCTTCTCTCCCCCAGATCCACTCCCCATCCTTTCCCCTTCAGAAAGGAACAGGTCTCCAAAAGACAACAACCAAACAGGAAAAACTAAAATACAATAAGACAAGGATAAAAGGCTCACACTGAGGCTGGACAAGGCAACCCAACAGGAGAAAAACAGTCCCAAGAACAGGCGAACAAGTCAAAGACACATCTGTTCCCACAGTTAGGAGTCCCACAGAAACACCAAGCTAACAATCACAGCATTTATGCAGGAGATCTGGTGCTCACTCATGCAGGATCCTGCACTTTCTGCTTCAGTCACTCTGAGCCCATCTGCATCCTGAAGCTATGATTATAGCAAAACATCATTAGGAATCATTTTATTGATTTTTTTTGTGGGGGGCTGTCATACCCTTGGTCCCTGGGATATTCAATTTCCTGTTTCTGGCCATCCAAGCAGTGTTGGGAATGGATTCACTCTAGTAAAGATGGCTTTAAGTTAAATTAGGCATTGGTTGGCAAGTCCCACAGTACTGCACCATCATTATTCCAACACATCTTCCAGGCAGTATAAATCGTATAGGTCAAAAGTTACGTAGCTAAGTTGGTAGATGGTGCACACATTTCTCATTCAATAACCTGCATAGTATATTCTCACACCAAAGAGATTAGAACATAGGGATGAAGGCTCTATCTCTGCACATTCAATGAGCCCTGTGCATGTTGACCTTGGCAACCAGGTTCCACTCTAAGCTGTCAGTTTGCAGAGAGCAACCCTCTGTCCTAATATCAGCCTGGGTTGTTTGGGGATATCCACAGGCCCCCTTCTGTCAATAACTCAACCCAGTGTACCCAATCCTGCCACCGGGAGCCTTGCCTGACTACAAAAGACAGACAGTTTAGGCTCCATATCTTCTATTACTAGTTGTCCTCAATAGGGTTACCCTCATAAATTCCAGGAAGTTTCTACCGCACTAGGTTTCCATACCACCTCCCAAATGTCCCCCATTTCAGCCATCTCTCCCTGCATTCCCTCCCTCCATCCCATCCTCCCACTTGGTCCCTCCCACTTCTGTCCCCACCTGTCTACAGTCCACCTGAAAAATCTGTTGTATTTCCCATTCTCTGGGAGATCCAAGCATCCCTTCTAGAACCCGCCCCCTGCTCTTTACCTAACCTCTGCATCCAAGGCCTGTAACTTTGTTATCATTTACTTAATGGCTAATATCCCCTTATAAGTGACTGCATAGCATATTTGTTTTTCTGAGTCTGGGTTACCTCACTCAGGATGATTTTTTTCTAGTTTCATCCATTTTCCTGAAAATTTCATGATGTTATTTTTAAACAGCAAATTAATATTGCATCGTGTAAATGTACCACATTTTCTTTTTTCTTCTTCTGTTATATATTACATCCTGAATGCAATTTCCTCTCCATCTTCTCTCCCCAGTACCCCCCTACTTCCCCTCTATCCCAGATCCACTTCTCCTCTGTCTCCTCTCAGAAAAGCCGACCTATAAGAGACATCAACCAAGTATGGCATAACAAGCCACAATAAGACCAGGCACATACCATCACATCAAGGCTGGATGAGGAAACCCAGTAGAAGTATTCCAGAGTTAAGGGGTCAGAGACAGCTATGAATTTCACAGGAACACCAAGCTACTCAGCCACAACAAATATGCAGAGGACCTAAGCCAAACCCTTACAGGTTCCCTAATCTCTTTGAGTTCCCCATGAGTCCCTGTCAGTTGATTCTGGTATCAATTTTTTTTTATCCATTCTTAGTTGTAGGACATCTAGATTTGTTGGAAGATATTGCTGACTAGAGGAGGCTGCAGACTTACCACAGCCTGGAAGCTTATCTCAATAGCTTGGGTACACCAGGCTACTTCCCTCCAGCAGAATTTCCTGCTTCTACTTAGTCTTATCTGGAGAATGTCCCTGGGACTGGAGGACTGACCTTATCTTAAGAATTGTCTTAAAACCAGACGCCTGTCTCTAAACCAGATGCCTGACTTATCTTTGGCCTGAACCCTGGCACAGAATCCTGTTAGTAGGTTCCCTTGCTGCACATATGGTAACTTAGACTTATGCTAGTTATGATAGAAGCATGACACTTAATGCAAATTAGGGTTTTTCCCTAGGCTCCTCACTCCTATATGTTCCTTATACTCAGGAATTAAATCGAGCTGATTCACCAGTCTGTCTCCCAGAGCGCTGTCTCTGTTCATGCCTATGGATCATATACAAAGCTTTCTGACATGACTACTGCCCATTTACCTCTTGACCTGATGACCAACAGGCCAAGAGGGAAAAAAGATTCCCCCTATGTAGATTGTTTCCAGTTTCTGACTACTATGAATAAAGCCAAAATGAGTATAGCTAAGCCAGTGTTCTTGTGGTATGTTGGAGAGTCCTTTGGGTATATGCCCAAGAGTGGCATAGCTGGATCTCTTACTCCACATCCTCACCAACATGAGCTGTCACTTGTCTTATGGGTCTTAGCCATTGGGATAGGTGTTAGATGGACTCTCAGAGTAGTTTTGATGTGCATTCTCCCTGTTGGCTAATGATGTTGAACATTTCTTTAAGTGTTTTTCAGGCATTTGACTTCCCTCTATTGAAAATTCTCTGTTTAAATTTCTGCCTCACTTTTAAATTAGATTATTTGGTTTTTCGATATGTAGTTTCCTAAGTTCTTTATATAGTTTGGATATTATTCCTCTATTAGATGTGGAGATAGTAAAAACTTTTCTCATTCTGTAGGCTGCTGCTTTGTCCTATTGACAATGTCCTTAGCCTTACAGAAAGAAGCTTTTCAGAGTCATAAGGTCCATTAATTAATTGTTGACATTAGTGGTTATGTTATTGGTGTTCTGCTTAGAAAGTCATCTCTTCACCAATACGTTCAAAGGGTATTCACCACTTTTCTTTTTTACCAGGTTCATTGTGCCTCATTTTATGTAAAGATTTTAAATAAACTTGAACTTGAGTTTTGTGCATGGTGATAAATATGGATCTATTTGTATTCTTCTACATGTAGATATCCAACTTCATAAGAACCATCATTGAAGATGCTATCTTTTTCCATTGTGTGTTTCTGGATTCTTTATTTTAAAAAAATCAGTTGTCCAGAGTTGTGTGGATTTGTATAAGGGTGTTCAATTTTATTCCACTGATAAATATGTGCTTTTTTATGCCAGTACCACCTCTGTGTGTGTGTGTGTGTTTCTGTTTATTTCACTATAGCTCCATAGTACAACTTGAAATCAAGGATAGTGATACCTACAGTCTACAGCAGTTATTTTATTATTCAGGATTGTTTTTGCTACCCTGATTTTTTTCATATGAAGTGGAAGTTAAGGTCTGAAAATAATTGTGACGGAACTTTGATGGACATTTTATTGAATCTTTAGATTCATTTTTGTAGAATGGCCATTTTACTATGTTAATCTTACCTACCCACCATCATAGGATATCGTTCCATCTTTTGATATCTTCTTAAATAATTTAATTCTTCAAAGACATGAAGATTTTTATCACACAAGTTTTTCATTTGCTTGGTTAGAGTTATTCTGTTATTTTATATTATTTGAGGCTATCATGGAAGGTGTTGTTTTCCTGGTTTCTTTCTCAGTCTGTTTATAATTTGCATATAGAAGAGTTACAATTTTTTTAGTTAATCATGTATCCAGCCACTTCAGTGAACATGTTTGTCAGCTGTAAAAGTTCTCTGGTGGAATTTTTAGGGTCACTTATGTATACTATCATGTATCATAACCCTAATCTCTCCAGTCCTTTTATCATAAAGGGGTATTGGATTTTGTCAAAGGCTTTTTCAGCATCTATTGAGATGATCATCTATTTTTTTTCATTCAGTTTGTTTATTGGTAGGTTACATTTATTGACTTTCATATGTTTGTTGAACCATCTGTGCATCTCTGGGATGAAGTCTATTTGATACATGTGTATAATCTTTCTGATGTGTTCGTGGATTCAGTTTACAAGTATTTTAGTGAGTATTTTTGCATCTATGTTTATAGGGCAAACTGGTTTTCTTTGTTGTGTCTTTTGAGGTTTAAGTATCAGGGTAACTATGGCCTCATAAAATGAATTTGGCAGTGTTCCTTCTGTTTTTATTTTGTGAAATAATTTGCGGGGAATTGGCATTAACTCTTCTCTGAAAGTCTAGTAGAATTCTGTGCTAAAGCAATCTAGCCCTGGGTTTTTTGTTGTTGTTGTTGCTGCTGGGAGGGTTTTAATTATTATTTTTATTTCACTAGGGGTTATGGGTCTATTTAAATCATTGATCGGTTTTTGGATTAACTTTTGGTAAGTGGTATTTATACAGAAAAATCCCATGTCTTTTAGATTTTCCAGTTTTTTTAAGTACAGGTTTTTAAAGCAATACCCAGTGCTTCTTTAGATTTCTTCAGTGTCTGTTATTAAGTCCCCATCTTTGTTTTTTATTTTATTCATTTGGATATGCTCTCTGTGTCTTTTAGTTAGTTTGGTCAAGGCACTTTTCTATCTTGTTGATTTTTCTCAAAGAATTAGATCTTTGCTTCATTGATTTTTTATATTGTTCTCTTTCTTTCTATTCTATTGATTTCTGCCCTCCGATTATTTTTGCCATCTACTCCTCTTGGGTGTGTTTAGTTTTTTTTTTGTTTTGTTTTGTTTTGTTTGTTTTTTTTTTTTTTTGCTCTAGAGTTTTTTTCTCTTTTTTATTCTTTTTTAATTAAAATTTCCAACTGCTCCCCGTTTCCCATTTCCCTCCCCCTCCTCCCACATATTGCCCCCTCCCCCCGCTCCCCTCCCCCTATCCCCACTCCACTTCTCCTCCCCCCCAGTCCACTCCCCCTCCCTCTTGATACTGAAGAGCAGTCCAAATTCCCTGCTCTACAGGAAGACCAAGGTCCTCCCACTTCTATCTAGGTCCAGGAAGGTGAGCATCCAAACAGGCTACGCTCCCACAAAGCCAGTTCATGTATTAGGATCGAAACCTAGTGCCATTGTCCTTGGCTTCTCATCAGCCTTCATTGTCCGCCTTGTTCAGAGAGTCCAGTTTCAACCCATGCTTATTCAGTCCCAGTCCAGCTGGCCTTGGAGAGCTCCCAATAGATCAGTTCCACTGTCACAGTGGGTGGGTGCACGCCTCGTGGTCCTGATTTCCTTGCTCATGTTCTCCCTCCTTCTGCTCCTCATTTGGACCTTAAGAGCTCAGACGGTTGCTACATATTGGGTCTCTGTCTCTCTCTCGATCCATCGCCAGATGAAAGTTCCTGTGCCATTCTCCTTGGCCTCTCGTCAGCTCTCATTGTCTGCCACATTCAGAGAGTCCGGTTTTATCCCATGTTTTTTCCAGTAGCAGTCCAGCTGGCCTTGGTGAGTTCCCAATAGATCGGCCCCCCTGTCTCAGTGGTTGGGTGCACCCCTCATGGTCCTGACTTCCTTGTTCATGTTCTCTCTCCTTCTGCTCCTCATTATAACCTTGGGAGCTCAGTCCGGTGCTCCAGTGTGGGTCTCTGTCTCTATCTCCATCCATCGCTAGATGAAGGTTCTATGGCGATATGCAAGATATTCGTCAGTATGATTATAGGATAGGTTCATTTCAGGTTCCCTATCCTCAGGTGCCCCAATGAACTAACTGGGGACATTGCCCTGGGCATCTGGTAGCCATTCCAGGTTCAAGTCTCTTGAACCTAGAGTTTGCTCTAGAGTTTTTAGGTGTGATGTTAAGTTGTTAGTGTGAGACCTCTCCAATTTTCATTTAGGCCTTTAGTGCTATGAATTTTCCTCTTAGCACTGCTTCTTTATGTTCTATAGGTTTGCGTGTGTTGTATATTCATTTTCATTAAATATTAGAGTTTTCAATTTCTTTCTTTACTTATATCTTGACTCGTTTTTCTTTCAGTAGTGAATTGTTCATATTCTATGGAATTTTAGGTTTTCTATTGTTTCTGTCCTTGAAATTCAGCTTTAATTCATGGTGGTCTGATAAAGTACAGGAGGGTATTTTAATTTTCTTCTATCTGTTGAGACTTGCTGATAAGTTTCAGAGAAAGTTCCATGAGGTGCTAAGAAAAACGTTATATTCTTTTGTTGCTGTTGTTGTTGTTTGAGACAGGGTTTCCCTATGAATCTCTGGCTGTCCTGGAACTCACTTTGTAGACCAGGTTGGAATTACAGAGATCCCCCTTGACTCTTCCTCCCTAAGTGCTGGAATTAAAGGTGTGCACCACTACCACCCAGTTGAAAAGGGTATATTCTTTTGTGTTTGGGTAAAATGTTCTGTAAGTATCTGTTAGGTCATTTTGGTTTATAACACCTTTTAGTTACAATATTTCTCCATTTAGTTTTTGTTTGGATGACCTCTCCATTGGTTAGAATGGGGCATTGAAGTCTCCCACTATCAGTATGTGAGGGTCAATATGTTATTTAAGTTGTAGTAGTGTTTCTACATATTTGTCCTAGCTGTTATTGCTTGAATTTTTATGCTGTCATTTAAGTATCTTGGTTTGGGGTGATTATAGGTCTAGGTACTTATTTGTGGGAGGTCAAGATGAGATGGTGTGATCCACAAGAGGCAGGAAGAGGGTGAAGGGAGGTTTCAGCTGGGGGTTGTTGTAGTACTTTGGACAAGCCTGAGGGATTGGGTTTGCTGGAGTAGCGGAGAGAGCAAAGGAGGTCTGCACACATGCTACCTGATCTTCTCGATTACATTTTTATTTCTTTTTTTTTTATTAAAAATTTCCGCCTCCTCCCCACCTCCCTTTCCATCCCCCTCCCCCCACTCCCCACGCCCCACTCTACTCCCCCTCCCTCTCCAGCCCAAAGAGCAGTCAGGGTTCCCTGCCCTGTGGGCAGTCCAAGGTCCTCCCCCCTCCATCCAGGTCTAGGAAGGTGAGCATCCAAACAGGCTAGGCTCCCACAAAGCCAGTACAGGCAGTAGGATCAAAACCCAGTGCCATTGTCCATGGCTTCTCAGCAGCCCTCATTGTCCCCCATATTCAGAGAGTCCGGTTTTATCCCATGCTTTTTCAGTCCCAGACCAGCTGGCCTTGGTGAGCTCCCAATTGATCAGCCCCACCGTCTCAGTGGGTGGGTGCCCCCCTCGCGGTCTTGACTTCCTTGCTCATGTTCTCCCTCCTTCTGTTCCTCATTTGGACCTTAGGAGCTCAGTCCATTTCTCCAATGTGGGTCTCTGTCTCTATCTCCATCCATCGCCAGATGAAGGTTCTATGGTGATATGCAAGATAATCATTAGTATGGCTATAGGATCGGGCCATTTCAGGCTCTCTCTCCTCAGCTGCCCAAGGACCTAGTTGAGGACATCTCTCTGGACCCCTGGGAACCCCTCTAGAGTCAAGGCTCTTGCCAAGCCTAAAAGGACTGCCTTAATTAAGATATTTTCTTCCCTGCTCCCATATCCATCCTTCCTTTATCCCAACCATCCCATTCCCCCAAGCTCTCCCCATCCTCCCCTTCTCACTTGTCTCTCCCCATCTCCCCTTTACCCCATCCCACCCCACCCCCCAGTTCCAAATTTTCGCCCAGCACACTGTCTACTTCCAATATCCAGGAGGATAACTATATGTTTTTCTTTAGGTTCACCTTCATATTTAGCTCCTCTAGGATAGCGAATTATAGGCTCAATGTCCTTTCTTTTTTTCTTTCTTTTTTTTTTATTAAAAATTTCCGCCTCCTCCCCACCTCCCTTTCCATCCCCCTCCCCCCACTCCCCACGCCCCACTCTACTCCCCCTCCCTCTCCAGCCCAAAGAGCAGTCAGGGTTCCCTGCCCTGTGGGCAGTCCAAGGTCCTTCCCCCTCCATCCAGGTCTAGGAAGGTGAGCATCCAAACAGGCTAGGCTCCCACAAAGCCAGTACAGGCAGTAGGATCAAAACCCAGTGCCATTGTCCTTTATGGCTAAAAACCAATTATGAGTGAGTACATCCCATGTTCATCTTTTTGGGTTACCTCACTCAGGATAGTGTTTTCAATTTCCAACCATTTGCATGCAAAATTCAAGAAGTCATTGTTCTTTAGCACTGAGTAGTACTCTAATATGTATATATTCCACACTTTCTTCATCCATTCTTCAATTGAAGAGCATCTAGGTTGTTTCCAGATTCTGGCTATTACAAATAATGCTGCTATGAACATAGTTGAACAAATACTTTTGTAGTATGATAGGGCATCTTTTGGGTATATTCCCAAGAGTGGTATTGTTGGGTCCTGAGGTAGGTTGATCCCAAATTTCCTGAGAAACCACCACAGTGCTTTCCATAGTGGTTGCACAAGTTTGCATTCCCACCAGCAATGGATGAGTGTGCCCCTTCCTCCACAACCTCTCCAGAAAAGGCTATCATTGGTGTTTTTGATTTTAGCCATTCTGACAGGTGTAAGATGGTATTTCAAAGTTGTTTTAATTTGCATTTCCCTTATCACTAAGGAGGTTGAGCATGACCTTAAGTGTCTTTTGGCCATTTGAACTTCTTCTGTTGAGAATTCTCTGTTCAGTTCAGTGCCCTATTTATTAATTGGTTAATTAGCATTTTAAAATCTAGTTTCTTGAGTTCTTTATATATTTTGGAGATCAGACCATTGTCTGTTCCGGGGTTGATGAAGATCTTCTCCCAGTCAGTGGGTTGCCTTTTTGTCTTAGTGACAGTGTCCTTTGCTTTACAGAAGCTTCTCAGTTTCAGGAGGTCCCATTTATTCAATGTTGCCCTTAATATCTGTGCTGCTGGGGTTATATGTAGGAAGTAGTCTCCTGTGCCCATATGTTGTAGAGTACTTCCCACTTTTTCTTCTATCAGGTTCAGTGTGTTCAGACTGATATTGAGGTCTTTAATCCATTTGGACTTGAGTTTTGTGCATGGTGATAGATATGGATCTATTTTCATTCTTCTACAGGTTGACAACCAGTTCTGCCAACACCATTTGTTGAAGATGCTCTCTTTCTTCCATTGTATACTTTTAGCTCCTTTATCAAAAATCAGGTGTTCATAGGTTTGTGGATTAAAACCCGGGCCTTCTATTCGATTCCATTGATTGACTTCTCTGTTTTTTATGCCAATACCCAGCTGTTTTCAATACTGTAGCTCTGTAATAGAGTTGGAATCCATCATTGCCAATACTGGCTATAATAACTCAGACAGCTAGCGACCCTTCACCAGCAGAACTCAAAGAAGGGAAACACACAAACTCTGCTACCAAAAAATTAATAACAACTGGAGTCAACAACCACTGGTCATTAATATCACTTAATATCAATGGACTCAATTCACCTATAAAAAGGCACAGGCTAAGAGATTGGATATGAAACAGGATCCAACATTCTGCTGTTTACAAGAAACACACCTCAACCACAAAGACAGACTTCTACTCAGAGTAAAGGGCTGGGAAAAGATTTTTCAAGAAAATGGACCTAAGAAACAAGCGGGTGTGGCCATACTAATTTCTAACAAAGTTGACTTCAAACTAAAATCAATCAGAAGAGATCGAGATAGTCATTTTATACTCATAACATGAACAATTCATCAGGATGAAGTCTCAATTCTGAATATCTATGCCCCTAATATAAAAGCACCCACTTATGTAAAAGAAACATTACTAGAACTCAAGGCAGACATCAAACCACACAAACTAATAATAGGAGACTTCAAAACACCTCTCTCACCAATGGACAGGTCAATCAGACAGAAACCTAATAGAGAAATAAGAGAATTAATGGAGGTAATGAAGCAAATGGACTTAACAGACATCTAGAGAACATTCCACCCAAATAGGAAAGAATCTACCTTCTTCTCTGCAGCTCATGGAACCTTCTCGAAAATTGACCATATACTCGGTAACAAAGCAAACCTCCACAGATACAAAAAAAAATTTAGTGACCACCCGTGTCTTATCGGATCACCACTGATTAAGTTAGAACTCTAAATTTTTCTTAGTTGGTATTTCTGAGTTCAGCAACTCCGTCTGTCAACATACTCATTAAAATTCCTTATAGTATGATTAATACACTGTGATACTGCTGGGAGGAAACACAGTTTGAATCCTGCCTCTATGACCCTAGGAAAAATACCAAAGGGTGTTAAATATTGTACCAAGAAGTCACAGTCAGATTATTCTCTAAGAATAGAAACTTGGGTATCCTGTATCCTGTTAAATTACACTATTATTAAAAAGAATTATGATTATGAGTGAGTACATCCCATGTTCCTCTTTTTGGGTCTGGGATACCTCACTCAGGATAGTGTTTTCTATTTCCATCCATTTGCACGCAAAATTCGAGAAGTCATTGTTTTTTACCGCTGAGTAGTACTCTAATATGTATATATTCCACACTTTCTTCATCCATTCCTCCATTGAAGGGCATCTAGGTTGTTTCCAGGTTTTGGCTATTACAAACAATGCTGCTATGAACATAGTTGAACAGATACTTTTGTCATTTGATGGGGCATCTCTTGGGTATATTCCCAATAGTGGTATTACTGGATCTTGGGGTAGGTTGATCCCAAATTTCCTGAGAAATCGCCACACTGATTTCCAAAGTGGTTGCACAAGTTTGCATTCCCACCAGCAATGAATGAGTGTGCCCCTTTCTCCACAACCTCTCCAGCAAAGGCTATCATTGCTGTTTTTGATTTTAGCCATTCTGACAGGTGTAAGATGGTATCTCAAAGTTGTTTTAATTTGCATTTCCCTTATCGCTAAGGAGGTTGAGCCTGACCTTAAGTGTCCTTTGGCCATTCGAATTTCTTCTGTTGAGAATTCTCTGTTCAGATCAGCGCCCCATTTTTTTATTGGGTTCATTAGCATTTTAAAGTCTAGTTTCTTGAGTTCTTTATATATTTTGGAGATCAGACCTTTGTCTGTTGCAGGGTTGGTGAAGATTTTCTCCCAGTCAGTGGGTTGCCTTTTTGTCTTAGTGACAGTGTCCTTTGCTTTACAGAAGCTACTCAGTTTCAGGAGGTCCCATTTATTCAATGTTGTCCTTAATGTTTGTGCTGCTGGGGATAAACGTAGGAAGTGATCTCCTGTACCCATATGTTGTAGAGTACTTCTCACTTTTTCTTCTATCAGGTTCAGTGTGTTCAGACTAATATTGAGGTCTTTAATCCATTTGGACTTGAGTTTTGTGCATGGTGATAGATATGGATCTATTTTCATTCTTCTACACGTTGACAACCAGTTCTGCCAGCACCATTTGTTGAAGATGCTCTCTTTTTTCCATTGAATACTTTTAGCTATCAAAAATTAGGTGTTCATATGTTTGTGGGTTAAAATCAGGTTTCTAGCCATAAATAAAGGACATTGAGCATATATTTTGTGATGCTAGAGAAGCTAAATAAGAAAGTGAACCCAAAGAAAATCATATAGTCATCCGCCTGGAGAGGGGAAGTAGACAAGATTGCAGGGCAAAAACTGGGAACTTGCGGGTGAGGTGGCAAGGGGCAAAGGGGAAATGGGATGAGAAACATGAGAAGGGGAGGATGGGAGGAGCTCGGGGGATTGGGATGGTTGGGATATAGGAAGGGAGGATACGGGAGCAGCGAAGTATATATCCTAACTAAGAGAGCCATCTTAGGTTTGGCAAGAAACTTGACTATAGAGGGGTTAGCAGGTGTCCAGGGAGATGTCCCCAGCTGGTACCTTGGGCAACTGAGGAGAGGGAACCTGAAATGACCATATCCTATACTGATGAATATCTTGCATATCACCTTAGAACCTTCATCTGGCGATGGATCGAGGTAGAGACAGAGTCTCAATTTGGAGCAACGGTCTGAGCTCTTAAGGTCCAAATGAGGAGCAGAAGGAGGGAGAACATGAGCAAGGAAACCAGGACCACGAGGGATGCACCCACCCACTGTGACAGTGGAACTGATTTATTGTGAGCCCACCAAGGCCAGCTGGTCTGGGACTGAATAAGCATGGGTTGAAACTGGACTCTCTGAGCATGGCGGACAATGAAGGCTGATGAGAAGCCAAGGACAATGGCACTAGGTTTCGATCCTAATACATGAACTGGCTTTGTGGGTGCTTAGCCTGTTTAGATGCTCACCTTCCTGGACATAGATAGAAGACCTTCGTCTTCCCACAGGGCAGAGAATTTGGACTGCTCTTCAGTATCGAGAGGGAGGGGGAATGGTGTGGGGGGAGAGAAGAGGAGTGGGGATAGGGGGAGGGGAGTGGGGGGAGGGGGCAATATTTGGGAGGAGGGGAGGGAAATGGGAAACGGGGATCAGTTGGAAATTTTAATTAAAAAAGAATAAAAATAAAAAAAACAAAGAAAAAGAATTATGATTTTTCTTCACTTTTCTTTGTTAAAATTCAGTTTGTCATAATGTTTTCCTGATTATTTAAAATTTTATGGAATCATATTCTATTTTATTAACTGAATAAAGATATTGGAACTATAATCAAGTAAAATAGGAGAAATTTGAGAAAGCTGAAAAACAATTTAATTTCACTTTACATATTCACTCTGTAAGAACAGAGATCATAGACATATCACAGATACTTTATAATCAGAAGTCTAATGCATTTTGAACTAAAATATGTTGATGCAAATGATAGGCAAAATATCCAAAGGAAATAATACTTTTCCAACTATGAGATTTTCATGTGCAATAAAGCCTTTTTAAGAATTAAATAACAAGTCTATGATCCATTAGATATATAATACCTTCCATTTAGTCAAAATGCTAACCAGACTTTGTATATAGAATTGTATGTTTCAAGTTTCTTTTCACTTTTCTTATTTATTTATTTATTTATTTATTTATTCATTAATTCATTCATTTAATATGAGGGTGCTGTGTTTTGTGTGTGCGTGCGTGTGTGGTGTATGCATGTGCTAAGCTGTGAATCTGGAGGTCAAAGGACAATTTGCAAGAGTCAATCCTTCTACCATGTCTACCGTGTGTGTTTAGGAATCCAATGTATGTTCTCTTGGCAGCAAGAAGCTTACCTGCTGATCCATCTCACTAAAATTCAAATTTATTTTCCACCTTTTATTAAAAATATATTCTTTTCTCATACAATATATCCTGATTAGAGTTTCCTCTCCCTCCTTCCTCCCAGTTCCTCTCTGCTTCGTGTTCCATGTGGATGCACTTCTCATTTAAAAAAAATCAGGCCTCTAAAATATAATAACAAAACATATCAAAATGGAATATCATAAGATAAAACAAAACCACATTGAAGTTGAACAAGACAAACCAGCAGAAATAAAACAGCCCCTAAGGAAGACATTAAAATAAGAGACCCACTCAGTCACATACTCAGGGAGTCATATAAAGATACTAAACTGAAAGGTATAACATACACAGAGGATCTGGTGCAGACCCATGTGAGCCCCACGCTTGCTGCTTCATTCTCTGTGAGTTCACATGTGCTTTGCTTAGCTAATTTAGAGGGCCATTTTCTCCTGTTGTACTCCTTCCCCTCTGGCTCTTACTCTCTTTATGCCTCCCCTTCCATGGGATTTCATGAGCCTGGGGGGGAAGATTTGATGAAGACATCCCAATAAAATTCTGAGTACTAATCTCTCTCTCTCTCTCTCTCTCTCTCTCTCTCTCTCTCTCTCTCTCACACACACACACACACACACTCTCTCTCTCTCTCTCTCTTTCCCTAATGTGCTGAAACATTATTATTTAATTTTTTCATACAATATATTTTTCTCCTGATTTTCCCATCCCATAACTCTTTTGAGATACAAGCTTCCTCCCTACTAACCCATTGTTTTCTTCTTTAATACTGTGAGTTCTTTATTTATTCTAGATAGAAACCTTCTCTCAAGTACATAGCTGGTAAAAATTTTATGCATATTTTGTAGGCTGCCTCATTACTCGATCAATGGTGTTCTTTGCTGTACAAAAATGTTACTTAGTTTTATTGGGTAGCATTTCTTGTTGGTATTAATAACTGCATTATTGGAGTCCTTTTCAGAAAAATATTTTCTGTTCCAATGATTTAAAGTATATTATCTACTTTCTTCTCTATTTAGAGTCAGAATGGCTAGTCTTAATTTCCTTTATTTTTTCTTTATTTTATTGATTATTATTGAGCTCTACATTTTCTCTGCTCCTCTCCCTGCCACTCCCCTCCCCTACAACCCTCCCCCAAGGTCCCCATGCTCCCTATTTACTCAGGAGATCTTGTCTTTTTCTACTTCCCATGTAGATTAGATCTCTGTATGTTTCTCTTAGTGTCCTTATTGTTGTCTAAGCACTCTGGGATTGTGATTTGTAGGCTAGTTTTCTTTGATTTATCCTCAAAAATATACAAAGAACTCAAGAAGTTGGTCATCAAAAGAACAAATAATCCAATAAAAAATGGAGTACAGACCTAAACAGAGAACTCTCAACAGAGGAATCTAACATGACTGAATGACTGAAAGACACTTAAGGAAATGTTCATCATCCTTAGTCATCAGAAAAATGCAAATCAAAACAACTCTGAAATTCCATCTTACACCTGTAAGAATCACCAAGATCAAACACTGATGACAAAATATGCTGGAGAGGTTGTGGGGAAAAGGGAATATTTCTGCATTGCTGGTGGGAATGCAAGCTGGTTCAGCCCCTTTGGATGGCAGTGTGGCAATTTCTCAGAAAATTAGAAAACAACCTTCCTCAAGACGCAGTAATACCACTTTTGGGTATATATCAAAAGGATGCTCAATCATGCCATAAGGGCATGTGCCCAACTATGTTCATAGCAGCATTGTTTGTCATAGCCAGAACCTGGAAACAGCCTAAATGCCCCTCGACCAAAGAATGGATAAGGAAAATATAGTACATTTACACAATGGAGTACTACACAGCAGAAAATAATAATGACATCTTGAATTTTGCAGGAAAATGGATGGAGCTAGAAAGCATCATTTTGAGTGAGGTAACCCAGACACAGAAAGACAATTATCACATGTTCTCACTCATAAGTGGTTTTTAAACAGAATGGTTAGTCTTATATTGAGGTATTTGATCTATTTGAACTTCAGTTTTGAGAAGGGTGAGAGAAAAGAACTGATATCCTTTCATCTATATGTAGTGACATAGTTTGATAAACAGCATTTGTCAAATATGCTGCCTTTTCCCCAATGTGTATTGTTACTTTTTTTTTAAATCAAAATCAGGTGGCTGTAAAATAATTAGCTTTTGATGTGGGTAATCAATTCTATTTCATTGATCAGTGGTTCTGATTTTCTTGCCAGCACCATATTGTTTTCATTACTAAAGCTGTGTGGTAAAGTATAGAATGGTGATGCCCCTAGATGTTATTTTATTATTCAAAATTGTTTTTATCTAACCTTTTGTTTCATTTGTGTGTTTGTGTGCATGTGTAGGTTTCTATATGAAACTATAGAATGTTCTTTTAATTTTTGTGAAGTATTGCACTAGAATTTTAATGGAGATTGCATTGAATCTGTAGATGGCTTTTGGTAGGCTGGTGTTTTGAATGAAGATGGCCCCCAGAAGCTCTTAGGGGGTGGAACTATAAGGAGGTGTGGCCTTGTTGGAGGAAGTGTGTCACCAGGGGACTTTGGGGTTTCAAAAGCCCAAGTAAGGCTTACTGTCTCTCTTTTTTTCCTGCTGCCTGCTGAATTCTCTACCAGCACCATGTCTACCTGCATTCTTTCATGCTTCCTTCCAAACTGATAAAGAACTAAACCTCTGAACTGTATGCCAGTTCCAATTAAATGCTTTCCTGTATAAAAGTTGCCATGGTCATGATTTCTCACCACAGCAATAGACAGGTTGGACATTGGACAAACATTTTCACAATATTAATACTACCAATTTATAATATTGGAGATCTTTCCATCTTCCATGCCTTCTTCAATGTTTTCTTTTTTTCAATGTCTTTTTTTGTCACCTAACTTCTTCACTTGGTTAGTTAGTATTATCTCAAGATATTTTATTTGAGGCTATTGTGATAGGCATTATTATCCTGACTTCTTTCTCATTGCATTGGTCATTTGTACAAAGAAAATCTCTTGATTTTTCTGTGGTAATTTTGTATCATGCTATTTTGTTGATACTAGTTATCAATTGTAGAAGTTTATTGGTAGATTTTAAGGGTCTTTTATGCATACTATTATATCATCTGCAAATAGTGATACTTTGACTTCTTCCTTTTCAATCTGTATCCCCTTGATCTCCTTTAGTTTTCTCATTGCTCTAGCTAGATCTTCAAGGACTAAATTGAGTAGATATGGAGAGAGTGGACAGCCTTGTCTTGTTCCTCATTTTCATAAAAATGCTTTGAGTTTTTTCTGTGTTTAGTTTGCTCGTGGCTGTGGACGTGCTGTAATTTGCCTTATCATGTTGACATATGCACCCTTTATGCTTAGTCTTTCTAGGATTTTATCATAAAAGGATGTTTGATTTTGTCAAAGGCCTTTTTCCTCCTAGTGAGATTACCATTTATTTTTCATTCAGACTATACGCATATTGTATTACCTTTGCTAACTTATGTATGTTGAACCATCCTTCCATCTCTGGTATGAGACAACTTATTCATGGGGGATAATCTCTTTTTTCTATTTTTGTATTTGGCTTGCCAGTATTTTATTGAGACAGTTTGATCTATATTCATATGTGATATTGGACAGTAATTTTTATTGGGTCTTTGTTAGGTTTACATATCATGGTGATTTGGGCCTCATAAAAAGAATTAAGCAATATTCCTGCAGTGTCCATTTTATAGACTAATTTGGTATTATGAGTCTATTTAGAATGCTTGTTTCATTTTAATATGACTTTAATATGTCATATATATCTAAAAGTTCCTACATTTCTTTTAGATTTTTGAGTTTGGCAGAATACAACACTTAAATATATATCCTTAAGATTTCCTAAATTCCTCTGGTGTAACATTCCCCTTTTATATCTAATTTTATTAATTTGGATCTTTTTTTCCATTTCTTGGTTAATTTGGCTAAGGTTTGTCAATCTTGCTGATTTTACCAAAGAAACAATTATTTGTTTTATTGTTGTTTGCATTATTTTGTTACTACTGTTTTTGGTTCATTTATTTCAGCCCTGTGCATGATTATTTCTTGCTGCCTACTCTTTTGAGTATTATTATTCTGATTTTGCCTTTCTAGAACTTTCTGTTTTATTGTGAAGTTACTAACATGAGATCTCTCCAATCTTTTTAATGTAGCCACCCAATTTTTTTGAATGTAGGCTATGAACTTGCCTTTTAGAACTGTCCTCTCTGTGTACTGTAGGTTTTGATATGCTGTGTTTTCATTTTCATTCAGTTCTAAAAATTTTTAATTTCCTTCTGAATTCCACCTTGGTCCAATTTTTGTTCAGTAGCTTTTCAGTTTTCATTCAGTAGTGAGTTGTTCAGCATCCACTGGTTAGTATACTTTCAGCTGTTCCTACTGTTGTTGGTATCTAGCTTTAATGAATGATGTTCTGATGAGGTCATTATTTCAGTTTTTATATATCTTCTGAGACTTGATTTGTGTCCTTATATGTGGCCAAATCTGGATAAAGTTGCAAGAGATTCTGAGAAGAAAGTTTATTCTTTGATGTTTGGGTGGAATGTTCTATAAATATTTACTAAGTCCATTTGACTAATGGTGTTATTTGATGGCAAGGTTTTTTTCTGTTTTTTTTTTTGTCTGAATGAGCTATCTATTGGTGAGAGTTGAGTATTAAAGTTGCCTACTACCACTGTCAATATATAACTAGCTGTAGTGGTGTTTCTTTTATGAACGTGGGTCCCCTTGTGTTAGGTATACAGATGTTTAAAATTGCAATATACTGCTGGTGAATTTTTTCCTTTAAAATGTATGTATGTATCCTTTCCTATCTCTTTGGGTAGTTCTGCTTTGAATTCAAGTTTGTCAGATGTTAAAATAGTTTCACCTGCTTGTTTCTTGGGTTCATTTGTTTAGAATACCTTTCCCCACCCTTTCACCCTACAATGATGTCTATTCTTGATGGGAAGGTATGTTTCTCAGATGCATTATCTTTTCTAATCCAATCTGTTGGTCTGTCTTTTTTATTGGAGAATTGAGACCACGAATATTGTTAAAATTATATAACAATAAACAGTGTTTATTGACTCCTGTTATTTTGTTGTTATGGTGTAGGTCTATTTTTCTCTCTTTTGATATACTATTCTTGAATTTCTTATCCATTGTGTCTTTTTGGGTATAATTAACCTCTTCAGACAGAGGTTTCTTTCTAGTTCCTTCTGTAGAGATGGATTGGTAAGCAGATTGCTTAAGTTTGGT
This sequence comes from Chionomys nivalis, assembly GCF_950005125.1. Lineage (NCBI taxonomy): Eukaryota > Metazoa > Chordata > Mammalia > Rodentia > Cricetidae > Chionomys > Chionomys nivalis. Next base: position 81,595,930 of record NC_080112.1, on the reverse strand, counting down.
TTTATTGTTGGAAGATTTCCCTTGTCTGTTGAATGTGGTAAGTAGTTTTGAAGGTTATAGAAGTCTTGACTGCATATTGTGTTCTCTCAGAGTTTCTAGAATAGCCATCCTGGCTCTTTTGACTTTCAGAGTCTCCACTGGAAAGTCAAGTATTATTCTAATGGGCCTGACTTTATAAGTGACTTAATCTTTTTCTTTTGTCTCTTTTAATATTTTGTACTGTGTTTGGTAAGGTTTATCTCTGATTGTTTTGCTTGACATAATGTTTTTCATTTTTAGCTAAGCTTTTCTTCAGTGATTCTATTTCTTTATTAAATTTTCTTTTTACATCTTGAATTGCTTTTATTATTTCATAACAGTTTGTGCTTTCATCGTCTTCATTAAGGCATTCATCGGTATCCACTTTAAGGTTCTTGAATATATTCATATTTTCTTTTTTAAGTCTTTGTCTTGTGCTTCAGCTAAATTGTTTTTCTTAGGGCTTATTACAATAGCATTTCTAGATTCTGGAAATGGTATATTATCTTGGATGTTCATGTTTGTGTTGCTCTCTTTGATCTAGACATCTATAGTTATGATGCTTGAGTTGTTTCTTGGTGGAGGTATCTGACCTTGTCTTTGTTGGGTGGGTGTTCTGCTCTTTGGTTGCTGTTGCCCACTCCAGATCCTAGGCATGTGTGGCTGTGGATGTGGAGTCTCTGATAGAGAGTTTTTCTGTGAGCTGGTGGTTGGCACATAGGAATGGAAGTGGCCAAGGAATAAAGGATCAGAAGGGCAGCAGGAAAGAGCTAGAGGTACACTGGGTCCACACTAATATATGGTGTCCCCAGGGGGTGGAAGAAGAATTGGAGAAGGAACTCATAAATGCAAGCCACAATAAGACTAGAAAAAGGTCTAGAGAGACACGAATGGAGTTAAGGAAGGACAGTGAAGATAACCTTCACCTCAGCCTAGTGTTGTCGCTGGGGCTCCCTGGCACAAAGTATTTCTGCTTATTGGTAGCAAATGAATGGATGTGGGTTAGAAGATAAGACTGAAAGGGTCCATTGGAAAGAGAGTCTTAGGAAATGGAGATGGGGGTATGAAGCGAGGCCCCAGCAGGAAGACTGCAACAGGAATAAGAGAAAGCCTCAAAAGACTAGGATAAATAAGTTAGAGGACCCTGGGTTCACACCAAGAGGCAGAGTCCCCAGAGAATGGAGGTAGGGTTGGGGGAGAGGTTCTTATAGGCAGACTGTTGCAGAACCAGGAGGAAAAGGGGATGTTGTTTTTGTCATTTTTGTCTTAATATATTCTTCTTTTCTCATAGTTGCTGTTTTGAGTTTTGGTTTTGAGGGAGAGGGAAAGGAAGAGGGACAGGGAGAGAGAGAGAGAGAGAGAGAGAGAGAGAGAGAGAGAGAGAGAGAGAATGAATAGGAGGCAGGGAGAATATTTTTAAATTAAAAACAAGAATGGAATATACACTGTTAAGACCGATAGCAGGCCACAGAAATGAAGGCACTCAAGAGTCCTAATTACAGTGGTACACACCTTTAATCCCAGCACTCGGGAGGCGGAGGCAGGTGGATCTCTGTGAATTCGAGGCCAACCTGGTCTACAGAGAGCTAGTTCCAGAACAGGCTCCAAAGCTACAGAGAAACCCTGTATCGAAAAACCAAAAAAAAAAAAAAAAAAAAAAAAAAAAAAAAAAAAGTGTCCTAATTACTGTTTGGGGCTTCCTTTACAGGATTCAAAAGAAGAGTTTGGTTACCACAGGTGCAGTTTGACTAGCTCTCCATTTTGATTGACAGGTTATACAAGCATTTCTCTACTACACATGTTCATTCTCATAAAATACCTTATATAACGATGTAGACACATAAGTATTCATTTGCCTAAGAAAAGAGGGGAGTTTCTCTAAAAGTTCAGTTGGGGACACAGTTTTAACTTACTGTGAATTCATCCAAAACCAGTTGGAGCTGGATTGCCACACATGCACACCTTTTGCATCCAGATGCATTGAATAGAAACTGTAATAAATTTTTGGTCATAATGGAGAAGAAAAGCATTCCATTATTCACAGAGCCGCGTACATGTTACTGGATGCAGGTGGATGTTCTAGGTTGCTGACAGATGACTAGGTACATTGCTTAGAGTGTGTGTGTGTTTGTGTGTGTGTGTGTGTGTATACTACATCAGGTGCAGGACCTAAGGTATCAAGTGTGATATTAGAAGAGAAAGATTGCATATCCTAAACCTAGTGAAGTCCCTGTTGCTGAACTGTTATCAATGACTGTCAGTCTCAGCTCTACCAGTTTACATTCACTCCAACAGTGAATAAGTGTTTGTCTTTCCTCACATCCTTGCTAACACAATCATCACTTGTTTTCTTTATGATAATTATTTTGACTGGCGTGAGTTGGAATCTCAGGAAAGTTTCAAAATGTATTTCTCTGATGACTAAGAATATTGAACACCTTTTTTGCCATTTCTACTTTTTTTTTCAGAATTATCTGTTCAGTTCATTAACCTATTTTGTAACTGAGTTTTGTGTTTTCTTGTTTATTTTTTTCATTTGTATATTTGATAGCAATCTTCTGTCAGAAGTGTAGTTAGTTGGCAAAGATTTTATCTCATCCTATAAACTGTTTCATGACTTATTTCTCCTTTTCTGTACTTCATTTTCTAGTTTTAATTGTTGACCATGCTGCTGAGCTACTGGGCTCTTGTTCAGGAAATCTTTACCTATGCCTGTGTTGAAGTGTACAGTCTACTTTTTTCTCTAGCAACTTCAGATTTTCAGGAGTTCTGTTATGACAAAATAAACAAACAAACAGTGAGTTTGATTTTTCTATGTAGCAATATCTATTTTCCCCAATACCATGTGTTAAAGAAGCTGTTTTGTCCTTAATGTGTGTTTTTAGCAGCCTTGTCAAAACTCATGTGACTAAAGCTACATAGGATTGGCATCTCGATTGTCTATTCTGTTCCATTGATCATGTTTTGCCTACATGTGTGTCTGTACAACATACAGATGCCTGGTAGCTAGCTATAGTACTCATAAGGTGGTATTGAATTCCCTGGGACAGGAGCTACAAACAGTTGTTAGTTGCCATGTGATTACTGGGAATTGAACCTAAGTCTTCTGAAAGGGGAGCCAATGCTCTAACCCACTGAACCATCTCTCCATACTCAATCAAGGTTGCTTTGAAGGTTCGGTTTAGCTCATTTAACTGTTTATTGGCTAGATTGTCTTTCCTTTTGATGTTCATTTTTTTCATATATATATTATATGTATAGTGTATATATATATATATATATATATATATATATATATATATGATTTTATCTTCTTGAAATGAAAAGCTAGCAAAGACTTCCTTCTAACCAGTAGATCTTTCTCTTCCTTGCTGTGGATGTGCAATAAATAAATAAATACTTTTAGTTTGACGTAGCCCATTTGTCAATTATTGGGATTATTTCCAGTACTACTAGAGTCATATCCATGAAGCCATTACTCGAATTGGTCCACTGTCTCAGGTGTTTTATTAAGACCCACTGCACACTTTGATTTGAACTTTTTTTAGGATTAATGCATCTAGTTTTATTTTAATTGTAATTATATGTTAACAAGGAAAATCAACAAATAAATAATAAGGGGGCAAGGGCAATTTAAGAAGTCTTTCTAAGATTTATGAAAATAGGCCAAGATTACAATAAGTAACTTCAGCTTTATTTTTTCTCTTTATAGATTTAACCATGTTCAACATACATTGAAATAATCACCAGGATGTTTAGTAAATTCCTACTCAAAAGGAGGCAAGATTGATAGTTTTAAGTGTATAGAATCCGGAGTCCAATGTTCAGTCTCCACAATTTTCTGACAACATATTTTGCCCCTTAATACCAGCTCTGTGGTAGTTTGAATGTAATTGGCCTTCATAAGCTCATAAGGAGTGACACTATTAGGAGGTATGGCTTGTTGAAGAAGGTATGGCCTTGTTGGAGGATGTATATTACTGTTGGGGTGAGGTTTGAGATCTCTTATGCTCAAGCTATGCCCAGTGAAACAGTTCACTTCCTGTTGCCTTCGGATCAAGATGTCAAACTCTCAGCTCTTTCTCCAGCACAATATAGATCTGGCTACATACCACTATGTCCCACCATGATGATACTGGATTAAACCTCTGAAATTGTAAGTCAGTCCAATGAAATGTTTTCCTTTGTAAGAATTGCCATGGCCATAGTGTCTCTTCACAGCCATAGAAATCATAACTAAAGAAGCAGTAAATGTCAATTTACCATTCTGAAAATGAGAGTAATTATACATACCATTTACATTGTTGAATTATTGTAATAATAAAATTTCTATACCTGTATCTCTCTGTGTAAGTATGTATATTTATATTTATATAAATTATTTAGAGCCATATCTGGCAAATAGCATATGCAATGCTAGTATTATCATGCTTTCTAGCGTCCCCTTCATTTAAAATTCATCTTAAACACTAAGAGATTCATATTTTTTCCAGGATTCAGACTCTATTCTTTCTTCTAAGCTATGTTTTTCTGAAAGCAAAAATCTGACAATAAGTGATACAATTTTTTCCTCATTAAACTCGTTTTAATGGGTCTAAAACTTTTGTGACAGATTTTAGGTTACGTTGTTTTTATTAAAGATTTGAAAACTATCAGGTTCAGTGTATTCGGACTGATATTGAGGTCTTTAATCCATTTGGACTTGAGTTTTGAGCATGGTGATAGATATGGATCTATTTTCATTCTTCTACAGGCTGACATCCAGTTTTGCCAGCACCATTTGTTAAAGATGCTTTCTTTCTTCCATTGAATACTTTTAGCTCCTTTATCAAAAATCAGGTGTTCATAGGTTTGTGGGTTAAACCTGATAGAAGAGAAAGTGTGAAGTACTCTACAACACATGGGCACAGGAGAACACTTCCTACGTACAACTCCAGCAGCACAGACACTAAGGGCATCATTGAATAAATGGGACCTCCTGAGACTGAGAAGCTTCTGTAAAGCAAAGGACACTGTCACTAAGACAAAAAGGCAACCCACTGACTGGGAGAAGATCTTCACCAACCCCGCAACAGACAAAGGTCTGATCTCCAAAATATATAGAGAACTCAAGAAAGTAGACCATAAAGGGCTAATCAACCCAATTAAAAAATGGGGCACTGAGCTGAATAGAGAATTCTCAACAGAAGAAGTTCGAATGGCCAAAAGACATTTAAGGTCATGCTCAACTTCCCTAGCAATCAGGGAATTTCAAATCAAGACAACTTTAAGATACCATCTTACACCTGTCAGAATGGCTAAAATAAAAAACACCAATGATAGCCTTTGCTGGAGAGGTTGTGGAGAAAGGGGTACACTCATCCATTGCTGGTGGGAATGCAAACTTGTGCAACCACTTTGGAAAACAGTGTGGTGGTTTCTCAGGAATTTTGGGATCCACCTACCCCTGGACCCAGCAATACCACTCTTGGGAATATACCCAAGAAATGCCCTATCATACAACAAAAGTATATGCTCAACTATGTTCATAGCAGCATTGTTTGTAATAGCCAGAACCTGGAAACAACTAGATGCCCTTCAATGGAAGAATGGATGAAGAAAGTATGGAATATATACATATTAGAGTACTACTCAGCAGTAAAAAAACAATGACTTCCTGAATTTTGCAGGCAAATGGACGGAAATAGAAAACACTATCCTGAGTGAGGTGAGCCAGACCCAAAAAGAGGAACATGGGATGTACTCACTCATATTTGGTTTCTAACCATGAATAGGGGACGTTGAGCCTATTATGCGTGGTTCTAGAGAAACTAATTAAGAAGGTGAACCCAAAGAAAAACATTTAGGCGACGAAAGGAGACAGAGACAAAAACCCACATTGGAGCACCGGACTGAAATCTCAAGGTCCAAATCAAGAGCAGGAGACAGAGCACGAGCAAGGAACTCAGGACTGCGAGGGGTGCACCCACACACTGAGACAATGGCGATGTTCTATCAGGAACTCACCAAGGCCAGCTGGCCTGGGTCTGAAAAAGCATGGGATAAAACTGGACTTGCTGAACATAATGGACAATGAGGACTACTGAGAACTCAAGAACAATGGCAATGGGTTTTTGATCCTACTGCAGGTACTGGCTTTGTGGGAGCCTAGGCAGTTTGGATGCTCACCTTACTAGACCTGGATGGAGGTGGGTGGTCCTTGGACTTCCCACAGGGCAGGGAACCCGGATTACTCTTAGGGATGATGAGGGAGGGGGACTTGATGGGGGAGGGGGAGGGAAATGGAAGGTGGTGGCGGGGAGAAGGCAGAAATCTTTAATAAATAAATAAACAATAAAAAGAACTGAAAAAATGAATAAAAAATAATAAAAAAGATTTGAAAACTAATAACTTAGAACCTGCACCCCCACACAGAAAAATTGTTTACAAAACATTCTCCTTTCCTTCTGAAGAAACTCACCTGATTAGTGAAGTCAGCTGCTTCCATTGGTGGCTTACTTTTGCTGTCATAACCCACTGTTTACTATTAAAATTTAATGGCCAATTGAGTCAAATAGTTCAGAGACTTTTTCCCCACTGATTAAGACTTGGTTGACACAAAACTCAAGACCAAATGATGGAGGAGGGTCATTTGTCTATGTATTACTTTCATTGGTTAATAAAGAAACTGCCTTGGCCCTTTGATAGGACAGAAACTTAGGTAGGCGAAATAAACAGAACAGGATACTGGGTAGAAGACAGTGAGACAGACGCAGTGAAGCTCTGGCCCAAGATGGACATAGGTTAGAATCTTCCCGGTAAGCCACCACCTCATTGTGTTACACACATTAATAGAAATGTGTTAATCAGGATGTGAGAGTTAGCCAGTAAGAGGCTAGAGCTAATGGGCCAGGCAGTGTTTAAAAGAATACAATTTGTGTGTTTTTATTTCGGGGAATAAGCTATCCAGGCAGCTGGGAGCTGGGCAGGAACACAGCCCGCAGCTCCTTCTACAACAAAATGCATCAAAGACCTCAACATAAAGCCAGCCACACTGAACTTCATAGAAGAGAAAGTGGGAAGTACACTTGAACACATTGGCACAGGAGACCATTTTCTAAATATAACCCCAGTAACACAGACACTGAGAGAAACAGTAAATGGGACCTCCTGAAACTGAGAAGCTTCTGTAAAGCAAAGGACATGGTCAACAAGGCAAAGCAGCAGCCTACAGAATAGGAAAAGATCTTCACTAACCTCATTTCAGACAGAGGTCTGATCTTCAAAATACATAAAGAACTCAAGAAATTTGTCATAAAAAGAATAAATAATTCAATAAGAAAATGTAGTACAGATCTAAACAGAGAACTCTCAACAGAGGAATCTAAAATAGTTGAAAGACACTTAAGGAAATGTTCAGATCAAAACAACTCTGAGATTCCATCTTACACCTATAAGAATGGTCAAGATTAAAAACACTGATGACAACTTATGCTGGAGAGGTTGTGGTGTAAAGGGAACACTTTTGCATCGCTGGTGGGAGTCCAAGCTGGTACAGCTCCTTTGAATATCAGTTTGGTGATTTCTGAGAAAATTAGAAAACAACCTTCCTTAAGACCCAGCAATAATACCACTTTTGGATATATACCCAAAGGATGCTCAATTGTACCACAAAAACATGTGCTCAATGTTTATAACAGTATTTTTTGTCATAGCCAGAACCTGGAAACATCTTCAGTGCTCCTTGACTGAAGAATGGATAAGAAAAATGTGGCAATTTACACAATGGAGTACTACACAGCAGAAAAAATAATGGCATCTTGAAATTTGCAGGCAAATGGATGGAGCTAGAAAACATCATTTTGAGTGAGGTAACCCAGACCCAGAAAGATAATTATCATATGTAGTCACTCATAAGGGGTTTTTAAACATAAAGCAAAGAAAACCAGCCTACAAATCACAATACCAGAGAACCTAGACAAAAATTAAGACCCTAAGGGAGACATGCATGGATCTAATCTACATGGAAAGTAGAAAAAGAAAAGATCTCCTGAGTAAATTGGGAGCATGGGGACCTTGGGAGAGGGTTGAAGGGGAGAGGAGAGGAAGGGTGGGGACCAGAGAAAAATGTATAGCTCAATAAAATTTAAAAAAGATTGAGTGACAGGTATTTGAGTTAATATCGTGTAGCCTTCTGAACTTTCTGGGCAGATTTAGTGACTTTACAAGCTCTATTAGCTTTCTCATCCACAGCTTTGACACCCACAGCAACTATCTGCCTCATGTGATGAACAGAAAATGACCCAGTGGACTATAGTCAGAGAAACTCAACAAACATCAATTTGCCTACGACATATCAACAAAGAGTGCATCACCAAATTCTAAGACTTGGGGACCATCTTCTAGTTTCTTACCAGAAGACAGATCAAACTTTTCTTTAACCTAATCAAACTTGTAAGTTATGTGAGCTATATGATGATGCAATACAGGAGCATAGCCAGCACTAATTTGTCCTGGGAGGCAAAGTGGAAAAACCTAGTAAAAGTCTTAGATTCTATTTGATGACATTCTTAACTCTCAGATTAGTGTAATAGTGGTCTTCTAAGTTAACACATTAGAAATAGTTTCATCTGATTCTTATAAAGACGTTAGGCCAAACACAGGAGATGGGAAATAATGGCATAGAAGAGTGATGAAGATATCACAAGATTGTAATTAGACTCTGGACCTACAACATCTCAAGCTCTCCACAAACTTTGTTGTTCAACCAGTTAATTAGCCTTTCAGAAGTTTAACTTAAAAAATGTCATAGTCAAGATGGAGGAATGACAGATATGAGAGGAAGGAAAGAGATATCTTAATTGAGGGAGCCATTATGGGGTTAGCAAGAAACTTGGCTCTAGAAAAATGTCCCTGTTTAGGTGCTGAGGAGTTCCATCTGGACGAGTGAGTGTGTGCTATCCAGGGGCAGATTGTCCCGGAAGAGACACAAACCCCCCTCCCCCAGCTCCTGCTGAAGGGCTTTCTTTCCTACACACGACCCCAAGCCTGCCTTGTCTGCAAGGTCCTTGCTGAGGAACAGTTTCCTGCTCCTACACTAAGGCTATCCACTCAGAGTGGTGAGTGCCTACCTACCGGGCAGGCCTCAAGGACCCCCAAAAGGGAGCACAGTCACCTTCAGCTTGCGCTGCAGGATCTCCTGTATTCTACTCGAACCTGGCCTACCCCCCACATTCGCCCTCTTCTCCGTAGGTCATTGGACTACCAGGAGTCCATGTTTCAGTGCTGAGGAATCCATCTGGAAGGGAACAATTCCTGCTCCTACACTGAGGAGATACACCCAGGGAGTCAGTCACAGCAAAGACTGGACCAAGACACCAGGCCTCTCCTGGCTCCATTTGAAGGAAGAGATGGGCAGGCGCCAAAGCAAGAATTCCTCCAACAACCTGAAAGGCAACATGACATCACCAGAATCCAGGAATCCCGAAATAAGAAGAATTGTACACCCTACTCCATAAGAATAAGAAGAATTTGACTCAAAAGTGAATTATATGAAAATAATAGAGGACCTTAAACAGGAGGTAAAAAACTGCCATAAACAATTAGAGATTATAAACAAAAAGGTAGAGGAAATGAATAAATCTCTCAAAGATACCCAAGAAAACCAAGAGAAACAAGAAAAAGCAATCAAACAGGAAAGGGAAACGGCTCAAGACATGAAGAATGAAATGGAAGTAACGAAGAAAACACAAACCGAGGGAAGGATGGACATGGAAAATTTGGATAACCGAACAAGAACTACAGAGACAAGTACTACCAACAGATTACAAGAGATATAAAAAAGAATCTCAGACACAGAAGATACTATAGAGAAAATAAACACACTGATCAAAGAAAACAGCAACCAACAAATTCTCATCACAAAACATTCAGGAAATCTGGGACACAATAAAAAGACCAAACCTAAGAATAATAGGGATAGAAGAAGGTGAAGAAGTACAGCTCAATGGTCCAGAAAATATATTTAATAAAATTATAGAAGAAAACTTTCCCAACCTTAAGAAATATATTCCTTTGAAGGTCCAAGAAGCATACAGAACACCAAATAGACTGGATCAAAAAAAAGTCTCCTCGCCATATAATAATCAAAACACAAAACATACAGAATAAAGAAAGAATATTAAGAGCTACAAAGGAAAAAGGTCAAGTTACTTATAAAGGTACACCTATCAGACTTACATCTGACTTCTCTATGGAAACCATGAAAGCCAGAAGGTCCTGGATAGATGTACTGCAGAAACTAAGAGACCATGGATGCAAGCCCAGACTACTATACCCAGTCAAGCTTTCATTCACTATAAATGGAGAAAACAAAATTTTCCAGGATAAAAACAAATTTAAACCATACGTAGCCAGCCTTACAGAAAGTAATTGAAGGAAAATCACAACCCAAGGGAGTCCAACAATGCCCACAATAACTCAGACATCTAATGACCCTTCACCAGCACAACTCAAAGAAGGGAAACACACAAACTCTACTACAAAAGAAAGAAAGAAAGAAAGAAAGAAAGAAAGAAAGAAAGAAAGAAAGAAAGAAAGAAAGAAAGAAGGAAAGAAAGACTGGAGTTAACAACCACTGGTCATTAATATCACTTAATATCAATGGACTCAACTCACCTATAAAGAGACACAGGCTAAGAGATTGGATACGAAAACAGGATCCAACATTCTGCTGTTTACAAGAAACACACCTCAACCACAAAGACAGGCATCTACTCAGAGTAAAGGGCTGGGAAAAGGTTTATCAAGCAAATGGACCTAAAAAACAAGCAGGTGTGGCCATACTAATTTCTAACAAAGTTGACTTCAAACTAAAATCAATCAGAAGAGATGGAGAGGGACATTTTTTACTCATAACGGGAACAATTCATCAGGACGAAGTCTCAATCCTGATATCTATGCCCCTAATATAAAAGCACCCACTTATGTAAAAGAAACATTACTATAACTCAAGGCAGTCATCAAACACACACACTAATAGTAGGAGATTTCAACACTCCTCTCTCACCAATGGACAGGTCAATCAGACAGACACCTAACAGAGAAATAAGAGGATTAAGGGAGGAAATGAATCAAATGGTCTTAACAGACATCTATAGAACACTCCACCCAAATAGGAAAGAATATACCTTCTTCTCTGCAGCTCATGGAACCTTCTCAAAAATTGATCACATTCTCGGTGACAAAGCAAACTTACACAGTTAGAAAAAAATATTAGTAACAACCTGTGTCTTATCAGATCACCATGGATTAAAGTTAGAATTCAACAACAATGCTACCCCAAGAAAGCCTACGAACTCATGGAAACTGGACAGTCAACTACTGAACCATATCTGGATCAAGGAAGAAATAAACAAAGAAATTAAAGTCTTTCTTGAATTCAATGAAAACAAAGACTCAACATACTCAAACCTATGGGACACTCTTTCCACTGCTAAGAGGAAAGTTCATAGCACTAAGTGCCCACTTAAAGAAAATGGAGAAAGCACACATTGGAGACCTAACAGCCTACCTGAAAGCTCTAGAAAAATAAGAAGCAGACTCACCTAGGAGGAGAAGAAGCCTGGAAATAATCAAACTGAGGGCTGAGATCAACGAAATAGAAACACAGAAAACAATCCAAAGAATCAATAAAACAAAAAGCTGGTTCTTGGAGAAAATCAACAAGATTGATAAACCCCTATCCAAACTAATCAAACAGTGGAGAGAGAATGCAAATTAACTAGATCAGAAACGAAAAGGGAGACATAACCACAGACACAGGAGAAATTCAGAGAATCATTAGATCTTACTACAAAAACCTGTATGCCACAAAATTGGAAAATGTAAAAGAAATGAACACTTTTTAAGATAAGTACCATATACCAAAGTTAAACCAGGACCAGGTAAACAATCTAAATAGACCTGTTAGTCGCGAAGAATTAGAAGTTGTTATAAAAAACCTCCCTACCAAAAAAAGCCCAGGTCCAGACGGCTTCAATGCAGAATTCTACCAGAACTTCCAAGAAGACCTAATACCTATACTCCTTAATGTATTTCACAGTATAGAAACAGAGAAGTCATTGCCAAATTCCTTTTATGAAGCTGCAGTTACTCTGATACCAAAACCACACAAAGACCCAACCATGAAAGAGAACTACAGGCCAATCTCACTCATGAACATGGATGCAAAAATCCTCAATAAAATACTGGCAAACCAAATCAAGAACACATTAGAAAAATTATCCATTATGATCAAGTAGGCTTCATCCCAGAGATGCAGGGCTGGTTCAACATAGGCAAATCTATGAATGTAATCCATCATATAAATAAACTGAAAGAAAAAAACCATATGATCATTTCATTAGATGCTGAAAAAGCATTTTACAAAATTCAACATCACTTTATGATAAAGGTCTTAGAGCGGTTAGGGATACATGGGTCATACCTAACTATAATAAAAGCTATTTATTGCAAGTCGACAGCTAATATCAAATTAAATGGAGAGAAACTCAAAGCCATCCTACTAAAATTAGGAACACGACAAGACTTTCCACTCTCTCTATACCTCTTCAATATAGTGCTTGAAGTTCTAGCAATAGCAATAAGACAACATAAGGGGATCAAAGGGATTCTAATCGGAAAGGAAGTAGTTATACTTTCATTATTTGCAGATGATATGATAGTGTACATAAGTGACCCCAAAAACTGCAGCAAATAACTCCTACAGCTGATAAACACCTTTAGTAGCGTGGCAGGATACAAGATCAATTCCAAAAAATCAGTTGCCCTCCTATACACAAAGGATAAGGAAGCAGAGAGGGAAATCAGAGAAGCATCACCCTTCACAATAGCCTCAAATAGCATAAAATATCTTGGGGTAACTCTAACCAAGGAAGTGAAAGATCTAGTTGACAAGAACTTTAAGTCTATGAAGAAAGAAATTGAGGAGGATACCAGAAAATGGAAGGATCTCCCTTGCTCTTGGATTGCGAGGATCAACATAGTAAAAATGGCAATTCTACAAAGGGCAATTTATAGATTCAATGCAATCCCCATTAAAATCCCATCAAAATTCTTCACAGATCTTTAGAGGACATTAATCAACTTTATATGGAAAAACAAAAGACCCAGGATAGCCAAAACAATCATATACAATAAAGGAACTTCTGGAGGCATTACCATCCCTGACTGCAAACTCTATTACAGAGCTTCAGTACTGAAAACAGCTTGGTATTGACATAAAAACAGAGAAGTCAATCAATGGAACCGAGTAGAAGACCCTGATTTTAACCCACAAACCTATGAACACCTGATTTTTGATAAAGAAGCTAAAAGTATTCAATGGAAGAAAGAAAGCATCTTCAACAAATGGTGCTGGCAGAACTGGTTGTCAACCTGTAGAAGAATGAAAATAGATCCATATCTATCACCATGCACAAAACTCAAGTCCAAATGGATTAAAAACCTCAATATCAGTCTGAACACACTGAACCTGACAGAAGAAAAAGTGGGAAGTACTCTACAACATATGGGCACAGGAGATCACTTCCTACGTATATCCCTAGCAGCACAGATATTGAGAACAACATTGAATAAATGGGACCTCCTGAAACTGAGAAGCTTCTGTAAAGCAAAGGACACTGTCACTAAGACAAAAAGGCAACCCACTGACTGGGAGAAGATCTTCACCAACCCTGCAACAGACAAATGTCTGACCTCCAAAATATATAAAGAACTCAAGAAACTAGACTTTAAAATGCTAATTAACCCAATTAAAAAATGGGGCACTGAACTGAACAGAGAATTCTCAACAGAAGAAATTCAAATGGCCAAAAGACACTTAAGGTCATGCTCAACCTCCTTAGCGATAAGGGAAATGCAAATTAAAACAACTTTGAGATACCATCTTACACCTGTCAGAATGGCTAAAATCAAAAACAACAATGATAGCCTTTTCTGGAGAGGTTGTGGAGGAAGGGGCACACTCATCCATTGCTGGTGGGAATGCAAACTTGTGCAACCACTTTGGAAATCAGTGTGGCGATTTCTCAGGAAATTTGGGATCAACCTACCCCAAGATCCAGTAATACCACTCTTGGGAATATACCCAAGAGATGCCCTATCATATGAAAAAAGCATTTGTTCAACTATGTTCATAGCAGCCTTGTTTGTAATAACCAGAACCTGGAAACAACCTAGATGCCCTTCAATGGAAGAATGGATGAAGAAAGTGTGGAATATATACATATTAGAGTACTACTCAGTGGTAAAAAGCAATGACATTGCGAATTTTGCATGCAAATGGATGGAAATAGAAAACACTATCCTGAGTGAGGTGTCTCAGACCCAAAAAGATGAACATGGGATGTACTCACTCATAATTGGTTTCTAGCCATAAATAAAGGACATTGAGCATATAATTTGTGATCCTAGAGAAGCTAAATAAGAAGGTGAACCCAAAGAAAAACGTATAGTCATCCGTCTGGATAGGGGAAGTAGACAAGATTGCGGGGCAAAAGCTGCGAATTTGCGGGTGAGGTGGCATGGGGCTAAGAGGAAATGGGGTGAGAAACGTGAGAAGGGGAGGATGGGGGAGCTTGGGGGAATAGGATGGTTGGGATATAGGAAGGGTGGATACGGGAGCAGAGAAATATATATCCGAGTTAAGGGAGCTATCTTAGGTTTGGCTAGAGACTTGACTCTAGAGGGGCTCGCAGGTGTCCAGGGAGATGTCCCCAGCTAGTACCTTGGGCAACTGAAGAAAGGGAACCTGAAATGACCCTATCCTATAACCATACTGATGAATATCTTGCATATCACCTTAGAACCTTCATCTGGTGATGGATCGAGACAGAGACCCAATTTGGAGCAACGGTCTGAGCTCTTAAGGTCCAAATGAGGAGCAGAAGGAGGGAGAACATGAGCAAGGAAGTCAGGACCACGAGGGGTGCACCCACCCACTGTAACAGTGGAACTGGTCTATTGGGAGCTCACCAAGGCCAGCTGGACTGGGACTGAATAAGCATGGGATGAAACCGGACTTTCTGAACATGGCGGACAACGAAGGCTGATGATGAGCCAAGGACAATGGCACTAGGTTTCAATCCTAATACATGAACTGGCTTTGTGGGAGCTTAGCCTGTTTGGATGCTCATGTTCCTGGACCTAGATAGAAGTGGGAGGCCCTTGGACTTCCCGCAGGGCAGGGAATTTGGACTGCTCTTCAGTACCTAGAGGGAGGGGGAATGGAGTGGGGGGAGGGGGAGAGGATTGGGAAAGGGTGAAGGGAGTGGGGGAGGGGGATGTGTGGGAGGAGGGGGAGGGAAATGGGAAACGGGGAGGAGGCAGAAATTTTAATTTAAAAAAATAAAATAAAAATAAAAAACAAACAAACAAACAAAAACCCTATAAACCCAATGCTGTATCAGGGGTTCTACATCACTTGCTCATTCAAGTTAGCACTATATCTCTCCTTTATCTTATAGGCAGTTGGAAGAATTATATTCACTTCTTGTCTGTACTTCCTCATTTTTCTGAACTCCTTTAATAACTCCTACCATTATAATTATATAAAATGAGGTTATAATTACTCAATGAAATTTGTTGTGGTCTCCTGATATTTTTTTACGTTGGGAATAGGGGGTACTTCTGAGCTCTCTCACATCCTGTTTACTGCTTGGCCTACTGCAGTTTGATTCCATTCTCTCTACTTAATTGAAACTGAAAGCATGCATGCCAAGGTTACATAGAACTTATCAGTTATTATGTCCATTGGGTAATTTCCCATCTTATCTTCATTGAATATTTACAACATTTGACGAAAGTGACTGCTCCCTTCTGTAAACTCAGCTCATTTGTCTTCTATGAAATGGCAATCTTCTTTGTTCATATCTCTGTGAACAATCTTTCAATTTTCATCAGGTGCTCTTCTTCCCCTTAGTCCATAAGCAGAGGAACTTCTCCATTCTGATGCCACTTCTCACACTCTCTGTTGAGTTAACTCATTGTGGTAGTCCTCATCTACCACGGCTCTAAAGGCATATCTGTCTTCAACCCAGGTATCTGTTACAGAAAATTTCAAATCCATCTCAAATTTGATATGAAAATTTTAATCCATAATGTTGCATCCATATCTGCTCCTCCTATATGACATTTTACACCGAATAACTCTGTAAAATTCATGTATCCCTGTGCCCTGCTACCTGCATTGTCATCACATATCATCACTAAGTCTCATTACTTACACATCCCTCATAAGTCATTCTTGAATGTATCCTTTTTCTTCTTTCAATCCACCACATTACTTCAAAACACAATTCTTCCTTGTCCTAAGCATCTCGTAATGCTTCTCTGAAGGACTTTGAATTCTTGGGCTCAATTAATCCTCTTACCTCAGCGACCCAAAAGAAGGGACTACATACATTTGCACTGTGCCTGGCTGTTTAGTAATTTTACAGGTTTATCTATCTAGAACACACAAATTGTCATGAAATTTAGTTTAAATTCCTTTCATGATTCTTAGTCATCTTTTCTAGTTCCTGCCTACGCCTTCAGCTTTACTTATTGCTATTTCTTCCCTAACATTCTAGGCATTAGTTCCACTTAAGCAACCATCAAAGTTGTCTTTGCTTTCATAAAGAAGTTTTATTGTATGTAATACATCCTATTCTCTAGAATGAATAACTGCTGTTTCCCACTTTAAATTCAGCTCAGAGCTTTCCCTCCACCACACTGATACCATTGAGAACAGAGACTTATGTTTGTCTGTCTCCAAAGAATCTGATATAATACCTACATGGCACACAGTAGGCAACTGACAGTTTTCTTTAGAATAAATATATTTTACTTCCATAGGACTAATCTCCAAATTTCTGTATTATCCAATTATACTTTCTTTTTCTCATGAATCAGATAAATCTCAATTTTTTCTTTTAATGTGCTGTAGAGACAACCATCTTGAGTTTTTGTATTGACAAGACTTAAAAGTGTGTGTGTGTATTATATGTTTGTAGAGGATTATGTTAATACTGTTGTAATGAAATACTCATATATATATATATATATATATATATATACTAAGTTTTAATTCTTTTTTGTTTTCTTTTACTTAAAAAAACAATTTTTTACAAATGAATCCTCCAACTTGAAGAGTACGATATAATTTGCAGCCATGAACACACTACCCTGAATGAAACATCCTCTCAGTTAGGGATGAAGTCTAGCAGAAGCTTTTGATCACTGTGAAAGAGAAATCTAAACACAAAGATCAACCAGCCACATGTACTTAAAGGTTCTAACTGAGTCCTCTGGTTATTCTGACTTAATAGCATATTTAAAATGGGCAATGATTTGTTCTAATTTGATAATTCATAGTAATTCTTTTGTTTGCTTCTAACACTCCCTAAAACATGTATTTCTTTTAGATGGTTTTTGAGCAATGAAAAGAAAGTAATTACTCTTTCCATGTATGAAAGCTTGCATACAGCATTTGATATGTCATCATCTATAATTATCAATGAGATAGGGCACATTCACTGAGGTATGACCAGAGATTTATAATTATAGAAAAAAGAAAAAATTAAAATCATTTATTCATATAACAGATTTATATAAGTACTATGTAGTATACTAGGAAAGTATAAAACAATTTTCTTCACTAAAATACATTTATACAAAAATTTTGCTATTTGGTAGTAGTGTACAGAAGAAATTGAGATCATTAGATCATAAAATTTTAAAAGTACACAATGTTACATTTAGAAATAGAATAACGTTTAGAGAGATATATATCAACTCACACAGCTTGGATTAGAAAAAAAAGTCTTAAACTTCACAGTTCTTGATTCTCAGATGTCAATATAAAACCTATGCTTGTACAGTCCTTTGAAATAGATGTACTGTTTTGTTTGATTGTTAAAATATCTTGTAGGTAAAGCAAATGCTGTCTCCAACTTTACGGACAGAAGAAAGCAAAAGTGGAAGGTAGAAAAAGGTGACAGGAAAGACTCAGAGGGATTAAATAAATAATTAACATTATACGAAAAGGCTTCAATCTAGAAATCTGATTCATGGCTTTTAACTCTTAAATTGTATACTAAATAATAATATATTGCCTAGAAATCTACATCATCAGGTATGAACAGAAATATAATTTTGTATTTTATTTTTATCCTCTTTTTTCATTGACATTATGTATCGGAAATTTTTGAGCAACTTGAGTTGTTAAACTAAAATATTCCCTGAGTCAGTTATCCAATGCTTCAAAATAAAGTTGAACTTTGATTATTGAGTCATTTTAATTGCAGTGAATTATAAGGTTCTTACAATGTCATTTATTGGCATGACCAAAACAGGAAGATGAACTTGTGATCAAAGAATAAAAGTCACTGTTGGCTATTTCCTATTCTGGAATCAGGTTTCTGTGTTTGCCAAGTTTCTAAGTACCTAATGTTCTGTTAGAAGTTGTAAGGGCTAGAGAAATCACTGAAAATTCAATTTTTTACATCTCAAGTCTACCAAGTATTTCAACAAACAGTTCATATTTTAAAAAATAGATATTGAAGAGTCAGTGGCCAGATGGCTGGACAGCCGGAAATGCCACTCTCTGGGACCTTCCAAGGAAGACAGGATACAGCCACCTCCCCCCCCCCAGTTTCGTAAGCTTTTCTGGCCATCCAGCAGGGTGTTTTTCTGCTTCTGGGCTTTCTTTACCCCATCCCCACCCTGCTCCCAAGCCCACCTTTTCACCTGTGAGGTTTTTTGGAATACTGCAACACAGCCTGCTTCAGTGCTGAGGGGATCTGAGAGGTAAGTCAGCACCCACAAGCCCATTCAGCTGGATGTCCCACTCTCCAGGACCTTACCAGTGGGCCAGAACCTAGGGACCCCTCCAAAACTTCCTAGCTTTTCTTACCAACCATCTGGGAGTGTCCTTGCTGCTGGGCTTTCCCCCAACCCACCCTGTCTCCAAGCTCACCTTTTTACCTCTAAGGTCCTTGGAATCCTGCAACACAGCCTGCTCCAGTGCTGAGGGAACCTAAGAGAGGGCAGATAAAGAAAAACTCCCAAGTACTCAGTCAGCCACAGCAAAGATTGGACCAAGAGGCCAAGACTCTGATGGCCTCATTAGAAGGAAGAGATGGGTAGGCGCCAATGCAAGAATTCCTCCAACATCCTGAAAAGCATCGTGGTAACACCAGAATCCAGTGAACACACAACAGGAAGACTTGAACATCCTAACCCAGAAGAAGTAGAAGAAAACGACTTTAAATGTAGCCTTATGAAAATGATGGAGACTTTTAAGCAGGATGTGAAAAACTCCCTTAAAGAAATGGAAGAAAAGACAAAAAGTTAGAAGAAATTAATGAATCCCTCAAAGATACCTAAGAAAACCAAGAAAAAGTAATCAATTAGGTAAAAGAAACAGTTCAAGACTTGAAGACTGAAATGGAAATAATAAAGAAAGCACAAACTGAAAGAAGGTTAGATATGGAATATATGGGTAAATAAACAGGAACTATGAGACAAGTATAATCAACAGAATATAAGAGATAGAAGAAAGAATCTCAGGCGCTGAAGATACTATAGAGGAAATAGACTCCTTGATCAAAGAAAACATTAAATCCAACAAATTATTAACAAAAAACATCCAGGAAATATGGGGCACCATGAAAAGACCAAACCTAAGAATAATAGGGGTAGAAGAAGAACTCCATCTCAAAGGCCCAGAAAATAATTTCAATAAAATTATAGAAGAAAACTGTCCCAACCTAAAGAAGGATAGTGCTGTGAAGGCACAAGAAGCTTACATAACACCAAATAGACTGGATCAAAAAAATCCCCTGGCCATATAATAATCAAAACACAAAATATACAGAATAAAGAAAGAATATTAAGAGCTGCAAAGGAAAAAGATCAAGTAAAATATAAAGGTAAGCCTATCAGAATTACACCTGACATCTCAATAAAAAACCATGAACACCAAAAGGTCGTGGATAGATGTGCGACAGACACTAAGAGACCATGGATACAAGCCCAGACTACTATAACCAGCAAAGTTTTCTTTCACCATTGATGGAGAAAACAAGATATTCCATAAAAAAAAACAGATTTAAACAATATATTTTAACAAACCCAACTTTACAGAAAATACAAGAATGAAAACCTCAACCCAAGGAAGCTAATAACACCCACAATAACACAGACATCTGATAACCCTCCACAAAAACAACTCAAAGAAGGGAAATGCACAAACACTACCACCAAAAAATAACCAAAGTGAACAACCACTGGTCATTAATATCACTTAATATCAATGGACTCAATTCACGTATAGAAAAGTACAGGTTAAGAGAATGGATATGAAAACAGGATCTAACATTCTACTGTTTACAAGAAACACACCTTAAATTCAAAGACAGACACTACCCCAGAGTAAAGAGTTGGGAAAAATTTTTCCAATCAAATGAACCTAAGAAACAAGTGGGTGTGGCTATCCTAATATCTAACAAAATTGATTTCAAACTAAAATTAATCAGAACAGATGGAGATGGACACTTTATACTAATAAGAGGAACAATTCATCAGGAGGAAGTCTCAATCTTCAATATCTATGCCCCTAATATAAAAGCATCCACTTATATAAAAGAAACAGGACTAAAACTCAAATCACACATCAAACCCCACACACTAATAGTAAGAGATTTCAACACTCCTCTCTCTCCAATGGACAGATGAACCAGACAGAAACTTAAGAGAAAAATAAGAGAACTATCGGATGTAATAAATCAAATGGACTTAATAGACATCTATAGAACATTCCACCCAAACAAGAAAGAAAATACCTTCTTCTCAGAACCTCATGGAACCTTTTGGAAAATTGACCACATACTCAGTAACAAAGCAAACATGCACAGATACAAAAAATTCCAGTAACCACCTGTGTCTTATGGGATTACCATGGAATAAAGCTAGAATTTAAAAACAATTCTACCCCCAGAAAGCCTACAAACTCATGGAAACTGAACCATTAACTACTGAACCACAACGGGGTCAGGAAAGAAATAAAGAAATTAAAGTCTTCCTTGAATTCAACAAAAATAAAGACACAACCTATGGGACACTATGAAAGCAGTGCTAAGAGGAAAGTTTGTAGCTCTAAGTGCCCACATTAGAAAAAAAGAGAAAGCTCACATTATAGAATTAACAACACAGCTGAAAGCTCTAGAAAAAAAGAAGCAAACTACCCAGGAGGAGTAGAAGACTGGAAATGATCAAACTGAGGTCTGAAATCAACAAAATAGAAACACAGAAAACAATCCAAAGAATCAATGAAACAAAGAGCTGGTTCTTTGAGAAAGTCAACAAGATTGACAACCCCCTATCCAAACTAATCAAAAGGCAGAGAGAGAACACAGAAATTAACAAGATCAGAAATGAAAAAGGGGGCATAACAACAGACACGGAGGAAATTCAGAGAATCATTAGGTCTTACTACAAAAGCCTATATGCCACAAAGTTGGAAAATGTAAAAGAAATGAACATGTTTTTAGATAAATACCATATACCAAAATTAAAGCAAGACCAGGTGAACAATTTAAATAGACCTGTAGGTAATGAGGAAATAGAAGCTGTCATAAAAAACCTCCCAACCACTGGGCGGTGGTGGTGCACGCCTTTAATCCCAGCACTCAGGAGGCATAGGCAGGTGGATCTCTGTGAGTTCGAGGCCAGCCTGGACTACAAGAGCTAGTTCCAGGACAGGAACCAAAAGCTATGGAGAAACCCTGTCTCAAAAAAAAAAAAAACAAAAACAAAAAAACCCTATACTCCTTACTGTGTTTAACATAATAGGAACAGAAGAGTCATTGACAAACTCTCTTTACGAGGCTACAGATACCCTGATACTAAAACCATACAAAGACTCAATCAAGAAAGAGAACTCATACCAATTTCACTCATAAACATGGATGCAAAAATTCTCAATAAAATACTGGCAAACCGAATCCAAGAACACATCAAAAAATTATCAATTATGATCAAGTAGGCTTCATCCCAGAGATGCAGGGCTGGCTCAAAATATGAAAATCTATCAATGTAATCCATCATATAAATAAACTGAAAAAAACAGTATGATCATTTCATTAGATGCGGAAAAAGCATTTGACAAAATTCAACACCCCTTTATGATAAAGTTCTTGGAAAGTTTAGGGATACAAGGATCATACCTAAATATAATAAAAGTAATATACAGCAAACCAACAGCTAATATCAAATTAAATGGAGAGAAACTCAAAGCCATTCCACTAAAATCAGGAACAAGACAAGGCTGTCCACTCTCACCATATCTCTTCAATATAGTGCTTGAAGTTCTATCAATAGCAATAAGACAACATAAGGAGATCAAGGGGATTTGAATCAGAAAGGAAGAAGTCAAACTTCTGTTATTTGCAGATGATATGATAGTGTACATAAGTGACTCCATAAATTTTACCAAAGAACTCCTACAGCTGATAAATACCTTCAGTGATGTGGCAGGATACAAGATCAACTCAAAAAAATCATTGCCCTCCTATACACAAAGGATAGAGAAGTAGAGAGGGAAATCAGAGAAAACTTCATCTTTCACGATAGCCACAAATAGTATAAAGTATCTTGGGGTAATACCAACCAAGGAAGTTAAAGATCTATTTGACAAGAACTTTAAGTCTTTGAAGAAGGAAATTGAAGAGGATACCAGAAAATGGAAGGATCTCCCACGCTCTTGGATGTGTAGGATCAACATCGTAAAAATGGAAATTCTACCAAAGGCAATCTATAAATTCAACGCAATCCCCATTAAAATCCCAACAAAATTCTTCACAGACTTGAGAGAATAATAATCAACTTTATATGGAAAAACAAAAAAACCCAGGATAGCCAAAACAATCCTATACAATAAAAGAACTTCTGGAGGCATAACCATCCCTGACTTCAAATTCTATTACAGAGCTACAGTAATGAAAACAGCGTGGTATTGGCATAAAAACAGAGAAGTCGACCAATGGAATCGAATCAAAGACCCAGATATTAACCCACAAACCTATGAACACCTGATTTTCGACAAAGGAGCTAAAATTATACAATGCAAGAAAGAAAGCATCTTTAACAAATGGTGCTGGCATAACTGGATTTCAACATGTAGAAGAATGAAAATAGATTCATATCTATAACCATGCACAAAACTCAAGTCCAAATGGATTAAAGACCTCAATATAAATCTGACCACACTGAACCTCCTAGAAGAGAAACTGGGAAGTAGACTGCAGCACGTGGGCACAGAAGACCACTTCATACATATAACCCCAGCAGCACAGACAATAAGAGCAACATTGAATAAACTGAGAAGCTTCTGTAAAGGAAAAGTCACTGTCACTAAGACAAAAAATGGGGTACTGTTCTGAACAGAGAATTCTCAACAGAAGAATTTCAAATGACCAAAAGACACTTAAGGCCATGTTCAAACTCCTTAGCGATCAGGGAAATGCAAATCAAAACAACTTTGAGATACCATCTTATACTGGTCAGAATGGCTAAAATCAAAAACACCAGTGATAGCCTTTGCAGGAGAGAATGTGGTGTAAAGGGAACACTCATCCATTGCTGGTGGGAATGCAAACTTGCAACCACTTTAGAAATCAGTGTGGTGGTTTCTCAGGAAATTGGAAATCAATCTACCTCTGGATCCAGCAATACCACTCTTGGGAATATACCCAACAGATGCCCAATCATACTAGAAAAGTATTTGTTCTACTATGTTCATAGCAGCATTGTTTGTAATAACCAGAACCTGGAAGCAACCTAGATGTCCCTCAAAGGAAGAATGGATAAAGAAAATGTGGAATATATACAGATTAGAGTACTACTCAGTGATAAAAAACAATGACATCTTGAATTTTGCATGTAAATTGATGGAAATAGGAAACAATATCCTGAGTGAGATAATCCAGACCCAAAAAGATGAATATGGTATGTACTCACTTATTAGTGGACTCAAGCCACAAAGGACATTAAGCGTATAGTTCGCAAGCCTAGAGAAGCCAAATGACAAGGTGAACCCAAAGAAAAACATATATAGATCCTCCTGAAAATTGGAAGCAAATTAGATTGCTGGGAAAAAGTTGGGAGCATGGGGGGTAGGGGTGTGGGTAAGGGAAGGGGAGGGGGAGAGGGAAGGGGGAAGGAAAAGACTGGGGAGAGCTTGTGGGAATGGGAGAGTGGTGATGGAGGAAGGGCAGATATAGGAGCAGGGTAGAAGATATCTACATTAAGGGAGTCATTTTAGAGTTGGCAAGAGACTTGGCTCTAGAGGGGATCCTAGGTGTTCACAGGCTTGTCTCCAGCTAGGTCCTTTGGCAGCAGAGCAGAGGGTGCCTGAACTGGCCTTGCCCCACTATCACGCTGATGATTATCTCGAATATCACCATAGAATCTCCATCCAGCAACAGATGGAGATAGAGACAGAGACCCTCATCAGAGCAACAGACTGAGCTCCCAAGGTCCAGTTGAAGGGAAGAAGGAGGGAGAAGATGAGCAAGGAAGTCAGGACCTCGAGGGGTTGGTCGACCCACTGAGACAGTGTGCCTGTTGAATGGGAGCTCATCAAATACAGCTGGACAGGGACCAAAGAAGTATGTGATCAAATCGGACTCTCTGATTGTGGCTGACAATGGGGCTTACTGAGAAGCCATTGATAAAGGCATTGGGACTTGTTTTTACTGCATGTACTGGCTTTTTGGGACCCTAGTCTATTTGGATGCACAGCTTCCTAGGCCTAGATGTAGTGGGAGGGTCTTGGACTTCCCACAGGGCAGGGTCCCTGCCCTCTCTCAAGCACAGAGGGTGAAGGAGGAGGATGAGTGTGGGAGTGGGATGGGAATGGGAGGAGGGGAGGAAGTGTAAATTTTTGAATGGAAAAATAAAAAAAGAAATTAAAAAAGAAAAAAATAAATTTTTCATATGTTTTTTTTTCTTTTTTAAAATTTATTTATTTATTTTTTAAAAATTTCCACCTCCTCCCTTCTTCCCATTTCCCTCCCACTCCCCCCACTACCCCCACTCCCTTTCTTCCTCCCTCTCCAGTCCTAAGATCAGTCAGGGTTTCCTGCCCTGTGGGAAGTCCAAGGTCCTCCCCGCTCCATTCAGGTCTAGGAAGGGGAGCATCCAAACAGACTAGGCTCCCACAAGGCCAGTCCATGCAGTAGAATCAAAACCCAGTGCCATTGTCCTTGGCTTCTCAGTCAGCCCTCATTGTCAGCCACATTCAGAGAGTCCAGTTTGATCACATGCTCCATCAGGCCCAGTGCAGCTGGCCTTGGTGAGCTCACATTGGATCAGTCCCGCTGTCTCAATGGATGGACGCACCCCTCGTGGTCCTGATTTTCTTGCTCGTGTTCTCCGTCCTTCTGTTCCTCATTTGGACCTTGGGAGCTCAGTCCAGTGCTCCAGTGTGGGTCTCCGTCTCTATCTCCATCCACCGCCAGATGAAGGTTCTATAGTGATATGCAAGATATTCATCAGTGTGGCTATAGGATAAGGACAGTTCAGGCACCCTCTCCTCTGCTGCCCATGGAACTAGTTGGGGAAATCCCCTTGGCCACCAGGGAACCCTCTAGAGCCAAGACTCTAGCCAACCCTAAAATGGCTTTCTTGGTTAGGATAACTTCTTCCCTGCTCCCATATCCACCCTTCCTCCATCTCAATTATCCCATTCCCCCAAGCTCTCCCTAATCCTCCCCTTCTCCCTTCTCTCTCTCTCCATCTCCCCTTCCCACCAAACCATGCCCACCCTCCCCCTGGCTCCCAACTTTTGCCCGACGATCTTGTCAACTTCCAATATCCAGGAGGATAAATATATGTTTCTCTTTGGGTTCATCTTTATATTTAACTTCTCTAGGATCACGAATTATAGGCTCAGTGTCCTAGAATCCGCTTATGAGTGAGTACATACCATATCCCTCCTTATGGGTCTGGGTTACCTCACTCAGGATAGTGTTTTCTATTTCCATCCATTTGCATGCAAAGTTCAAGATATCATTGTTTTTTACCGCAGAGTAGAACTCTAAAGTATATATGTGCCACACCTTCTTTATCCATTCTTCTATTGAAGGGCACCTAGGTTGTTTCCAGGTTCTGGCTATTACAAATAGTGCTGCTATGAACATAGTTGAACAAATGCTTTTGTAGTATGATTGGTCATCTCTTCGGTATATTACCAAGAGTGGAATTGCTGGATCCTGAGGTAGGTTGACTCCCAGTGTCCTGAGAAACCTCTACTCTGATTTCCAAAGTGGTTGCACAAGTGTGCATTCCCACCAACAACGGATGAGTGCTCCCGTTTCTCCACCTCTCCAGCATAGGCTATCATTGGTGTTTTTTATTTTAGCTATTGTGACAGGTGTAAGATGATATCTCAGTTGTTTTGATTTGCATTTCCCTGATCGCTAATGAGGTTGAGTATGACCTTAAGTGTCTTTTGGCCATTTGAAATTCTTCGGTTGAGAATTCACTGTTCAATTCAGTACCCCATTTTTAATTGGGTTAATTATAGTTTTAATGTCTAGTTTCTTGAGGTCTTTATATATTTTGGAGATCAGGCCTTTGTCTGATGTGGGATTGGTGAAGATCTTCTCCCATTCAGTAGGTTGCCTTTTTGTCTTAATGACAGTGTGCTTTGCATTACGGACGCTTCTCAGTTTCAGGGGTCCCATTTATTCACTGTTGCTCTTATTGTCTGTGCTACTGGGGTTATACATAGGAAGTGGTCCCCTATGTCCATGTGTTGCAGACTACTTCCCACTTTCTCTTCTATCAGGTTCAGTGTGATCAGATTTATATTGAGGTCTTTAATCCATTTGGACTTGAGTTTTGTGCATGGTTATACCGTTTGTTAAAGATGCTTTCTTTCTTGCATTGTATAATTTTAGCTCCTTTGTCGAAAATCAGGTGTTCATGGATTTGTGGGTTAATGTCTGAGTCTTTTATTCTATTCCATTGGTCAACACCTCTGTTTTTATGCCAATACCAAGCTGTTTTCATTACTGTAGCTCTGTAATAGACTTTGAAGTCAGAGATCGTAATGCCTCCAGAAGTTCCTTTATTGTATATGATTGTTTAGACTATCCTGGGTCTTTTGTTTTTCCATATAAAGTTGATTATTGTTCTCTCAAGTCTGTGAAGAATTTTGTTGGGATTTTGATGGGGATTGCATTGAATCTATAGATTGCTTCTGGTAGAATTGCCATTTTTACTATGTTGATCTTCCCAATCCAAGATGGAGATCCTTCCATTTTCTGATATCCTCTTCAATTTCTTTCTTCAAAGACTTAAAGTTTTTGTCAACTAGATCTTTCACTTCCTTGGTTAGAGTTACCCCAAGATATTTTATGCTATTTGCGGCTATCGTGAAAGCTAATGTTTCTCTGATTTCCCGCTCTGCTTCTTTATCCTTTGTTCAAAGGAGGGCAATTGATTTTTGGAGTTGATCTTGTATCCTGCCATATTACTAAAGATGTTTATCAGCTGTAGGAGTTCTTTGGTAGAGTTTTTGGGGTCACTTATGTACACTATCATATCATCTGCAAATAACGAATTCGAATCCCATTGATCTCCTAATGTTTTCTGATTTCTATTGCTATAACTTCAAACACTATATTGAAGAGGTATGGAGAGAGTGGACAGCCTTGTTGTGTTCCTGATTTTAGTGGAATGGCTTTGAGTTTCTCTAATTTGATGTTAGCTATTGTCTTGCTGAATATTGCTTTTATTATATTTAGGTATGAACCTTGTATCCTTAATCTCTCCAAGAACTTTATCGTAAAGGGGTGTTGAATTTTGTCAAATGCTTTTTCAGAATCTAATGAAATGATCATATGTTTTTTTCTTTAAGTTTATTTATATGATGGATTACATTGATAGATTTGCGTATGTTGAACCAGCCCTGCCTCTCTGGGACAAAGCCTACTTGATCGTAATGGATAATTTTTTTGATGTGCTCTTGGATTCAGTTTGCCAGTATTTAATTGAGAATTTTTGCGTCGATGTTCATGAGTGAGATTGGCCTGTAATTCTCTTTCTTGGTTGAGTCTTTGTGTGGTTTTGGTATCTGGGTAACTATAGCTTCATAAAAGGAGTTTGGCAATGAACCTTCTGTTTCTATTTTGTGAAATACATTAAGGAGTATAGGTATTAGATCTTCTTGGAAGTTCTGGTAGAATTCTGCATTGAAATCATCTGGTCCAGGGCGTTTTTGGTAGGGAGGTTTTTGATAACAACTTCTAATACTTAGCGACTTACAGGTCTATTTAAATTGTTCACCTGGTCTTGATTTAACTTTGATATATGATACTTATCTAAAAATATATCTATTTCTTTTACATTTTCCAGTTTTGTGGCATACAGGCTTTGGTAGTAAGATCTAATGATTCTCTGAATTTCCTCTGTGTCTATGGTTATGTCCCCCTTTTCATTTCTGATCTTGTAAATTTGCATGTTCTATCTCTGCCTTTGGAATAGTTTGGATAGGGGTTTGTCAATCTTGTTGATTTTCTCTAAGAACCAGCTTTTTGTTTCAATGATTCTTTGGATTGTTTTCTGTGTTTCTAATTTGTTGATTTCAGCCATCAGTTTGATTATGTCCAGTCTTCTACTCCTCCTGGGTGAGTCTGCTTCTTTTTTTTCTAGAGCTTTCAGGTGTGTCTCTAATGTGTGCTTTCTCCGTTTTCTTTGCACTGCTTTCATAGTGTCCCATAGGTTTGAGTATGTTGTGTCTTTATTTTCATTAAATTCAAGGAAGACTTTAATTTCTTTATTTCTTCCTTGATCCAGGTGTGGTTCAGTAGTTGACTGTTCAGTTTCCATGAGTTTGTAGGCTTTCTGGGGGTAGAATTATTGTTGAATTCTAACTTTATTTCATGGTGATGCGATAGTACAGAGGTGGTTACTACAATTTCTTTGTATCTATGGATGTTTGCTTTGTTACCAATTATGTGATCAATTTTTGAGAGGGTTCCATGCGATGCTGAGAAGAAGGTATATTCTTTTCTGTTTGGGTGGAATGTTTTATAAATGTCTGCTAAGTCCATTTGGTTCATTACATCTGTTAGTTCTCTTATTTCTCTGTTAAGTTTCTGTCTGGTTGACCTGTCCCTTGGTGAGAGCAGAGTATTGAAATCTCCTACTATTAGAGTGTGGGTTTTGATGTATGCTTTGAGTTCTAGTAATGTTTCTTTTACATAAGTGGGTGCTTTTATATTAGGGGCGTAGATATTCAGGATTGAGACTTCCTCCTGATGAATTGTTCCTGTTATGAGAATAAAGTGTCCTTCTCCATCTCTTCTGATTGATTTTAGTTTGAAGTAAATTTTGTAAGATATTAGTATAGCCACTACAGCTTGTTTCTTTGGACCATTTGATTGGAAAGCCTTTTCCCAACCCTTTACTCTGAGGTAGTGTCTGTCTTTGAATTTGAGGTGTGTTTCTTGTAAACAGCAGAATGTTGGATCCTGTTTTCATGTCCATTCTCTTAACTTGTGCCTTTTTATAGGTGAATTGAGTTCATTGATATTAAGTGATATTAATGACCAGTGGTTGCTAACTCTGGTTATTTTTCCTGGTGGTAGTTTTTGTGAGTTTCCCTTCTTTAAGTTGTGCTGGTGGAGGGTTGTTAGATGCTTGTATTATTATGGATGTTGTTGGCTACCTTGGTTTGTGGTTTTCTTTCTAGTATTTTCTGTAAGGCTGGGTTTGTGGCTAAGTATTTTTTAAATCTGTTTTAGTCATGGAGTATCTTCTTTTCTCCATCGATTATGAATGTGAGCTTTGCTGGATATAGTAGTCTGGGCTTGCATCCATGGTCTCTTGGTATCTGCAGCACATCTATCCAAGACCTTCTGGCTTTCCTGGTTTCCATTGAGAAGTCAGGTGTAATTCTGATAGGTTTCCCTTTATATGTTACTTGATCTTTTTCCCTTGCAGCTCTTAATATTTGCTCTTTATTCTGTATATTTTGTGTTTTGATTATTATATGGTGAGTGGAGGCTTTTTTTGATCCAGTCTATTTGGTGTTCTGTATGCTTCTTGTACCTTCATAGGAATATCCTTTTTAGGTTGAGAAAGTTTTCTTCTATAATTTTGTTGAATATATTTTCTGGGACTTTGAGCTGTAATTCTTCTCCTTCTTCTATCCCTATTGTTTTTAGGTTTGGTCTTTTTACGGTGTCTCAAATTTCCTGGATGTTTTGTGTTAAGAATTTGTTGGATTTGTTATTCTCTTTAATCAATGAGTTTATTTCCTCTATAGTATCTTTGGTGTCTGATATTCTTTCTTCTATGTCTTATATTCTGTTGGTTATGCTTGACTCTGTAGTTCCTGATCAGTTACCCAGATTTTCCATATCCAGCCTTCTCTCGGTTTGTGTTTTCTTCATTACCTCCATTTCATTTTTCAAGTCTTGAACTATTTCCATTACCTATTTGATTGCTTTATCATGGTTTCCTTGGGTATCTTTGAGAGATTTATTCATTTCTTCTACCTTTTTGTTTGTCTTCTCCACTTCTTTACAGCAGTTTTTACATCCTGTTTAAGGTCCTCTATCATTTTCATAATGTTATGATTAAAGTCGTTTTCTTCTACTTCTTCTGGAATAGGTTGTTCAAGTCTTCTTGTCGCATGATCCCTGGAATCTGGTATTGTCATGTTGCCTTTCAGGTTCTTGGAGGAATTCTTTTTTTCTTTTTTTAGATAAGTCACAAAACATTTACTTTAGTAGGTTTTGCTTATAAATCAAGACACGGAGGTAGACATAATTTCATAAGACAAGAAAACAGACAAGTTGGTTGCTTGTATGGGTGGCCTTTGTCTTTCTTCACAGTGAAGCAGAAGTGAATTTACCTGTGAAAAGGGCTATGGATTATACGTAGGAACTGTTCTCCTGTGCCCATGTGTTGTAGAGTACTTCCCACTTTCTCTTCTATCAGGTTCGGTGTGTTTGGACTGATATTGAGGTCTTTAATCCATTTGGACTTGAGTTTTGTGCATGGTGATAGATATGGATCTATTTTCATTCTTCTACAGATTGACTTCCAGTTTTGCCAGCACAATTTGTTGAAGATGCTCTCTTTTTTCCATTGTATACTTTTAGCTCCTTTATCGAAAATCAAGTGTTCATAGGTTTGTGGGCTAAAGTCAGGGTCTTCTATTCTATTCCATTGGTCGACTTCTCTGTTTTTATGCCAGTACCAAGCCGTTTTCAGTACTGTAGCTCTGTAATAGAGTTTGAAGTCAGGGATGGTAATGCCTCCAGACGATCCTTTATTGTATAAGATTGTTTTGGCTATCCTGGGTTTTTTGTTTTTCCATATAAAGTTGATTATTGTCTTCTCCAGATCTGTGAAGAATTTTGATGGGATTTTGATGGGGATTGCGTTGAATCTATAGATTGCTTTTGGTAGAATTGCCATTTTTACTATGTTGATCCTCCCAATCCAAGAGCAAGGGAGGTCCTTCCATTTTCTGGTGTCAGCAGCACAAACACTAAGGACATCATTGAATAAATGGGACCTCCTGAGACTGAGAAGCTTCTGTAAAGCAAAGGACACTGTCACTAAGACAGAAAGGCAACCCACTGACTGGGAGAAGATCTTCACCAACCCCGCAACAGACAAAGGTCTGATCTCCAAAATATACAAAGAACTCAAGAAATTAGACCGTAAAAGGTTAATCAATCCAATTATAAAATGGGGCACTGAGCTGAACAGAGACTTTTCAACAGAAGAAGTTCAAATGGCCAAAAGACACTTAAGATCGTGCTCAACTTCCTTAGCAATCAGGGAAATGCAAATCAAGACAACATTAAGATACCATCTTACACCGGTCAGAATGGCTAAAATCAAAAACACCAATGATAGCCTCTGCTGGAGAGGTTGTGGAGAAAGGGGCACTCTCATCCATTGCTGGTGGGAATGCAAACTTGTGCAACCACTTTGGAAAGCAGTGTGGCGGTTTCTCAGGAAAGTCGGGTTCAACCTACCTCTCGACCCAGCAATACCACTATTGGGAATACACCCAAGAGATGCCCAAACATACAACAAAAGTATATGCTCAACTATGTTCATAGCAGCATTGTTTGTAATAGCCAGAACCTGGAAACAACCTAGATGTCCTTCAATGGAAGAATGGATGAAGAAAGTATGGAATATATACATATTAGAGTACTACTCAGCAGTAAAAAACAATGGCTTCTTGAATTTTGCATACAAATGGATGGAAATAGAAAACACTATCCTGAGTGAGGTAAGCCAGACCCAAAAAGAGGAACATGGGATGTACTCACTCATATTTGTTTTCTAGCCATAAATAAAGGACATTGAGACTATAATTCGTGATTCTAGAGAAGCTAAATAAGAAGGTGAACCCAAAGAAAAACATATAAGCATCCCCCTGAATATTAACCTTCATCAGGCGATGAAAGAAGACAGAGACAGAGACCAACAGTGGAGCACTGGACTGAAGTCTCACGATCCAAAGGAGGAGCAGAAGGAGAGCGAGCACGAGCAAGTAACTCAGGACTGCGAGGGGTGCACCCACACACTGAGGCAATGGGGATGTTCTATCGGGAACTCACCAAGGCCAGCTGGCCGGGGTCTGAAAAAGCATGGGACAAAACTGGTCTCGCTGAATATAATGGACAATGAGGACTACTGAGAACTGAAGAACAATGGCAATGGGTTCTTGATCCTATTGCACGTAATGGCTTTGTGGGAGCCTAGGTAGTTTGGATGCTCACCTTAATAGACCTGGATGGAGGTGGGTGGTCCTTGGACCTCCCACAGGGCAGAGAAACCTGCTTGCTCTTTGGGCTGAGGAGGAAGGAAGACTTGATTGGGGGAGGGGGAGGGAATGGGAGGTGGTGGCGGGGAAGAGGCAGAAATCTTTAATAATTTAATAAATTAATTAATAAAAAAAGGGCTATGGAAATGTGGACTCAACAAAGGGATGTAAACAGCAACAACCAAATGGGAAGTGAGAGTGCCTGGCTCTGCCATCACTTGTTCCACTGAGGTCCTTCCATACTGAACAAACTACGCTGGAACCTGCTTGCTGAGATCAGAGACTTCTTTTGTAATTCCTGCGACTAATCATCTTACAGCTGGATTCTGTTGTTTTTTTTCCTTTCTTTTCTGCTCTTGCAGTATTAAGGCATGCACTGGCACGTGCTAGGCAAGTGCTCCACTGAGCTATCCCCCGGCCCTTGTTCTTTTTTGAGACAGGCTCACTATGTAGTCCAGGCTGGCCTAAAACTTGTAATCCTCATGCCTCTGCCTTCCAAATGCTGCTAACACAATTTTAAACACCTATAACCCCTACAGGTCAAAAGTCATTGGTGTACTTCATTGTAACACATTATAAAATGTATCTCTCACAAAATTCATTTTTCAAAGACCTGATAATGCAACACCTGAAAACTAAATCCACAATGATTTTGACATTCCCATTTGCCAATTCCTAGAACAGACAGGTATGGAAAGCATGAGAGTTCAAACAAGGGGCCAATACATGGACTATCAGCAGCTAATGATGCATTCAACTGGAGGTCCCTCAGTAAGGTGTGCAGTGGTTAACTATACCTATGGCTTTTCTTCCAACAGCAAACACAAAAATAACAGTCATTTTAGAAACCTTTTAGGCATTTTCAATGGTTTCTGAATTATTTGTAGGAAGCTCTGGTTTATTTGTATAGAGTTTTATATATGTGTCCACCATTAAATCCAGATCATGTTTTATATCAAAATTTATGTTAAGCAAGGCCAGATTACTTGACCTCTGGTCTGTCGAAGTGTTCCGCAAATATGCCTTGAGATGCTTTCATCCATTTTCATAGCACTCATTCCCAACTTTCGTCACAGGGAGAATACACAGGACCTTCAGCAAGGCATTGGGAAAAAAACTTGATGTCAGGAAGAAGGAGGGCTTCATAGACAATGGACAAGAGCTCAATATCTTTGCCTCTGTGTTTCCACTTGATTCTTCACCAGTGCAGCTCAGCTGACAGCATGTCAGGATTGGGGAGGTCACTTCTGTACACGTCAGCATGGTGCTCCTCTGATGTTTTGGATTTGAGCTGCCCCATCACCGAGGTTACCAGGGGCAGGCATTTCAGAGCTTTGAGGTGCTGCTCAGAAAATATATCTTTCAGTTCCTGAATAATGTGCTCCACTCTTGGAACACTGTGGGTGTCTTTATAGTAACTCTCAGAGGTTAGCTGAGATTCCAGGTTACTTTGCCGTGCCCGTTGGAGGAATTCTTGCCATTGACGCCTGCCCGTCTCTTCCTTCAAATTCAACCAGGAGAGTCTTGATGTCTTGGTCCCATCTATGCTGTGACTGACTCTGGGCGGATCTCCTCAGTGCAGGAGCAGGAACTGTTCCCCTTTGGGTGGATAGCCTCAGTGCAGGAGTAGGCACTGTTTCTGGGCCAAGGACCTTGCAGCCAATAGGGCAGGTTTGAGGAGGGTGGGCAGGGGTGTGTGGAACAAAAAAGCTCCTGCAGCAGGAGCTGAATGGGCCCAGTGCTCCCTTCCCGGATATTCCACCCTGACCCGGGATGGCACCCACTCACAGGTCTGAAAGGTTGTCCTCAGCACAGGGACGGGACTCTTGGAGGTCGAAGGACCCTGCAGACAAAAGGGCGAACTTGAGAGGGGGAGGGAAGGGTTGTGTGGAGCGAAGAAGCCCCTGCAGCAGGAGCTGGAGGTGCCTTGCACTCCTCTCTGGCCAGGTGGATGCACACTCACCCCTCTGGGTGGGTAGCCTCCAAATTTTTCATATGTTAAAATATAATAATCTACACAAATATATTTACTGGAACACTGTTTAATACCAATACCTGGCAACTATGCAAATATACCTCACAATTTCTGCACACAACTCCAGCAGAAGCCTCCTACTTTAGTGGAGGCCATGCTCATATCTAGAACCCCAGGTAAAACACTGCCTGCCAATATCCAACATTTCCTCAGACCCTAATCAGCCATTCACAACAGCAGCCCCTTCCCTTGGCTCAATATCCCAGCCTACAACTATGGCAAAGATTTCATGGGTAGCCTGGTAGCAGGTGGGCATGGGAAGTGAAAGGATTAGGTGAGGTGGAAGATGGAGGGAGAGAATACTATGAGAGACAATTTGAATTCAGGGACAGTTTGGGAGTGAGGCAGAAACCTAGAGCAAGGGAAATTCCCAGGAATCTATGAAGGTGACCCTGGCTAAGACTCCTAGTAATGGGGGACACAGAGCCTGAATCATCCATCTCCTGTAACCAGAAAAGACTTCCAGTTTAGGAAAAGCCTTTGATCTACAATTTGTCCTGCTTGTAAGATGTACTGGGGTAAAGATAGCACAGATGTTGTGGGAATGGCCAACCAATGATTAGTACAGCTCAACACCCATGCCAAGAGAGGGGAGCCAAACAGTGGGAACAGGGACTATCTCTAATTCTTTGGATTGCTTTTGGGACCCTTATCCTCCTATTGAGTTGCCTTGTCCAGCTTTAATGAGTGGATGTGCCTGGTCTTATTGCAACTTGATATGCAATGGTTGTAACACCCCTTTATGATAAAAGTTTTGAAGAGACTGGAAATAGATGTATGATATCTGTGATAGTTTGATTGTAATTGACCCCATAATCTCATATAGAGCAGCACTATTAGGAGGTGTGCCTTTGTTGGGGTGGATATGATCTTATTGGAGGAAGTGTGTGACTGTTGGGGTAAGCTTTGAGGTCTTTTTCTTAAGATTCACTTAGTGTCACAGTTAGTTAACTTCCTATTGCCTGCAAGTATAGAACTCTCAGCTCCCTCTCTGCCTGCATGCCACCATGCTCTCCACCATGAAAATAATAGACTAAATCTTAGAAACAGTAAGCAAGCTGCCCCAATTAAATGTTTTCTTTATGAGTTGCCATTGTCATGGTGTCTCTTCACATAAATAAAAATTCTAATTAAGATGGTATCTCAGCCTAAGAAAGACTATATGGAACAAATCTGTAGCTAACATACTAAGTGAGGACATGCTCAAATCATATTAAGAATATGACAAGAGTTTCTACTTTCTCCATTCCAATTCCACATAGTACTTGAAGCCTTAGCTAGATAAATAAGAGAAACAAACAAACGTGAAATAAATGGAAAGCAAAGTAGTCGAAACATTCTTACTTGAAGGTTAAACAATTCTACATATAAGAAAGCCTAGTCTCCACTAACAAACGTTCAGTGCTCATAAACACTTTTATCAGACTCACAGATGCAGAAATAACCCACAAAAGTCTTTGTACATATCGATAGCAAAGATGTCGGGAAAAAAATAAGGAAACCATCTCATTCAGAGTTGCCACAAAAATATAAAATACCTTGGAATGAACATAACAATGAAAATCAAAGATATCTACAATAAATACTTGAAAATGTTCAAGAGAGAAATTGAAGAAGATACTTGTCTTAGCTATGGTTTCTATTGCTATGAAGAGACACCATGACCATGTAAACTTTTAAAAAATTGTTTATAGTTTTTATTACGGTTCTTGTAGGCATAGACTCCTTGTTCATTTCCCAGCCGCCCACATCAG
Source organism: Chionomys nivalis (assembly GCF_950005125.1). Lineage (NCBI taxonomy): Eukaryota > Metazoa > Chordata > Mammalia > Rodentia > Cricetidae > Chionomys > Chionomys nivalis. The sequence goes on along the minus strand of NC_080112.1, from coordinate 81,559,236 downwards.
GTTCTCACATTTTATATTTTTTTCAATTTTTACATACCAACCACAATTTCCCCTCCTGTCCCCTTCCGCTGCCCTCTATCTCTCTCCAGTCCACCCCATCCACTCCTCAGAAAGGCACATTAAGTTGAGGTAGAACCAAGGCCCTCCCCTCTACATCAAGGCATCCCACCATAGGGAATGGGCTCCAAAAAGTCAGCTCATGTACCAAGCCCCAAGCAATAGTGGAGAGGGACCTGAACTGGCTTTCCCTTGTAATCAGATTGGTGACTAACATAAATGTCATGGTAGACCCTTCATCCAGTAACTGATGGAAGAAGATGCAGAGATCCACAGACAAGCACCAGTTGGAGCTCTAAGGGTACAGTTGAAGAGAGGGAGGATGGGTTATATAAGCAAGGGAGGGTCAAGAAAATTAAAACTCTTAACACTAAAGAGTTCTGTGGCTCATAGTTCAGAGGTTAAATCCATTATCACCATGGTGGGACATAGTGGTGTGCAGGAAGACATGGTTGTAGAGAAGGACCCAAGATTCTACACCTTGGTCTGCAAGAGCAGAAGTTAGTGTGTGTCACACTGAGCATAGTTTGAGCAACGGAAACCTGAAACCCATCCCCTAGTGACACATTTCCTCCAACAAGGCCATACCTATACTAACAAAACCACACAGCCTAATAGTGTCACTTTCTATGGGGCCATTTTCTTTCAAACCACCACATTTCACCCCCTGACCCCCAAAAGCTTATAGCCATATCATAATGCAAAAATACATTCAGTCCAACTTCAAAAGTCTGCATAGTCTATAACAGTCTCAAACTTATGTAAAAATCTAAAGTTCTAAGTCTTTTCTGAGATTCATGATATCTCTTAACTGTAACTAGTACTCTGTAAAACCAAAATAAAAAAGCACATCACATACTTCCAATATACAATGGCACAGTAAATACATTACTCTTCCAAAATGGAATAAAGCGAGTGTGATGTGGAAATACTGGAACAAAGCAAGACCAAAACCCAGCTGGGCAAACACTAAATTCTGCATCTCCATGTCTGATGTTAAAATGCTCTTCTGAACTCCAGCTCTTTTCAGCTTTGTTGATTGAAACACACTTCTTTCTCTTATGCTGGTTCTATTTCTATTTACTGTCTCTCCTTGGAAAGTATCCCCGGGCTCTGGCCTCTCCAATACCTTGGAGTCTCCAATGCAATCCATGCTTCACCTTCTAATTTTCACACAATGGCATCTCTAGGTCTGGTGACACACCTGAAACATGCCTTGGCTCAGTGGCTTTCCTTAATCACTGAGACAAATTCCATATCCCTTTCTTCTATCCTTGTCTCCAGAACTATCTGAACAATGCTGTCATATTCTGTTGCTTACTGGGGCTAGAACATGGCACCCTCATTCAATTACATCTTCACCAACTTTCTGATTTTGGTGCTTTCTTTCACTGCCAAAGCTATTCTGAAACTGAGTTTGTAGGTCTTGTCTCAAACCCATACATCTGTCAGCTTCTGCCTCTGGAATTCTGGGATTAAAGGTGTGTACCACCACACCAAGCTCTAAGCTTTTCTTTAATTGCTTTTCACAAGTTGGAAGTGCAACTGGGTAGGATCTTGCACTGAGGTCACCACTCCTATTTCTTAATATGTTTATCTTCTTCAACATAGGACTTAACCTCATTCCACTTTATGGAATGCTTTTTTCTCCTCGAATTGTACTTTGTGTATTTTTACTTTCTTGGTTTCTCCTTTTCATTATAAATATGTGTAAGAGTGACCAGTAGCATACATACAACATACATACATTAACCACACAACAGAGTCAATACTAGCATGTTTTGATATTTTTACTACTAATAGAGTTAATCCAAATCATTGCATTTTAGCCTCAGGCAACTCTTTAAACAGGGGCCTAAAACAGCCACATTCTTCACTAAACTATCACAGGAATAATTTCTAGGCCACATACTAAAATTCTTCTCTGAACACTCTCATGCCAGGCCCCCACATTTCATCAAATCATACTCAGCACCTGATGTGGGATTCCCTTTTGTATGCTGTGAATACCATTGATTAATAAAGAAGCTGTTTTAGGCCTATTGAAGCACAGAATAAGGCAAGGTGGGAATTCCAAACAGATAGAGGAGAGAGTAGGCTGAGTCAGAGAGAAGCCATGTAGCTGCCAGGGTGAAAAGATGTGAGCCATGAGCTGGAAACTTGCTGGTAGACTATAAGTCATGTGGTAAAACATAAAGTAATAAGAATGGGTTAATTTTAGATATAAGAGCTAGGCAGCAATATACTTGCTTAAGCTATTGCCCAAGCAGTGTTTTGAATAATATAGTTTCTGTGTGATTATTTTAGATCTAGACAGCCTGGAACAAATGAGCAGCCTCTGCCAACAGATTGGCATACCAATGCCAGCTAAATTCACATAAAACCTGAGAGAGCTTGAAAAAGATTTCAGACACACACACACAGACACAGTTTTTTGGTAGTTTCAATTTTTTTTTCTGGATGGGCTCACAGTGACCAGGGATGTGTGGCTCCTTTGAGAGAGGTGCAGTAAAAACTGCATGGCTTCTTTAAAAATGGCAGCTTCCTGGTTCACCAGCACAAATGGCTCTGACTCTTTTGGAAGGTCTAGCTATAGAATATTTACAGAATATTTAAATGGGGTTTGTGAGTAGAGTGCTACAACTTGCTTAATGGCAACACAGACCTGCTGTGTGCCTGAAAATGGGGCAATACACATGGCTCTCAGAGGCAGCAAACATGCCTCTGCCATGTTGGACTGGGCAGAGTCAACAGGCAAGACCATGGAGTTGGTCCTAGCCATGCACATTAGCATTTACAAAAGCTTCTGGTCAGAAAATAAGTACAGATATGCAATACAGGCATATCCAGACCAAAATAAACCTCACAGTATGTTTAAAAATGTATGTAGGCTTGAGAGAGAGAAGAAAAGGAGGATAGACAGTTAAAAATGGAAATAGTTTTAAAAAATAAAGCAAAGTCTTTAAAGAGACACAGAACAAACAGTCATAGATTAAAAGAGAGAATAAAAATAAGCTACGTAACGATGGAATATACACAGAGAGTTTGGATTATATATTATTGTGTTCTCCTTGAAATTTTTAACTGTTAATGAGCTAAGTACAGAAAGACATTTCACTGTATGGGCTGCTAAGCTAAACCAACATATATATTTTAAAGGTATCTTTATTTCAAAATTGGGGTCTAAGGATATGTTGCTTTGGCAAAGAGATTCTGCTTTTGTTTCCACAGAAGATGAGAATCTTTAGATTCCTTCCAGACTAATGTGGTTTGATGAACCAAAACCCTCCAAATGTCTCCATGAATCCTCCCAAAAGCAAAAACAAAATACTTCTCCCAACAAAAATCAGGAAGCAGTTTGGAAAGGACTTTGCCCAAATTCTCAAATATTGTTTATAAATGTTTATTTACAGTTAAAGGGGGATATGATATAGAGATTTGCATTGGCTTGGATTTTGGTTTATTGATAAAAATTTAAGGTCAATTTTGTTGTATGTATATTTCTGCTCTTGATTAAGGTGTTGTGTTGGTGCAGCTCATTTGAAAACATAATGTATAATTAAGAAATACAGGTTAATAGATAATCATGTATAATAGTCAATCTTGTAGTCATGTTAATTAGCTTTTCTAGATATATAGAGTTATATTTCAGTTAGATAAATAATCCTCAAACCTTTTAAAGGCCTATGGAATATGGCATTTAAAATGCTTTAAAAGTTTAGGACTTTTCATGACAGTGAGAAACATCTGTGGCTGGCAGCACCAATCTGCTTCAAGAGGATGTTGATCATTGAAGAGGCTTCTTATGAAGACTGGTAACCATTTGGGCAAGAAACTTCTCTAGCCTGGACTTCTTGATGGTATGCTGCATAAACTGGACTTGAAGGACCCACAGAAAAATGGTTGCTGAACTTGCCTAAAGGTGAGATGGTCCTTTGGGTTTCCTACTTCATGAAAGACTGCCAGATATTCTGCAGGACACAAAAGAAAGTGACTGACAAACTGCTAATATAGGTGTAATTGTCTTTGAAATTTCCTGCTTCATGGAAAAGTCTGCAAGATACTATGGGCCTGTAGGCTTATCATGAGTGTCCCAATGTTATAGAAGAACTTTGGGTGACTGTTCAGACAGTGAGATGTCTCTGTCAATTCTAGAGTTTTGGAAATTGCTTACAATGTACTTCCTGTTTACTTAGGTAAGAGTATATTCTTCTAGAGTCTTTGATGGAGTTGAAAAATAGATATTTAGTTATAGTTATGATAAAAGATAAAGTAGATATAAATATTATAACTAATTCTTGTTTGACAACTGTTTTGTTGTATGTAATCTTGCTATGTTAAAGCTAAAACCTTCATTTTTCTTTAGACAGAAAAGGGGAGGTGATGTGGGATTCTCCTCTGTATGCTGTGAATACTATAAAGAAGCTGCTTTGGGCCTATTGCAGTACAAAATAGGTCAAGATGGGAATTCCAAGCAGATAGAGGAGCAGAACGTAGGCTGAGTCACAGAGAAGCCGTATAGCCACCAGAGTGGAAAAATGCAAACCACCAGCTGAAACCTTGCCAGTAGGCCACACGCTTCGTGATAAAATATAAAATAAAAGAAATGGGTTAATTTAAGATATAAGAGCTAGCTAGCAATACAATTAAGCTATTTGGCAATCAGTGTTTTAAATAATATAGTTTCTGTGTGATTGCTTTGGATCTAGGCAGCCAGGAACAAATGACCAGCCTCGACCAACAAACATCACTATCTCTCTTGCTCCTACTGTTAAGGCCCATTCAGCAGCACTCAAAGCATTCAACTGCTTTTCTAACCCAAAGTACCTAAGTCTAAATTCCTCCAAACAAAAACATGGTCATGTCTATCACAACAATACCTCAGTCATTGGTACCAACTTTTGTTTGGGCTTCTATTGCTGTGAAGAGACACCATGACCACAGCAACTCTTATAAAAGAAAATATTTAATTGGGTAGCTTAAAGTTCAAAGGTTCAGTCCATTATCATCATGATGGGTCTTGGCAGCATGCAGGAAGACATGGTACTGGAGAAGGAACTAGAATTCTACATCATTGATCCATAGACAACAAGAAGTAAACTGAGATATTGGACATGGCTTGAGTATCTATTAGTCCACCCCCTAGTGACACACTTCCTCCACCAAGGTCTTACCTACTCCAACAAACAAAACCACACCTCCTAATCATGCTACTCCCTTATGAGCTTATAGGGACCAATTACATTCAAACTACCACAATATTAGAAAATAGAAAGACTTCCAATGCTCATGGATTAGAAGAATCAACACTGTGAAAATATCCATTCTACCAAACGCAGTCTACATATTCATTGCAACTCCAATCAAAATATTAGAATCTTTCTTCTCAAAAATAGGGGAAAATATTAAAATAAATTGGAAACACAAAAAGACTTCAGATATCCAAATCAATGCTGAGCAATAATAATAATAATAGTAATAGTCATAATAACAATAATATTGAAGATAACACAATACGTATTTTTACATGTTGTAGGGGCATAACTAACAAAAACAAAATGATAATAACACAAAACAGGTCGGGCGGTGGTGGCGCACGCCTTTAATCCCAGCACTCGGGAGGCAGAGGCAGGCGGATCTCTGGGAGTTCGAGGCCAGCCTGGTCTACAAGAGCTAGTTCTGGGATGGGCACCAAAGCTACAGAGAAACCTTGTCTCGAAAAACCAAAAAAAAAAAAAAAAAACACAAAACAGTCATGTAGATCACTAGAACAGAGAAGATTAAGCTATAAAACCATGCAGTTATAGTCACCTGACTTTTGTTATTGTTGGGAGATTTTGTTCTATTTGAGAACTGGTCTTGAGCCCAATCTTTTTTTTTAAAGATTTATTTATTTATTATGTATACATTGTTCTGCCCACATACATGCCTGCAGACCAGAAGAGGGCACAAGATCTTATTACAGATGGTTGTTAGCCACCATGTGGTTGCTGGGAGTCATCTGACTTTTGAAAAAGACAAAAGAAACAAAAACACTTGTTGGATAAAAGGCAGCCTCTTTAACAAATATTGTTAGAAAAACTAGACAACTACATGAAAATAAATGAACCAAGATCATTATCTCTCACATTGCATAAACAATCAACTCCAAATCTATCAAAGACCTTAAGACTCAAAACTTTGAAACTATTAAGAGTTAAAAACAAGAACATCATGACATAGGCATAAATAACTAAGGACTTTCTTAACAGGATAGGACTCTGTTAACACAGGAAATAAGGTCAATAATTGACAAGTGGTAAAATTAAAATTTAAAAAGTTTATGTAAAGCAAAGAACTCTGTTCATTGAGTAAGGAGTAGGCCTTATGAAATGGGAGAAAATCTTTGCCAGTTGTTTTAAAATATGTACACTGTAGAATAGCTAAATTGAAGTGATTAACATAAGTTTGATCTCATGAATTGATTTTTTTGTGAGCCAGGAATACATTTTGCTTTGACCCTCTCAGCTATTTTTTAAAATACAATATATTATTAAGTGATAAAGATAGTTGCTTTGATACCAATTTAACTTAAGATTCCGTCTATTCAAAAAGAAAAGAATCAAAGAATAGCTACTTAAGGATAGATATTAGTTATGTCCAGACAATACTCTAAGCAATTTTTCATTTTTATTCTATTCATTCTTAGGCAATCTAAGAGTACTCCTTTCTTCTAGAGTCTGTGATTCCTTCAGTAACAAAATGCCTTGCATTTCCATCCCAGGAAACAGCATAATTTGTTTTCATTATGCGGCCCTTTCTCTTGGAGAATCACTTTTCTATATTCTTGTTCATGATCCAATTCAAGTTACAATCAATTGTCCCAGCTCCTGGGGTTGACTTCTGTCACTGCTATTTTCTTTCAGTCACATATGAAGTCATCAGCCCTCCACTGCCGTGCCTACATACTACCACAAATACAAAACTAGTGTGTACTGAGCAACTTCAATAGAAATAGTAATAAAAAGGGAGGTACATGTCCATGGTGCATCTAAGAGATGGTTTTAAATAGAATACCAACATCTTAGACACTTTCACAAGTTGCCAGTTGTCCTAAACATCAATGTACCACCTCTTTTTTATCAGCCTCATTTTCCTAGTTCTAATATCCTTTGCCTTTTGTTCTATCCTGCTGGTTCAAAAAGGAATACAACTTCTTTCTTTGACATTTGAACAAATTTTGTCTCCTCCAACCTATGCTAGTCTCTGAATACATCCTGCATTTCAAAAAAGATTACTATTAATTAAGGCCATTTCATACAGAAAAAACCATCTGTCCCTGAAGTGCAACTTATCCACAAAGAGATAACATAAGTAAAGGCACAGATTTTCTTCTTACTTGATGATTACTTGGTGATATCTGAAAAAGAAATGACTTCAAATTCGTGAGGGTATATTCTTTTCTTAAATAGAGCAAATTATAGAGAAAAGTTGTTGTCTGCCTGTGATAGACAGATTCTCTACAATAAGCATACATTTTCAACTAAATAATACATGCAACCATTACTTTTAAAAGGAAGTATTTCTTATTGATGATTACCTGTAATGTACTTTGCATATTTTTTGGTAAATATTCAAGTTTTCAGCTTTGTTCCTGCCTGACTTCTTGAACTCTCTCAGCTCCATTTTCCTTCCTAGCATACTACTTTTCTGCTTGCATCTTACGAGGGGGTGAAAAAAAGTTTGTCAGTGTAAAAGAGATAAGCAGTATGCTTGCTGGCTCTGACTTATAGCAATATAACTACAAACAATGTAGATGCTGTATCTGGGGACTGTACAAATATTTTTATTATTTGTAAGTAGTCATTAGATAAAATTAAACTGGAGTCAGGATTCAGATAATTATCCTGGACCTTTTTTGAGGTATTGAATGTTTATTTTATGTCAGTGAGAAATTATTTTTTAACTTGAGGCTTGGTGTATCATATGCTGCTTTTATAGCAGGTGGCACTTGTCTGATTGAGACTTCTAGTATGTGGAGGAAGCCTGACTTGCTTTAAAAGCCTACACCAAAATGAACATTATAGACTTTTGCCTCCTGGACCTTTTTAAAAATTTTCACAGATAAAAATCTGATGTACTGGTCCATAGATTTTAAATGCATAAGTATTTTCATCATTGAACATTTATTTGGGTAGTTTAAAAGTTGTATTAATTAAAAATATTTTAGTAGAACAAAATGCATCTGTATTTTTAAGTTTTAGAAATAAAACTTGTGTGAGATTGATTTACAAAACTTACTATTTTTAGTAGATTTTTAATGAAATAGAATGTTAGTTTTAAAATTAGGCAGTCTGGGACTTAAAAATGGCATTGGTGTAGTGTAATTCAGCTTTTCACAAGCCACCCACACACACACATTTAGGAACCATGACTGCCAAATCGTGTGACCTAGTGGTGTGCAAGCAGAAAGCCACAGTCGGAAAGATACGCAGTTTGCAGATCAAAGAAGCGAAAATCAAGTCAGACACTAATGGTGTAATCAGACCAGTGTCACTATAGAGAAGACTAATGAAGAAGAGAAAGAGGAAATGGCTGCCCAGTCTTTACTCAACAAGTTGATCAAAAACAACAGTGTAGACAACAGAAAGCAGCAGGATCCAAATTTCCCCTTCCAAGAGTGAAATGCTCTACCTGAAAGCACACATTTTCCTGGATGTCTATGCCTTGTGCCTCAACTGACCATCCAACAGCCAGGAGAATGCACTACCCATAATGCTTGCTGAACCCCCACTAAACCTGAGCCTGCAGTTACATCTAGTACTAAGAAAACAGACAGCAACTTCTGTAGTGGTCATTGTCCACAGTGTGCAGCCAGAAGAGAATTATGTTCAGTATTTATACATCTTTCCAACATGCAGTCTGACACTTTCAACAGGAAAAGTAATAGAGCAGATGGGCAAATTTCTTTCATTGCTGAAGCTTTCTTATTCTATTTGAGGCAATACTAATTGGAAACGGGTCTCTGCATAGTATGAGCATTCTCAATAGAATCTGATAGCATCTTAAAAGACAGAAAGACAACATGAATGATTGGATCCTCATTTGACAGAAGACTGACAGCTAAGAAGCTTCACCTGGAACTAGCACTACTCTCAGTGCTGTCCCTTCATGCACTAGTGTCTTCATGGAATACTAGTGTCTTCATGGGATACTGGTGTCTTCACGGGATACTAGTATCTTCATGAAATAGGCCGAAAAGGGCACTTCAAAGAACATGGCCTGAGTACAAACTACCTTCCTCATTCAAAATTACATTTAGACTGTACCAAAAGTTGTACAAATACTTGGAGAAATTTATGTAAAATTTTGCACTTTAAGAAATAGCCCTTCCCCTTCCTCTTTTAAATACCACAGTTCTTTTCTCCTTTTAAAAAATGGTTCTACAGTTGGTGTTGATGGTAGTTGGGTCTGATCTATTTCCAAGCTTAGGTGTTAGGACTAGCCTCTGGCCTTAAATAAATGAGAGAGTAAAAGTTTAGGGAAACCAGGCAAGACATGCCTCTGAACCCACTGCCATTCATACTGTAAATAGAGTGGACACAGAGTCCAAAATTTCCCCACTGGACTTTCTCCTGAATTATGGCCATCTTCTAAAATGGAAACACATTCTAGCCAGTCCCTTGTACCTACTGTGGCAAAGGCTGGCCTTCTTCCTTTCTGGTGAGCATATTTCAGATTGGAGAAAAAATTGGAAGGTAGTGACTCACAAAGGCAGATTTGGAGATGGGACCCAACTCTTTGGTTGGCCACTGTGCCTAGTACTCAGTAACAGCAACCAGAAGATAGTAGGTGGTTTTCTGAACACCAATATGGCTCTGCTTTCTGGTTCTAATCTGTGAAGTTTGATGCCATGGCCTGAAGCACAGTAATAGTTTAGAAAGGAGGTCATGACCAAGCAAGAACTCTTAATTATGATATTAGTACACTTCATTGGTTACTTATTTGTATGAATAATGTCAGATAAATTGCAGTGATAAACAGCATTCATTATAATAAAATTTAAAGTCTAGTTTGAACTTTGAATGGGTCTTGTGCATGCTGTTTCAATTGCTATGAGTTAATATGTGCAACTATCCTCCTGTGTCCAAAGGACACAATTCTCTTGAGTTAATGCACTCCTTACCCCCTCTTCTACTATGATCTCTGGTCTGTGGGAGGAGCAAATATGATATACATGTTCCATTTAAGATTTAGTATTCCACAATCCATTATTCTCTCCATGTTGACCAGTTGTGAGTGTCTGTGTTAATAAATATCTACTATTGTTAATCAGCAACCAAAGAAGATTCTCTGGGGAAGGTTGAGGGATGCATTTACCTATGAGTATAATAATAAGTAATTAGAAGTTGTTTTAATACAATGTCCATTTAGCAACATAATAGTAGCAGGTTCTACTGTAAGAACTATGACTTATCTAGCCTCAGATTCTTGCCCTTACAATAGTGTCAGATATAGGCTTCTTCTTGTGGAGTGGGACTTCAATATAAGGGGGAAATGATTGGCTACTCCCATGATGCTTGTGTCACTATTGCACCAGTAGATATATCTTGCCAGAACAGTTGTTATTGGAGTTCACAGAATTCACAACTAGGAAAGATTGATTTGAGAAACTATTGGTAGTTAAATTACAGCAGGTCATACAGGGAGTGGCAGTTTTCTTTAAGGGTTTTTCTTTAGCCCCTGGTAAGTTGAACCACTCCTTAGATAGAAGACCATATCTAAAAATATATGGCTATCACTGAGTGAATTTGGTAGGTGACAACAAAGAGGATGTAAAATTGAGTGTGTAGAGACAAGAAGCATGAATCTAGGAGGAGCTGGGAAAGCTGATTGATTATATTCAAAATACATGGTATAACATTCTCAAAGGACTAATAAAAAATACAATTTGAAGGCTCGAGAGCTGGATCTCTGATAAGAGCACTCATTGTTGCAAAAGACCAGGGTTTGATTACCAGAAGCCACATGGTTACTCATAGACACCCATAACTCAAGTACCAGGGCATCCCACATTCTCTTCTGACCTGTGTGAGCACCATGCTCTCATGTAGTATACAGACAAACATGACAGAAAGACATACATAAATTAAAATAAAAATTAAAGTTTTAAAAGTAATAAAAACATTTTACTAATCATTTTTTGTATTTTCTGTTTATTAGACTAACATACAGTCATTAAAAACAAAAAAGGATTACAATTAGACATGTTGAGATTTTCAGAGTCTGTATATAAGAGCTCAAACTTATAAAACAGAAGCTTTCAGCATTTAACTGTAGACTCAGTTCTTAAACTAGACAATACTGTCACCTAGTGGCAGAGACTGGCTATGGAAACTTTTGGTTAAGCAATCTGAAAACTGTTTTTCACCTGATTGTGTATCAATAACAGTGCGATTTTTAAATGATTGACAGATGCAATATCATTCAGTATTTCTAAGGTGGGGTAAATTGCACTAAGAATTTTCTGTGAGAACATATAGCAGTTTACTTTTCAATTGCATTCAGTTGCAAAGTATTCAAACCTACTTTTCCAAGAAAAAAAGGGGGTGATTGAACAACTAAAATAATTATACAATGCTTATTTTACTTGCACTATTAGCTGTGTGACATATGTCAAGTTATTTTGTCTCTCTGAATCTTAATTTCGTTGCCCTAACAATGCAGATACTAATATTGTCTATATATTGGATTGTGAGAATATAGTGAGTATTTCTTCTTCAAACTGTGTCTGAAACAAGAAACATTTATTTTATATTTACTTTTTATTGTTATCACATAATAGTAAAAAATAAAGTAGATGAATATTAGTAGTGTATTTATATTTAATTTTTTATTAAGTTTTGCATAATTCTGTAGTATGACTTGAGTGACGTTCCAGACCAGAGTAGGCTATCTAGGTGCCAAAAGAAGCTTTATGATAAATGGACTCAAGTTTTACTTGAACTTTTCCATTTATAAAATGGGTCTTGAAAACCAGTCACATCCAGCATTTACTAGACTTACAGAAATCAGTTAATATTCCTCACCTTTACATTATTGACAACATGAAAACAGTTTGTCTAAAAAAGAAATGGTATGATGATTGCAATAATTCATATGGAATTTTTAGAACAGTAGGAGACTTCAACTATCTGATGTAAGTTTCTCTGATATATAAAAATAAGTTCCGTCTACATTGTTATTAATGACTGTTATATAATATGCACAACTGAAGTGATAAGCCAGTATATTATATAATGAGAGAAGGAATACTGTGGCAATTTGGGGTGATAGAACATGTTTGGCCTTACAGATGTGAATTTGGAGAATGGGTAGTGTGTTAGAGTAAGGAAAAGGTGTTGGTTGTAAAGATCCTGAAAAAAGAATAAGAGGCCTGGATTTGAGTTCAGCCCCTTTGACATTTCCATGTGGCTTTTGTTTATGTCACCAAATCTTTGACTGACACTCTGAAACTATAGATGAGTCCCTAATTCAATACTTCCTTTTATAAGTTGCCTAGGTCATGGTGTCTCTTCACAACAATAGAACAGTAGCTAAGACATTACCTGAAGCTATTATTTTTAAAAAAAATGGTTATTTTCTGCATTCACAATCTGATTATCTATTGGGGGTGCCTTTTCAAGCACTGTAGTTGTTTATGTGCAAAAAAGAAAAAAGATACAGCAGCTATATGAAATAAATTATTCACTTGGGAAAAATTAGCCAGTTGGGGCAGATGTTTTTTAGCTAGTTAATAAAATCAGCAGTAACACTCAGGGGTATAACTGAACATAGGCTTTGAGAACCTTCCCAGCCTCTTTTTCTTCTTTTTTCCTTAATTATTCAAGCTCTGTTTTATTGAAAATTCAAACATTCTGATTATGATGTCCTCCCTGATCCTCCACATGTTTCACCTATCCACTCCAATCCTTCTTTCTTTCTCTCCTTAGAGAACAAATGGCAAATAAAAAGCAAACAAACAATAATTTGATGGAGGTGGGTCTTGTATTAATCTGTTGCTTTCATTGGTTAATTAATAAAGAAACTGCCTAGGCCCATTTGATAGGCCAACCCTTAGGTGGGTGGAGTAGACAGAACAGAATGCTGGGAGAAAGAAGCCGAGTCAGGCAGTCGCCATGATTCTCACACTCCAGACAGACGCAGGTTAAGATCTTTCCTAGTAAGCCATCTCGTGGTACTACACAGAATATTAGAAATGGGTTAGATCAATATGTAAGAGCTAGCCAATAAGAGGCTGGAACTAATGGGCCAGGCAGTGATTAAAAGAATACAGTTTCCGTGTAATTATTTCGGATAAAGCTAGCCAGATGGCGGGACGCAGCCTGCCGCTCCTCTCACTACAGAATGGGGCCAGTGGCTGGGAGCAGGGTGGTGGGAAGCAGCCCGCAGCTCCAATTCCTATTCCAACAGAGTGGCACCCAACGTGCTAATGAACTCCATGTAAAACCTGAGAGGGCTTGAAGTCAGGGATGGTAATGCCTCCAGAAGTTCCTTTATTGTATAAGATTGTTTGGGCTATCCTGGGTTTTTTGTTTTTCCATATAAAGTTGATTATTGTCCTCTCAAGATCTGTGAAGAATTTTGATGGGACCTTGATGGGGATTGCATTGAATCTATAGATTGCCTTTGGTAGAATTGCCATTTTTACTATGTTGATGGAGCCACCTAAGGGTTGGCAAGAGACTTGAACTTGGAGTGGCTACCAGATGCTCAGGGCAACGTCCCCAGTTGGTTCCTTGGGCACCTGAGGATAGGGAACCTGAAATGAACCTATCCTATAGCCATACTGATGAATATCTTGCATATCACCATAGAACCTTCATCTAGCGATGGATGGAGATAGATACAGAGACCCACACTGGAGCACCGGACTGAGCTCCCAAGGTCCTAATGAGGAGCAGAAGGAGGGAGAACATGAACAAGGAAGTCAGGACCACGAGGGGTGCACCCACCCACTGAGACAGTGGGGCCGATCTGTTGGGAGCTCACCAAGGCCAGCTGGACTGTGACTGAAAAAGCATGGGATAAAACCGGACTTTCTGAACATGGCAGACAATGAGAGCTGACGAGAGGCCAAGGACAATGGCACGGGGTTTTGACCCTACTTCAGGTTCTGGCTTTGTGGGAGCCTAGACAGTTTGGATGTTCACCTTCCTAGATCTGGATGGAGGGGGGAGGACCTTGAACTTTCCACAGGGCAGGGAACCCTGACTGCTCCTGGGACTGGAGAGGGAGGAGAAGAGGAGTGGGGGGAGGGGGAGAGGGGCGGGAGGATGGGGAGGGAAATGGGAGGCAGGGAGGAGGCAGAAAATTTATTTTTTCAATAAAAAAAAAACCTGAGAGAGCTTAAAAAGGAGAGAGAGAGAATTCAAGACAGTTTTTTGCTGTTTGTGGGTTGCGTGCCGCAAAGAAATTGTCCTGACTCAGCAGCAGGAAAAAAACTGGCTGTTTTAAAATGCCAGCTTTCTGCACTGTGACACCATTGTGATCTCTGTCTGGCTCCTTCGGGAGAAAGAGTCTTTGAATGGAGCATTTGGAATAAAGTGCTACAATTTGCTTGATGGCAACTAGACTCACTGTGTGCCTCAAAGGAAGTCATTGCGTGCTGTGGCTCAGGGGCACCAAATGGCTCTGAGGCAGGAGCAGCTCAGCTCCCCAGCTCCGCCGTGCCGAACTGTGCTGGTCTCAGGCAGGAACTACCATAATTACTGTAATAACAGCGCAGTTAAGGTTTAGACCGGCAGTAAACAGGCAGTACCGTATTACCCCTACATGGTGCAACTTAGGTTTTTAAGAAGTGCTTAACATTTTAAGAAATGCTCCTGGATAGTAAAAAAATTACAGATTCACAATAGTACAGATTCAGACACTGTTGGATGAATGTACGTAGGCTTGAGAGAGAGAAAACTATATATATATAAAAATAAAATTAATGTCTTATAAAAAGGATAAAGTCTTTAAAGAGACAAAATACAGATAGTTATAGATTAAGAGAAATAAAGAAAAATAAGCCACGTAAAAATGAAAAATTCACAGAGAGTCTGGATTCTTTATATTATTGTGTTTTCTTTAAAATTTTTGACTGTAAAGGAGCTAAGTGCAGAGAGACATTTCATTATATGGGCCGCCAAGCTAAACCAGAATGGATACAAGGGTATTATGATTTCAGAATATGGGTCTAAGGATATGATGCTTTGGAGAGGGTCTTCTTTTGTTTTCACAAAGGATGAGACTCTGTGGATTGCGTCTATCCCAATATGGTATGATACACCACGCCCTCCTGAAAGATTGCTGTGAACACCTTCAGAAAATTACTTCACTCAACTGCCAACTGAGATGACCCTGACACACAGGTTACACCATGAAAGATCTGAATACAGCGCCCCCATTCAGCAGGAAGCAATTTGGAGAGAAAATCTGCGCCCATGTTCCCAAATATGGTTTATAAATGTTCTTTTACATTTAAAGGGGAATACGATATAGATATAAATAATTTGCATTGGTGTGGATTTGAAGGTCAATTTTGTTATATGTATATGCATATTTCTAATCTTGATTAAAGTATTGTGATTGTATAGTTCATTTAAAAATGTAATGTATATAGGTTGTTAATGGATAATCATCGATAATTGTCAAACTTTTAGTCATGTTAGTTAGATTTTCTAGATGTGCATAGATATATTTCAGCTAGATAGGCATTCTTCATATCTTTCAAAGACTGCAGAATATGGCATTTAATGTTTTAATAACTTAGGGCTTTTCATGATAATGAGACACGTCTGCTCCTGGCAGCACCAATCTACTTCAAGAGGAAGATGGGCACCAAAGAGGCTTCTTAAGGAGTTTGATAGCCATTTGGGCAAGAAACTGCTCTTGCATGGACTGATGCATAAACTGGACACAAAGAACCTACAGAGAGAGGACTGCTGAACTTGCCTAAAAGGTGAGATGGTCTTTTGGGGTTCCTGACTAATGAAAGCGTCTGTGAGACATTCTGCAGGACACAGCAGATAGTGACTGAACTGTCTTTGAAATTTCCTGCTTCATGGAAATGTCTGCTGGATACTATGGGCGTGAAGGCTGAAGATGGATGCCCCAACAGTACAAAAGAACTTTGGGTGACTGTCCAGGCAGTGAGATGTCTCTGTCATTTCTAGAGTTTTGGATCTCTTGTTTGCTTAGGTAATATTATATTCTTCTGGAGTCTTTGATGGAGTTGAAGAATGGTTAGTTATAGTTTTCCTTAGTTATGATAAAAGATAAAATAGATATAAATATTGTAACTGTAATTCTTGCTTGATAACTGTTTTGCTATATGTAATCTTACTATGTTAAAATCAAAGCCTTTCTTTTTTGTTTAAACAGAAAAAGGGGAAATGATGGAGGTGGATCTTGTATTAATCTGTTGCTTTCATTGGTTAATTAATAAAGAAACTGCCTAGGCCTATTTGATAGGCCAACCCTTAGGTGGGTGGAGTAAACAGAACAGAATGCTGGGAGAAAGAAGCTGAGTCAGTGATTCGCCATGATTCTCACACTCCAGACAGACGCAGATTAAGATCTTTCCTAGTAAGCCATCTCGTGGTACTACACAGAATATTAGAAATCGGTTAGATCAATATGTAAGAGATAGCCAATAAGAGGCTGGAACTAATGGGCCAGGCAGTGATTAAAAAATACAGTAATGTAATTATTTCGGGACATAAGCTAGCCATGAGGGCGGCCGGGTGCCAGAGATGCAGCCCCGCCGCTCATATTACAACAATAATTTTAAAAATAGCAAAAATACCCCACAATAAACAAAATCAGAATCAGAAACCATAATATATAAGCAAAAGGTCAGTAAGATAAAAAATAAACATGCCCAAACAAAGTACTAGGAGATAGTAAAACTCTACAAAGAGACCACTGAGTTTGTTATTTGCTAACCGTCTACTGTTGGGCATGAATCCCATCATTAAATATGGTTTACATAACCAGTGAAACTCCATTGAATAAAATTAAAGTTTCTTTTGCAAGTGGTTATTTATGGAGATAGCTTCTTAGCTAGCTAGGGATGGGAGCTCATGTCCACTTCCTCCTCTCTGTACTGGAAACCCGTTTAACTTAACTATGGGGTCCATACATGCTGCCATGGTCTCTGTGAGTTCACATGAGCATCAGTCCTGTCATGTCTGGAAGATGCTGGTTCTTTGGTGTCATCAATATTTTCTTGCCCTTAGACTCATTCTGCCTCCTCTTTGTCATAGCCCCCCTATGCATTGAGGGGAAGAAGGGTTTGGTGAAGACAGAAACCTCATTTAGTACTATTAGAAGGTCTCACATTCTCTTCACATAGACCAGATGTAGGTCTCTGTAATAATTCCCATCTACTACAAGAGGAAATTTCTCTGGTGATGACTAAGCAAGGCACTGATCTATTGCTACAGCTGAATGTTCTTAGGTGCCATTTTATTGCTATATTCCTTTAGCAGAACAGTAGAATTCAGTTTTTCCCTAGGCCCATGGCCTATCTAGTTTCAGCTTCTTTGCTAACTGAGCAGTGTTATGCATAGGTTTCATCTCATGGAGTAGACATCAAATCCAATCAGATAATGGTTGGTTACTCCCAAAATATTTGTGCCACTATGACACCAGTATATCATGCAGACAAGTCAAATTTGTATATCACAGTGTTTGTAGAAGAGTTGATGGATACATTTCTACTATGGTAGTGTATAGTTGGCAGAACTTCCTGTACCACTGACACTAGTCAGTAGGGGTGAAGGCTCTAGTTAGGTGCCAACTTAACTTCTTTGTGTTCAAGGAAATAGGTAAATGTTGTCTTCAGCAATAGAGCCTTATCATCAGTTTGCAGAGAGAAATCAAATAGCTGTGTTAAGAGCCTGAGTTATTTGGGGGTTTCTATGAAGCCCAGTTAATCAACAACTCAATTGGCTAGAATTCAGTCCTGGGATTAGTAGTGAAAAGATGTGTGGTTGGGACCTTCTCTCTCCCATTATTTGATAACTCCATTTAGATTTGTTCTATATATGTACGCATTTTAAGAAGTTTCTAAAACAGTATGTTTTTATATGACCTTTAAAATGTCCCTAGTGTTACGTCCCCCCACACACCATATTTCCTCGCTTACATCCTTTCCATCCCCCTCCCTGTTTAGTATTCCTGTTCCAGTCTGCTCTCTGTCTTCCCATAACTATATATTCTATTCACCTTCCTTGGAGGATCCTCCCCTCCCCACTAGTCCTATACTCTCTGTGTAAACTCTGTGATTATATATATTTTAGTATGCCTATTGAAGGCATAAAATCTGACATTCACGTATAAGAAGAATACATACCATATTTGTCTTTTGGGTCGTGGGTCACCTTGCTCAGGATGATTTATTTTTCATGATACATCAGTTTACCTACAAATTTCATGACTTTTAACAGATGAATAATATTCAATTATATAAATACACCACATTTTCTTTATTCATTCATTTGTTGTTAAAATCTAGGATGTTTTCAATTTCTAACTATTCTAAAGAGAGCAGCAATGAACATAGATGAGAAAGTGTCTCTGTAGTAGCATATAGAGTCCTTTGAGTACATGCCAAAGAATGGGATATCTGGATCTTGAGATAGATCTATTACCAGCTTCCTAAGGCCCACCTCCGTGATTTCCATAGTGGCTAAGCAAATTTTCACTCCCATCAGCAATCCCCTTACCCCACATCCTCTCCAAGATGAGTTGTCATTTGCCTTATTGAACTTGGGCATTCTAACTAGTGTAAGATAAAATCACAAAGTAGTTTTGATATGCATTTCCATGATGACTAAGGATATTAAACATTTTGTTAAATGATTCTTGGCCATTTGTTTCCTCTTTTGAGAATTCTGTTTAGATCTGCATACAAATTTTAAATTTGATTATTTGTTTTCTTAATTTCCTATTTTGAGTTGTTCATACATTTTATGTTAGCTCTCTACCAAGTGTGTAAAAATCTTTTCCCATTCTATAACCTGTTGCTTTTTGTCAAACAATAGTGTTCCTTGTTATTGTGGTGGCTTGAAAAACATGCTCCCAAAAGGAAGTGGCACTATTAAGAGGTGTGGCCTTGTGGAAAAGGTGAGGTCTTCTTAGAGGAAGTATGTCACAATGGAGACAGGTTTTGAGATTTCATATTTGATCAAGATTATCACTTAGTATCTCAGTCCACTTCTTATTGTCTGAAAGATACATAACACTCAGCTTCCTCTTTAGCACCATGTCTGACTGCATGCCTCCATCTCCCACCATGATGCTAATGGACTGAAATGATGAACTATAAGTGAGCCACCACAATGAAATGCTTTCCAATATAGGACTTGCTATAGCCATAGCGTCTCTTCACAGTAATAGAAACCCTGAGATAGAAGTTGGTACCAGGAACTGTGGTATTGCTGTGATAGGCTTTACCATTCTTTTGTTTGGAGAAATTTGGACTTTGGGAGCTTGGTTTAGGAAAGCAGTGGAATGCTTTAAGTTCTGTTTAATGGGCCACACTAGTAGAAGCATGGAAGACAGTGGTGCTGAGGATAATTTGAACTATGAGGGCCTGACTTGAAATTTCAGAAGAGAAGAATTTTAGTATGTGATCTAGAGATCATTCTTGTAATATTTTCTTGAATAAGGTGACTGCTTTTGGCTCTTGTCCAAAGTGTCTGCCTGGGGCTAAATTGAAGAGATTTGGATTAATTCTTTTGACAGAGGAAATCTCAAAGCAGCAAGGTAAGGGTATGGACTCTATCCAGTGGTATTAATGCTAACTCTAATGACAATTTGTAATGAAAAGGAACAAGCTGAGCAAGGAAAAATATAAAATATATGATTTGTGGAGGGAAAGAGCACCAGGAAGTGGAATGGAGCTAAATCCTGTATTCAAGGAAATAAACAGATTAAAAACTGGAATAAAGGGAGTGGTGACCTCAGTGCAAGATCCCATCCAGCTATGTTTCCAATTTGTGAAAGGGAATTAAACAAAAGCTTAAAGCTTGGTGTGTTGGTGCATAACTTTAATCCCAGCATTCCAGAGGCAGAGACTGGCAGTTCTCTGAGTTTGAGGCCAGCCTGGTGGACAGATCCAGTTTCAGGCAGCAAAAACAGAAAGTTGGTGAAGATGTAATTGAATTGAGGGTACCATGTTCCAGCCCCAGTAAGCAGCAGAACATGGCAGCTTTGACCATGTGATTTTGAAGGATAGAAGAAAAGGGGCTATGAAATTTGCCTTTGTGACTAAAGAAAGCTGCTTAGGCCAGGCATGTGTCAGGTAGGTCTCTGAATAGAGACCTAGATAGGCCATTGTGTGAAGTTTTGAAGGTGAAGCCTGGGTTGCCTTGAAGACTCCAAGATGTTGGAGATGCCAGAGCCAGGGGATACTTGCTAAGGAGAGTTGCGAACAGAGAGTGGAACCAGCTCAAGAGAAAGAAGTGTGTTATAGTCAACAAAGTTGAAAGGATTTTAAGATTTTAAGAGTGCTTTAACATGAGACATTGAGATATAGAGATTGGAGTTTGCCCAATTGGTTTTTGGTCTTGCTTTGGTCCAATATTTCCATACTATGCTACTTTTGCTACCTTGTCTCCATATATACTGTGCCATTATATATTAGAAGTATGTGACTTGTTTTTTGATTTTGATTTCACAGGTGACTACAGTTAAGAGATTTCATGAATCTCAGAAGAGACTTAGAACTTTAGATTTTCAAATAAGTTTGAAACTGTTATAGATGATGAGGACTTTTAAATTGGATTGAATGAAATTTTGCCTTACAATATGGCTACAAGCCTTTTGGGGCCTGGGAGTGGAATGTGATGGTTTGAAAAAAAATAGCCCCTAGGCTGGGTGGTGGTGGCATATGCCTTTAATCCCAGCACTCAGGAGGCAGAGTCAGGAGGATCTCTGTGAGTTTGAGGCTAGCCTGGTCTACAAACCACACAGGCTCCTAGGACAGGCTCCAAAGCTACCCTGTTTCAAAAAATCAAAAAAGAAAAAGAAAGAGAGAGAGAGAGAGAGAGAGAGAGAGAGAGAGAGAGAGAGAGAGGGAGGACAGAAAGAAAGAAAGAAAGAAAGAAAGAAAGAAAGAAAGAAAGAAGACAGACAGAAAGAAAGAAAGAAAGAAAGAAAGAAAGAAAGAAAGAGGGAGGGAGGGAGGGAGGGAGGGAGGGAGAAAGAAAGAAAGAAAGAAAGAAAGAAAGAAAGAAAGAAAGAAAGAAGCTCCATAGAGAGTGGCACTATTAGGATGTGTGGCTTTATTAAAGTTGGAGAAAGTGTGTCACTGGAGTGATGTGCTTTGTGTTCTCCTTTGCTCAAGCTATGCTCAGTGTGACGCACAGTGGCTTCTGCTGCCTGTAGATCAAGATATAGAACTCTCAGCTCCTTCTCCAGGAACATGTCTTCCTGCATACCACCATGTCCCACCATGATGATAAGGGACTGAACCTCTGAAAATGGAAGATGGGCTGAATTAAATGTTTTCCTTTATAATAGTGTTCATGGCCATGGTGTCTCCTCATAGCATTAGAAACCCAAGACAGGTGTAGATTCCCTCAAGATTCTCCCTCCTGCAATCATTCCTCCTCCAAGCCCATACCATCCCAGTTACTCTTTTGCTCCATGGATGGACCCTACTCCCAACCCCAGAAATCTCCCACCAAGTTAGCCCAGGCCATATGAAGCAGAATAGGTGTTTGAGTGACCTGTCTCCCCACCCAATCCTGTCCACTGTGATCCTTCTCCAGGCCAATGCCATCCCAGTTCATCCCTGCCCCTGCTGCCACTGGACTCCCTGCACCCAATTTCAGTGGACTTCTACCACTGAGGCACAAAACACACCAGACAGAATTGGTGAGTGACAAGCCTACCAATAGAACTGCACCCTATCTGGATTCTGCACCTGGTGACCACTCCCCAAGCCCATTACTTCCCAGCTAGTTCCCAGCCCTGCCAGTGGCCAGGTCCTCCTCCCAACCCTAAAAGACTTTTGCCAGCAGGCTCAGGCCACACTAGCCAGAATCGTGAATGACACACCTAGCAACAGAACTATTCCCCTCTCTGAATTTTGTTCACCACCACCCTTCCTCAGGCAGTGTTATCCCAGCTTCCCCCTGGCCCTGATGCTTCTGGACCCCCACTCCAATTCCGGCTGGCTTCCACCACTGAGACACAGAACATACCAGCTAGAGTGTGGCTACAGTGGGTCCAGACCACACAAGCCAGAACCAGTGAGTGACCTCCCTACCAGTAGATTGGTACCCCTCCTTGGATTTTGTCTCCTGTGACCCTTCACCAGATCAATGTTATACCAGTTTGTACCTGGCCCTACTGCTGTTTGGATCTGCCTCCAACACCAGCAGACTTCCTCCACTGAGAGTCTGACCACATCAAACACAACCCCTCCCAAACACACCAGTCTGATGCCATTCCTCAGAACTCCAGCAGACTCCATAGACCCAGACACAGTCCACACCAGTGGGAAAAACAGTCCTATCAACTCTACTGGGGGCCAGGCTGGTCCTAGGTAATCCCAGAAGAAGACTCAACCTTAATGGAAGCCAGGCCAGATTTAGAGACCCAAGAAGACTTAGGCTTTACTGAAGGCCAGAACTGATCAAGGGACTCAAGGCCCCAAAACACCATTGGAGATACCCTACTGGACCTGAAGGCTCATCAGTCACCAGAACTGTTCTCCACTTAGACCAAAAGACCAGAGAGGAAACAGAGTCTGAGGAACAAGCCACCAACCCAAAAAAAGACAAACACAGGAATTAACACCGAGACCTATAATCAGCCCATATCCAAATGCCTAAACACCAGTGTAAGAACACGGTCAATAACAGAAAGGGCAATATGTCATCACAAGAATCTATGACAGCAAGATTGGAACATCCCAAAAGAGCCGAAGCATAAGAAAACAACCTTAAAAATAATTTTATGAAGATGATAGAGATCATTAAAGAGGAAATGAAAAAAAAAATCCCTTAAAGAAATGGAGGAATCCAGAGAACTATGGTACATGCCTTTAATCCCAGGACTCAAGAGGTAGGCAGATCTGTGAGTTCAAGGTCACCCTGGTCTCCAGAGCTAGTTCCATGACAGCCAAGGTTACACAGCAAAACCTTGTCTGGAAAAATAGAAAGAAAGAGAGAGAGAAAGAGAGAGAGAGAGAGAGAGAGAGAGAGAGAGAGAGAGAGAGAGAGGAAAGAAAGAAAGAAAGAAAGAAAGAAAGAGAAAGAAGAAAGAAGAAAAGAAAGAAAGAAAGAAAGAAAGAAAGAAAGAAAGAAAGAAAGAGGAAGGAACAGACAGCCAAAATATTGGAGGAAATCAATAAATCTCTTAAAGAGTGCCAAGAAAACCAAGACAAAACAAATAGTTGACAAAAACAAAACTGTTCAAGATCTAAAAATTAATACAGAAAAAAATCCCAAGGAAATTCTGGAAATGGAAAACCTGGATAAATGAACAGAAACTACAGATACAAGCATCACCAGCAGAATACAAGAGATGGAAGAGAGCATCTTGGACATTAAATATAGGATAAATGAAATAGATTCATGTATATGTGAAGTTTCTCTTTGTTTTGGCAATTGCTCCCAAATAAACATTTAGAGACTAATTATTAAATAAAAATGCTCAGTTACTAGTTAACTTTTGCATTTTAAATTAACCTATATTTCTTATTTACCATCTGCCATGTGGCAGTACCTTCTTTCAACATGGCACGCTCATCTTGCTTCTGTGTCTTTTGTAACTCCACTACCTCTGCCTCCCTTCTTCCCAGAATTCTCTCTGCCTCAAAAAGCTTTCCTAGCCATTGGCCAGTCAGCGTTTTCTTAACAATGAGAGAAACACATATTTACAGTATACCAAGATTGTTCCACAGCAAACAACAACAGTAAATAACAGGAATTAACAATCACTGATCATTAATATTTCTCAATATCAATTCACCAGTAAAAAGACACAGGCTAACAGAATGAATATGATAACAGAATCCATCCTTCTGCTGAATACAAGAAACACATCTCAACATCAAAGATGGACGTTACCTCAGAGTAAAGGGTTGGAAAAGGATTTTTGAATCAAAAAGACCAAAGAAGCAAGCAGGTAAAGCAATTTTAATATCTAACAAAATAGACTTCAAAAAATTAATCAAAAGAGATGGAAAATGACATTTCATATTCATAAAAGGAAAAAAAATCCACCAATGTGATGTTTCAATTCTGAACATCTATGCCTCAAATACAAAAGCACACACATTTGTAAGAGAAACATTACTAAAGTTTCAATCACATATCAAACCCCACACATTAATTGTGGGAAACTTCAATTCCCCACTCTCAACAATTGGCAGGTCATCCAGACAGAAACTAAACAGAAAAATAACAGAACTAACAGATGTCATGAATCAAATGGACCTCACAGATATCTACAGAATGTTTCACCCAAACATCAAAGAATATACCTTCTTTTCAGAATCTCATGGACAATTCTCCAAAATTGACCATATACTCAGTCACAAAGGAAGTCTTAACAGATATTTAAAAATTAGAATAATCAGGCAGGTGAATCTCTGTGAGTTCGAGACCAGCCTGGTCTACAAGAGCTAGTTCCAGGACAGGCTCCAAAGCCACAGAGAAACCCTGTCTCGAAAAAAACCAAAAAAAAAAAATTAGAATAATCCCCTGTATCTTATCAGATCACAGAGTATTAAAGTGTTAAATTGTTCAATAACACAAACTAAAGAAAGCCTATAAACTCATAGAAACTGAACAACTCTCAACTGAATTACCATGAGGTCAAGGAAGAAATAACGAAATTAAGGACTTCCTAGAATTCAATGAAAATGAAACCACAACATACCCAAACCTATGGGACACTATGAAAGCAGTGCTAAGAGGAAAATTCACAGCACTAAGAACCTACATAAGGAATGTGGATACTATCACTCTAGCACCTTAACAGCACAACTGAAAGTCTTAGAGCAAAAAACGCAAACTCACCCAGAAGAAGAGGATGGCAGGAAATAATCAAATAAAAACAAAGAGAACACAAAGAATCAAGGAAACAAAGAATTAGATCTTTTAGAAAATCAACAAGATAGACAAACCTTATCAAAACTAATCAAAAGGAAGAGAGAAAACATCCAAATTAACAAACTCAGAAATGAAAAGGGGGACATAACAACAAACAGTAAGGAAATCAGAGAATCATCAGATCATACTTCCAAAACATGTACCCCACAATATGGAAAGTCTAAAAGAAATGGACAATTTTCTTGATGGGCACCACATACCAAAATTAAATCAAAACCAGAAAAATAATTTAAATAGACCTATAGCCTCCAAGGAAATAGAAGCTGTCATTAAAACTCTTCCATCCCCCTGCCCTAAAAAAAGCCTAGGGCCAGATGGTTTTAGTGGAGAATTCTATCAAAATTTTAAAGAAGAGCTAATATCAGTACTCCTCAAGTAGTTATACACAATAGAAACAGAAGGAACATTGCCAAATTCTTTTTATGAGGCTACAGTTACCCTGATACCCAAACCACATAAAGATGCAGCAAAGAAAGAGAATTACAGACCAATCTCCCTCATGAAAATTGATGCAAAAATATGCAATAAAATACTGGCGAACCAAATCGAAGACTACTTCAAAAACATCGTCTGCGTGATCAAGTGGGCTTCATCCCAGAGATGCGGGGATGGTTCAACATACATAAATATGTCAAAGTAATCCAACATATAAACAAACTGGAAGAAAAAAATGATCATTTCATTAGGTACTGAAAAAGCCTTTGACAAATCCAGCACTCCTTCATGATAAGAGTCTTGGAGAGATCAGTAATACAATATTTAGATCATACCAAAATATAATATAGGGGCCACTGAGTCTATAATTTGTGATCCTAAAGAAGCTAAACAAGAGGGTAAACCCAAGGAAAAACATATAGATATCCTCCCAGCTAAGGGAAATAGACAAGATTGATGGGCAAAAAATTGGAATCTTGGGGGTGGGGTGGGATGGAGATGAGGGGTGATGGGGAGAGAAAAGTGTGAAGGAGAGGATGAGGGGAACTGGGGGAATCGGGGTGATTGGGGTTAAAGGAAGGTTGGATCGGGGAGCAGGGAAACTCATACCTTAGTTAAGGGAGCCACCTAAGGGTTGGCAAGAGACTTGAACATGGAATGGCTACCAGATGCCCAGGGCAATGTCCCCAGTTAGTTCATTGGGGCACCTGAGGATAGGGAACCTGAAATGAACCTATCCTATAATCATACTGATGAATATCTTGCATATCGCCATAGAACCTTCATCTAGCGATGGATGGAGATAGAGACAGAGACCCACACTGGAGCACCGGATTGACCTCCCAAGGTTTTAATGAGGAGCAGAAGGAGAGAGAACATGAACAAGGAAGTCAGGACCATGAGGGGTGCACCCAACCACTGAGACAGGGGGGCCGATATATTGGGAGCTCACCAAGGCCAGCTGGACTGCTACTGAAAAAATCATGGGATAAAACCGGACTCTCTGAATGTGGCGGACAATGAGAGCTGACGAGAGGCCAAGGAGAATGGCACAGGAACTTTCATCTGGCGATGGATCGAGAGAGAGACAGAGACCCAATTTGGAGCAACCATCTGAGCTCTTAAGGTCCAAATGAGGAGCAGAAGGAGGGAGAACATGAGCAAGGAAATCAGGACCACGAGGCGTGCACCCACCCACTGTGACAGTGGAACTGATCTATTGGGAGCTCTCCAAGGCCAGCTGGACTGGGACTGAATAAGCATGGGTTGAAACTGGACTCTCTGAACAAGGCGGACAATGAAGGCTGATGAGAAGCCAAGGACAATGGCACTAGGTTTCGATCCTAATACATGAACTGGCTTTGAGGGGGCGTAGCCTGTTTGGATGCTCACCTTTCTGGACCTAGATAGAAGTGGGAGGACCTAGGTCTTCCTGTAGAGCAGGGAATTTGGACTGCTCTTCAGTATCGAGAGGGAGGGGGAGTGGACTAGGGGGAGGAGAAGTGGAGTGGGGATAGGGGGAGGGGAGCGGGGGGAGGGGGCAATATGTGGGAGGAGGGGGAGGGAAATGGGAAACGGGGAGCAGTTGGAAATTTTAATTAAAAAAGAATAAAAAACAAAAAAAAAAACAAAAAAATAACATCCCCTCGCCATATAATAATCAAAACACAAAGCATACAGAACAAAGAAAGAATATTAAGAGCTGCAAAGGAAAAAGGCCAAGTTATTTATAAAGGTAAAACTATCAGACTTACACCTGACTTCTCTATGGAAACAATGAAAGCCAGAAGGTCCTGGATAGATGTACTGCAGAAACTAAGAGACTGTGGATGCAAGCCCAGACTACTATACTCAGCCAAACTTTCGTTCACTATAAATGGAGAAAACAAAATTTTCCAGGATAAAAACAAATTTAAACAATATGTAGCCACAAATCCAGCCTTACAGAAAGTAATAGAAGGAAAATCACTAACCAAGGAGTCCAACAATGACCACAATATCTCAGACAATTAGAGACCCTTCACCAGTGCAACTCGAAGAAGGGAAACACACAAAATTTACTACTAAAAAAATGACCGGAGTTAACAAACACTGGTCATTAATATCACTTAATGTCAATGGACTCAACTCACCTATAAATAGGCACAGACTAAGAGATTGGATACGGAAACAGGATCCAACATTCTGCTGTTTACAAGAAACACACCTCAACCACAAAGACAGACACCTACTCAGAATAAAGGGTTGGGATAAGGCTTATCAAGTAAATGGACCTAAGAAACAAGAAGGTATGGCCATACTAATTTCTAACAAAGTTGACTTCAAACTTAAATCAATCAGAAGAGATGGAGAGGGACATTTTCTACTCATAACAGGAACAATTCATCAGGATGAAGTCTCAAACCTGAATATCTATGCCCCTAATATAAAAGCACCCACGTACGTAAAAGAAATATTGCTAAAACTCAAGGCAGCAATCAAACTGCACACATTAATAGTAGGAGACTTTAACACTCCTCTCTCACCAATGGACAGGTCAATTAGACAGAAACCTAACAGAGAAATAAGATAATTAATGGAGGTAATAAATCAAATGGACTTAACAGACATCTATAGAATATTCCACCCAAATAGGAAAGAATATACCTTCTTCTCTGCAGCTCATGGAACCTTCTCGAAAATCGACCACATACTCGGTAACAAAGCAAATATCCACAGTTACAAAAAAATATCTGTAACCACCTGTATCTTATCAGATCACCATGGATTAAAGCTAGAATTCAACAACAATGTTACCCCCAGAAAGCCTACAAACTAATGGAAACTGAACAGTCAACTACTGAACCATACCTGGATTAAGGAAGAAATAAAGAAAGAAATTAAAGTCTTCCTTGAAGACAATGAAAATAAAGAAACAACATACTCAAACCTATGGGACACTATGAAAGCAGTCCTGAGAGGAAAGTTCATAGCACTAAGTGCCCACTTAAAGAAAACAGAGAAAGCACACATTGGAGACTTAATAGCCCACCTGAAAGCTCTAGAAAAAAAAAGAAGCAGACTCACCTAGGAGGAGTAGAAGACTGGAAATAATCAAATTAAGGGCTAAAATCAACAAAATAGAAACACAGAAAACAATTGAAAGAATCAATGAAACAAAAAGCTGGTTCCTGGAGAAAATCAACAAGATTTATAAACCCCTATCCAAACTAATCAAACGGCAGAGAGAGAATTTGCAAATTAAAAAAATCAGAAATGAAAAGGGGGACATAACCACAGAGGAAATTCAGAGAATCATTAGATCTTACTACAAAAGCCTGTATGCCACAAAACTGGAAAATGTTAAAGAAATGGACACTTTTTTAGATGAATACCATATACCAAAGTTAAACCAGGACCAGGTAAACAACCTAAATAGACCCGTGAGTCGCAAAGAATTAGAAGCTGTTATCAAAAACCTCCCTTCCAAACAAAGTCCAGGACCAGATGGTTTCAATGCGGAATTCTACCAGAACTTCCAAGAAGACCTAATACCTATACTCCTAAATGTACTTCACAATATAGAAACAGAAGAGTCATTGCCAAATTCCTTTTATGAAGCTACAGTAACTCTGATAACAAACCACACAAAGACTCAACCAAGAATGAGCATTACAGGCCAATCTCACTCATGAACACCAATGCAAAAATCCTCAACAAAACACTGGCAAACCATATCCAAGAACACATTAGAAAAATTATCTATTATGATCAAGTAGGCTTCATCCCAGAGATGCAGGGCTGGTTTAACATACGCAAATCTATCAATGTAATCCATCATATAAATAAACTGAAAGAAAAAAACCATATGATAGTTTCATTAGATGCTGAAAAAGCATTTGACAAAATTCAACATCCCTTTATGATAAAAGTCTTGGAGAGATTAGGGATACAAGGGTCATACCTAAATATAATTAAAGCTATTTACAGCAAGCCGACAGCTAACATCAAATTAAATGGAGAGAAACTTAAAGCCATCCCACTAAAATCAGGAACACGCCAAGGCTGTCCACTCTCCCCATACCTCTTCAATATAGTTCTTGAAGTCTTAGCAATAGCAATAAGACAACATAAGGGGATCAAGGGGATTCAAATTGGAAAGGAAGAAGTTAAACTTGCGTTATTTGCAGATGATATGATAGTGTACTTAAGCGACCCCAAAAACTCCACCAAAGAACTTCTACAGCTGATAAATACCTTTAGCAATGTGGCAGGATACAAGATCAACTCCAAAAAATCAGTCGCCCTCTTATACACAAAGGATATGGAAGCAGAGAGGGAAATAAGAGAATCATCACCTTTCACGATAGCCACAAAAAGCATAAAATATCCTGGGGTAACTCTAACCAAGGAAGTGAAGGATCTATTTGACAAGAACTTGAAGTCTTTGAAGAAAGAAATTGAAGAGGATACCAGAAAATGGAAGGATCTCCCTTGCTCTTGGATTGGGAGGATCAACATAGTAAAAATGGCAATTCTACCAAAGGCAATCTATAGATTCAATGCAATCCCCATCAAGATCCCATCAAAATTCTTCACAGATCTTGAGAGGACAATAACCAACTTTATATGGAAAAACAAAAACCCAGGATAGCCAAAACAATCTTATACAATAAAGGAACTTCTGGAGGCATTACCATCCCTGACTTCAAACTCTATTACAGAGCTACAGTAATAAAAACAGCGTGGTACTGGCATAAAAACAAAGAAGTCGACCAATGGAATCATATAGAAGACCCGGATGTTAACCCACAAACCTATGAACACCTCATTTTCGATAAAGGAGATAAAAGTGTACAATGGAAGAAAGAAAGCATCTCCAACAAATGGTGCTGGCACAACTGGATGTCAACCTGTAGAAGAATGAAAATAGACCCATATCTATCACCATGCACAAAACTCAAGTCCAAATGGATCAAAGACCTCAATATCAATTTGAACACACTCAACCTGATAGAAGAGAAAATGGGAAGTACCCTACAACATATGGCCACAGGAGATCGCTTCCTTTGTATAACCCCAGCAGCACAGACATTAAGGGCAACATTGAATAAATGGGACCTCCTGAAACTGAGAAGCTTCTGTAAAGCAAAGGACACTGTCACTAAAACAAAAAGGCACCCTACTGACTGGGAGAAGATCTTCACCAACCCCGCAACAGACAAAGGTCTGATCTCCAAAATATACAAAGAACTTAAGAAACTAGACTTTAAAATGATAATTAACCCAATTAAAAAATGGGGCACTGAACTGAACAGAGAATTCTCAACAGAAGAAATTCAAATGGCCAAAAGATACTTAAGGTCATGCTCAACCTCCTTAGCGATCAGAGAAATGCAAATCAAAACAACTTTGAGATATCATCTTACACCTGTCAGAATGGCTAAAATTAAAAACACCAAGGATAGCCTTTGCTGGAGAGGTTGTGGAGAAAGGGGTACCCTCATCCATTGCTGGTGGGACTGCAACCTTGTGCAACCACTTTGGAAATCAGTGTGGCGGTTTCTCAGAAAAATTGGGAACAACCTACCTCTGGACCCAGCAATACCACTCTTGGGAATATACACAAGAGATCCCTTATCATATGACAAAAGCATTTGTTCAACTATGTTCATAGCAGCATTATTTGTAATAGCCAGAACCTGGAAGCATCCTAGGTGTCCTTCAATGGAAGAATGGTTGAAGAAAGTGTGGAATATATATACATTAGAGTACTATTCTGCAGTAAAAATCAATGACTTCTCGAATTTTACATGCAAATGGATGGAAATAGAAAATACTATCCTGAGTGAGGTAACCTAGACCCAAAAAGAAGATCATGGGATGTACTCACTCATAATTGGTTTCTAGCCATGTATAGGGGGCCACTGAGTCTATAATTTGTGGTCCTAAAGAAGCTAAACAAGAGGGCAAACCCAAGGAAAAACATATAGTTATCCTCCTGGCTATGGGAAATAGACAAGATTGATGGGCAAAAAATTGGAATCTCGGGGGTAGGGTGCGATGGGAGTAAGGGGAGATGGAGAGAGAAAAATGTGAAGGAGAGGATGAGGGGAACTTGGGGAAACGGGATGATTGGGGATATAGGAAGGTTGGATAGGGGAGCAGGGAAACTCATATCTTAGTTAAGGGAACCACCTAAGGGTTGGCAAGAGACTTGAACTTGGGGTGGCTACCAGATGCCCAGGGCAATGTCCCCAGTTAGTTTTTTGGGCACCTGAGGATAGGGAACCTGAAATAAACCTATCCTATAGCCATACTAATGAATATCTTACATATCACCATAGAACCTTCATCTAGCGATGGATGGAGATAGAGACAGAGACGCACACTGGAGCACCGGACTGAGCTCCCAAGGTCCTAATGAGGAGCAGAAGGAGGGAGAACATGAACAAGGAAGTCAGGACCACGAGGGGTGCACCCACCCACTGAGAGTGGGGCCGATCTATTGGGAGCTCACCAAGGCCAGCTGGACTGTGACTGGAAAAGCATGGCATAAAACCGGACTCTCTGAACATGGTGGACAATGAGAGCTGACGAGAGGCCAAGGACAATGGCACGGGGTTTTGATCCTACTTCAGGTTCTGGCTTTGTGGGAGCCTAGACAGTTTGGATGTTCAACTTCCTAGATCTGGATGGAGGTGGGAGGACCTTGGACTTTCCACAGGGCAAGGAACCCTGACTGCTCCTGGGACTGGAGAGGGAGGAGAAGAGGAGTGGGAGAGAGCTAGAGGGGCGGGAGGAGGGGGAGGGAAATGAGAGGCGGGGAGGAGGCGGAAAATTTTTTTTTCAATAAAAAAATAAAAAATAAATAAAATAAAATATATAAAAAAGAAAAAGAAAAAGAAAAAAGGGAGACATAACCACAGACACAGAGGAAATTCAGAGAATCATTAGATCTTACTACAAAAACCTGTATGCCACAAAATTAGAAAATGTAAAAGAAATGGATACTTTTTTAGATAAGTACCATATACCAAAGTTAAACCAGGACCAGGTGAACAATCTAAATAGACCTGTTAGTCGCGAAGAATTAGAAGTTGTTATAAAAAACCTCCCAACCAAAAAAATCCCAGGTCCACACGGCTTCAATGCAGAATTCTACCAGAACTTCCAAGGAGACCTAATACCTATACTCCTTAATGTATTTCACAATATAGAAACAGAGAAGTCACTGCCAAATTCCTTTTATGAAGCTACAGTAACTCTGATACCAAAACCACACAATGACACAACCAAGAAAGAGAACTACAGGCCAATCTCACTTATGAACATCAACACAAAAATACTCAATAAAATACTGGCAAACCGTATCCAAGAACACATTAGAAAAATTATCCATTATGATCAAGTAGGCTTTATCCCAGAGATGCAGGGCTGGTTCAACATACGAAAATCTATCAATGTAATCCATCATATAAATAAACTGAAAGAAAAAAACCATATGATCATTTCATTAGATGCTGAAAAAGCATTTGACAAAATTCAACATCCCTTTATGATAAAGGTCTTAGAGAGATTAGGAATACAAGGGTCATACGTAAGTATAATAAAAGCTATTTATAGCAAGCCATCAGCTAACATCAAATTAAATGGAGAGAAACTCAAAGCTATTCCACTAAAATCAGGAACACGACAAGGTTGTCCACTCTCTCCATACCTCTTTAATATAGTCCTTGAAATTCTAGCAATAGCAATAAGACAACATAAAGGGATCAAAGGGATTCAAATTGGAAAGGAAGAAGTTAAACTTGCGTTATTTGCAGATGATATGATAGTGTATATAAGCGACCCCAAAACTCCAGCAAAGAACTCCTTCAGCTGATAAACACCTGTAGTAGCGTTGCAGGATACAAGATCAATTCCAAAAAATCAGTTGCCCTCCTATACACAAAGGATAAGGAAGCAGAGATGGAAATCAGAGAAGCATCACCCTTCACAATAGCCACAAATAGCATAAAATATCTTGGGGTAACTCTAACCAAGGAAGTGAAGGATCTATTTGACAAGAACTTTAAGTCTATGAAGAAAGAAATTGAGGAGGATACCAGAAAATGGAAGGATCTCCCTTGCTCTTAGATTGGGAGGATCAACATAGTAAAAATGGCAATTCTACCAAGGGCAATTTATAGATTCAATGCAATCCCCATTAAAATCCCATCAAAATTCTTCACAGATCTTGAGAGGACAATAATCAATTTTATATGGAGAAACAAAAAACCCAGGATAGCAAAAACAATCTTATATAATAAAGGATCGTCTGGAGGCATTACCATCCCTGACCTCAAACTCTATTACAGAGCCTCAGTATTGAAAACAGCTTGGTATTGGCATAAAAACAGAGAAGTCGATCAATGGAACCGAGTAGAAGACCCTGATTTTAACCCACAAACATATGAACACCTAATTTTTGATAAGGGAGCTAAAAGTATTCAAGGGAAAAAGACAGCATCTTCAACAAATGGTGCTGGCAGAACTGGTTGTCAACCTGTAGAAGAATGAAAATAGATCCATATCTATCACCATGCACAAAACTCAAGTCCAAATGGATTAAAGACGTCAATATTAGTCTGAACACACTGAACCTGATAGAAGAAAAAGTGGGAAGTACTCTACAACATATGGGTACAGGAGATCACTTCCTACATTTATCCCCAGCAGCACAGACATTAAGGACAACATTGAATAAATGGGACCTCCTGAAACTGAGTAGCTTCTGTAAAGCAAAGGACACTGTCACTAAGACAAAAAGGCAACCCACTGACTGGGAGAAGATCTTCACCAACCCTGCAACAAAGGTCTTATCTCCAAAATTTATAAAGAACTCAAGAAACTAGACTTTAAAATGCTATTTAACCCAATAAAAAATGGGGCACTGAACTGAACAGAGAATTCTCAACAGAAGAAATTCAAATGGCCAAAAGACACTTAAGGTCATGCTCAACCTCCTTAGCGATAAGGGAAATGCAAATTAAAACAACTTTGAAATACCATCTTACACCTGTCAGAATGGCTAAAATCAAAAACACCAAGGATAGCCTTTGCTGGAGAGGTTGTGGAGTAAGGGGCACACTCATCCATTGCTGGTGGGAATGCAAACTTGTGCAACCACTTTGGAAATCAGTGTGGCGATTTCTCAGGAAATTTGGGATCAACCTACCCCAAGATCCAGTAATACCACTATTGGGAATATACCCAAGAGATGCCCCATCAAATGACAAAAGTATCTGTTCAACTATGTTCATAGCAGCATTGTTTGTAATAGCCAAAACTTGGAAACAACCTAGATGCCCTTCAATGGAGGAATGGATGAAGAAAGTGTGGAATATATACATATTAGAGTACTACTCAGCGGTATAAAACATTGACTTCTCGAATTTTGCGTGCAAATGGATGGGAATAGAAAACACTATCCTGAGTGAGGTATCCCAGACCCAAAAAGTGGAACATGGGATGTACTCACTCATAATTGGTTTCTAGCCATAAATAAAGGACATTGAGCATATAATTTGTGATCCTAGAGAAGCTAAAAAAGAAAATGAACCAAAAGAAAATCGTATAGTCATCGCCTGGAGAGGGGAAGTAGACAAGATTGCAGGGCAAAAAATGGGAACTTGCGGGTGAGGTGGCATGGGGCAAAGGGGAAATGGGATGAGAAACATGAGAAGGGGAGGATGGGAGGAGCTAGGGGGATTGGGATGGTTGGGATATAGGAAGGGTGGATACGGGAGCAGTGAAGTATATATCCTAACTAAGGGAGCCATCTTAGGTTTGGCAAGAGACTTGACTCTAGAGGGGTTTGTAGGTGTCCAGGGAGATGTCCCCAGCTGGTACCTTGGGCAACTGAGGAGAGGGAACCTGAAATGACCCTATCCTATACTGATGAATATCTTACATATTACCTTAGAACCTTCATCTGGCAATGGATCGAGGTAGAGACAGAGACTCAATTTGGAGCAATGGTCTGAGCTCTTAAGGTCCAAATGAGGAGCAGAAGGAGGGAGAACATGAGCAAGGAAATCAGGACCACGAGGGATGCACCCACCCACTGTGACAGTGGAACTGATTTATTGGGAGCCCACCAAGGCCAGCTCATCTGGGACTGAATAAGCATGGGTTGAAACTGGACTCTCTGAGCATGGCGGACAATGAAGCCTGATGAGAAGCCAAGGACAATGGCACTAGGTTTCGATCCTAATACATGAACTGGCTTTGCGGGAGCTTAGCCTGTTTAGACGCTCACCTTCCTGGGCGTAGATAGAAGACCTTCGTCTTCCCGCAGGGCAGAGAATTTGGACTGCTCTTCAGTATCGAGAGGGAGGGGGAATGGTGTGGGGGGTGGAGAAGAGGAGTGGGGATGGGGGAGGGGAGTGGGGGGAGGGGGCAATATTTGGGAGGAGGGGAGGGAAATTGGAAACGGGGAACAGGTGGAAATATTAATTTAAAAAGAATATAAAAAAATAAAAATAAAAAAAATAAAAAAATACCAAACCTCAAAATAATAGGGGTAGAAGAAGGAGAAGAAGTACAACTCAAAGACCCAGAAAATATATTCAACAAAATTATAGAAGAAAACTTTCCCAACTTAAGAGAGATATTCCTATGAAGGTTCAAGAAGCATACAGAACACCAAATAGACTGGATCAAAAAAAAAAAAAACCCATCCCGTCACCATATAATAATCAAAACACAAAACATACAAAATAAAGAATATTAAGAGCTACAAAGGAATAAGGTCAAGTAACTTATAAAGGTAAACATATGAGAATTATACCTGACTTCTCTATGGAAACCATGAAAGCCAGAAGGTCCTGGATAGATGTACTGCAGAAACTAAGAGACCATGGGTGCAAGAACAGTTTAATATACCCAGGCAAGCTTTTGTTCACTATTAATAGAGAAAATAAAATATGCCAGGATAAAAACAAATTTAAACAATATGTAGCCACAAATCCAGCCTTACAGAAAGTAATAGAAGGAAAATCAGAACCTAAGGAATCCAACATTGCCCACAAAAACTCAGACATCTAGCGAACCTTCTCCAGCACAACTCAAAGAAGGGAAACACACAAACTCTGATACCAAAAAAAAAAAAAACTGGAGTGAACAACCACTGGTCATTAATATCACTTAATATCAATGGACTCAGTTCACCTATAAAAAGACACAGGCTAAGAGATTGTATACGAAAACAGGATCCAACATTCTGCTGTTTACAAGAAACACATCTCAACCACAAAGACAGACATCTACTCAGAGTAAAAGGTTGGGAAAAGGTTTTTCAAGCAAATGGACCTAAGAATCAAGCGGGTGTGGCCATACTAATTTCTAACAAAATTGTCTTTGACCTAAAATCAATCAGAAGAGATGGAGATGGTCATTTTATACTCATAACAGGAACAATTCATCAGGATGAAGTATCAATCCTGAATATCTATGCCCCTAATATAAAAGCACCCACTTATGTAAAAGAAACATTACTAGAACTCAAGGCAGACATCAAACTGCACACACTAATAGTAGGAGACTTCAACACTCCTCTCTCACCAATGGACAGGTTAATCAGACAGAAACCTAACAGAGAAATAAGATAATTAATGGAGGTAATGAAGCAAATGGACTTAACAGACATCTATAGAACATTCCACCCAAATAGGAAAGAATCTACCTTCTTCTCTACAGCTCATGGAACCTTCTCAAAAATTGATCACATACTTGGTAGCAAAGCAAACTTTCACAGATACAAAAAAATTTTAGTAACCACCTGTTTCTTATCAGATCACCATGGAATAAAATTAGAATTTAACAATAATGATATCCCCAGAAAGCCTACAAACTCATGGAAATGGAACAGTCAACTACTGAAACACCCCTGGGTCAGGGAAGAAATAAAGAAATAAAATAAAGTCTTCCTTGAATTCAATGAAAATAAAGAAACAACATACCCAAACCTAAGGGACACTATGAAAGCAGTGCTAAGAGGAAAGTTCATTGCTCTAAGTGCCCACATTAAAAAAAAAATGGAGAAAGTTCACATTAGAGACTTAACAGCAGAGCTGAATGCTCTAGAAAAAATAAAGAAGCAGACTCAACCAGGAGGAGTAGAAGACTGGAAATAATCAAATTGAGGGCTGAAATCAACAAAATAGAAACACATAAAACAATCCAAAATATCAATGAAACAAAGAGCTGGTTCTTTGTGAAAGTCAACAAGATTGACAAACCTTTATGCAAACTAATCAAAAGGCAGAGAGAGAACATGGAAATTAACAAGATCAGAAAAGAAAAGGGGGACATAACAACAGACACTAAGGAAATTCAGAGAATCATTAGGTCTTACTATAAAAACTTATATGCCACAAAGTTGGAAAATGTAAAAGAAATGGACTTGTTTTTAGATAAGTACCATTTACCAAAATTAAATCAAGACCAGGTGAACAATTTAAATAGACCTATAAATTGTGAGGAAATAGAAACTGTCATAAAAAAACCTCCCTACCAAAAAAATGTCAAGGATCTGATGGTTTTAATCCAGAATTTTATCAGAACTTCTAATAAGAGCTGATTTCTATATTCCTAAATGTGATTCACATAATAGAATGAGAAGAGTCATTGACAAACTCTTTTTATGAAGCTACAGTCACCCTGATTCCAAACCACACAAAGACCCAACGAAGAAAGAGAATTACAGACCAATCTCACTCAGGAACATTGATGCAAAGATTCTCAATAAATTTCTGGCAAACAAAATCCAAGAACACATTAAATAAATATTCATTATGATCAAGTAGGCTTCATCCCTGAGATGCAGGGCTGGCTCAACATACAAAAATCTATCCATGTAATCCATCATATAAATAAATTGAAAAAACAAAATCATATGATCATTTCATTAGATGCTGAAAAAGTATTTGACAAAATTCAACACCCCTTTATGATAAAGGTTTTGGAGAGGTTAGGGACACAAGGATCATACCTAAATATAATAAAAGCAATATATAGCAAGCCAACAGCTAATATCAAATTAAATGGAGAGAAACTCAAATCCATTCCACTAAAATCAGGAACAAGACAAGGCTGTCCACTCTCACCATATCTCTTCAACATACTTCTTGTGGTTCTAGCAATAGCAACAAGACAACATAAGGAGATCAAGGGGATTTGAATCGAAAAAAAAGTCAAACTTTCGTTATTTGCAGATGATATGATAATGTACATTAGTGATCCCCAAACATTTACCAAAGAACTCCTACAGCTGATAAATAACTTTAGTGAAGTGGCAGGTTACAAAATCAATTCAAAAAAAATCAGTAGCTCTCCTATACTCAAAAGATAGAGAAGCACAGAGGGAATTCAAGAAACTTCACTTTTAAATACCCACAAATTGCATAAAGTATCTTTAGGTTACTCTAACCAAGGAAGTGAAAGATCTAGTTGACAAGAACTTTAAGCATTGGAGAAAGAAAGAAAGAGGACACCAGAAAATGGAAAGACCTCCCATGCATTTGAATGGGTAGGATCAACATCGTAAAAATGGAAATCCTACCAAAGGCAATCTATAAATTCAATGCAATCCCCATTAAAACCCCAACAAAATTCTTCATAGACCTTTAGAGAACAACAATCAACTTTATATGGGAAAAAAAAAACCAGGATAGCCAAAACAATCTTATACAAAAAGGAACTTCTGGAGGCATTACCATCCCTGACTTCAAACTCTATTACAGAGCTACAATAATGAAAACAGCTTGGTACTGGCATAAAAACAGAGAAGTCGACCAATGGAATTGAATAGAAGACCCAGATATTAACCCAAAAACCTATGAACACCTGATTTTTGATAAAGGAGCTAAAAGTATATAATAGAAGAAAGAAATCATCTTCAACAAATGGTGCTGGCAGAACTGGATGTCAACCGGTAGAAGAATAAAAATAGATCCATATCTATCACCATGCACAAAACTCAAGTCCAAATGGATTAAAGACCTCAATATCAATCTGAATACACTGAACCTGACAGAAGAGAAAGTGAGAAGTACTCTACAACATATGGGCACAGGAGACCACTTTCTATGTATAACCCCAGTAGCACAGACAATAAGGGCAACATTGAATAAATGGGACCTCCTAAAACTGAGAAGCTTCTGTAAAGCAAAGGACACCGTCATTAGGACAAAAAGGCAACCTACTGATTGGGAGAAGATCTTCACCAACCCCACAAAAGACAAAGGTCTGATCTCGAAAATAAATAAAGAACTCAAGAAACTAAACTTTAAAATGTTAATTAACCCAATTAAACAATGGGGTATTGAACTGAGCAGAGAATTCTCAACAGAAGAATTTCAAATGGCCAAAAGACACTTAAGGTCATGCTCAGCCTCCTTAGTGATCAGGGAAATGCAAATCAAAACAACTTTGAGATACCATCTTAAACCTGTCAGAATGGCTAAAATCATAAAAACCAATGATAGCCTTTGCTGGAGAGGATGTGGAGTAAGAGGAACACTCATCCATTGCTGGTGGGAATGCAAACTTTTGCAACCACTTTGAAAATCAGTGTGGCGGCTTCCCAGGAAATTTGGGATCAACCTACCCCAGGATCCAGCAATACCACTCCTGGGACTATACCCAAGAGATGCCCTATCATACTACAAAAACATTTGTTCAACTATGTTCATAGCAGCATTATTTGTAATAGCCAGAACCTGGAAACAACCTAGATGCCCCTCAATGGAAGAATGGATGAAGAAAATGTGGAATATATATGCATTATAGTACTACTCAGTGGAAAAAAAAACAATGACATTTTGAATTTTGCATGCAAATGGACGGCAATAGAAAATACTATCCTGAGTGTTGATGGAGGGGTGGGCTGCTTCCCACCACCCAGCTCCTGGCCACCGGCTAGCTTTACCCGAAATAATTACACAGAAACTGTATTCTTTTAAATACTACCTGGCCCATTATCTGTAGCTTCTTATTGGCTAATTCTCACGTCTTGATTAACCCATTTCTAATAATCTGTATAGCACCATGAGGT
The DNA here is from genome assembly GCF_950005125.1 of Chionomys nivalis. Taxonomy (NCBI): domain Eukaryota; kingdom Metazoa; phylum Chordata; class Mammalia; order Rodentia; family Cricetidae; genus Chionomys; species Chionomys nivalis. The sequence continues at coordinate 81,518,505 of NC_080112.1, read as the reverse complement.
TGTGGCTTCTCTGGAAAGATCTTAACCTGCATCCATCTTGGAGAGGAGAGCTATAGTGTCTGCCTCACTGCCTTCTACCCAGCATCCTGTTCTGTTTACTCTGCCTACCTAATTTTCTGTTCTATCAAAGGGCCAAGGCAGTCTCTTTATTAACCAATGAAAATAACACATAGACAGATGACCCTCCTACATCATCTGAGTCTGTTAACCCAGACCCAAAAAGATAAATATGGTATGCACTCGCTCATTAGTGAATTCTAGCCATAAATAAAGGACATTGAGCCTATAATTCATGATCCTAGAGAAGCTAAATAAGAAGGTGAACCCAAAGAAAAACATGTAGTTATCCTACTGGATATTGGAAGTAGACAAGATTGCCAAGCAAAAATTGAGAGCTTCGGGATGGGGGTGGGAGTGGGGTAGGGGTAAGGGTAGATGGGGAGAGAGATGTGAGAAGGGGAGGATGGGGAGAGCTTGGGGGAAAGAGACGGTTGGGAAGGAAAAAGAGTGGATATGGGAGCAAGGGACTATATATCTTAATTAAGGGAGCCATTTGAGGGTTGGCAAGAGACTGGACTCTAAAGGGGTTCCCAGGTGTCCAAGGAGATGTCCCTAGCTTGTTCCTTGAGCAGCTAAGGAGAAGGCACCTGAACTGGCCCGATCCTATAGCCATACTAATGATTATCTTGCATATCACCATAGAACCTTCATCTGGTGATGGATGGAGAGAGAGACAGAGACCCACACTGGAGCACAGGACTGAGCTCCCAAGGTCCAAATGAGGAGCAGAAGGAGGGAGAACATGAGCAAGGAAGTCAGAACCGAGAGGGGTGCGCCCACTCACTGTGACAGTGGGGCTGATCTAATGGGAACTCACCAAGGTCAGCTGGACTGGGACTGATGGAGCATGTGATAAAACTGGACTTTCTCAACGTGGCTGATAATGAGGGCTGACTGAGAAGCCAAGGACAATGGCACTGGGTTTTGATTCCACTGCATGTACTGGCTTTGTGGGAACCTAGTCTGTTTGGATGCTCACTTTCCTAGATCTGGATGGAGGGGGGAGGACCTTGGACTTCCCACAGGGCAGGGAATCCTGACTGCTCTTTGGACTGGACAGGGAGGAGGAGGGGGAATGGGGGAAGAGAGAGGGATATTGGAGGAGGTGAAAATTTGTAATAATAATAAATAAATAAAATAAAATACTGAATATGTATCTATGATATAGCATACTGTATTGGCATTTCATTTGTATTTTAATAAATTAATAAATAGGGCTTGCCTGAGATCAGAGAGTAAAACAGCACTACTGGTCAGCCTTACAGCCAGGCAGTGGTAACACACACCTTTATTCCCAGCAGCCACACTAGATGCCTTAGAAACTCGGCCGTGCATGCCTTTAATCCCAGTGGTGCACACCTTTTATCATCTCAGTCCTAGATGGGAGGACACAGCTCTCAGTCTCAGTCTCATTCTGAGATTCCTGGAGGCAGGATCGCCATTTCGTGCTGAGTTGAGGTAAGAGCCAATGGATGGCTGCTTTGCTTTTCAGTTCTTCAGAAAGGCTTTATTTATTAAAATACAAATGAGGCCAGGCGGTGGTGGCGCACGCCTTTAATCCCAGCACTCGGGAGGCAGAGGCAGGCGGATCTCTGTGAGTTCTCTGTGAGTTCGAGACCAGCCTGGTCTACAAGAGCTAGTTCCAGGACAGGCTCCAAAACCACAGAGAAACCCTGTCTCGAAAAACCAAAAAAATAAAATAAAATACAAATGAGATGCCCCTACAGGGTACATATGTTAATTTTCCAAACTAAGCAAAATGAAATACATCCATTTGTTAAATATCACATCTTTGGGTACATTTTAGGTTACTTTCTGCAGATAATAGAGTTGGTTATACAAAAAAGAAGCAGGACATTTCGTTATAATTTCCTTAGCTTGTTGCCAAGTGATAGAAAAATGTTTCTTCAAACTTTTGTTGTTAATATGGTGTTTCTTATGAAATTCTGGGGCTTCTAACACATTTCCTATTAATAACTGATCAATTTCATCAATACTAGAGGGCCTGGTAGATCTGTATGGGACCTGATATGTGTTATATACAAGGAATGATTTCTATTTCTGATTACTTTAGTTGAATAAATAGTGAAATTAATTCTGAATCATTCAGAATACATTGATCAATTTCATATGTAAAACAACTCTTTCTGCATATTGAGAGTTCATAACTATATTAAGAGACACAGGAAAATCTAATAATACCATAAGAATTGCATATAGCTCTGACTTTTTAACTGAATCATATGGGTTTTGAGCCACTTTACTTATTCTTCCTGACTTATAACCTACTTTCCCTGATTTATTTGCATAAGTATAGAATGTGAGGGCTCAGGAAATTGGTCTTCCTTTTACTATACAAGGGAGAATCCAGTTAGTTCTTTTACATAAACTGAAGTCTCTTGTGTTGAGGATATTTGTTGCTGATTTCCCCCCCCAAAATTACTACAAGCACTGTTGGGAGGTGTAGGCTTGTTGGAGGAAGTGTGTCATAGGGGTAGACTTTGAGATTTCAGATGCCCAAGCCAGGCCCCCCATGTGTCTCTCTTTTCTTACAGCTTGCTAATCTGGATGTACAACTCTTAGCTACTTCTTCAGCATCATATCTGCCTGCATGCATCCATGGTCCCCACCATGCAAATAATGCACTAATGCTCTGAACTTGTAATCTGCCCTCAATTAAATGTCTTCCTCATAAGAGCTGCTGTGGTCATGGCATTTCTTCACAGCAATAAACCCTAATAGCCACAGAGATAAAACTAGTACAATATGTTCACATGTGAGCATCTCCATGCCTAAGCATGCAGAGGTGAGAGGCCACACATTGGGGATCTTCCTCTATCACCCTCTGCTTTATTCATTGAGTCATGGTCTCTTACTGAATCGGGAGCCCTCTGTTTGGGTTGGACTGGCTGGCCACAGAGCACCATGGATCTCCTTGTCCACCACAACTTCCCCTCATGCTGGGATTACAGATGCCTCTGTCTTACCTGTTTTCTGGGTTCCAGACACAGGTAGGTGCTCACTCTGTTCACACAGTCCTCTTCCCACCCAACATTGGGCTTGGCTTTGCACTTCTCTGATTAATGAAATCAACCATGTTTTGCATATTTTACTGGTCATCTTTACATTTTCTTTGAATAAATGTCTATTTAAGGCCTTTGAACATATTTTTAATCAAGGTATTTGGTTTCTTTTGCTGGATTTTAGGAATTCTCTGTGTATTGTGGATATTATCTCTTACCAGATATATAATTTGAAAATACATTCCCTGACTCCATGGGTTGCCACTTTGATAAGGTGATAAATTTTTTGAAGCACAAAATTGTTTGGTTTTCATGAGGTCTGATGTGTGTGTGTGTGTGTTTTTTTTTTCTTATGTGCCTTTGGTTGCAGAGCCTAGAAATCACTGTCAGGAAGCTTTCCTGTATTCACTCTCAGAGTTTTATGCATTTTAAGTCTTTTATTCATTTTAAGTTAATTTTTGTTTATGGTCCTTAGGTTTAAGTATGACCAAATGAAGTCCGGTTCAAGCTAAAAAAAATTGATTACTTTTAAATTTTCCAGTTTGATGGGGTATAGATTTTAAAGCATGTCCTTATGATTCTCTTGATTTCCTTGGTGGCTGTTGTGAAGTCCTTTTCTAATTTTATTAATTTGGAATTAATTTTATTAATTTAGATCCAGCATTTCTCTGTTATGTCTTTGTCTGGAATGACCTGTCTATTGGCAAGAGTGGGGTGGGGTATTGAAGTTACCTACTATCACTATGTGAAGGACAATGTGTAATTTCAGATGTAGTAGTTTCTCTTTTATGAACTTATATGCCTGTGCATTTGGTGTATAATTGTTTAGAATTACAATATTCTCTTGGTGGATTTGTCCTTTGACGAGCATATAGTAAAATTTTCTCTATTTTCATCCTCAGTCTAGATATTTATTGACCAATTTTGTTGTTTTTAGTTCATTTAGGGATCAAGGCAAAAAATATATGTTTAGTCCAATGACAGACTTCTCTGTGTCTTTTAAATAGTTTTGGATTGAAGCTCTTTAGATATTATCATAGTTTCACCTGCTTTATTCTTAGGTCATTTGCTTAAAATACCTTTCTCCATCCATTTACCTGAACATGTCTTTCCTTAATAATAAGGTGTGTTTACAGAAATATAGATCCTGTTTTCTAATCCAGTCTGTTACTCTGTTTTTATAAAGGAATGAAAACCATTAATATTGAGAGTTATCAATTACTAGAACTTCTTGATTCCTGTTATTTTGTTGTTATAGTGTGGGCTTTCCCCTTTCTTTTGATTTATATAGTGTGGGCTTTCACCCTTCTATTGATTTACTGGTCTAGCCTTCTTCAGTAGGTTGCAGTAAGCCAAAGAATCATCTGCAAAGACAGGGATCAAAGACCAAGGGAATCCTCAGGCTGTATTCAGAGTTGTAATTTGTAGTAAATGGAGATGAGGTAGGAGGTACTGTGCCTACAATCAGACTGGTACAAGGATGGGGGTGAGGATGAAGAGATTGTAATAAAGGAAATGAAGTAGAGTAAATATCCCCTATCTGAACCCAGGTCTGGTGTGGTCACTGGAGATCCCAGATAGAGATGCTTCTCAATATCCTCGGCTCACACAAAGAAATGAGAATGGACTAGAAAGGGGTTGAGAGGGTCCACAGGAAGTGGGAAAGCTATGTCCACACCACGTTTCAGCAAAGTTCACAGAGAATGGAGGTAGGGTGGGAGGAGGGCTACTTGCAAGCATACTGCTACAGTGCAGTAGTGAGAATGGAAAAGCAGGTACTTGCTCTTTAAAAGGAGCAATGAAGCTGTAATCAAGCAGCCCTGCCCTGCCCCTACATCACCACTTGGAAGAGCAGTACATAGGCACAGAGACATTGGCATTGTGACTTCATCATTATGATGCAGTCCTGTGTGGACCAGGGGAGAAGTAAGGTGGTAATAGTCTTCAAGGATCATTTTGTTCTCCCTCTTTTCTGGCCTTTTGGCAGGGAAAGGCCAGATGGCAGGCTGAAATCCAACTAAGCTTGTAGTTGCGGTCTCTAGTGAAGTCAACTCCAGCAAGTCAGAGGATTCAATCACCTTCCTCAGGTAGTCATCTCTTTTTCCTATTCCACCATGACAGAGGACTATCTCCAAGTGTGAGTTGCGACAAATTGGAAACAGCTGACAACTTTTCATCACATCATTGTAAGTAAAAAGATCTTTTCTATCACGACTCTTACAGGCCAGTCAGTTGTTTACTAAGCTATCATCTGCCAAAGAGTCATGGACCAACCAGGCATAAGACAAGCAGACCAAAGCAAAACAGACATGAATCAAGCAGTTATGAGCCCACCAGATGAAAGTTCATACAATACAAAAGAACCAGGGCCAAGCCAACCAAACATCAACCAGCCAAGCATGAGCCAACAAGGCATGAACAAACCAGATGTGACAAGACCAGATGCAAGGCAACCAGATATGAACCAACCAGGACCAAGCATGGACCAGCCAGTCGTGAGCAAACCAGACATGAGTCAACAAGATTTGAGGCAGCCAGACCCAAGCCAACTGCATATGAAACATCCAGGCACAAGCCAACCAGGCACGAGTCAAGCAGGCCTGAGCCAAACAGGCATATGGCAGCCAGGCCCTACTCCTCCCAACATAAAGCAAATGAACTCACGACAATTGGGTTCAGCATATCCAGGCAGGAGATCACCAGAAATGTGGCAAATAGACCAAAGCAATCAGGAAATGAGACAATCAGACATTGTCCAACGAGACACAAGCAATGCAGGACAGAGACAACCTGACACATGGAAAACAGATCCAAATTATCCAGGAATGAAACAACCAGAACCATGGCAATGGGAGCCAGGCTCTCCAAGCTTGAGACAAACAGATGCATATCAATGGAACCCAAGCCATTTAGGCAAAAAACATTCAAATTCACGGCAAACAGGCCTACATCACCCAGTCATCAAACATTTAGAATTCAAAGAACCAAGTCCCACCGAACGCGGTACGAAACAACATGACACATCACAACCAGGCCCTCCTAGTCAATCAGGTATGAGACTGCCAAGCCCAGGACTACCAGGTCCCACCCAACCAGATATGAGACAATATGACACATGGCAATCAAGCCAGAACCAACAAGGCATAAAACAGTTGAGTACTTGGCAACCAGGCCCCAGCTCACTCGGCAAGAGATTGTCAGGCACATGGCAATTGGGCTTTAGCCAACCAGGCATGAGACAATCTGACACATATCAACTAGGGCCTACTCATCCAGGTATGGAATGGTCAGATACACAACAACCAGGCCCTAGAATACCAGATACAACACAATTAGACATGAAACAACTTGGCCACAGCCATCTAAGTGTGAAAATTTTAGATACACGACAATCAAGCCTCAGTCAACCAGCCATGGCAAAACCTGACACTTGTCAATCAGGCCTCAGCCAATCAGGCATGAAAGAGTTGGACATATGGCAATCAGGCACCAATCAACATGGCACTAAACAGTTGGATTCATGGCAATGGGGTCCCAACTCCCCAAGCAGGAAACAATCAGGCAAATGGCCAACAGGGCCCAGCCCTCTAGGTATGAGACAATTGGATTCATGGCAACCAGGCCCAAGCCAACTGGGCATGAGGTATTCAGACTCATGTCCATGGGGTCCATGCCACTCAGCCATGAGACACTCAGATTTATGGCAACCAAGCCAGTCAGGCACAAGACAATCAGATGCATGGCAAACATGCCCAAGCCACCCTGGCATGAAACAATTGGATACATGGCAATCAAGTCCCAGCTTCCCTGGTGTAAGACAATTATATACATGGCAGCCAAGCCCCAGTTGCTCAAATACAAGACAATCAGAAAAATGGCACCCGGGTCCTAGCAACCCAGACATGAGACAAACAGATATTTGGGAACCAATACCAAGGCAATCGAAGACAAGTGCCAGCCAACTGGGTACATGGCAAGAAGGCATGGAACTATATGAGACAAGTCAACCAGAAACCGCTCAATTAGATGAAAGCCAACCAGACACCACCCAACCAGGCCTAGGAGAAATGACACCATCAGAGCCAAGTCCAAGTCAGGCAGAGACAAAAGCCAGCCCATCAGACACTACCAGCCAATCAGAATCAATTCAAGTAAGCGAAAGTCAACCAAGTAAAAGTCAATTAGAACCAAGTGAATCAAGCATGAGTGATTTAAGTAAAAATCAACAAGAAATGCTCCAATTACCCATGAGAAAGACAAACTCTGTTCCTTTCAAAATAAGACCTGCTGAGCCTCAAGACTGCCCAGATATTCTGCGACTGATCAAAGTAAGGCTGTATTTTCTTAATTCTTAGAAATTAGGGCAGGGCTGAAAGAACAAAATGAATGCAAAACTTAAACAAAAGTCTAAATTTGAATCTAGCTCTGTTATTATGATCCATAAACCTTTACAATCTTCATTTTTCATATAAATCAAAATTATAGTAATTGCTACAAGAGATTGTTGTGATGTTTTCTTTATATTCAGAATACAAATTTTAAAAAATATGAGATTTGGACTTGGGAATATAGCTTCATTGGTAAAGCATATCCAGAAGTCTATTCATAGATATATCTCATGAGTCTAAAGAACTGAGAGAAAATTTCCTATGCACCTGTTCATTTTAATGTCTTTTCTAGAAACCATGCCAGTACAGTAAAGGTGACAATGTTGATCAGAACAAACTCTTATGCATACAGTATTGTTACCACATAGTTGAAATGTTGCAAAAGTATGTTTTTTCCTGAACTGTTGCTTTTCATGTTCTATTCCAACTGACCAAGACCATATAAAGAACACATCTTTATAAATGTGTACTAACTGTTATGGAAATGATATAATATGGACATGGTAGGATGCTAATAATGAAGTTATATTCTTATGTCTGGAATTTTTGGAAAAAAAATTAATAGTCCTTTCTCTTATTTAGGGCTACTATTGCTGTTATGAAACACCATGACCAAAAGCAACTTGAGAAGGAAAGGGTTTATTTGTCTTACATATCCCAAGCCATAATCCATTGAAGAAAATCAGGACAGGAACTCAAACAGAGCAGGAACCTGAAGACAGGAGCTGATGCAAAGACAGTGGAGGAGTGCTGCTTACTGACTTGCTCCTCATGTCTTGCTCAGCCTGCTTTCTTATAGAACCCAGGACCACCAGTCCAGGGATGGCACCACCCACAATAGTTTTGTCCCTCCCACATCCATCAATAATTAAGGAAATACTCTATAGGCTCACATGTAATTGATTAAATATGTACAGTCTTAAAATGCCTGTAGTCTAATCTTATGAAGGCATTGTCTCAATTGAGGTTCTGTCCTCTCAAATGATTCTAATCTGTGTCAAATTGACACAAAATGGTCTAGCATATTGCTTTATTTTGAAGAACTTAAACTTATTTCAGTTTTATACATCAGTATGACCTATTCAGGGGTAGAAATATTCTGTTGTATTCTTATACTTTAATATGGGAAGATGTAATATTTTCAGTTTTTGTGAATGCAAAATATATTTTAACTCTGGCTTTCCTGGACAAATAAAATAATGTAAATTAAAAAATAGTATCAATGGGGCTGGAGAGATGGCTCAGAGGTTGAGAGCATTGCCTGCTCTTCCAAAGGTCCTGAGTTCAATTCCCAGCAACCACATGGTGGCTCACAACCATCTGTAATGGGGTCTGGTGTCCTCTTCTGGCCTGCAGGCATATAGATAGACAGAATATTGTATACAAAATAAATAAATATTAAAAAATAGTATCAATGAAAGTTTGAATACAAAAGAATATAACAAAATCATAATAGTATAACAAATTTTTAAATTGTTTAAAAATCATACTAGTATAAGAAAAGTTTTTAAATTGTTTAATGTATAAGCACATATGTATTTTCATGTGACTGACGTGATTGGATTTGGCATTGTAAATTGAAAATCGATGCATAAACATGTAAGATTTTATTGTTGTATTTGTTCAGTTCATGTCTAGGCAGTCATTTTGGTGAGAATTTATGACTGTAACTTCTGACATTGCTAAGTAAGCAAAAAATATATGGGAGGGAATGGAGGGAGAAATGATGTAAATATAGTATAATCTCAAAAATAAACGAAAACTGTTTTCATAAAATTTTCAGAGCTAGCACAATGAAACTTTTGATAAGAAATATTAAATTCATAGCAAATATAAATTTATTATTCAAAGTATGAAATATTAATAATGATTTATATTGGATTGACATATATGGTTTACCTCTAGAAAAGGAATGCTCTGTGAGTTTAATTGCCTGGAATTTGCCAAAAGCAAGATAGTGTGTAAATATGAGAAGTAAACTTCTGAAGCTATTTCAAGAACAATGGAGTTCTTTATTTTTTAATAAATAATTTTAACATTTTATTTTATTTTAATTTATTTTTTAATTTCATTTTAAATTCTAACTACAGTTCTTCCTCCCACCTTTCTTCCCACCCTCCCCTTTAACTTCTTCCCCCAGCCCACCTCTTATCCACTCCCCACAACAGGTAAGGTCTCCTATGGAGATACAACAAAATCTAGCACATTAAGTTGGGGCAGGACCAAATCCTCCCCTCTGCATTAAGGCTGATCATGGAATCCCACCATAGGGAGTAGGCTTCAACAAGCTAGCTCATGCACCAGGAATAGATAGCTCATGCCAGGGGCCCCTCAGATAGTACAAGCTTCACCACTTTCTCCCACATATGGAGGGCCTAGGTCAGTCCCATTGAGGCTCCACAGCTATCAGTCTAGAGTTCTTGATTTTCTACCAGCTTGATTCAGCTCTCTCTGTAGATTTCTCCATCATGATCTTTACCTTTCTTGATCATATATTCCCTCCTCCTTCTCTTCAGTTGGATTCCCGGAGCTCAACCTGGTGTTTGGTTGTGGATCTCTGCATCCGGTTCCATCAATTATTGGATGAATGCTCTATGATGATACCTGGGATATTCACCAATCTGATTACAGAGGCCAGTTCAGCCAACCTCTCCAATACTGCTAAGAGTCTTAGCTAGTGTCATCCTTGTGGAGTCATGGGAATTTCCCAAGCAACAGATTTCTCCTTAACCACATAGTGACTCTCCCTATCAAGATATCCCTTTCATTGCTCTCCCACTCCATCCCTCCCCACCTCAACTATCCTATTACCTCATGTTCTCATCCCCTGGATATGACAGATAGAAATGAATCTATTTTCAATCTTCTACATGTTGACATCCAGTTATGCCAGTACTATTTGTTAAAGATGCTTTTCTTTATCCATTGCACTATTTTGGCTACTTTGTCAGCAATCAGATGTTCATAGGTGTGTGGATTAATGTTAGTGTTTGATTCTATTCCATTGATCTGTGTGTGTTTTTATGCCAATATGGTGCTGTTTTTAATTACTATATCTCTGTAATAGAGTTTGGAGTTAGGTATGGGGAAGCCTCCAGAAGTTCTTTTATTATGGTTTTTTGGGATGATTGGTATTTGTGAATTACTGTTTATAAAAAATTGTACTGGTACTGTTTCTTGTATATTGATATGTTAAATATTAAATGTGAGTGTTCCTACCTCTATTTTTGTATGAGTATGCTTATAACTTTGTCTATATTGTATTGATACATCTACCATATTACATTGTACATTTCTACCTCTGATACTATGACATTGTTTACAGTTAAAGATCATTGTCTTCATATATTGCACAGTTGTTTATTCTTTTAGTCTTCAAAGTTAAATAGGTATTAAAAATTATATGTTTGTCATATTTATTTTTAAGTTAATCAGGTCTTTTAGTTACATAGAGATTATATTTAGTATAGATAGTATGATCTTCAGCCTCTTCAAAGAGCTGTAAAAAATGGCCTTTAATCTAACCTAAAATTTCTGTGCCAAAGAGACACAATTACTCCTGGCAACACCACTCTGCTCCCAAGAAAACGTTGAGCACCAAAGACACTCCACTGGGAGGTTGTCTTCTTGACAAAACTGGCCTTTGGGTTAAGAAAAGCCCATACCTCAACTTCTGACAAAGATACAAAATATCCCTAAGTGGATAAAACAGGATTGTCTTATCTTGCCAAGACAGGGTAGGATAGTCCTAAGAAAGTTCCTTGCCTTTAATAATGGTATACCAGTTATGTTAGGCCTTAGCCAAAGTTGGTTGACTCAACATTGTAAACGAGACTTTGGGTGATTGCCCAGGTAGTCAGTTGTCTCTGTCAATTGTTACACATTTTGGATATCTCTCGATTGTTAAGTAATATTTATTCCCTTCTCAGATCTTTGACGGAGTTAAAGATTATATAATTGTAGTTACTCTCTATGTTATTTAGACTCCTTGAGATAAAATGTTTAACAAAAGTTTTGTTCTCAATATTGTTTGTTATATTTATTATTTGTTATTATTGTATATAGTTGTATTTGGTTTGGTTCTATCTTATTTAGACAAAAGGGGGAGATGTAGGGACATAGCCCCACCCATTGGGGGCGTGTTCGCCTCGGGCTAATATTTACGGATAAATCTGCCGGGCGTGAGCCCAGCAGCCCCTTTTTTCTTTTGCTCCGCCGCGGGAACCTGTGGTCCTGTAAGTCTATTTCCTTATTAAAGCTGTATATATCTATATAATCTGTCTGCATTCATTCACGCCGCCACAATATGGAATTATTTTAGCCATTCTAGGGTTTTGTTTTGTTTTGTTTTGTTTTGTTTTTGTCTTTCCGTTTGAGTTTAGTATTGTTCTTTCAATGTCTGTGAAGAATTTTGTTCGGATTTTGATGTTGCATTAAATATGTATAAGATTGTCATTGTTATTATGTTGATCCTTCCTATTCAAGAGTATGGAAGCTCCTTCAACTTTCTGGTAATTCTTAAATTTCTTTCTTTAGAGATTTAAAGTTCCTCTCATACTTATTACTCTAGCTAGAACTAGAACTAGTACTATTTTAAATAGATATGGAGAGAGTGGACAGCCTTTTCTTGTTCCTGATTTTAGTGGAATTGCTTTGAGTTTCTCTCCACTTAGTTTGATATAGGCAGAGCAGCCAGATTAGGAATATTCTGGGAAGAAGAAAGGCAGAGAGGCAGTCACCAGCCAGATGCAGAGGAAGTAGGGTGAGAATGCCTTACTGAGAAAAGGTACCAAGCCCCATGGCTAAACATAGACAAGAATTATGGGTTAATTTAACTTGTAAGAGCTAGTTTATAATAAGCCTGAGATAATAGGCCAAAGGTTTAAAATTAATATAAGCCTCAGTGTGTTTATTTGGGACTAAATGGCTGTGGGATCATGCTGGACAGAAACATCCATGTACAAATGGCACCCAAACATTTGGCACATAAGTCCTGAGAAAGTTTTAAAAAAAAGAAAGGGTTTTAGACAGACAAGAAACACAACTTCTTGGTAATCATCTATTTTCCATTAGGCTCTGTTTTCTGGTAGTAAGAAGAGGTGTAGCTCATATAAGAGAGACTTCCTGACTCAGTATTAGTGGCAAAATCCTTGCAACTCTTTTAAGAAGCTCTGCTACCAAACACTTAAATGGTATTTATAAGCTGCTGGCATCAGGCTTCTTGGTGGTGGTATAGACCTTGAAACTCCAAAGACTTGTGGCAATAAATATGGCTCTGGCCAATATCTCCACCATGAAGCTAGGCTCTCAAAAAGCTAAGGAATGGGGTGGAGTCTGCCACCAAAGCCACAGCTTTAATCCTAGCCGTATCACTTAGCAGACTAAAGATTCACATGGTCAGAAAAAGAGATATACAGTAAAGTCTGATTCAGACTAAAAAAAATCCTCTAAATGGTTTATAGTGTATTTGAAATATATATATATACATAGCTTGGAAGAGAAAAAAGAATAGAGAAAGTTCTTAAGAAAAAGAAATAGAGTAGTTAGGTGTGGTTCTTCACAGCTTTAATCCCATCACTTGAGAGGCAGAAGTAGATGGACCTATCTGAGTTTGAGGCCTACAGAGTTCCAGGACAGCCAAAGATATGTAGAAAAACCCTGTCTCAAAAAAACCAAAAATTAAAAATAAAAGAAATAGAGTAAAAAAACATATAAAGATGGAAAATACACAGAGCATCTTGATATTGTATGTTATTGTGTTGTCTTGGAATTGACTGCTGAGGAAGGAACAACAGCTCCTCAAAAACATTTGATTAGAAATTCTTGATTAATCCAACTTGCATATTTTGAAAATGCCTTGAATTCAAAATTTAAGTCAGAAGATACGTTACTTTGGGAAAGAGGTACCAGAAATGTGGATTCATTCTGGATTAAAAAAAAATCAGGTTTGATAAAGGAAAACCCCCTGAAAAAGCTGATAGAAGCAGATGGTCCAGATGACACAATGTCTCAGAGCACCACTGTTGCAATTTCTTCTGAGTTCTGCATCCAAAACAGCTTTAAGCCTGCTGGATGAAAGGATCCAGACTTATAGAATACTCTAGTCAGGACTTGACAATAATCCTAAATTTCTTTGGGTCCCCATAAGATTATCAGTGCCCCCAATCAGCAAAACGTAGCCTAGAAAACTATGCCCACATTCCCAAAAATGGATTAGGGATGTTTGTCTTTGTTTTGAGTGTTGGTTACAAGTTTTTATGAATAATGATCAAGAAAAAAAAGATAAACAAAGAAAATTAGATTCAGAGTTCTTGTTTTGAAAAAAAAAAACAGGAAATTCTGTGGGAACAATGCTCTTGTACACTGTAAAGATTTATCACTTGCATCAGTTTAATTAAACGCTGGTTGGTCAGTAGCCAGGTAGTAAATATAGGTAGGGCAACAAGACAAGGAGAATTTTGGGAAGAGAAAAGGCAGAGAGTCAGTCATCAGTCAAATGCAGAGGAAGCAAGATGAGAATACTTCACTGAGTAAGGTAATAAGCCATGTGGCTAAACATACATAAGAATTGAGAGTTAATTTAAGTTGTAAGAGCTAATTAATAGTAAGTCTGATGTAATAGGCCAAACAGTTTATAATTAATTAGGCCTCTGTGTGTTTCCTTGAGACTGAATGGCCCGAAAACTGGGTGGTACAGAAACTTCCATCTACAGTTTGATGTTGACTTCTGCTAGGTATATATTGTTTTTATTATGGTTAGATATGTTCCTTGTATACCAGGTATCTCTAAGACCTTTATTGTGAAGGGGTGTTAAGTTTTGTCAAAGGCTTTTTCAACATCTAATGAGATAATCGAGTGTTTTTTCTTTCACTTTGTTCATATGATGGATTACATTGACATTTATATATATTGAACCAAACATCCATCTCGGGATGAAGTCTATTTGGTCATGGTGGACTTTTTTGATATGTTTGTGGATTTTGTTTGCCAGTATTTTATTGAGTATTTTTTGCATCAATGTTCACGAGGGAGATTGGTCTGTAGTTCTCTTTCTACACTGCATCTTTGTGTGATTTGGGTGTTCATGTAACTGCAGCCTCATATAAGGAGTTTGACAATGTTTCTCGTCTGTTTATATTGTGTGGATAAATTTGAGGATTATTGGAATTAGCTCTTCTTTTAATTCTTGTATAATTCTGCACTGAAGCTTTCTGGTCCTGGACTTTATTTGGTTGGAAGACCTTTAATGACAACTTCTATTTCCTTAGGGGCTATAGATTGATTTAAATTGTTTATTTATCTGTTCTTAATTTAATTTTGGTATGTGGTCTCTTTCCAGAAAATTGTCCAGAAATTTTTAGTTTTTCCAATTTTGTGGAATACCGGCTTTTAAAGTATGATGCAATCATTCCATGAATTTCCTCAGTGTCTGTTTGTTATACCCCCCTTTTCATTTCTGATTTTGTTAATTCTGATGTTCTCTCTCTGCCTTTTGGTTAGTTTGGATAGTGTTTGCCTGTCTTGACTTTCTAAAAGAATTAACTCTTTGTTTCTTTGATTCTTTGTAGTTTTCTCTTTGTTCTATTTTATTAATTTTGGCCCTCATCTACTCCTCATGGGTTAGTTTGCTTCTTTTTGCTCTAGAGCTTTCTGATGTTCTGTTAATTTGATATTGTGGGATTTCTCCAACTTTTTAAGTAGGCATTAAGTACTATGAACTTTTCTCTTTGTACTGTTTTCATAGTGTCCCATAAGTTTGGGTATGTTGTACCTACATTTTCATTGAAACCTAGGAAATCTTTTACTTCTTTCTTTATTTCTTCCTTGAACTAAGGATGATTCAATTGAGCATTATTCAGTTTCCATGGGTTTGTAAGTTTTCTGGAATTTGTGTTTAAGCCATGGTGATCGGATAACACACTCAGGCTATTCCAATTTATTATATCTTTTGAGATTTGCTTTGTGACTGATTATGTGGTCAATTTTAGAGAAGGTTCCATAAGGTGCTGAGAAGGAAGTATATTCTTTTGTGTTTGGGTGAAATGTTCTGTAGATATCTGCTAAGTACATTTGAGTCTTAACATCTGTTAGCGCCCTTATTTCTCTGTTAAGTTTCTATGTGACCTATCCATTGGTGAGAGTGGGTTATTGAAGTCTTCCACTATTAGTGTGTGGGGTTTGATGTGGAATTTAAGTTTTAGTAATGTTTCTTTTACAAATTTGGGTGCCCTATTATTTGAGACATAAATGTTCACAATTGAGACTTCATTTTAATGGATTTTTTATGACGATGAAACATCCTTCTTCATCTCTTTTACCTTTATTTTGCAGTCTAAATTGTTAGCTAATCAAATGGCTACATGAGCTTGCTTCTTCAGTCTGTTTGGTTGTAAAGTCTTTCCCCAACCCTTTACTCTGGGAAACTATTGTCTTTTGTTGTGCCTGTGTCACAAGACCCCCAAACAATACCACCACAGAGCCAGTATCTGATGCAAACACAAAGGGTTTATTGAAGCAAGTTCAGCCTTGGGCAGTAACTCAGCACTCAGGAGACTGAGGACAGTCCTGAGCATTTACAGGGTAGGGTTTATAAAGGGAATAATCACAAAGGAAAACCACAAGTGGATCCCAAGCCTTGTCAGAAGGTTTTGAGGTAGCTGACACTTAACCTGATTGGTTGTGGCAAGGAAAAGTATAGAATTGTACAGTAGTAAAAAACACATCCGGCATGGTTAAGGCATGTGGTTAGTAGCTGTTACTAGCCATGTTGTTAGTGACTGTCATCAATAATACCCACATCAGTCATACACACGATGGAGTTCAGCTCATTTTGTGAACTTGGGATCACAAAGAGGGCATCAGATGGGTGGTCTTAGTTTATTTCAAATTTGACCATCACACTTTGAAGTTGAGGTATGTTTTTTGTATGCAGCAGAAGGATGGATCCTGTTTTCATATCTGTTCTGTTAGCCTGTGTCTTTTTATAGGTGAGTTAATTCTAGTAATATTAAGGGATATTAATGACCAGTGATTGTTAATTCCTGATATTCCTTGGTGGTAGTATGTGCATATTTCCCTTCTTTAGGATTTGCTGGTGTGGGATTATCTATTGCCTGTGCGTTTTGTGTGTAGAACTTCCTTGGGTTGGAGTTTTCCTTCTAGTGCTTTCTGTAGGGCTCGATTTGTGGATAGGTGTAGTGATATTTTATTTATGTTTTAACAAAATTTGCATGAAAATTAGAGTGCAGAACTAAGCCACTGGAGGCCAGGAAGTGATGTCACACACCTTTAATTCAGAGACACAGGAGACAGGCAGAGGGATCTCTGTTAGTTCAAAGCCATCCTGGGCTTTACAAGATTGAATCTGTCTAAAAGAGAAACAGATCAAACAAAGGTGATCCCAGCATTTGGGATTACACACTTTTAATCCCAGTACTAGGAAAGTGGAGACAGGACTAATATGGCTGGGTGAAGAGAAGAGTATAAGGTGGAAGGAGACAAGGAGAGTAGTGAGTCTGAGGTTTGGTGGAAACAGATCCAGTCTGAGGACAGGATCGCCCCTTAGGTCTGAGCATTGGTAGAGGTAAAAGAACTCTCTAATGGTTGGCCTCTCTGCTTCTCTTATCTTCAGCATTAACACTTATATCTGACTCTGGGTTTTTATTATGAAGATCAACTAGAATTCACGTTACAAATTGGTATTGTTTAAATCTGGTTTTGTCATGGAATATCTTGTTTTCTCCATCTATGGTAACTGAAAGTTATTTTGGCTATAGTTGTCTGGGTTGGCATTCATGGTCTGGGGCCTTCTGGGTCTCAGAGTCTCCACTGAGAAATTGGATGTTATTCTGATGAGCCTGTTTTTATATATTACTTGACCTTTTTGCTTTGTAGCTCTTAATATTCTTTCTTTATTACGTGTATTTTGTGTTTTTATTATTATGTGGTGAGGGGATTTGGGGGAGTCTAGCTTATTTGGTGTTCTGTAAATTTATTGTACTTTCATAGACATTTCTTTCTTTATGTGGGGAAAGTTTTCTTCTATGATTTTGTTAAATATATTTTTTGTGCCTTTGAGCTAGTATATTCTTCTATTTCTACCCCTATTATTCTTAGGCTTGTTTTTTTCATGGTGTCCCAGATTTCCTGTTATGACTTTGTTGACTTTAATGTTTTCTTTGACTGATGTGTTGGACTCTAGCGTCCAAACACCGAGGAGAAGTCGCCCCCAGAGACCACCTCACACACCACAGCTGATGCAAAATCATGAGAATTTTATTTATTCTGTCATGACAGGGTCCCTTAACATTCGGGAAGCTGAGAGACCTCAAATAGATAACACAGGCTACATTTAAAGGAGAAGGCCACAGAAGCAAGGGGGGAGGTTGTGATTGGCTTATTCAAAAGGGCTATTATCAATAATTGGCTGGAGAGCTGTTGCCAGATCAGATGAGGTAAGAGGTCATTTTGACCCTGTTTCCCAGGGGACTGAATCAAAACATACGTATATGGGTAATTGTTCAGGAACTGAGTACGTGCATGTGTAGCTGTTAGGTTCTTGGTTCCCAGGGGAGGAGGGGAAGCACTATGGCACGGAGGCTGAGAGAATTCAGAATTGTCAAAAATGTCTTAAAGTCGTACAATGACTCTCTTTTGTTTATCATATCTTCAATACCGGAGATTCTCTCCCATCTCTTGCATTCTGTTGGTTATGCTTGCACCTATAGGTCTTGTTCATTTACCCAGATTTTTCATTTCTAGAATTCCCTTGGTGTGTTTTCTTTGTTGCTTCTATTTCAATTTTCAAGTCTTGAACTATTCCCTTCACTTGTTTGATGGTTTTTTCTTGGCTTTCTTTGAGAGATTTATTGATTTCTTCCTATTTTTGTTCTCTATTTCTTTAAGGGAAATTTTCATTCTGTCTTTAAGGATATCTATCATCTTCATAAAGTGATCTTTTAAGGTCAGTTTCTTCTGCTTCTTCTGTGCTGGCATGTTCAGGTCTTTGTGTTATAGGACCACTAGGTTCTCATGCTATTATATTTCTCTTTAGGTTGTTGAATGTATTCTTGCATTGGAGTCTTCTTACCTCTTCCTCCAATCGGTACAGGCAGTATCTTTGTCTCTTGGTCAGATTGTTGCAGTCAGTGTTTGCATCTCAGTAATCCTCTCTTGGAGGCATTAGTGCAGGGGCTGTCTCTGTCTCAGGGAGCTCTGAGGTCACATGGGTTTGTGGGACTTGTAGGTTACAGGGCCAGATGTGGGGGAGGTAGGACAATCTGCCCACAGGAGCCTTGCCTGCTTATTGGCTACTGCCGCTGAGATGAGTGGGGGAGAGGCCCAGGGTTTTGTCCCAGGGCCTAGGGCCCAAAGTCTGGGCTATCCAGCTGGGAAGCTGGTCACTCACCTCTTGGTCTACTCTGTGTTGTTTCTGTCTCACACAGTGAAATTTAGAGTCTAGAAGTTCTCTACAGTACATATGAGACTGTGGTAGTTGAAATAAGGGGAATTTCAAATCACAGAAAAAAGGAGGGGTTTTTCAACTAATGGCATGGGATTGACAGTAGATTTGATGGTGACATTCTATTTCAGTGTTTACAATCACAAAAATATACACACAAAGCAATTAGTAAGAATGTAATACAATAAAACCCAGAACTTTGTAAAATTAATGTCCTCAACAAAAATTAACAGACAAAGAAGAACAAGAAAAAATATTTTATAACTTTTCAAGCATGAGATAAATATCACAAAAGACATAATTTGGATGTATAATAATAATATTAATAATAATAATACATGGCATAATTTTAAAATTCTGAAGTTACACTAGCAAAAGCTAGGCAAAAACATGTCACAAATTTTTCTGTAAAATAATAAAAATAAACATTGTGATTGTGACTGCCCAGAAACAAGTTTTTCTTTACTTTACAGGTTCCTACTGGACCCAAAGCTAGTAACCTAGAAAGTTAACCTTCACAAAACTGAGATATCAACTTCATCATGTGTCTGTTGTCTCTCTATAAGTCGACTATCATCTAGCTGCCAACTACTTATCTACCTAATTTGTGTTGCATTGCTGCTTCATATTTTAATTTCTAGATAACTATGATCAAGTCTGACTTCTTTTTTAACACATCACAGCATACCTGTTTATAATGTTCAATAAATATTTTAAATATTATAATATTTACTAAATCATCAGCTGAAAGTTTTTTCTACTTTGACAGGAATTGGCTTCCTATGAAGGTATGCAAGGAGAAGTAACATTAACAGAAATGGGTAAGATGTTTTCTGCTAATTTTCGAACAGATAAAAACTGTGAATGCATGCACACAGAATAAATACACAGAAGCTGCTGCAATTGTTACAAAAAGTAATCCTATTAGTAATAGTGAAATATACAATACACAAATTCCATGGCCTTTTCAATGTTCACTACTTTTTATTTCCCCTCTTTTTAGCATAAATGGATACATAATGGCTCGTCCTTTGTAGATATCATAGACTGTAAATGCATTTCAAAATATAAAATATGTATGACTGGTCAAAAAGTGTTATTTAACATGCAATATGTTAGTAAGAGCTTTGAAAAAAGTTATTTATGTTATATTTGATAACAAAATATTAATAGATAATGTAGAAAATTGTCATGAATTTGAACTTTTTACATAATAATGGGAAGGCTAAAAGATGGTGAAGCATCATGTTTGGCAAAGATCAAAGAAAGAAGGTCACTTATTAAACACTAAAAGAATCTACTGAAGAATAGTCGTTTAAAGTTGAATATTTAAGAATGTACATAATCTATTACGAACTCTCCACAAAAGAATTTCTTATACTCTTTGGAGATATTTTTTACTACTCTTATAGTATGTTATTTTGTTGAGATTTAGTTTCTCTATTTTTCCTTTTACTTTTTCTTTTATTATGCTTTTGTTGTCAGATAAATTTAAGAAAGCATTGCCACTAAAATGATTTCCTACATTTTCTTCTGACAGTCTTCTACTTTTACATCTACACTGGTGGTTATGATCTATTTCAAGCTATATTCTGAATATGATCAAATTAAGGTTCCAACTTTGTTATCTTATATATGGAAATATAGTTTTCATAAGATGGTTTATTGGAAAGTCAGTCTTTCCCTTAACTAATGGTTTTGGTACCTTGATAATAAATTGGTTATCCTTATAAGTTTGTATTTATTTCTTTTTTTCTTTCTTTTTCTTTCTTGGTTTTTCGAGACAGGGTTTCTCTGTGGTTTTGGAGCCTGTCCTGGAACTAGCTCTTGTAGACCAGGCTGGTCTCGAACCATATTCTCCAACTTTATTCTTCTCTTTTAATGTTGTTTTGGATATTTGGAGTTCTTTGGAATCTGTATCAATTTAAGAAAAAGGATGGTGAATATGGTCATTTGAATGAAAGTGGCCTCTAGTTTATGAACTGTTTAAGAATGATTAGGAGATAAGGCCTTTTTGGAGGAGGTGTGTCACTGGGGATGGGCTTTGAGATTTCAAAAGTGCCTGCCAGACTCAGTGACTCTTTCTCTCTCTGTTTGCTGCCTGTGGATCAGAATGTAAATTTCTCAGCTACTGCTCCAGAGTAGAGTGCCCAGTGTCATGCCTGTCTACTTCCCACCATTATGATCATGGACTAATCTTCTAAATTGTCAATTAAATGCTTTCTTTTGTAAGAGTTGCCTTGGTCATGGTATTTCTTCACAGCAATAAAACAATATCTAAAACAGAAGTTTCCAGGCACTCGATCATTTCTGGGATAGTCCTGAGCTCACCGTTGTTTAGAAGAATATTAAATATTCTGGGACTTTGAATGAGAAAAGTTGTTGAATGTTTTAAGTGGGACTTTGGTACATTGAATAAGAATGACCCCCATAAGCTCATATATTTAAATGCTTAGTGCTTAGTCACCAATGAGTGGCAATATTTTAAAGGATTAAAAAGATTAGGAGGTGTGGTCTTGGAGGAAGAATATCATTGGGAATGGGCCTTGAGGATTCAAAAGCCCAAGCCAAGACCAGTCTCTTTTCTCTCTCCTCTCCTTCCTTCTTCTTCCTCTCCTCCACTCCCTCCTTTCTCTTCCCCTTTCTCTCCCTTCCCACTCTCCATCTCCCTAACTCTGTCTTTCTCTGTCTCTCTCAGCCTGAGGATCAGGATGTAGCTCTCAGCTATTGCTCCAGCATCACCTATCTTATGTGCCATGCTCCCTGCCACACTCCCTGCCACACTTCTGACATGCTCCTGCCACGCTCCTTGCCATGCTCCCTTCAACGCTACTCCCACACTCCTTGTTACACTCCCTGCCATTCTCCTGCCACTCATTGCTATACTCCTGCCATGTTCCCTGCCACGATCTTGCCATGCTCCCTGACACTCACCTGCCACGTTCCCTGCCATGCTCCCTGCCATGCTCTTGCCACACTCCTACAATGCTTTTGCCAGGCTCCCTGCCACACTCCTTGCCACACTCCTGCCCTGCTCTTGCCACACTCTTCCCACGCACTCACTATACTCCTGCCATGCTCCCTGCTGCTCTCTTGCCACACTTCTTGCCACATTCTTTGCCACGCTTTTGCAATGTTCCTGCCATGCTATTGCCACACCCTTGCCATGCTCCTGCCACAATCTTGCCATGCTTCCTGCCACACTCCTGCCATGATCTTGCGACACTCCCTGCCACACACTAGCTATAGTTCTGCCACACTTCCATCATGCTCCCTGCCATGTTCTTGCCACATTCTTGCCATGCTTCTGCCACGTTCTTGCCACACTCCCTGCCATGCTCATTACCATGTTCCATGCCATGCTCCATGCCACACACTAGCTATAGTCCTGCCATGCTCCCACCACGCTCTTGCTATACTCCTGCATGCTCCTTACTACATTTCATGCCACTTTCCCTGCCACGTGATTGCCGTGTTCCCGTCACACTCCTTTTAATTATCTTTTTTTTAAGGAGATCTTAAAAGAGATTTATTTTTGAGAAAATTATGATTGAACAACTTTTACAATTTTAAAAATGAATGAAAGGCTAACTGAAAGCTGCTTACTGAATATTAAAAATAATCATCTCAGTAAGGGTTTAAAGAACTATTTTTACATCAGGCAAAATGAAGAAAGAATAGATAAGACATGTTAGTTTCATGGTGCTGAGTCTACTTTCAATATATGTTATTTCCCTCCACTTTATTTTTTCATATAAGAGTAAATTTTTTATTAAAACTTTCCGCCTCCTCCCTGCCTCCTTTTTCCCTCCCCCTCCCCCCAGTCCCCACCCCCACTCCCCTCCCCCTCCTCTTCAGTCCAAAGAGCAGTCAGAGATCCCGGCCCTGTGGGAAGTCCAAGGTCCTCCCCCCTCCATCCAGGTCTAGGAAGGTGAGCATCCAAACAGGCTAGGCTCCCACAAAGCCAGTGCATGCAGTAGGATCAAAACCCCTTGCCATTGTCCTTGGCTTCTCAGCAGCACTCATTGTCGCCCATGTTCAGAGAGTCCAGTTTTATCCCATGCTTTTTCAGTCCCAGTCCAGCTAGCCTTGGTGAGCTCCCATTAGATCAGCCCCACTCCGTCTCAGTGGGTGGGTGCACCCCTCGCAGTCCTGACTTCTTTGCTCATGTTCTCCCTCCTTCTGTTCCTCATTTGGACCTTGGGAGCTCAGTCCAGTGCTCCAGTGTGGGTCTCTGTCTCTCTCTCCATTTATCGCCAGATGAAGGTTCTATGGTGATATGCAAGATAACCATTAGTATGGCTATAGGATCGGGCCATTTCAGGCTCTCTCTCCTCAGCTGCCCAAGGACTTGGCTACGGACATCTCTCTGGACCCCTGGTAACCCCTCTAGAGTCAAGACTCTTGCCAACCCTAAAATGGCTGCCTTAATTAAGATATATATTTCCCTGCTCCCATATCCACCCTTCCTTTATCCCAACCATCCCATTCCCCCAAGTTCTCTGATCCTCCCCTTCTCATTTTTCTCTCCCCATCTCCCCTTTCCCCCATCCCACCCCACCCCCCAGTTCCCAATTTTTGCCCAGCAATCTTGTCTACTTCCAATATCCAGGAGGATAACTATATGTTTTTCTTTGGGTTCACCTTCTTATTTAGCCTCTCTAGGATCATGAATTATAGGCTCAATGTCCTTTATTTATGGCTAGAAACCAGTTATGAGTGAGTACATCCCATGTTCATCTTTTTGGGTCTTGGTTACCTCACTCAGGATAGTGTTTTCTATTTCCATCCATTTGCATGAAAAATTCAAGAAGTCATTGATTTTTACCACTGAGTAGTACTCTAATATGTATATATTCCACACTTTCTTCATCAATTCTTCCATTGAAGGGCATCTAGGTTGTTTCCAGGTTCTGGCTATTACAAATAATGCTGCTATGAACATAGTTGAACAAATACTTTTGTAGTATGATAGAGCATCTCTTGGGTATATTCCAAAGAGTGGTATTGCTGGGTCCTGGGGTAGGTTGATCCCAAATTTCCTGAGAAACTGCCACAGTGCTTTCCATAGTGGTTCCACAATTTTGCATACCCACCAGCAATGGATGAGTGTACCCCTTACTCCACATCCTCTCCAGCAAAAGCTATCATTGGTGTTTTTGATTTTAGCCATTCTGACAGGTTTAAGATGGTATCTCAAAGTTATTTGATTTGCATTTCCCTGATTGCTAAGGAGGTTGAAAATGACCTTAAGTGTCTTTTGGCCATTTGAACTTCTTCTGTTGAGAATTCTCTGTTCAGTTCAATGCCCCATTTTTTAATTGGGTTAATCAGCATTTTAAAGTCTAGTTTCTTGAGTTCTTTATATATATTGGAGATCAGACCTTTGTCTGTTGTGGCGTTGGTGAAGATCTTCTCCCAGTCAGTGGGTTGCCTTTTTGTCTTAGTGACAGTGTCCTTTGCTTTACAGAAGCTTCTCAGTTTCAGGAGGTCGCATTTACTCAATGTTGCCCTTAATATCTGTGCTGCTGGGGTTATATGTAGGAAGTGGTCTCCTGTGCCCAAGTGTTGTAGAGTATGTCCCACTTTCTCTTCTATCAGGTTCAGTGTGTTCAGACTGAAATTGAGGTCTTTAATCCATTTGGACTTGAGTTTTGTGCATGGTGATAGATATGGATCTATTTTCATTCTTCTACAGGTTGACATCCAGTTATGCCAGCACCATATGTTGAAGATGCTCCTTACTTCCATTTTATACTTTTAGCTCTTTAATGAAAATCAGGTGTTCATAGGTTTGTGGGGTAAAATCCGGGTCTTCTATTCAATTCCATTGGTCAACTTCTCTGTTTTTATGCCAATACCAAGCTGTTTTCAATATTGTAGCTCTGTAATAGTGTTTGAGGTCAGGGATGGTAATGCCTACAGATGTTCCTTTTTTGTATAAGATTGTTTTGGCTATCCTGGGCTTTTTGTTTTTCCATATAAAGTTGATTATTGTCATCTCAAGGTCTGTGAAGAATTTTGAGGGCATTTTAATGGGGATTGCATTGAATCTATAGATTGCTTTTGGAAGAATTGCCATTTTTACTATGTTGATCCTCCCAATCCAAGAGCAAGGGAGATCCTTCCATTTTCTGGTATCCTCTTCAATTTCTTTCTTCAAAGACTTAAAGTTCTTATCAAATAGATCCTTCACTTCCTTGGTCAGAGTTACCCCAAGATATTTTATGCTATTTGTGGCTATCGTGAAGGCTGATGCTTCTCTGATTTCCCTCTCTGCACCCTTATCCTTAGTGTATAGGAGGGCAACTGATTTTATGGAGTTGATCTTGTATCCTGCCACATTACTAAAGGTGTTTGTCAGCTGTAGGAATTCTTTGGTAGAGTTTTTGGGGTCGCTTATGTATACTATCATATCATCTGCAAATAACGCAAGTTTAACTTCTTCCTTTCCAATTTGAATCCCCTTGATCTCCTTATGTTGTCTTATTGCTATTGCTAGAACTTCAAGCACTATATTGAAGAGGTATGGAGAGAGTGGACAGCCTTGTCGTGTCCCTGATTTTAGTGGGATAACTTTGAGTTTCTCTCCGTTTAATTTGATGTTAGCTGTCGGCTTTTTGTAAATAGCTTTTATTATATTTAGGTATGACCTTTGTATCCCTAATCTCTCCAAGACCTTTATCATAAAAGGGTGTTGAATTTTGTTAAATGCTTTTTCAGCATCTAATGAAATGATAATATGGTTTTTTTCTTTCAGTTTATTTATATGTTGAATTACATTGATAGATTTGCGTATGTTGAACAAGCCCTGCATCAAGTAGGATGAAGCCTACTTGATCATAATGGATAATTTTTCTAATGTGTTATTGAATTCGGTTTGCCAGTATTTTATTAAGAAATTTTGCGTCGATGTTCATGAGTGAGATTGGCCTGTAATTCTCTTTCTTGGTTGGGTCTTTGTGTGGTTTTGGTATCAGGGTAACTGTAGCTTCATAAAAGGAGTTTGGCAATGACTCTTCTGTTTCTATTTTGTGAAATACATTAAGGAGTATAGGTATTAGCTCTTCTTGGAAGTTCTGGTAGAATTCTGTGTTGAAACCGTCTGGTCCTGGCCTTTTTTTTGGAAGGGAGGTTTTTGATAACAGTTTCTAATTTTTTGCTACTAACAGGTCTATTTAGATTATTCACCTGGTCTTGATTTAACTTTGGTATATGGTACTTATCTAAAAAAAAGTCCATTTCTTTTACATTTTCCAGTTTTGTGGCATATAGGCTTTTGTAGTAAGATCTAATGATTCTCTGAATTTCCTCTGTGTCTGTGGTTATGTCCCCCTTTTAATTTCTTATCTTGTTAATTTGTGTGTTCTCTCTCTGTCTTTTGATTAGTTTGGATAGGGGTTTGTCGATCTTGCTTATTTTCTCCAAGATCCAACTTTTTGTTTCATTGATTCTTTGGATTGTTTTCTGTGTTTCTATTTTGTTGATTTCAGCCCTAAGTTTGATTATTTCCAGTCTTCTACTCCTCCTGGGTGATTTTGTTTCTTTTTTTTCTAGAACTTTCAGGTGTGCTGTTAAGTCTCCAATGTGTGCTTTCTCCGTTTTCTTTAAGTGGGCACTTAGTGCTATGAACTTTCCTCTTAGCACTGCTTTCATAGTGTCCCATAGGTTTGAGTATGTTGTCACTTTATTTTCATTAAATTCAAGGAATATTTTAATTTCTTTCTTATTTCTTCCTTGACCCAGGTGTGGTTCAGTAGTTGACTGTTCAGTTTCCATGAATTTGTCGGCTTTCTGGGGATAGCATTGTTGTTGAATTCTAACTTTAATCCGTGGTGATCTGATAAGACACAGGTGGTCACTAAATTTTTTTTTGTATCTGTGGAGGTTTGCTTTGTTACTGAGTATGTGGTCAATTTTTGAGAAGGTTCCATGAACTGCAAAGAAGAAGGTATATTCTTTCCTATTTGGGTGGAATGTTCTATAGATGTCTGTTAAGTCCATTTGTTTCATTACCTCCATTAATTCTCTTATTTCTCTATTAGGTTTCTGTCTGGTTGACCTGTCCACTGGTGAGAGAGGTGTGTTGAAGTCTCCTACTATTAGTGTGTGTGGTTTGATGTCTGCCTTGATTTCTAGTAATGTTTCTTTTACATAAGTGGGTGCTTTTATATTAGGGGCATAGATATTCAGGATTGATACTTCATCCTGATTGTTCCTGTTATGAGTAGAAAATGACCATCTCTATCTCTTCTGATTGATTTTAGTTTGAAGTCAGATTTGTTAGAAATTAGTATGGCCATACCCGCTTGTTTCTTAGGTCCATTTGCTTGAAAAACCTTTTTCCAACCCTTTACTCTGAGTAGATGTCTGTTTTTGTGGTTGAGGTGTGTTTCTTGTAAACAGCAGAATGTTGAATCCTGTTTTCGTATCCAATCTCTTATCCTGTGCCTTTTTATAGTTGTGTTGAGTCCATTGATATTAAGTGATATTAATGACTAGTGGTTGTTTACTCTGGTTATTATTATTTTTTTGGTAGTAGAGTTTGTGTTTCCCTTCTTTGAGTTGTGCTGGTGAAGGGTCGCTAGCTGTCTGAGTTATTGTAGGCAGTGTTGGTAATGTTGGATTCATTCTGTTGTGATTTTCTTTCTATTACTTTCTGTAAGGCTGGATTTGTGGCCACATATTGTTTATATTTGTTCTTATCTTGGAATATTTTATTTTCTCCATTGATAGTGAATGATAGCTTGGCTGGGTATAGTAGTCGGGGCTTGCATCCATGGTCTCTTAGTTTCTGCAGTACATCTAACCAGGACCTTCTGGCTTTCATGGTTTCCATAGAAAAGTCCGATGTAAGTCTGATAGGTTTACCTTTATAAGTTACTTGAACTTTTTCCTTTGCAGCTCTTAATATTCTTTCTTTAATCTGTATGTTTTTTGTTTTGATTATTATATCATGAGGGGATTTTTTTTGATCCAGTCTATTTGGTGTTCTGTATGCTTCTTGAATATTCATAGGAATATCTCTCTTTAGGTTGGGAACGTTTTCTTCCATAATTTTGTTAAATATATTTTCTGCGCCATTGAGCTGTAATTCTCCTTCTTCTATCCCTATTATTCTTAGGTTTGGTCTTTTTATTGTGTCCCATATTTTCTGTATGTTTTGTGATGAGAATTTGTTGGCTTTGCTGTTTTCTTTGATCAGTGCGTTTATTTTCTCTATGGTGTCTTCAGAATCTGAGATTCTTTCTTCTATCTTTTGTATTCTATTGGTTATGCTTGTTTCTGTAGTCTATGTTCATTGACCTAGATTTTCCATTTCCAGCAGTCCCTCAGTTTGTGTTTTCTTCCTTGCCTCCATTTCAGTTTTCAATTCTTGAACTGTTTCCATTACCTGTTTGATTGTTTTTTCTTGGTTTCCTAGGGTATCATTTACGTATTTATCCATTTCCTCAAAATTTTTGTTATCCTTTTCATCCATTTCTATAAGGGCGTTTTTTACATGCTGTTTAAAGGACTCTATCGCTTTCATAATGTCAATTTTTTCTACTTCTTTTGAATTTGGGTGTTCAAGACCTTCTTTTGTAAGATCACTGGGTTCTGGTGTTTTCATGTTTTTCTTCAGATTGGTGGAGGAATTCTTGCCTTGGCGCCTGCCCATCTCTTCCTTCAAATTCTATCCAGTGGATCTTCCGAAACAGGGTCAGGTTCCCTCGCTGACAAAAGGCCTACCTTGCTGCAGACAGATTATTGAAGCAAAGGATCTCCTGCCAGCCGCTCTGTTTCCGGGGACCTGCTGCAGGTCAAGAACACACTCAACTCTCTGATGGGTCTTCCAGAACAGAGCCAGGTTCCCTTGCTGGCCAGGGACTCACTGACAAAAGGCCTACCTTGCTACAAGCAGGCTATTGAAGCAAAGAAACTCCCGCCTGACCCGTTGCCCTCAGCACCAGTCTCAGAGCCCAAACAGGCTGAGCTGGTGAATCCTGTGGCCCCGCAGAAGGGAGGAAGAAGGCTCCTTTTCATGATCTTGCCATGCTGTCTGCCATGCTCCCTGCTATGCTCTTGCCATGTTCCCTGCCACACTCTTTGCCACGTTCCCTGTCAGGCTTCTGCCATGCTCTTGCTATACTCCTTGCACGTTTTTTACCATGTTTTCTGCAACACTCTTGCCACTTTCCCTGCCATGCTCTTGCTATTCTGCCACACTCCTTACCACCCTCCTTACCACAATCACTGCCACGCTCTTGCTATACTCCTGCAATGCTACTTACCACATTCCCTGCCACCTTGCTTGCCACACTCCGTGCCACATTCCCTGCCATGCTCTTGCCATGGTTCTGCCACACTCCTTTTCACGATCTTGCCATGCTCTCTGCCATGCTCCCAGCTACACTTTTGCCACATTCCCTGCCATGCTCCTTGCCACGTTCCCTTCTACTCTCTCTGCCACATTCCCTGCCACACTCCCTCCATGCTCTTTCTATACTCCTGCCATGCTCCTTACCATGTTCCCAGCCATGCTCTTTGCCACTTTCCCTGCCATGTTCTTGGTATACGACTGCCACAGTCCTAGCCACATTCCCTACCACGTTCCCTGCCATGTACATGTTCCCTGCCATGTTCTTTGCCACATTTCCTGCCATGCTATTACCATGCTCCCACCACACTCTTTTTCATGATCTTGCCATGCTTTCTGCCACGTCCCTGCCAAGCTCTTGGTATACTCCTTCCACGCTCCTTGCCACATTCCCTGCCACGTTCCCTGCCATGCTCTTTGCCACATTCCCTGTCACACACACATTCCTGCCACATTCCCTGCCATGCTCTTTGCCACATTCCTGGCCACACTCTTGCTATAATCCTGCCATGCTCCTCACCATGTTCCCTACCATGCTCTTGATATGTTCCCTGCCACACACTTGCTATACTTCTGCTATGCTCCTTACCACGTTCCCTGCCATGCTCTTTGCCATGTTCCAGGCCACACTCCCACCACCCTCTTTCTTACTCCTGCCACACTCATTACCACGATTCCTGCCACATTCCCTGCCATGCTTTGGTATACTCCTGCCACACTCCTTGCCATGATCCCTGACACATTCCCTCTCACACACACATTCTCTACCATGTTCCCTGCCAAGCTCTTGGTATACTCCTGATATGCTTCTTTCAATATTCCCTGCCACGTAATTGGTATACTACTTCCATGCTCATTGCCACATTCCCTGCCATGCTCTTTGCCATTTTCCCTGCCACGCTCCCACCATGCTCTTGCCATACTCTAGTCACACTCCTTACCATGTTCCCTGCCATGCTTTTGCCACGTTCCATGCCACATACTTGCTATATTACTGCCACACTCTTTGCCATGTTTCCTGCCACAATCTTGCTATACTCCTCCCACAATCCAGACCACATTCCCTGCCACGTTCCCTGCCACGCTCTTGTTATACTCCTGCCATGCTCCTTATCACATTCCCTGCCACTTTCCCTGCCACACTCTTGCTATACTCTTGCCACTCTCCTTACCACTTTCCCTGCCATGGGCCCTGCCATGCTCTTGCTATACTACTGCCATGCTCCTCAGCATGTTCCCTGCCACGTTTCCTGCCACACTCTTGCTATACTTCTGCCACAATTCTTACCATGTTTCCTGCCACATCCTTGCTATACTACGGACACGCTCCTCACCACATTCCCTGCCAGGCTCTTTCTATGCTCCTGCCACATTATTCAAAATGTTCCCTTCCATGTTCTTGCTGTACTCCTGCCACAACCCTTACCACATTTCCTGCCACGCTTCCTGCCATGCTCTTGCTATACTCCTGCCAAGCTCCTTACCACGTCCCCTGCCACACTCTTGCCATGCTCCCGCCACATTCCTTTTCACGATCTTGCCATGCTGTCTGTCACACTCCCTGCCATGTTCACTGCCATGCTCTTTGCCACGTTCTCTGTCACGCTCTTGCTATACTCTTGTCATGCTCCTTACCACTTTCCCTGCCACATACCGTGCCACAGTCTTTCTATACTCCTGCCACATTCCTCACCACATTCCCTGCCATGCTCTTGCTATACTGCTCCCTGCCATGCTCTTGCTATACTCCTGCCACACTTTTACCATGTTCCCTGCCACACTCTTGCTATGCTCCTGATACATTCCTTTTCACAATCTTGTCATGCTCTCTGCCACGCTCCCTGCCATGCTCTTTGCCATGTTCCCTGCCACGTTCCCACCATGGTCTTGCCATACTCTAGCCACACTCCTTACCACATTCCCTGCCATGCTTCTTCCACATTCCTTGCCACGTACTTGCTATACATTTGCCACAGTCTTTGCCATGTTTCTTGCCACACTCTTGCCATATTCCTGCCACAATCTTTTCCATGTTCCCTGCCATGCTCTTGCTATAATCCTGCCATGCTCCTTATCATGTTCCCTGCCACATTCTCTGCCATACCCTTGCTATACTCCTGTCACACTCCTTACCATGTTCCCTGCCACGCTCTTGGTATACTCTTGCCCATGCTCCTTACCACGTTCCCTACCATGCTTTTGCCACGTTACATGCCATGTACTTGCTATACTACTGTCACACTCTTTGTCATGTTT
Source organism: Chionomys nivalis (assembly GCF_950005125.1). Taxonomy (NCBI): domain Eukaryota; kingdom Metazoa; phylum Chordata; class Mammalia; order Rodentia; family Cricetidae; genus Chionomys; species Chionomys nivalis. Next base: position 81,486,956 of record NC_080112.1, on the reverse strand, counting down.
CCTGCCACACTCTTTTTATACTCCTGCCAAAATCTTTAACACATTCCTTGCCACGTTCCCTGCCACGCTCTTTGCCACATTCCCTGCCATGCTCCCACCATGCTCTTGCTATACCCTAGTTACACTCCTTACCACGTTCTCTGCCATGTCTTTTCCACATTCCATGCCATGTAGTTGCTATACTACTGCCACGCTCTTTGCCATGTTTCCTGCCACACTCTTGCTACACTCCTGCCATGCTCCTTATCATCCATGTCTCCTGTCATGTTCTCTGCCACACTCTTGCTATAATCTTGCCATGCTCCTCACCACATTCTGAGCCATGTTCCCTGCCACACTCTTGCTATACTCCTTCCATCTTCCTCACTACGTTCCCTGCCTCATTCTTGCTGTATTCCTGCCATGCACCTTACCACATTCCCTGCCATGCTCTAGCCATGCTTCCACACATTCCTTTTCATGATCTTGCCATGCTCTCTGCCATGCTCCCTGCCACGTTCCCTTTCACACTCCCACCATAGTCTTGCCATACCCTAGCCACACTCTTGCTATACTCCTGCCACGCACCTCACTATGTTTTGAGTCACATTCCTTGCCATGCTTTTGCTGTACTCCTGCCACGCTTCTTACCATTTTCCCTGCCACGCTTTTGCCACGCTCCTGCCCCATTCATTTTCACGATCTTGCCATGCTCTCTGCCACACTCCTTGCCATATTCCCTGCCACGCTCTTTGCTATGTTACCTTCCACGCTCCAACCATGGTCTTGTCATACCCTAGCCATGCTCCTTACCACATTCCCTGTCATGCTTTTGCCATGTTACATGCCACATACTTGCTATACTACTGCCACACTCATTGCCACATCTCCTGCCACATTCTTGCTATACTCCTGCCTGCCACAATCCTTACCACATTCCCTGCCATGTTTCCAGCCATGCTCTTGCTATACTCCTGCCACACTCCTTATCATGTTCCCTGCCATGTTCTCTGCCACGTTCTTGCTATACTCCTGCCATGCTCCTTATCATGTTTCCTGCCATGCTCTCTGCCATGCTCTTTCTATATACTCTTGCCACACTCCTTACCACGTTCCCTGCCATGCTCTTGCCATGCTTCTCCAACATTCCTTTTCAGGATCTTGCCATGCTCTCTATCACGTTTCCTGCCATGTTCTCTCCACATTCCATGCCACTTACTTGCTATACTACTGCCATGCTCTTTGCCACATTTCCTGCCACACTCTTGCTATACTCCTGCCACAATCCTTACCACATTCCCTGCCATGCTCTTGCCATGCTCCCGCCACATTCCTTTTCACGATCTTGCCATGCTCTCTGCCATGCTCCCTGCCACACTGTTGCCACTTTTCCTGCCATGCTCCTTGCCATGTTCCCTGCCATCTTCCTGCTATATTCCTGCCACGCTCCTTACCACTTTCCCTGCCACGCTCTTGCCTCATTCCTTTCCACGCACTTGCTATACTCCTGCCATGCTCTTTGCCATGTTCCCTGCCATGCTCTTGGTATGCTCCTGCCACAATCCTTACCATGTTCCTTGCTACATTCTCTGCCACGTTCCCTGCCATGCACCCACCACACTCTTACTAAACTCCTGCCACACTCCTTACCACATTCCCTGCCATGCTCCTTGACATGTTCCCTGCCACAATCTTGGTATACTCCTGCCATGTTCCCACCCACACTCCCTGCCACGCTATTGCCACGCTCCCTGCCACGCTATTGCCATGCTCTTGCTAAACTCCTGCCACACTCCTTATCACATACCCTGCCACTTTCCCTGCCATGCTCTATGCCATGTTCTCAGCTACACTCTTGCCATGCTCCCACCATAATTTTTTTATGATCTTGCCATGCTCCTGGTATACTCCTTCCATGCTCCTTGCCACATTCCCTGCCAGGTTCCCTGCCACACTCTTGGTATACTACTGCCATGCTTTTGCCACATTCCTGCCATGTTCCCTGCCACGCTCTTGCCATGCTCCTACCACACACTTTTACTATCTTGCCATGCTCTCTGTCATGTTCTACACCATGCTCTTGCCATGCTCCTACCACACTCCTTTTCACAATCTTGCCACACTCTCTGCCATGTTCCCTGCCATGTTCTTGGTATACCCCTGCCACGTTCCCTACCACACTCTTGCTATACTCCTTCCATGCTCTTTACCACGTTCCCTGCCATGTTCTTCCTATACTCCTGCCACGCTCTTGCCACATTCCCTTTCACATTCCCTGACAAGCTCCCTGCCACACTCTTGCCACGTTCTCTGCCACACACCTTGCCACATTCCCTGCCGCACTCTTGGTATACTCTTGCCACACTCCTTACCATGTTCCCTGCCATGAACTAGCTATAATTCTGCCATGCTCCTGCCACGCTCTTACTATATTGTCACATTCTGCTATGCTCTTGCTACAGTCTTGCAATACTCCTGCCTCACTCCTGCATGATCCTGCCATGATCTTGCCATGCTCCTGCAATGATCTTGCCATACTCCTGCCATGATCTTGACACACTCCTAGCCACACTCTTGCCATGTTCCCTGTCATGCTCTTGACACGGTCCCTGTCATGCTCTTGGTATACCCTTGCCACATTTCCAGCCATGTTCCCTGCCACGCACTAGCTATTGTCCTGCCATGCTCCCATCGTGCTCTTGCTATACTTCTGCTACACTCCTTGCCATGCTTCCTACCATGATTTTGCCATGATACCTGCCACTCAGCTTCCACATCCCTGTCACTCTCTTGACATGAACTGGCCACGATCTTGCCATGTTCCCTGACATGCTCTTTCCACGTTCCCTGCCATACTCTTGCCATGTACCCTGCCACGTTCCCTACCAAGCTCCCTGCCATGATCTTGCTATGCTCCTGCCACTAACTTGCTATAGTCCTGCCACACTCACTGCCATGCTCTTGCCATGTTCTCTGTCACAGTATCTTCCATGCTCTTGGTATACTCCTGCCATTCTCCTTGTCGTGTTCCCTGCCATGCTCTTGGTATACTCCTGCCATTCTCCTTGCCATGTTCCCTGCCATACTCTTGGTATACTCCTGCCATGTTCCTTATCACATTCCCTGCCACAGTCTTGCCACATTCCCTGTCATGCTCTTAGTATACTCCTGCCGTGTTTCCTGCCACGATCTTAACATGATCTTGACATGCTCCCAGCCACACTCTTGCCATGCACTTGCTATACTCCTGCCACATTCCTTGCCACATTCCCTGCCACTCTCCTGCCATGCTATTGCCACTCTCCCACCACTCTCCTGCCATATTCTTGCCATGCTCTTGCCACTTTCCTACCACACTACCTACCATAATTTTGCCACACTCCCTGCCATGATCTTGCTACACTTCCTGCCATGATCTTGCTATATAGTCCTGCCACGCTCTCTGCCACGCTCCTACCACATTCCCTGCCACTCTCCAGCCACCCTCCTGCCACGCTCTTGGTATACTCTTGCCACACTTTTTGTCATGTTCCCTGCCACACTCCCAGCCACACTCTTGCCACAATCTTGCCACACTCCCACTCCCAGCCACACTCTTGCCACGCACTTGCTACAATGCCATGCTCCCTGCCCCTCTTGCCACTCTCCTTTCCACACCCCCTGCCACACACTTGCTATAGTCCTGCCACGCTCCTGCCATACTCTTGCCACATTCCCTGCCACCCTCTTTCCACATACTTGATATACTCCTGCCATGCTCCCTGCCACGCTCTTGATATACTCCTGCCATGCTCCCTGCTACACTCTTGCCACACTTTCTATACTCCTACCATGTTCCCTGCCATGCTCTTGCCATACTCCAGCCACACTACTGCCATGTTCCCTGCCATGCTTTTTACATACTCTTGCTGTGCTCCTGCCATGTTTCTGCCACACTTCTGTCATGCCACCTGCCATGCTCCTGCCACTCTCCAGCCACGATCTTGCCATACTCCTGCCATGCTCCCTGCCATGCTGCTGCCACTTTCCATATGAAGTTGAGTATTGTTATTTCAAGGTCTGTGAAGAGTTTTGCTGGGATTTTGATGGGCATTGCATTCAATCTGTAGATTGCTTTTGGTAAGATTGCCATTTTTATTCTGTTAATTCTGCCTACCCAAGAGCATGGGAGATCTTTCCACTTTCTAGTGTCTTCCTCAATTTCTTTCTTCAAAGATTTAAAATTCTTGTCATGCAAGTCTTCCACTTGTTTGGTTAAAGTTATTCCGAGATATTTTATGCTATTTGTGGCTATTGTGAAGGGTGTTATTTGTCTGATTCTTTCCCAGCCCTTTTATCATCTGTGTACAGAGGGCTACTGATATTTTTGAGTTAATATTGTATCCTGCTACATTACTGAAAGTATATATGAGTTGTAGAAGTTCCTTGGTAGAATTTTTGGAATTGCTTATGTAAACTACCATATCATCAGCAAACAGTGAGTTTGACTTCTTTTCTGATTTGTATCCCCTTGATCTATTTTGTGTTCTTATTGTTTTAGCTAGGACCTCAAACACTATATTGAATAGATATGGAGAGAGTGGACAAACTTGTCTTGTTCCTGATTTCAGTGGAATCGTTGGGAATTTCTCTCCATTTAGTTTGATGTTGGCTGTTGCCTTGCTGTATATTGCCTGTTCTATCTTCTAAGTGATTTAAATTGTTATAATTACACAATTCCACTATCTCCTTAAGTAATATATAATTTTACAATAGTATAGCTAACCAAGTTTTCTTTTACCTACATTGGCATGGAATCTTTTCTAACACTTCATTTTTTAACCTACTTGTTTCTTTAAATCCAAAGTATTTCTTGTAAAAATTATAACTAAATCTTTTTTTTTAGTGTATTCAGGTCTGGAAGATGGAGCTGTGAGTAAAGACCTAACTTGAGTTTGATTCCTAGGACCCACATGGTGGAAGGAAAGAACTGACTCTTGCCAGTTGTCCTCTGACTACCACCCTCTACATACACACTAAAGGCAAAAATGTAAAAAAAGTATCCATTATGTTTAACATTGTATTTTAATGGAGTAATCTTTTTATAATTACTCAAAAGAGTCACTTCTGGATTTGTAAGTCCTTTTTTTGTACTTCATTAATTTCTTTTGCACTTTGTTAATTTTCTAAAAAACATTTAGTGTATATTATTATTGTAGGTTCTTTGAATCAGGGATTATGAGACTGAGTTGAAATTTAATAAAATTCTCTCTTTCCTTCAAAACACAAAAAGAGAGGGTGGAGGGAGGGACACACACACACACACACACACACACACACAGAGAGAGAGAGAGAGAGAGAGAGAGAGAGAGAGAGAGAGAGAGAGAGAGGAGAGCATTCCCATAGAAACACAAAACAGGAAATTAAATTCACTTAAATTCCAAGAAGTCACTTCAGTTGGTGGAGGTTGGAATAACAACAATCAGTCTTCATGTCTTCATTTCAACAATCTGAGTCGAAGTCTACTTAAAACATAAAGCCACAGTACATTACGGACAAAACAGTTATTGATCGACCAGGCTTCAATAAACTACTTCAACAAACACAAGCTGTAATCAAGCTGTAATTTCTAGATACCTGCTAGAAAACTCAAAGGGAGATAGGTAGGTAGCTGACACCACATGCATAGCTACATTTAGCCAAAATTAACAGCAGATTCTAATCAGACTCTCCTGAAGTTGTAAAGATTGAAATACTCACTTCAGATGGTTTTTACTACATAGCTACTATGAAGCTAGAAGACGTGTTCTTGCTGCTTCTTATCTTGCAGCCCATCCTTGTTTGTTTATAAACGTTGACATATAGTATGTGAATTGATATTTCAGATTTATTCAGGGATGGTTTTGGAGAAAATCCACTTTTCTACTGCCTAATTGCTGAAGCACCCAGTCAACAGACAGAATTGGGTAAATATTTCTCCTCCAGTTTAATCTAAAATATATTTTCTGTATCTGAAAGCAGAATTAACAGCTAATAAATACAAAATGTGTAAATAGTATTAAGCACAGGTGTACAATATGCAAACATGGTATACTTTTAAATAACTGTTATGCCACTCTGCTTATAAAAGCATTAAAAATTATAAGAATGCATATCTAATCATACTTTCTTTTAAATGCTATTTTATAAGAAAAGTATTTTCTACATTATAAATTTATGTACTGATAATTTGTCCAGCAACCACTTATTACTTTAATAGTTAAAACAGCAAATAAACTTTTAAATTCTATTTGAAGAAATATAACTTTTTGTGAATGAAAGCATTAGCCTTTTTGCCCCTTTCTTCTCCCCAGAAGTAAATACTATTGGATTTGCCATGTACTACTACACATATGACCCCTGGGTTGGTAAAACGCTTCACCTAGAGGATTTTTACATCAGTGAAGATTACCAAGGTAAAACTACAATCAGTAGTATTTACAAACATTTGAAAGTTTCTAAGTTCCATTTTAATATAAAGACTATAGATACGATTTTAAGATATTCAGATAACTAATTTCTATTTCTTGAACTGGATCAAGATCCTAGTACAGTGAAGACTCAACTACAAGTTAGAAAGTATTTCAATAGTATTCATCAAGTAAGCTATGCTATCTCCAACTACTATTTTTATCTGTAATAATAGACATAGTTAAGAAATATAACCTGTTCTATGAAAGCAGTGATGGCCAGCCTGGTGACATAAACCTTTTATTCCAGTATTTAGAAGATGTAGAGGAAGGTAGAGCTCTGTGAATTCAAGTTCCAAGCCATCCAACAATAGATGGTGAAACCATTTCTCAAGAAGAAGAAAGAATACAAAGACAAAAATTCATTTATTCACTACGGATTTTAAGATAAAGCTAATCTCTTCTGTATTACCATTGTCGCCATGTTCCAATAAGATAAACGATAATTTAAAGCATTCATGAGTTCAGTTCCAACACATGATATTATGTATATAGCACAATATATGGCAACCATAAACAGAGTTTGATCTTTTATTGCTTTAAAATTAAATGACTACTTATGTGAAAAACTTCAATTTACAGCCTTATTTAACAATGTCTATTTCATAGGTCTGGGTATTGGAGGTGACATGCTAAAGAAACTAAGTCAGGTATGTATTATAGTTAGTATTAATAGTCTACATGTTATCCTTTTCTTCATCAAGTGTTCTTTAACAGGGCAAAGATTATGTAACTAATCTAACTAATTAAATATAACACCAGGACTTGTTCATTTGGTAAAGTGCTTGCCGTGTAAACATGAGAATCTGAATTCAATTTTCAGAACCCACATAAAAAGTCAGGAGTGGTGATACACACTTTTATGTCGGCAATGGTGAGGGGAGAGGTGGAGACTTGGAACTTTTGTGCTCACTGGCCGCCACCCTAAGCTACTTAGTGAAATTTAAGGCCAGTTAGAGACTTTGCCTCAATCAAAAAGTGGAGAGCACCTTAGGGATAACAGCTGGAGTTGCCCTCTGCTCATCACATGCATGCACACACACACATCCCAAACCCATATGAACATGTGCATTCACATACACAAAACATTTTTGCAAGATGCATTTCAAATATTTAATAAAGTGGATCTTCAAGTTGAAAAATCAGATTCTGTAAGTTATATTTAATTAAATTTTATTCCTATATAATGTACACACTATATGTGTTTTTTACCATCAAGGAGAAGTAAGCATGAAGGAGAGTAGAAAGCAATTTTACTCATAAAATAGATCCACAATGTGACTCACAATGGTATAAAAGATTCTTTTTGTCCAAAAATACCCATAGTATTTTGAATTATTATATACATATAGTATTATATGTAGACAATGACTATATTGTCAAATAAGGACAATATTTATTTGTTTTAAAACAGATAGCCATCAACACCCACTGCAGCGCCATGCAATTTCTTGTCGTCATTTGGAATCAGGACTCTGTTGAGTACTACAGTCGCCTAGGGGCTTTAGACCTTTCCTGTGAGGAAGGCTGGCATTTGTTCAGATTTAACATCGAAGATCTCCTGGGACTTGCAGAGGAAGAATGAAAACACCTAGTAACAACTCATCCAAAGATAGGCCTCAACATTTGAATGTCACCTTAGAAACATCGCTTTGACATTAAATGTTGTGAAATAAAGCAAGTGAGCAAAATACTCTTGTAGATATTTGGCTTTATAGATTTTTTTAAGATACAATCAATTCTTCATTATCCAAACTAAACACTAAAGTCTAGTAAAAGTTCTAACAATCTAATTGATTTCATCACTCAAAAACTACTTACACTGGACTTCAAGTTTTTAGTAACTATATTTCATGAAATGTACAATGGTGATATTTTCATATTTTAACATAATTGAAATTAAGGTAAGCACAATTCTCAAATAGAATTTTCTTAAGGATTTAGGTTTTATATGTGATGAAGTATGGGTATATGTAAATAGAAATAGGTAGGTATGAGGTTTATAATTCATTTCCTATAGTGATGCTAAGTTCTGAAGACATTACTTATGAAAAACGCATGATTCTTTATCTTGAGCATTCAGTACCATTGCCTCTTTGCTACTGTTCCATAAGTAATTCCATCCCTGAACATCTAGAGCTCTTTGGTTATAGTTAGAGAAGATACCACGTTCAACACTTTTATTTGTATATGTTTCCATCCTTCCTGGTACAGTTGCTTTATAAAGCTCCAAGTATTTTGGGATTATGTAACCATCTAGAACTATCATAAATGGGTGAGTTCCTGATATACATCCGTCATACCCACCAAGGATATTTGCCTGTTAGAAAACACTTATTTAAAAATTTGTGTGGTTTATAATATTTATATGTACCAAGGACACAGTGTTGCAGTGAATTAATAAATTCTATTTGGAGGATGGAAAAGGTAACAGTAAAATTATACTTGAAGGTTAGGTAGGATGTAAGAATGTAGAGTGAAACAAGACAAAGGGACATACTGAGAGAAAATAGCACAGGCAGAAAGAGCAAACATGTTCATTAAACAAATGGAATGTCATAAATGTACATTTGAAGGAAGGTGTCTAAGAAGCAAGATTAGAATTAGAATATAAAATAGTAGTAAGTTTTCATTTGACTCTACAGGCAATGGTAAGCTTCTGAAGTTTTCATTGAGACATCAACTTAATAGTCAAAAAGATGACTGTCACAAAATGAAAGATGAGCTATAAGAATCAGGTAATATACATTTAAATCAAACTCATTCATTTCTAAACTTTGATATTCTGCCTTCCTCACCACGAGTAAAAATATTCATTTTCTACCTTCTTATAGTGAAGACTGTGGCTATATGGGTTCTGGTTTAGTTATACACAGAAATCTGATGAAAAGGACTCAGGTGTACTCTTTGCACACTGTACACCTGTGGTATGTCTTCCTATTTTGGATATGTAGCATGCTCCCTGGAGGTACAAGTTATTTTGTGACTCTGAAATATGCTAAGGAGATCAGTGTGGAAAATCTAGGTCTTGATGTCACCAAGGAAATACTGTATTATACCTATACCTGTAGCCAGAAGCTTTTATCTGTCTAGCTTGGTCCAGTTTTTCTCTGACCTGCTGGTCCCCATAGCTATCTATAAAATAATCATTCAGAGGCTTAATGTTAATTATAATTTCTTCGCTGATGGCTCAGGCTTATTACTGACTAGCTCTTACACTTAAATCAACTAATTTCTAATAATCTGTGTATCACCACAAGGCTTCATGGTATTACCTGTTCTCTAGTACATCTTTTTGCTCCAGCAGCTCACTGGCATTTCTCCAACTCTACCTTCTTTTGGCCTATATCTCTGCTTGGATTTCCCACATATCTATATTGTACCCTGCCCTAGGCCAAAACAGCTTTATTCATCAAACAATAAAAGCAACACATACTGTCAGTGTTCAAAAGGACATCCCACATCAAATGCCACCTTATCTGGTTTTAAATGTATTACTTGTTTAAGCTCTTTACCTGGTTCACATCCAAACAAAACCCATCTGAAGTAAGGTTGACAGTGTGCAGATTAGCCAGTAAGTTATTGTGATATCAGGAGAGTGAAGATAAAGATGTAATAAGAAAATGATAGAATTAGGAAAGGGAGAAAAATTGATTTGAGAATAAGAAATTGAGAAGTTATTTAGTTTTAGACACAATGACATTGAAATACCTTTGAAATGTTGAATCGATATAGTCATTAGAAATATAGGTTGGTCTGCTGTACTAGAGAAAGATTGAGGCTATAATATGAATAGTAACTTAGAAATGGTGGCTGAAGCCAGAAGCTGGTAAAATAAAAATGAAAGCATATAGAGAATGAGATAAGATCACAAAGAATGGAAGCTGAGAAGTCTCAGGCTTTGAAACATTTAGAGCAACAGAAGCAGGAAGAGTAACAAGAAATGCAGGGATAACAGAATACAAAGGAGGAGTAAGTCTCAAGAAGGGAATGGTGAACACTGATTAACAACCTAAGAATTCAAGTAAATATAGAAGTTATGAGGTTCCAAGTTCAAGAAAAGTTAAAAGAGAGGAAGCTAGACAAGGAATCGATTACCCTTCTCTACATAAAAACTAAACTGATTACAAAAGTAAAATTAAAATGATAGCATAAAACTAGTTGTGTATCTGGCATTGTATCTGAAAACCTAATACATCAAAGCAGCTCTAATTCTCAGTGAGTTCTCAGATGTTCTTTGAGTATCTTGGTTCTAATTTTACTTTTAATATGCTTAAATCTTGAAATTGTTGTTTACAAATGTAGGTGCTGTCACAAAGAAATGTCATGAATGGTGCTATCATGAAGTGAAGGATATTGGAATTTAAGAAAATGGGACCTATAAGTCTATTAAAGAGAAATGAACTCTTTTTTCTTTAAGATCAGTATCAAATTTCAGCTCCATGCTGACCATTGAAAATGGTCAGGGAAAAATTATGTTGACTGGAAATGGAGTTGCAAATGCACAAAAAAATATTTTGCAGAAGTCTTAAAATCTGTGTGCACATTCTTGTGTTAAATTTAAAAAGCAAGGTTACATAATTTTTGAAGATCAGGGAACTATGTATAGCTAACATGACAACATGGTATAATTTCAGTTTCTTTTGGAACACTGTTATAATTTGACAACTTGTATTGATAAGTTGATTTTTACCTTGAAAATGCATGTGTGTGTGTGTATGTATGTATGTATAACTTAAATAAGAAGTTAAATACCTGAAACTGCCAAGTCTGTAGTTTTCATTATCAAGTTCTGGCATGAATTTTGTATGTGATATCATAAAAGACTTGATAATGTCTCAAAAATCACATTGTTTTCAACATTTGGCCTTGAATCACCTTACTTCTGAAAGTAAATACTGCCATATCAAAATCAACATTTTTAAGGAATTTTTGTTAGCTGGTGATAGTTTAACACTTTGGGTCTTATAAAATTCAGGTTTAAAAATTCAAGTATGGACTGAGCAAGTTGTATTTATATATTTAGGAACACACACACACACACCAACATCCATACCCACCCATACTTGCCTAACAACTAATGAAAAAGAGATCATCACATTGACAGAGAGCAAGGAGGGATATATGAGATTTGCAGATAGGAAAATGGAGGGGTAACTATGAAAATTATAATTTCAAGATTGTTTGAAATAATTAAAATATATTAACTTTTTAGATTTTATTTTTTATTTTTCTCTGCTTTTAATTTTTTGAGATTATAATTACATCAGTCCCCCTTTCCTTTCCTCCCTCAAAATTCTCCCATGTACCACTCCTTGTTCTTTTTCAAATTTGTGGCCTCTTTTCTCATTAATTGTTCTTACATACATATACATATTCCTAATATGTAAGTCCAAGTTGCTCAGTCTGTATAGTGTAACTTGTGATTTCAGGGTTGACCATTTGGTATTGGATAACCAATTTGTGTGCTCTTCCCTGAGGAAAACTATTTCTCCTGCTCTCATCATCCTTCATTGCTTGTAGTTCTTTGGGTTGAGTTGATGCCTTCTGGGCTTTTCCCTACCAGTTTGCCATGTCTACTGTTTCCTTGTTCCATGCATCTACACAATGTATTCTGACCTTATCCATCCACCACTACTTCTCCAACTCTACTTTATGCTCTCTACTCAATCTCCCTCCTAACTTCACATCACATTATTTTTTAATGCTGACTCTAATTAATGCTGCTCATATGCACATGGCTATAGGTCATCCAGTGGGGCTTGAGCAACCTACCAGGGGCCACATACCCAATAGAAAGTGACTCTAAGCCGGGCGGTGGTGGCGCACGCCTTTAATCCCAGCACTCGGGAGGCAGAGGCAGGTGGATCTCTGTGAGTTCGAGACCAGCCTGGTCTACAAGAGCTAGTTCCAGGACAGGCTCCAAAACCACAGAGAAACCCTGTCTCGAAAAACAAAAAAAAAAAAAAAAGAAAGTGACTCTATTTGTTAGCAGCATTCAGTGGGTCATAGCTCCTTGGATAGGGGGTAGGACCTCAACATGGAGTGGCAGGAGCTCTCCTATCTGAGCTGGAATTTTGACTGGCTTGATCTTGTACATGACACTATCCATTTTAAATACTTAAAAGTGTTCATGAGTGTACATGTAAGTGTATACAATAATGTGTGAGTGTGGGCACATCTATACTACAAGAACATGTGTAGTGACCAAAACTTGAGACACATTTCTTGTTCTTCACTATTGCAAACATGAGCCTCCTACCCCAGAAACTTCTGAGGGTCCTCCTATCTCCACAGTCTTCTTGTAAGAGGGTAGAAATATTGAGATTACAGAGGTGCACTGATGCACTTGGTATTACTTGGCTTCTAGAGATTTAGACTCAGGTCTTCATGCTTTCATGATAAGCCTTTGTCCCACTAGACCATCTCAGCCCCATTTTAACGACTGCACATACAAAATCTCTTGGTGTGCTATGCAAAGACACTTCATGAGATATACATTTGATGAAGTAATTTCATTGTCTTGTATTAATTTTAGAAATTCCTGTCTTTTATGCCCCACTGCTGGGACACTGTCAGTAACTATACTAAACATGTTGACACTAGATAAGGAAAATTCTTTTAACATATGCATTGCTGCTTCATATCTCTTCATTTAGTTTGACCCTTGAATGTCCCTAAAGAAGTCATTTCTCCAATGAAATTATATTTGTCATCAGTTCCATCATCAACATATCAAATTAAACCACATCTGTAGTATGAGTGCTATTATCCACCTCTAACACATAAAATTTACAATCAGTGCTTCTACTCCCAAACTTCTTTCAATAGATTTTCCCATTTGCCAATCTGCCTAATTGAGGTCTCATGAGGTCTATTTATTTAGAACTAGCTCTCCCTTTCTAAGGGTGTTATATTTGTCATACTCTCTACACATTGCTTAAGAAACTCACTATAAATGAATGGTTTTAGTTTTGCTATTAAATAAGCTGTCAAAAACTAGCTATTGCAATATAACAATATAATTCATATGAGCTATAACTTAAAACCTAAATTTGTTGAGAAGACAGGTTTTTTTCAGTTCTTCTGTTTTGCCCTTAACATACAGTCCTTGACCTGAATCCAAATTTGCAGCATGGTTTTGCATATATGCCCTTTCCAAATTACAGTCATTGAAAGCTCATATGAATACAGAATACCTTACTCTTTGCCTTAACAAAAAACATTTATTTTCACTGAACAATCTTCCTTAATTTATAATCTTTCTATTAGTGGTTTACTCTTTTTGGAGATATTGTAGAAGCCATGGTAGAAAAAAATTATAAGGGGCTTTAATCCCAATACTAAGGAGGCAGATGCAGGTGGATCTCTGAGTTCGAGGACAACATGGTCTAAAAGTTAGTTCCAGGATAGCCAGGACTGTTACATAGAGAAACTCTGTCTAATAATAATAATAATAATAATAATAATAATAATAATAATGGACTCTGTTTACTTAAAAACACTTACTTAGCTGGGTAGTAGTGGCACACGCCTTAATCCTAGCACTTGGAAGGCAGTGGCAGGCAGATCTCTGCAAGTTTGAGGCCAGCCTGGTCTACAGAGCAAGTTCCAGGACAACCAAGGCTGTTATACAGTAAAATCCCGTCTCAAAAAACAAAACAAAAAATATTTATCATGTGTGCACATAAGCATGTCACTGCCTTGTGTGCAGGTCACAGGATAACCTGTAAGATTCAGTTCTCTCATTGCACCATGTGGCTCTGAGGGCTCTAATTCAGGTCATTTGGCTTCAGGGAAAACACTTTTACTTGCTAGGCCATCTCTCCAGCTTTGTGCTTACTTGATTATGAAACTCAATTGACAGTGAAGCAGAAAACAAGGTGTGCATCAACATGCTAGAAGCTGATGCAGGAAGAAAGGCAGGGCTTATTGTAAAGCACTCCAGGCAGTGTGTTATCAGTGACTGAGGTATGAAGCATCCTTAATAATCAAACAATACTTGCCTGTCTCCTAAATATCTAACACCTAATGGCTATAATGGTCACTAAAGTATTATTGATAATCAATGTGTTTTACTTCATTTACACATTAATAGCACTTTAAATATGTACAGAAATTAAAGGAAGAAAGTCAAAAGACAGTTTGAGGGAAGAGGCTGTTATGTTTTTTTTTTTTTTGTATTGTGCTTTAGGATTTTCTTTAAAAAAAAAAAAACACGAAATCCATTTACCACTTGAGGGATAGAACTGAAGAGAAACCGAAGACTGAAGTTTAAACAAGATGAAATACAGTACTGTAAAAATGGAAAATCAGGGATCTGAGATGAAACACAAGTCTTAGGAAAGGGTGTAAAGAACACAGTGCAAAGAGTAACTCAGGAAGGTAGGTGATTGGACATGAATGGTCGGATCTAAGAATTGTACATTTTTGCTCGATGAAATAGGAAAGATGATGTTGATGGGTTTATGAGGCCTGAGAGGAATAAAACAGAAAAAAACACAACACCAAGGAAGCAGTATCAAAGTTGGTAAGCAATACTAGGACAATGTAGTATACAGTCCTTTTAAACAGATGTTTTCAGGCATTTAAGAATAGTTAAACTAAATAAAACAAAGACATATATCCAAGTTCATGTGCCATAAAATATGGATATTTTATTTCAGCTCTGGGGAAAAAAAAACCACATCCTTCTATCCACCACTCTAAGTTAACTGAGAATAAACTGGGAAAACTGAAGCAGATTCACATGTATAAATATGTATATTTGCATATGCATATTTTCATATTTTAGTCTTACTGATGTTCATATCTTCACCTTATTTTGCTTTCTAATAAATTCTCTTACAAGTCACATATATTCTCCTAGTACTTCTACTTCAGTTGCCTTATTAATCTCTTAATATTACTTGTGTTGTATTCATTAATTTGTGTTTTAACCACTTGCATCATTGGCCAAACTGTTTATTTGGAATTAAACATGGGAACATGTAGAGTCATGCTGTCAGTTACCCATCCATTACATGATCTTTCACCATTGTTTCCCACTTGGTACATCTTGCGGATCTCTCCACAGGCTCCCACTGTAGTCCATTTCAGCTTCTAGTGCTGTACATATCTTTATCTTCTGGATGAGACTGCCCATGATCCATGAGGTTGGGGTCAGGTAGAAACTGTGTAGTGGCTGATGAAGTATTAAAGTGAAAAAGAAGACATTTATATTTGGTATTAGGAATATAGAAATGAGCAAAACAAAATCTCAACATGAGCCTCACATGGGTGAGATAAACAAGTAAAATACATAGTACATTCTATGATGGTTAGGTGTTGCACAGAACACGAAATCACAGAGGGACGCATGAAATGTTGGGATAATTTCTAATTTTATATAATGTGTCTTAGAAAGGGTTTCCTGAAAGGTGATATTTGAGCAAAGAATCGAGGGAGATGCAGACATGTGCTCTGTAGATATCTGTGAGAAGTGACTTCCAGGATGAGCTGAAGGCAAGGAAGTGTGAGGCCCCAATACGACATGGCTAGAATACAGTAGACAAATAGGTGTCGTGTCGGTGAGTGAGAGAAGAGAAACTCACGGTAGTTCAGGGTCACCATAAGTAGACGAATGACATAACTGTGTTTAATCAGAGAAGTTTTACCTAAGTAAAAGAGACTATATAGGAAGAAAGAACTAGGCATAGCAGGTAAGAAGCCATTGCTTTGCTCCCTGAAGGATGGTGACATTTAAGAGAATTGTGAGAAGGGGCTATACCTTAAATAATTCTGAAGATAAAATGGACAGGATTTCCTAAAGGGGCTGACTGTTTAACTTGAGAAACTAGAAAAATTGAACTGACATTTATTGAGACAGGAAAAAAAATGTGATAGAGTTCACAGGAAGACTTAACTGGTTTATAGCAGCTCCAGCTACATAGCATTGAAAACCATGGAGTTAGGTAGCATTATATACAGCCAGATAAGGTACAAGAAAGGCAACTCTTTGGGATACTGTAACCTTTTCAGGTTAAGATTAAGAGACTATTAACAGAGATGTTAACAAGAAGGAAAAAAGAGTAAGAGATATCTTACATGCCAAGTGAAGTGATCATTTCAAAAATGAGGGAGTCTAAACTGTATTATGGTTACTGATGCGTTTCACGTGTTTGAGCTTGAGAACTTATTCTTAGATTTGATAATGTGACTTAATAGTCAGCTTGACAAATTAATTGTGTGCCAGGCAAGATAGAGTTCAATGCACCACACATGTTTGGGGTTACGTAGATATAAGTCACATTGCATACTGACCTATGTTAACTAATTTGCGTACATGCACAGTGGTGTTTCCACCATGGTGAAATCATCTAATGTAATGGCACATTCATCAGAATTTGTCCCTGGCATTAAGTAATGTTTGTCTGAATTATTCACATTTGGCAGATAAGGAGATTTTAATTTAGAGAGATTAATTTGACTATTATAATTCAGTTGCTAAGTGGGGAAGCCAGAGTGACTAGTCTTGTCAAGACTCCTACAGAGGCCTGGACTTTCTGAAAATGGAGGTTAGTATAGTAACAACATCACACACTTACTTTTAGCATTAGATAAGATAATGGGAGCAACATAACACATATACTACTTTGTGCATGGTAAGTAAGCAAGAAATAACAAAATAGTAAAAGCACTTCTATTATTGATTAGAAATGGAAGTTTACTTAGAAAAAGATAAGGGTTAGGGTACTTAAGATAGCAAAAGTAGTCATGTAGTCAACAACATAAGTTTAAATTTTCTAGTCTCTGAAAAGTACATCTACTAATTCCTTCTATTTTTTTTTAATTTTTTTCCAATGTCTGAATCATTTTTAAATGATTTTATTAATTTGGAGAACCATAGATTTTGCTCACAGAATATTTTCAGCTTTATAATTTAAAACAAGGGAAGAGCCAGGTGGTGGCAGCGCACGCCTTTAATCCCAGCACCAGGGAGGCAGAGGCAGGGGGATCTCTGTGAGTTTGAGGCCACCCTGGTCTACAAGAACAAGAGCTAGTTACAGGGCAGGCTTCAAAGCTATAGAGAAACGAAAAAAAAAAAAAAACAGTGAACACAATGATTTATATTATGTCTGTATTTCCAAAAACATTTTATATTTTACAAAGTGTGCCACTTATATATGAAATTATGAACAAATATATTTAAAAAATCAGGTCATGAACACTACCCATGATATTAATACTGTTCATCATACATTAGGGATTTTTTCATCTGAGGTCCTTTTAGGGGGGGACTATG
The DNA here is from genome assembly GCF_950005125.1 of Chionomys nivalis. NCBI lineage: Eukaryota > Metazoa > Chordata > Mammalia > Rodentia > Cricetidae > Chionomys > Chionomys nivalis. The sequence goes on along the minus strand of NC_080112.1, from coordinate 81,469,205 downwards.
ATATAGACAAGTTTTTTAATCTCTAAAAAATTAGATATTTTATTCAGTAGTAAATGTAGGTGACAAACCACAAGAATATTATGCTTACATTTTTATTGCCAACAGAAATATTAAATGTTTTCATATTACCTTACAGATTATATTTTCAAATGGTACTACTTGAAAATTACAGTAGGCATTAATTCTGTTGCTAGATAATATTTTTAAATATCTAAATACAATAATATATTACTACATATTTGATTTTCATTTGAAAACTTTTGAAATGGCCTAAAAGAGGGTAAAGAAATGCTAATGGTTTTGTGCTTGTCAGCTTTTCTCAAATGTATCTTCACTGCCACCTGGTGGCAGCAACTGCTCAATAATGTGAAAAGTTTTTTGAACTTTTTTTTTTAATTCCTTGAAAATTTCTTTAAATTTTTCTTTATTTTTGAGAATTTTGTTAAATCGAATTTTTAGATTTTTGGTACTTTATTTATATCATTTCCACTCTTTCCCCCTAACTCCTCCCATGTTAACTCCACTCTCAACTTCATAACCTCTTCTTTACTATTGGTACATATATACATACATACATAATTTTCCTATCTTCTTTCAGTGAAAATTGTGGCTATATAAATTCTGGCTTAGATATATATAGAAATCTAAAGAGACTCTAAGAAAGCAATTACTGTTATGAAACTTCAGAAATACACACACACAACATAGTCCATTATTGTTCATATGTATACATGTTTAGGCCTAACCACAAGGGATCAGATAACCTGTCATGGGGCTTGTCCCTGGGGAAAACAGATTTTCCCTTTTTCAGTAGCCATTGATTGGCTACTATGTCCCATCCAAGAGTAGGGAGAATTTCTTATATGTGCACAGTGATATATGAGAATTATCTGCCTCCCATTTCCTACCCCTGTATCTTCCAAAACATACTGCTAACTTCATATCAATATTACTATTGTTATTATTAACATTATTATTATCATTCTCAGTTATCATAAATGGTTGTTTGTGTGTATATCGGCATACCACATGCATGCCTGGTATCCACCAAAGCCAGAAAAGGGCATGGGATCCCCTGTAAATGGAGTTATAGACAGTAATGAGCTGTCATGTGGGTGCAAGGCATCAAGCCTGGGTAATCTTTAAGAGAAGTCAATGCTCTTAACCACTGAGCAAATTCTCCAGCCCTTTTATTTATTTTTGATAAACCACTAAGTGCTGTTCATGCTTCCCATATGTGCATGTTTAGGGCTATCTACTAAAGCATAAGAAACCTATCTATCATCAGTAACCTTCAGAAAGGGATATGATGTATCATAATCATAGCCACTCCCCACTCCCTCCCTTTAGCTTCTGGCCCTTCCCCTGATATGACTCCCTTCCCATTTCAAACATTTCATATCTTCTCTCTTTCCCTCACCCCCTTCCTTTCCTTCAAACAATCCACTGAATCCAATTAATGTTTCTTGTATGGGCATAGCTTTGGGGTTCTCCACTGGGGCATGGACAACCTGCCAGTGGTCACCCCTTCAACAAAGGTGTATTAAGCAGAGATATTAGTAGGATGTGACAAATAATTACATGTGTTTTCTGCATTCAGATTTGCTTCACAGTGTGTGCTATAACATGAGGGCCTGCTTGTTGGGGCTTCTGTCCCGCCCGGTCCCCCAGCCATTTAGTCCCAGAGAAAATCACAGAGAGTCTGCATTAATTATAAACTGACTGGCCCATTAGCTCAGTCTTCTTATTAGTTCTTGTAGCTTATATTAACCCATTATTCTTATCTAAGTTAGCCACATGGCTCGGTACCTTTCTCAGTGGGGTAGATCACATCCTGCTTCTTCGGTGGTCTGGGCAGGAATGGGGAGCAATGGGCTTCCTCCTTCCCAGAATTCTCCTGTTCTTATCACACTGCCTCTACTTCCTGTCTGATTGACCTGCCTATACTTCCTACCTGGCCAATCAGCATTTATTTAAAACATGATTTACAGAATACAGACAATTCTCCCATACTAGGTGTGAATTTCCTAAGTCCTCTAACATCTCTACTTAATTTACATTCCTATCCACAGTCTGATCAAAGCCTTGGTTCACTCTAATTAGAAAGGTACTTCTACCTTTAGAACTTTGATCCTCAGAAATTCTTAAAATGCTGAACACACAGAATTACCTGTGGAATTTTCTTATAATTTATCTGAATAGAGGCTTCACTCAGAACTGAAAAGGCTGAAGCAAGAGGACTCCTAGCAGTACAAGGTTACTCTGGATTGCATAATGAGACCCTGTGTCAGGGTATGTGTGCATGAGAGAGAGAGAAAGAGAGAGAGAGAGAGAGAGAGAGAGAGAGAGAGTTAGTTTAACCCTCGCAGCAAACATGTGAGAACTATTATTCTCTCTTTTTTTTTATTTTTGTGGATGATGAAACTGAGTTACGGATAGCAAAACTGAACATAAATGATGGTGAGTATCTTGCTCCAGGTAATAGAATTATTCAAATACTGGGTTTGGTACTTATTTTCAAGTCTTATCCTAAAACCTGTGATCATAATCACCACCATTTCCCATGTCATGGAACTTGGTGATTATATGTGAAATGGAGAAATGATAAATTCTAAGGTTGAGATAATTAACCTTCAAAAATATTCTGTTACACTTAAACCCTAACCACCAATGTGATGGTATTAGGAGGCAAGACCTCTGGGAGGTAATTGGGATTAGATGAGGTGATGAAGTCCTTATGAATGGAATTTGTATCCAGTGAAGTGTCCTCACAATCTACTTGGTTCTCTTTGTCATGTGAGAGATTCAAGACCCCAACTGTTTAAATGCCAGAAGTGTGCCTTCATATGAACCTGGCCATTCTGGCACCCTGATCTTGAACTTACATTCTCTTGAATGAAAACAATGCAGTCTATATTATTCTTATTTATAGCAGCATGAACTAAGAGATATAATGATCATAAGTATCACTGGTATGCCTTTCCCACTGCAAGTCTCCTTAGAAGGCTCTTTATATACCACATCATCCAAGACAGGAAAGGTGTTCCAGATCATAGGTGGATAAGGAAAAATATTAGGTGAGAATGGTTTGAATTCTACTTTAAGCTGTATTTTGTTTCACCTTCGCCAAGATAGTTGAGAACTGACAAGACATTTAGAAAAAGGATGGCATATATTATATTCTTTATAAATATGCTCAACTGTAGGTTACTCAGAGAAAGTCTAAAAGTTGTATAACTTATCTTGATTAGAAAGGAAAGACGGAAGAATAGCCAAATCAGATTTTGCTATTTGATGACAACTCTTCTTGTTCTTATACTATTGTTATTAGAATCTTGCTCTTTGGGGACAGGGTCTTGGTATGTAGCCCAGACTAGAATAGGAACTCACTAGATAAGTAAGAGCCCATACTGGCTTCCAAGTCCCAAATCTTCTGTTTCAGTTTCCCAACTGCTTGGGTTGTAGGCATGACCTATGCTCTACGGCCAAATGGAGATTGAGAGAGGAGTAGGAGGAAGAGGAAATTAGAGACTAAATTCTGGTTTTATATGAGAAGAACTATGCACAATGGAAAGAGGCTGGACTGTGGCATCAGGAAGATGAGCTAGAAATATGGCGCTGCTACTGACAAATTGCATATTTTTTTAAAAAAAAAAAAGCTGCTTACTTATGTTGGAGTCCCCTCTGTGTGTTGCTTGTATTGGCTAATGAATAAAGAAACTGCCTTGGCATGATAGGGCAGAAATTAGGTAGGTGAAGAAGACAGAAGTGAATTTCTGGGAGGAAGAAAGCAGAGTCAGAGAGACGCCAAGGATCCGCTGAAGACAGACACTGGGAATTTTACCTGGTAAGCCAATGCCACGTTGTAGTAATATGAGCAGAGGGGCTGCATCCCCGGCACCCAGCCGCCCGCATGGGTAGCTTTATGCCCCGAAATAATTACATGGAAACTGTGTTCTTTTAAACACTGCTTGGCCATTAGTTACAGCCTCTTATTGGCTAGCTCTTACATATTGATCTAACCCATTTCTAATATTCTGTGTAACACCACGAGCTGGCTTACCAGGAAAGATCTTAACCTGCATCTGTCTGGAGTAAGAGAATCATGGCAACTCCTGACTTGGCTTCTTTCTCCCAGCATTCTGTTCTGTTTACTCCACCCACCTAAGGGTTGACCTATCAAATGGGCCTAGGCAGTTTCTTTATTAATGAACCAATGAAGGCAACAGATTAAAAAGAAATCACTCCCACATCATTTCCCCTTTTTCTGTTTAAACAAAAAAGAAGGCTTTCATTTTAACATAGTAAAATTACATATAGCAAAACAGTTATAAAGCAAGAATTACAGTTATAATATTTATATCTATTTTCTTTTATCATAACTAAGGAAAACTATAATTATCTATTCATTCTTCAACTCCATCAAAGACTCCAGAAGGATATAATATTACCTAAGCAAACAAGAAATCCATAACTCTAGAAATGACAGAGACATCTTGCTGCCTGGACAGTCACCCAAAGTTCTTTTGTACCATTGGGGCATCTGTCTTTAGCCTTCAGGCCCAGAGTGTTCAGCAGACATTTCCATGAAGCAGGAAATTTCAAAGACAGTTCAGTCACTATCTGCTGTGTCTTGCAGAATGTCTCGTAGACTCTTTCATAAAAGCTTTTGAATGGAGCATGTGGATTAAAGTGCTACGATTTGTTTGATGGCAACTAGACGCTGTGTGCCTAAAAGGAAGTCATTGCGTGCTGTGGCTCAGAGGCACAAGCAGCTCCGCCATGCTACTGGTGCAATGTGCAAGGATCAGAGGCACGAGCGGCTCCGCCATGTTGGACTGGGCGGGGCAAGTAGGCAGTACCTGTTTTTGACCTAGGAAAGTCACAGCTTAGATTCTTAAGTGCTTAGTGATTTAAAGGCGCAAATCAAAAGTACTCCTGGATAGTAAAAAAATTACAGATTCACAATAGGTCAGATTCAGACCACTAAATGGATCACAAAGTTGGATGAGTGTACGTAGGCTTGAGAGAGAGAAGAAAAAGAATATAAATAATAAAGTTAATGCCTTAAAAAAAAGGGTAAAGTCTTTAAAGAGACAGAATAAAGAAATAAAGAAAAATAAGCCATGTAAAAGTGGAAAATTCACAGAGAGTCTGGATTATGTACTTTGTGTTTTCTTTAAGGTTTTTGACTGTAAAGGAGCTAAATACAGAGAGACATTTCATTATATGGGCTGCCAAGTGGAACCAGAACGGATATCATCAGGGTATGACTTCAGAATTTGGGTCTAAGGATATGATGCTTTGGAAAGGATTTTCTTTTGTTTTCACAGAGGACGAGACCCTGTGGATTGTGTCTATCCCAATATGGTATGACAGACCACGCCCTCCTGAAAGGTTGCTGTAAACACCCTCAAAAAATTGCTTTAGTCAACTGCCCACTGAGATGAACCTGGCACACAACTTATACCATGAAAGACCTGAATAACAGCGCCCCCATTCAGCTCCCCATTTTTGGAGAGAAAAAACTGTGCCCATATTCCCAAATATTGTTTATAAATGTTTGTTTACATTTAAAGGGGGATATGATATAGATATGAATAATTTGCATTGGTATGATTTTAAGGTCAATTTTGTTATAAGTATATGTATTTCTGATCTTGATTAAGGTATTGTGATTGTGTAGTTCATTTAAAAATGTAATGTATAATTAGAAAATATAGGTTGTTAATGGATAATCATCTATAATAGTCAAATTTGTAGTCATGTTAGATTTTCTGGATATATAGAGATATATATCAGTTAGACAGACATTCTTCATATCTTTCAAAGACTGCAGAATATGGCATTTAATGTTTTAATAACTTAGGACTTTTCATGACAATGAGACATGTCTGCTCCTGGCAGCACCAATCTACTTCAAGAGGAAGATGGGCATCGAAGAGGCTTCTTATGGAGTTGGTTATCCATTTGGGCAAGAAACTGCTCTTGCCTGGACTGATGCATAAACTGGACACAAAGAACCCACAGAGAAAGAATTGCTGAACTTGACTAAAGGTGAGATGGTCTTTCAGTGTTCCTGATTCATGAAAGAGTCTGCGAGACATTCTGCAGGACACAGTAGAAAGTAACTGAACTGTCTTTGAAATTTCCTGCTTCATGGAAATGTCTGCTGGATACTATGGGCCTGTAGGCTGAAGATGGATGCCCCAATGGTACCAAAGAACTTTGGGTGACTGTCCAGACAGTGAGATGTCTCTATCATTTCTAGAGTTTTGGATTTCTTGTTTGCTTAGGTAATATTATATCCTTCTGGAGTCTTTGATGGAGTTGAAGAATATATAGATAATTATTGTTTTCCTTAGTTATGATAAAAGATAAAATAGATATAAATACTATAACTGTAATTCTTGCTTGATAACTGTTTTGTTATATGTAATTTTACTATGTTAAAATGAAAGCCTTCTTTTTTGTTTTAACAGAAAAAGGGGAAATGATGGAGGAGGGTCATCTTTCTATCTGTTGCTTTCATTGGTTAATTAATAAAGAAACTGCCTAGGCCCATTTGATAGGCCAACCCTTAGGTGGGTGGAGTAACAACCCTTAGGTGGGTGGAGTAAACAGAACAGAATGCTGGGAGAAAGAAGCTGAGTCAGGAGTTGCCATGATTCTCTCACTCCAGACAGATGCAGGTTAAGATCTTTCCTGGTAAGCCAGTTCGTGGTGCTACACAGAATATTAGAAATGGGTTAGATCAATATGTAAGAGCTAGCCAATAAGAGGCTGTAATTAATGGGTCAAGCAGTGTTTAAAAGAATACAGTTTTCATGTAATTATTTCAGGTCAAGCTAGCCGGGTGGCGGGATGCAGCCCCGCCGCCGCTCTTATTTCAACACCACGTGGTGATACACAGATTAATAGAAATGGGTTAAATTAAGATATAAGAATTAACCATTAGGAAACTAGAGGTAATGGGCCAAGCAGTGATTTAATTAATATAGTTTGTGTGTGGTTATTTCGGGGCTAAGCTAACAGGGTGGCCGGGATGAACAAGAAGCCTGTTCCCTGCAACAGCTTACACTCTGGGAGCTTTCCATCATGAGATGGGAATAACCACCACTACATCAAAGGTGGGTTTTCATTTTGATTTGTATTGATGGTTGAATACAATACTTATAAGCACTCTCTATCACAGTATATGATTTATAAATAGATCACAGTACTATTTCTACTTTTCCACCTCTGAATCTGGCAGATTTCCTTTGCAATGAAGCAGCTTATGGGTTGAATCATTCACATTGTACAGAAAAGCAAATCCATGCAAATCTGTGGCAGATGGGTTTATGTGACTAGGTTCTCAAAGCAGTTTTAAACATTTGGCTACATTCTTTTTGATCATGGTGGGATATCTTTCAAAAGTATAACTATTACTCTTTAGTACCACAAAGTATTAATTGTCAATAGTGAATAGTAGCAAAGTTGTAACAATGCTACATGTACTCCTTAATGCTGCAGTTTATTCTGGTACTGTACTTAATAAAAGGACAGACCAGGGAAGCTAAGCCTGACAGGAGACTGACAGGTAAATAGCATGAGAAATGGAAGCTGATATGCTTTATGTAGGTGTGACTCACACCTGTCAGTTGATAGGATTCTGAAAGGTACACTTTCCTCCTCCTGATAGAATAGCTCACATTTATAAAGTGATATTAAATGCTTCACTCAATCATACTGACAGTACTACTCTATACCCACACACGTGGAGACTCGTATTATAGCTACGTAGTGATTTAAAAGGAAAAATCTCAGGGATATAGGTCTCTCATAACCAAAAATAAAAATCACAGCATACATATGAGAGAAAACATTTAGAAAAACATGAAAGTTCAGAGTATCAACTATAATGTCCTAAAATTATTGAATAAAACTGAAAACAAAATTAAAAATTCCAAACAAACCTGCAGTAGATTCCGATTTAACCTTTGTTGCAGAGGCAAGTTCTTTTGGAAAAGACACTGAATGTTTCGAGTCAGGAGTTTTGGCATGTATTTCATCAGACCTTCCTACCTGTTTATGAAAAACATTGTTGTTTCAGAAGCAAATTATTTTACTAAAAGAATATAAAATTATACCATACCAAGTTATTGTGAGTCTTTCATTTATCTCTATTTTATCTTTGACCTCTTGGTAGTATTTGAAACTGAAATTTAATGAGTACTGTTTTGGTTTATTTAAAGTATACCTTAGTTCCTTCCTTTGGTTCGGGGAGTGATTCTTTTTCACTGCTTTTTGTCCACAATGACTTAATGGCGTGATAAATTTGCTGGCTTGTAGTATATGCCTTTTTCCCTGTTATCTAACAGAGAAAAAAATGAGTTAAATAACATACTTTTAAAAGTTAAAATAACAATTTTTCAATTCAGATCAGGTATTTTATATGAATACTTAAGTTGCAATTAACAATAAAAATATCAATGTCTAGTTCACATGATATAAAGCAGTATTTTCAAAATCTTATATGAAAAATTACTAACTCCCTAAATGGTGAATAAATATATAATTTATTTCACAATATAACATCAATTTAAATTATGCCCATTTATTTTAATATAATTTTAACAGTGTTAGGGATTGAACTCCAGGCCATACCTCAGCCCCTATTTTATTAATTTTAAATATTTTTTCAACTTTATAGAGGCACTACAAATAAAAATTATATCTATTTAAGTAAACAACACAATGCTTTGGTATAAGTTTACTTTTTTTATTCATTCGTGTAGTCAAGCTTACCAACATAGCTCATGAAAACACTTAAGATCAACTTCCTCTGCAAATTTCAGATATTCAATATATGCTTATTTACTCTAATTGCTCAGCTATAGAATGATCTCATGAACTTTTTTGTATCCTACCATTTTGCCCTGTAACTTTCAATATATACAAACATCGCCTCTCCCAGTGACCTTCCATCACCAGCCCCCAGCAACCACTAGTTTGCAATTTTCTTCTCTGTGTTTTAAATTCTCTAGATTCTATATGAGTGACATCACTCAAGATTTGTCACTCTGTGTTCTGCCATTTCTAATCTGGCCAAATGGCTCCTATTAAAGGACTTTAAGTGAAAATTGTATCTATAATAGTTTAGGAAGAAGTATTTTGAGAAAATAAACAGTTAACTAAGAAAAATAAGGTTTCTAAGATGCTATAAGTGTTTTTGCTTTAAACTTTATCAATCTTTCTCCATTCACAGAGAAACAAAAGACATAATCATTTTTCAAGAGAATGACATTTGTTTCTGGTAGAAAGGTAATGTTGGGAATAGTGGAACCTGTCCTTGATATCCCAGATGGAAGATCCTGAGTTCCACATTAGTCTGGGGTAACCTCTACTAATAGCACTCTTCCCTTTGAATATCTTTTGGTTCCTTCTTATTTTTCTCTATCCTTCCTCATGGTTACAAGAATATATTAAGATTTAATAGAAAACTTTATATGATTTATATGATTACACTTTTGACAAACATGTGTCTTTTCTAAAGCAATGTTTTCTTCTTCAAATTAAAAAGTTTTATTGGTTTTACTAATTATAAAATTTTCAAGTATAATTATAAGCAATTCAGGGTTGGAAAAACAACCCTATGGTAGAGTACTTGTCTAACATGCATGAGGTCCTACAGTCATTCCCCAGTACAGAAAAAAAGAGAAACAATACAGCATGGAAGCAGGTATAAACAATGATGAAATTAGCATCCTATTCCTTATACATACAACTGGGATCATTCACAGCTGCACTGTTTTCTCAGAACAAATTCTAGAGGTGAATTTCTATACTAAGAATCATACTAATTTTGATTTTTTAAAGATGTTATTATATTGCTCTTCAAAAGTTAGCAATACATAGCAGCAATTTACACTTCCACCACAGGCATACTTCTGTTTTCCTACCCTTTTTAACCAACAGCAAAATTATGATTCATTTAAGTCATTAAGTTTTTGAAGCTCAAAGACAAAAAAAATGCACACATATGGATGTACATGTACAAGGTGGCTTACCAGGATAGATCTTAACCTGCCTCTGTCTGGAGTGGGAGAATCACGGCGACTGCCTGACTCAGCTTCTTTCTCCCAGCATTCTGTTCTGTCTACTCCACTCACCTAAGGGTTGGCCTATCAAATGGGCCTAGGCAGTTTCTTTATTAATTAACCAATGAAAGCAACAGATTAGAAGGAAATCACTCCCACATCACATAATGGGGCAGGCAGTGTTTAAATGAATACAATTTTTGTGTGATTATTTCGGGTGGCCGGGACAAAATGCAGGCTCCTCTCCCTCAACAAAGATTATCAGTTTAAAAACCTAGGACATACAACACACAAAATCTAAGTGGATTCTGCAACCATTTTTTTTCAATGATTTAAAATTATTTTCCCTATTTGAAAGAAACAAATTGAAAATATAATTTTTAATATATTACTGTTGTAAAAAAATGGCATAGATCTCAACAACAACAACAAATCCTTAATACTAGTGAACAAACTTCCTTTAAAATAGAGAAAAGGGATGGGGGCCTGAGGGCATGGTTCAGTAAGGAAAGTGTTTGCTTTGCAAGCCTAAGAACCTTAGTTCAATGCCTATAACCAACCAGTGTGATAGTGTCTACTTGTAATCTGAGTTCTGCAGAAGCAGAAGCATGATGATCTCTGGAAGTAACTGGCAAGCAAATCTAAACTAATTAGTGAGCTCCAGGCCAATGAGAGACCCTGCCTCAAAGAAGGTGAATGGTGTTCCTGAGGTACTCAAGGTTGTCTTCCAGCCTTCACATGTACATGCTTACATATGTGCATGTAAACGCACACATGCATATCTAAGCATACAATGTGCATGGACATGCACACACACACATATAGATCTATACGATGACATTATTCTTATCTACATTTTACTCATCTATTTTTTATCTCTGTGTAATCATGTAAAGATGGCTAGAAGAATATTCCAGGAAATTTTGACACTGATATTTTTATGGATGTAAGCATATTTCAGTGGTTATATTTCTTCTAGTCTAAACTTTTCTGTAATGCTTATATTTAAGAATGAAGTGGTATCATTTTCATGAAAACACACACAGAGAGAGAGAGAGAGAGAGAGAGAGAGAGAGAGAGATTACTCTAAAAAGAAAAGAGTAGAGCAGAATCAGTGGCAGTGGCAGCAGCATCCACTGGGACTGGTAACAGACAGAAAATTGGGACACTTGAAGTTGAGTGTGACTCTGGATAAGGCAGTCCCTGGGAATCTTCATTGGGCCAGTGTTTGCTTATCAGCAAATAAGAACAATATAAAGGTTAAGTAAAATGAGCTCAAGTTTTTGTTCAGCATCAACATTAATTTGAGTGGCTAATTCTCATGTAAATTCAGAGGAAGGAGTCTTTTTAAAACAAATTTGTCACTTTATCCAGCAATTTTCTCAAGTATAACTAGATTTAATAAACAATTTTCTTTTCTCTTATAAGATTTTATAGCTTGATCACATTACAAACTGCAGAGTTCACAATATCCTTGACATTCTCAAAATATTGAAAAAAAAGCAGTCTTATCTACATCAACAAAGAGATACAGTAGTGAGAATACAAGTACAAAACATCCTTCTGGTACCAATATTTAAGTATGAATTAGAATATTAAATGTTGATAACTAATGACCGAAAAGAAGAAAAACTTGCATACCCCAAATCTGTGCTTCTGAATCTGGATTTGTGATAATAATAATAATAATAATAATAATAATAATAATAATAATAAACAAGGCAAGAGATATAAATTATGGCTTGACCAGTATAGTGTCTGAGACTCTGGGAACAACCCCTATTACTGCAAAATAAAATTCAATTAAAATGGTTCAAATTTAGATGTGCAGCAATTACAATTACAAGACCTTTTTTTCCATTCCAATGGTCTCAAAATTTAATTTGTTTATGTGTGTATTTTTTAGCCTCAGAAGTCTCTTTTTCGAAAGCCTCTAACAGCTTTTTGGTACCTTATTTAAAAGGAAATAACAAAATATTAAGGTGAAAAAATACCTGATAATGTTTGATGGTAACTTTGTAGTTTGTGAAATGTCACAAGCCTTGTATTTTCTGTCTGGTTTAATTATTTTTAAAGAATTATTTGGCTGCTTTTTTGCATTGTGTTAATCTTCTGAACCGAGAAGCTGCCAAAGGATATAATTTTCTGTTAACTAAGAAAAATTTTTTTATTTAGTTCAACCACGAAGCAGTATTTCTCCCCATAAATTCCAGCATTGTCTCTGAACTTGATCCGTCTCCTGCTTTTATATTGCTGAACTATAGTTAAACAAACTCATCCTATTTATTTTGAAGATCATAAAATTAAGAATGGCATTTTCCATGAAAAGATGCTATGGTCATTTTGCCAACCCAAGAGTTTATTCCAACTACATGCCCCTGAAATCAAATGTTTAAGGTTTTGTGTGATATTTAAATCTTTTCACACTGAGAGTTTAAACAAACACTGTTACCACGTAAAAGGAACTTACCTTTGCAATTATTACTGACTGAGCTGGATAACAAACAGTTGCTCCTAATGAGGCCAATCCTAGTGGATAAGCAATCTTCTTAAACCTAGAACCTATGAAATTCAAACAAATCATTCACTCCAAATAGATACCAGAGACTTGATGTTATTACACTGTAATATGTTCTTTGCCCCTCTTTAAGCTACCACCCTATGTTAAATTGCTCTGTAGTTAGTAATACCAATCAAGATGGTACCTAAAATTCCCTTAAGGTTCTCAATTCAATTAATGTCCCTTAACCATCATGTCCAATTTAAGAAAAATGTTCCGAAACTAATAATTATCTACACAAAGGGATTAGTAATTATCTTCATTTTTAAAAGATTATTTTTCATATCCTAAGAAACTTAAAATTATAATTATACTTTTTTCAAATATCTAACAAAGCATGATAGAATTAATCAACTACTGTGTTCGTCAAAGCAGGTTAAAGTGAAATGGACTCTCTTCTATATGCCCTTTCTGATTAACACTTAGAAAGGTGAAGGACCCAACTAACCAATCAGCTAACGACCTCAAAAGGTACATAACTCCTTCATGTCACTGAATCAGAATACTGAAGTAATACTAATTACAATTAGCTTGACATAATTAATGCATTTTCAAAAGTGCCTTAACTAAGCATCTAAGAGTCATTTTCATATCATTTTTTTGACAGTAAAATCTCTTTTTAAAAAATTTCAAAGAGAATCTTAGAAGGAACTCACTAGGTTCTCACTAGGAGCCTGTCAACTTGAAATTGCTCTGATTAACCTGGGTATAAGAAGTTCTGTATCCTGATAGAACATCCCCATTGTCTCAGTGTGTGGGTGCACCCCTCGTGGTCCTGAGTTCCTTGCTCCTGCTCTGTCTCCTGCTCTTGATTTGGACCTTGAGATTTCAGTACGGTGCTCCAATGTGGGTCTTTGTCTCTGTCTCCTTTCATCGCCTAAATGTTTTTCTTTGGGTTCACCTTCTTAATTAGCTTCTCTAGGATCACGCATAATAAGCTCAACATCCCCTATTCATGGCTAGAAACCAAATATGAGTGAGTACATCCCATGTTCCTCTTTTTGGGTCTGGCTCACCTCACTCAGGATAGTGTTTTCTATTTCCAAGGCCAGCTGGCCTGGGTCTGAAAAAGCATGGGATAAAACCGGACTTGCTGAACATAATGGACAATGAGGACTACTGAGAACTCAAGAACAATGGCAATGGGTTTTTGATCCTACTGCACGTTCTGGCTTTGTGGGAGCCTAGGCAGTTTGGATGCTCACCTTACTAGACCTGGATGGAGGTGGGTGGTCCTTGGACTTCCCACAGGGCAGGGAACCCGGATTACTCTTAGGGATGATGAGGGAGGGGGACTTGATGGGGGAGGGGGAGGGATATGGGAGGTGGTGGCGGGGAGAAGGCAGAAATCTTAAATAAATAAATAAATAAATAAATAAATAAAACAATGCTGCTATGAAAATAGCACCAAAAAAAAAAAAAAAGTTCTGTATCAAGCCCTGTCACACAACTTTTATCTTAACCCCACACTCCACCTAAAGACTTCCATAGAACCATAGTAATGCTGTATAACAATGGGAAATAGAACATTCATAGCTGAAAATTAGACTTATAAAACCACTGCTTCAAAATAATATGCATCCTAAATATCTGTCTGGGTATGTTGGACTCTGATGAGATTAAGCAATTACATGTCACTTTTTCAACCAAAGTACTGGTAACTCTAGCAGCTTTTTGGCCCCTTATTTAGAAGGGAAATATCAAAATATTAAGGTGAAAAAATATCTGGCAACGTTTTCTGGTAACTTTGCAGTTTGTGAAACTTTACAAGTCTTGTATTTTCTCTGTCTGGTTTAGTAATTTTTAAAGAAGCCTGTTATAGTCAGGTCGACAACAGACTGAGCTTGGCTAAGGTGGGTAGGAAGGATGCTTTCTGTGGAATAGAGAGAGAAAGTCTAGACTATCAACATATCCTAAACTGAATGGCAACTCTGCTTCTCCTCGGTATTTTTGTTTCATTTTTGATTTAACAATCCCAATATGTAAAAATTAGGATCTCTTAACTCATGAAAATTCCATGAACTATGGTGGTATATGGCAGGTTTTATTTGATAAACTTTTGAAAAAAATGGCATTCACTCTTTCCTTACTTGTATATAAGGAACAATTCTGCAAAATGGAGTTTCATGTAGGTTCAAAATTCTACTTTTACAATTAAGAAAGAATATTTAACACAGATACTAAGTAGCACTGTGCACTTAGAAATATGCAAATGGCTTTCTTTTATATTCCTATCTTCAGTACAATAGGGTTATAAGAAAGAAATAGTTTTCTTGTTTTTACTGTACTGTGATCTATATAAATAAGGTTTACATATGACCTATGGCCTATTACACATCGTATATTTCTCTGAGACAAAAGTTTCATGGTATTTACTCAAATAGTAAGCACGAAACATTCTGTATTTGCTATTCTCTCATAATTTATAACATTTCAAATAAAATATACCTTCAGATCTAATGTGTTTATTTCACTATCAACAAGGTTTAGATTATTCTAGTGCTCACATAAAGAAATACGTTCTCTTACCAGAGGATTACTATTTTGTAATTAAGAAACTAAGCAATACATTGTAGACAAATTCCTAAAACTCAAGGTATAAGATACAGAAGTGAGTTGGAAGAAAAAAGGCAAACACAATTATGCAGAGATAATCAGTTCTACTGACCTATATAGTACAGTGAAGCTACTATAGTTCCTAGTAACCTATTATATATTTTATGAATATAAAAGAGCTCAAGAGCACTCAATATAAAGAAATAATAATCTTATGGAAGACAGTGAAAATGATGATGTGCATATGAAATAGAGTTGTTAAATAGCATGCATAAAAGGAGTTAACACAGTAAATTCAAGACTGCTGCCATCAGCAGCTTCTGCTAGCATCTGCAAACTTCTCCTCTTGGAAGTCTGGAATTTTGGTAGGTAGATACTATTTACATGACTAGCCCTCAAGGAAACCTTGGTCACTCTTCTGCCTATAGTTGTCACTCAATACTCGGCTTTATTCATATCGTCTCAACTTGTTTCTGGAGAAATTAAGCATATGTTTTATTAGTCACTGGGAAAAGACTGCTAGAAACTTATAACTGATTTTTTTCTAAACTTTGCCCTATGTCATTTCCCCCTTTTAAATTTCATCCTATACCTCCCATTGCAATAGTTCTTATCCATGTCCATAACTACATACTGAGCCCTGTGAGTCTTTGCAACTAGTCATCAAGCCTGATTGCAATCTTATGAATCTGACTGTTCACATGAGAACTAGAGTCTGATGGAAAAGTAGGTACAGATTCCTTGTTTAAAAAGGTTTTAAAAAGCAAACATATCAAGTCTCATAGTGAATAGTGAATAAGAGTGGTAGACTGAGTTATCCACATTTACAGACTCCATTCCCATCTGGCTAATATTAATTTCAACTACTTTGGTCAGGATAAAACCAAAAGTAAACCAGGTTTTATATGATATAGCATGTCTTTCTCAAATCCTTAACAGAGCTTCCAGTATGAGTAGTATGACTAAGAAAAGCAGTTTTGAGTGGATAGTGTATATCTTTATATTAACATACAATTCTCAAGAATTTTTTGGTAGTATAAATATCTTTAGATTAAAAAAACAAAATTGCAATAACAAGGCAGCAAAAAGGTAAATTACATTTTTAATTGGAACAGTTATATATTTTTAATATTTTGTTTAAAAAAGTAATATCTTTGTACATTTTAATATATAGTCTTATAACTAAAAGTACTTCATATTTTCCTTTTGCAGTTGTACATTTCCCACATTCTTAACCTCAGGCAACTAACAGTCTACTTTCTGTCATTCTAATTCTGTCCTTTTGAGAATGTCATACAAACAGAATCAGACATTCACTGCCTACTTTCAAATTCACAACCAATGTTATATGTACCAATAGCTCAAACTATTTTGATTTTAAGGGGTTTTCCTTGTAGGACTGTGCCACAGATTCCTTTATCCACTTGCCTGTTTAAAGGATATTCAGCTTGTTTCCAGCTTTTATATGATTGACATTGCAATAAGCATTTATGCAGGGGTGTGTCATTTCTTTAATGTCTTAGTTATGGTTGCTATTGTTGTGACAAAACACCATGACCAAAAACCAATTTGAGCACAAAAGATTTTATTTGGCTTACTCTTCCATATTGTTGTTCACTGCTGAAGGAAGTCATGACAGGAACTCAAACAGGGCAGGAAGCTAGATGCAGGAGCTGATGCAGAGGCCATGGAGGGCTACTACTTACTGGCTTGCTTCCCATGGCTTGCTCAGCCTGCTTTCTTATAGAACCCAAGACTACCAGCCTAGGAGTGGCACCACCAGTGCACCATGGGCTGGGCCCTCCCTCATCAATCAGTAATTAAGAAAATGTCTTACGGCTGGATGTTATGGAGGCATTTTCTCAGTTAAGGGTACCTCCTTGCAGATAACTCTAGCTTATGTCAAGATGACACAAGACTGGGCAGCATATCTAGAGTAAGTAAATACTTGGGAATGTGATTCCTATGTTGCTTGATAAGTGTATGTTTAAATTTATGAGAAATCATCAATTTTTCAGAATTCCTATATCACTTTGCATTTTTCCCAGAAGAATAAAAGAATTTCAGTTGTTCTTATTCTTTACTACAGATAATATGGTCAAGCTTATGGTATGGTAAAAAATCTAAACATTTTACACTAACCTAATCTGATATTATCCAATAAATGTCATGAAGGTAAAAATCAGAACTAACGTAACAGAAAATATATAGTATACCTTTCCTTGCTGTGACCAAACCCGCCAGTCCTGAAGCTGTAATCACTCCCAGTTTAGGAAAAAAATCTTGAGGAGGATTCTTCAGATAGACATATGCATCTGAGGAGACCAGTTGAGAATGAGTAAGAGCGACTGACTGCAATTGGACATTCTATATAAGTGTAGTACAGAGCAGCTGGAGACTAGCATGTTACGAGAAGACAATAAAATGTTAGTGAGCAGTTTAAATACTCTTCAAATAAGGTACACAAGAAATTGAAATGGACAGAAACAAATCACTTAGTATAATACTAAACTATAAAATCAAATTTACCTTCCATAGGTCATTTAATACTTGCCTTCTTTGTCACATAGATTATTCAATGAACTATAATGCTAGACGGTATAGCTTAAATAAACTAAATTCCTGACTGTGTATGTTTTACATACATACAATTAACAGGCTTCTACTGTTACCTGTTTAAACACTGGTAGGATCCATCAAGAATTAACGGTATCTTCTAAAGGATTTTTGTAATTAGACACTTCTTATCACTATCTCCCAATAACCTCACATTAGCCATTGGTTAAAGATCATGATGAGAAGTAAAAATAGACAAAAACATATAAAGCATAATCAAAAGTATATACGCCTCAGTGTTTTAAACATAAAAATTGTTTCCATATCTAAAAATATATTCTTCTATCATAGTTATTTGATGACAATCACATATATAACTATGCTCCTCAAGATTAATGAAGGATAGCTGGGTATATTGGTGCATATATTAATCCAGCACTTGAGATGATAAGACAGGAAGATAATGAGTTCCAGGTTAACCTAGGCTACACAGTAAGATGCTGCCCAAAAATATTGATAGTTAAACCTTAGTGTATATTAAGTACTACTATTGCAAATAAAGTTCATTAAGTTTATTGTAGGTACCTAAATTTTTAGCTGATATTTCTTTCTGCTTTCCATATATGTTTAATTTTGCCAACAGCTCTAAGCAAGGACTATCAGGAAATTATGTCTGCTGCCAAATACCATCAAGGAGCTAAAACATCAAATACAATTACTTTCCAATATTAGGTGAAACATATCAAGATGAGTGATAGCTATGTCATTTCCCATCAATTCATAAAAAAGCATGATGAATTTAACAGATAATAACACTCATTTAAATGAATTAGCAAAGAGGGGATAAATCTTTACCTTATGCTTTATAAATATACAATGTGGACTTTCAGTTAAAAGTGACCTGAGTTTAAACCTGGGTATTGTCTCTGAATAACCTTGGGAAACTAGTTAAACTTTCTAACCCTCCATTTCTAATCTGTAAGAAAAAACTCTGCAGCTAGAACAGCAACACTCAGCAACCTAACAAGGACTTAGCATGTAATAAATTTCAAAATAAATAGTACATACCATTTATTTATTATTATTACAAATAAAACCCAGAATCTATCTTCTACATCAGTATAATCATCACAATGGGTAATATACTATGTTTATATTCTTAAATTTTACACAATATAACTTAAAACCATAGTATGTTTCTATTTATAGAGGGTTTACTCACCTACCTTTACCAAATTGTACTGTATCCACTATCCCATTCTTCATAAAGATATAAACACCCTAAACAAAAAAAGGAACAAAAGAGGATGTGAATATTTGAAGTGGTTGATTGACACAATAGCTCACAGTTTTGAGATTACATTTAGCTGTTGATTTAGTACTACACTCAAATCTACATCCAGATCTTCTGTTTGCCCACTGTGAGTACACCCACTTACTATATTATCCTTTCATCTCTTACTCTCATTTTACTTAACAGAGTAATTCTGGTGTCTTGTTTTTCTCATAGAAGTGGGTAAAGTAATACCTTTAAAATAATCAGTGATTTTACAGAACAGATACCGAAAACTTTATAATGGCCTGAATAAAATGAATGAATCTTATATAAATCATGAAGGGAGGTCTATCTCAGCAAACACACAACCATCTGACTAGTAAGGGTGCAATAGCAACAGCATAGTGATTTGCAGAGAAAAAACAAAAACAGGAAAGGCCTAATGAAAAGCACTTTATCTCTTACTTTCATTTTAGTGTGCAATTAGAATGAGAAAAAAACAAATGAGGCATTTATTTTAAATAGGAACACAAATTCTCCATAAATCAAGATTATATTAACCCACCCAAGGAATTAACACCCTAAAGCAATGGGTTTTTTCGGGGGGGGAGGGTGTTTATCTGTTTCTAACTTACTTGAATGCCAAGATACTGTTACATTCATTGAACAGTGGGTGTTGTCTCACTTACATTAGGGGAAATATGAGTGATTTACTCAGAATCTTGATATATTCCAAGCTAGATTCTATTGCACAAACAAGAAAACCAATCTAAACATATAACCTCCTTATGTATGAAATCATGAGATGGAAACAAGAATAACAGACATTTTCAGTGCAGAAAAACAGAAACAATTGTATTAGATGGGAATGAGATGTGTTGGTCTACTAATTTTGTCTCATTTTAAGAGGGAATAGAGATGTTCACCATGGCTTAAAACTATACAAACTCGCATAAAACATAAAGCGCCACTGAGACATTTCTCTTGGGGGGCTGTCTAAGAAAACATCGGCTGCAGCATTAAAATACTTACTGATCTGATTTTGTACCATTTAACCATCAAGGAAGAAAACAGGTCTTTGGGAAATTTTCTTTAGCTGTGTTTAGGAATTCATTTTTCCCCACTGGGGGGCACTGTTACCTTAGTCAATAGACTAAGCGAAGGCTAGGAGCATGCTCTGAATTTGCACTACATGATGCTACTTTTCACAAATAAGTAATTTAAATCAGACTTTTTTCTGAGGAATAGATTGCATATTTAGGAGAAAATTAGAGAGGAAAAGTTGTTTACATTGAAGATGAAATGCATTTGAAAGTGCCCTTCATCAACCTATTTGCTTCAGCATATTAACAGAATAAAATGTTCTTTCTGTCTTAAATTGGGTGATAGTTACAATAGCAATTTAAAGATCTCTCAGGAACAATTACCTCACTGAAGACACATCTGAGTACACTATAGAAAATTAGGCCTCAAGAGACCTAAATCTGAATCATCTTGTTCTTGGCATATAGCCTGAGGGGCATGACTCAGACCACAATTAGTTAAGATATTTCCCGCAGAGATCACATTATTAAGGGTGACTAGCACAACCAGTACCCTGGAATTGTACGACAAACACAAACTTTCAAAAATAAACCCATATTGCATTTGAAATCTCATACAGATTGATCAGAGTTCATCTAAGGATGCTATTTTTTATAGGTTCATTGAATTTTCTTGATGATGATAGGTGTGTGTGTGTGATGTGTATATGTATATACGTATGTATGTGTGTACGTATGTGTATTTGTGTACATATGCACACAGTGTGTATAAATTCAGGCAGAGGACAACTTTGTGAAGTTGTTTCTCTCTTTTCTCCTTTCATGGATTCTGGGGCTCAAACTGAGGTCACCAGGCTCACAGTGCAATTGTCTTTACCCACTGAGCCATCTCGTCAGCTTCAAATTTTCTTTTTAAAAGGAATATATTAGAATTATACATGACAAGGAATCTACGTCTAGAAATCTTAACAACATGGCAGCCTAAACATGGCCTTAGCAATGATACTATCAGTTGACATTTCAATTAGGATGTAGGAAATGTCACAAGGTCCCAGTCATAGATTAAGAGCCATAAGAAATTAATTAATGGCCTTTAAGAGAAGGGAAATAAGTGCTCTCTGGAAACAAGCCCCCTGATAGGCTATCGAATGCCAAGTGGTCAGTCCTAAATATATATACATATGAACAACACTAAACAGACTCAGCAGCGTGTGTGTGCACGTGTGTGCTCATGTGTGTGCACATGTGTATGTACATCAATAATAAAGGGGTCATGAAGTTGAGAGGGAGTGGTGGGAAGGCAGGAGGAGTTGAAGGAGGGAGAAGTTGGAGTAGAAATGATGTAAAAACAATACTCATGTACTGATGTAAATATGGTGTCTATGCATGAAATTACCAAAAAATGATATAATAAATGCTAAAATCACACATGGGTTGACAATCAGGCTATATTTGCTGGTGAAGTAAAAACTGTGATTATTATTCTAGAATTAGAAAAACACTAGTATGACTATTACTAAGATCTTCACAGTAAAGATGTTGACAACACACAACTAAATGTATATGACGATGATAATAAAACATCAGTGTGCTATCAGCTTCCATTTCATTCAACAATTTCAGCTGAGTCTAGTCTTCCAGCCGCACTTGTCAGGGTGTTAAAGATATAAATTAAGCTATTCTGGCTTCTCTAGCTCAGCCCATTTGCCCGATGAATGACACTGAGTGGCCTCAGGCAATACCACATGAATAGAAGAATCAGCTGTCTGAACTGTCATCATATCCCTAATTCTCAAAATAATGGGCCATTATACAATGCTTGATATTTTAAGCCACTAAGTTTCAAAGTGGTTTTTCTCTTTTAAAAATACATCTATGAATACCTGAAACAATCAATTAAAAACACTGCCATTTAACTATCAAAATAGACTTACCTTGCACCAGCCAACATAACGAACAGCTGTAGTACGGATTGATGCAAAGCCCATTTGTAAATAACCAGGCTGTTCTTCAACATATTTAGAATGGAGAGGTGGTGCAGTATATATGGGGAGCTGAGGAAAGAATAAAGTTCATGTCAAAAACAAATAGCTGGGATGCCTTTTTCAGCATTGTGTCAAAACAGGAATCATCATTGGCCTTCCATCTAAAAACCAGCTAAAACTGTCTATAGAATCTACAGATATGATATGATAAACTGACCATAACAACTATTTATAAAGGCAGAATCAAGTGATGTCACATATAGTATGATCCAGTGGGTTGTTTTGTTGTATTTTTTTTTTTAATTTGACAGGGCCTCCCTATGTAGTCCAAGCTACTAAGCTTCACTATATAGCTCAAGGTTCCTAGATAGCCTCAAACTCATGATTTTCTCACCTCTGCTTCCTGAGTCCTGGGATTACACATGGGGATCACCATACCCAAAAGACACATTAGTTTCAATTTTTGCGTTTTTAATTGAATTTTATTTAATTATGTGTACATATGTGTGCTCGTGATTATGCACACATATGCTATAGTGTGCACATGGAGGTATATGGGAACTGGTTTTCTCAGTTCACTATGAGGATTCCAGGGATTGAATTTACGTCATTAAGCTTGGTGGCAAGAACCTTATCTTAGTTAGCATTTCTACTGCTGTGATGAAAACAAGACCAAAAGCAAGTAGGGGAGGAAAGGTATATTTGGCTCAAACTTCCACACTATATAGTCCATCATAGAGGAAGTCAGGGCAGGAATTCAAACAGGCAGGAACCTGGCAAAAGGAGCTGATGCATAGGCTATGGAGGAGTGCTGCTTACTGACTTGCTCCCCCTGGCTTTCTCAGCCTGCTTTCTTATAGAACCCAGAAACACCAGCATGGCTAGGCCCTCCTCCCTCAAACACTAATTGAGAAAATGCCTTACAGCTGGATCTTATAAAAGCATTTTCTCAGTTGAAGTTAGCTCCTTTAAGACAACTCTAGCTTGTGTCAAGTTGACATAAGACTAGTCAGCACAGGTCTTTACCTGCTAAGTCATCTCACCAGCCCTTAATCCTAGCAAAATTTTAACTGTAAAAATCTGGAAACAATCCAAATAGTCAAAGGGGAATGTACACAGTTAAATTAGATCATATCCACACAATGGACTATTGTAAATTAGGGCAAAATTTAAAAACTATAATCACTGTAACCACAATGCTGGGCATCATGGTGTATGCCTTCAATCCCACTACTCAGGAGGCAGAGGCAGGCATATCTCCACACGTCTCAGGCAAAACTAAACAATGCTGCTAGTTCCAGGCCAGTTGGAACTACATAGTGAGATCCTGTTGCAATGAAAATAAATAAAAATCAGTTACAACCACATATAAAGATAAGGATGAACTTCAAGAAAGTACTATTAAACCAAAAAGCTAAGATATAGAAAATTACATGCAAGCATGTCCCATAAATATATAAATCAAATGTATATAAACACCCAAATTGCTTAGCAAAGCAGATAAGGTATCGTAAAGTGTTTTAGTTTAGTTTGTTTGTTTGTTTGTTTGTTTGTTTTTAAGAAACTAATAGAACTGGAGAAAAG
Organism: Chionomys nivalis; assembly: GCF_950005125.1. Classification (NCBI taxonomy): domain Eukaryota; kingdom Metazoa; phylum Chordata; class Mammalia; order Rodentia; family Cricetidae; genus Chionomys; species Chionomys nivalis. The sequence goes on along the minus strand of NC_080112.1, from coordinate 81,445,563 downwards.
GCTCAGCAGTTAGAAACAGTGGCTGCTCTTCCAGAGGACCTGAGTTAAACTCTCAACACCCATAAGGCAGCTCACAATCACCTTTAACTCCCATTCCAGGGAGGATCTGACACCCTCTCTGGCCTCTGAGGGCACAAAGCACACATGTGGTACACAGACAAGCACACAGGCAAAGCACCCATATTTACATTAAATAAAATTCAAGAGAAAAAATAAAATAAATAAAAAGGGAACAATACAAACTCAGTGGAATCATGGTTATAAGTCAATCTAAAGGGAGAATACAGGAGATTTTGCCTTTTTCTCTAAACTGAGTAGCAGCCACATGGTTATCCACTATGGTTTTATATTACTGTTATTTATACCTTTCAAATGTCAAACACACTCTAACCAATATTTAATAAAAAACAAATGCAAATATAAAAATTATGAAAATAAACAAGAACTGATTTACTTAAAGAAATGATCTCATCCTCAGGGTGTAGCACTTTTCCATGGACGTTGGTGAGAATATAATTGAGACGCAAGTTTCCAGAATAACAGAAAAGGAACTAGATGACTAATGGTTTTGGATCTGATCCACTAGGAACAAACATGAGAATAAAATGATAAGAGAGTAGATGTAAAAGATACCTATGTGATATGGTACATATGCTAACTCCCGTTTGCCTTGCACATTATTCTTGTTTTATAATTAATTAGGTCTTTGCTACCTATACTAGGATTAAAGATCTTTTCTTTTCCCTTTCAAACTAAGGCTTGAATTTAAATTCATCACATACCTATGTGTATTTATGAGTGCCATAAATATATAATTTATATTAAAGATGATATAGATTAGTTACATATAGGTACAAATATAGATATCAGGTATATTATAGAGTGCCATCCCCACCCAGAAAAGAAATATAGATGTGGTAATGTTAATTTCTATGTTTGTCCATCATAAAGTTTTGGGATTTTGCTTTTTAAGGATAGAGCTGGAGAAATGGCTCAACAGCTGTTCCTCCAGGGAACCTGAGTTCAATTCCCAGCATCCACTTGGCAGCTCACAACCACCTCTAACTTCTGTTCTAGGGAGAATCCCTGGCCCTCAAATGACAATAACATAAGTTAAATTCATGACAATGAGGGATTTAGAATAGAAATTTCCAGGGATATTCATGGCTTTATCATTTGTTCTACTGTTCTACAAATTTCTTGGTTAAAAGATGTTTATCTCATAGCCCTGTAAAGTTTTCTATTGAAAAAAGATTTAATTATGCTTACTAAATGGCACTCAATAAAGCAAGAACACATTGATCCTTTTTTAAAAGATGTTTAACAAGAAAAGTTGAACCAAAAGGTTTTTGTTTAGCTAGAAACTTAACAAAAATTTTAAAAGACCAGAACACCTCATTAAGTGTATTTGGATTTGGTTTTAGATTTAAACAGAGGTACTATTCACATTACACGATAAAGGTGCACTAACATTTTGTGCACACATCACATTTTCATCCTTTTGACATTTTTTTTTTTTTTTTTTGGTTTTTCGAGATAGGGTTTCTCTGTGGCTTTGGAGCCTGTCCTGGAACTAGCTCTTGTAGACCAGGCTGGTCTCGAACTCACAGAGATCCGCCTACCTCTGCCTCCCAAGTGCTGGGATTAAAGGCGTGCGCCACCACCGCCCGGCTCCTTTTGACATTTTACATTCCTAAAAATTAGATCCTGACTTTTAAAAATATTTCCTAACATATAGCTAGCAATCAGCCTTGTTTAATAAATAAATGAATTATTTTCAATTAAAATGTACTTGGAAATTCTGTATGTTCTATAACAGCAAAACACACTAGTTTCGATGTTCAAAATATGAGTCCTATCAGAGAAGGTGGCTGACTGGAAACTGCTGCCCTGTGACCTGGTGAAGGAGAGGAGTGAAAATAAGAAAAGGGAGATTAAAATTCTAAAGAAATAAAGAAAATAAGGGCATCAGAAATTCTCAAAGTGACTTGCTATTTAGTTTTCTCTCAACTTAACAGACGCTAGAGTCATCTGAGAAGAGAGAACTTCAGTTGAGAATATGCCTTCGTTAGAATGGATTGTAGGCAAGTCTGTGGGCATTATCTTAAGTAATGATTGATGTAGAAGGATCCAGTCCACTGTGGGTGGTGCCACCTCTGGGCAGGTGGTCCTATGTGGTCTAAGAAAGCAAGCTGAGCAAGCCACGAGGAGCATGACAGTATCATTCTTCCATGGCCTCTACTTCAGTTCCTGCCCTGGGTTTCTGCTCTGACTTTCCTTCATGATAAGCTGTAAGTTGTAAAGATAAAATAAACCCTTTCCTTCTCAAGTTGTTTTTGTTCATTGTGTTTATCATAGCCATAGAGAAAGCAAAATAAAACAGGCAGTGGGAAGGTATCTGAAAAGCAAGGAGAAAAAAGACTCATGTTAGAGAAGCCAAGCTGAACAGCGCTCCATCTGCATGGCTCACTTTTGGAGGTTGGGAAGCAAAGGATGCCTTCAAAACGTAAGCCAGGCAATCCTGGTGAAAGAGACAGAATGCCCTACTTCTAGGATAACCCCCAAACCATAACAAGCCTCAGCACCAGTTCTAAGTTTTGATGAGAGAGTAATTCCTCCAGTGGACAAGGCATCAGGAGAGATTCCCACAAGTCACTCTAAGGGCAGGAGTTAGGCACTGTAGTGATAAAGAATTCATTATTTAAAACTGAGATGCCTGGAGGCCTGAGAAAAGGGGGCAACGATAAGTCAGGGAGATTAAATTTCATCTGCCCCAGCCCTAGGATAAGAGAGGGCCCTGGGAAACACTTATACAGAGGAAGTGATAGGACCAGACACCTACAGGCAGAAGAGTAAAGGTGGCATGAGGCTCATGGGACCATAGCTCATCAACTGAGAATAGAACTGGCGTTTGATAGCTCTGGGCCTATGCTCGGTATGTGAATTTATCTCCAGAACCACCACCTATAAACCCTGCTCTGCTATAGACATCAAGAACTGTGAAGCTCTGGTGATTTACATGATACCCTCACCTGCATCCATCCAGCAGAGAATTAATACTCAGAAGATCTTCAAAGTACAAAAGCAAATAGCAGTAATATGGTTGCTTCTCATAATCCCAACCTAATTGGAAAACACCACATAACTAGAAGATGAGCCACCACAGAGGGTACAAGCTGAGTAAAAACCTGTCCAGCATACAGACTGCAAAGGGAAATGCGGACAGCAGAGCCCCTGTAATACAAGTGAAGGCATATATGGCAGACATCAGACTCTTTTCTAATAAAGGCTCAAAGCCAGCAGAAGTCACGGACAAGACAATAGTGCTTAAACTCAAGTGCCCCCCATCATGAATATAACCAGGAGTATCCAATTTGAAGGAGCCTAAAACAAGCTGTTCCAACATTTAAATGTTATCTTCCCATGTGCTTCCCATTTTCTAAGACCCCATTCATTTTTCAGTCTTCTCTCATATATTACATCCTGACAAATTTCCCCTCCCTCCCCTTCCCCAGCTTCCCCCCCCCCACCTCCCTTCTCCTCCGGATATACCCCACCTCCAACTCTCCTCAGAAAAAGACGAACATTCCAAGGACATCACTCAAACACACCATAACATGCTACAATAAGACCAAGCACCAGGCACATACCATCACATCTAGGATCTACGAGACAACCCAGTAGGGGGAAAAGGGTCACACCAGCAGACAAAAGAATCGGAGACAGCCTATGCTCCCACTGTTAGGAATCCCACAAGAGCACCAAGCTACTTACTCATAACATATATGCAGTAGCCCTAGGATCTCGGATCTCTGCAACCCCCATGAGTCTGAGTCAACTGATTCTGTGAACCATGTTCTCATGGTGTCCCTGACCCCTCTGCTTTCTCCTATCTGATCATTCCTCCACAGGACACCCTGAGCTCTGCCTATGTTTGGGCTGTGGGACTCTGAATTTGTCCCTATCAGTTGCTGGATAAAGTCTCTCTGGTCTCTGTGATGACAATTATGTTAGGATCTGGTCCCAGAACACTGTTTAGGCAAGACAAACTGTAGGTAGAAGATTTTGTGGCTGAAGACCCCATTCTTAATGGCTTGCTACTAAGAAAAATATCACCATTTTTGAAGTTACAATTTTGTGTTTCTACTAAATAAATATATTATATATTTTAGATATCTCATAGCTATTTCTTTATACTTATAAAATATATAATATCTATTATGATAGATGTAGCAAAACACCTACATAGTGTTTCCATTATCCCTATATCATTCAAAATTCACAAACTTTGGTAGGTCAATTACCTGTTCTGGTCTTACTAGCTGCTTTTTGGGTTCCTCTTCTTTGGCCAGATGTACATTTACAGATGCATATATCAGACCCGCGGGCATAGTTGTCAACTTTCCCATCTGAAAAAGACATATCAAAAAGACCACTGTAAGTAAAAAGATCCTCTGTTTCTAAGTCCTGATAAGTATTGGGGGAATCTTGAGAGATATATTAAATATTCAACTATTTCAAATTACTTTATACATTTACATAAACCCCTTGTGCTGCCCTAACTCTTGTAGAGTGCAAAAATCTTACTGTCTTCTGCCAAGTCTAATTTTAAATGAACATATATTTCTAGAAGTGGTAACATCCCTTGCCGAGCATGCGCAAAGCCCTAGAGTGTATTTGATACTACAGAAACCTACTGCGGCAGGTAGTGCATGCTGGTAATATTAGCACTCAGGAGGTAGAGGAGAAAAATCTGAAGTTCAACAGTGATTCTTGGCTACGTAACAAGTTTAAGGCCAGCCTGGGCAACATGAAACTGTGTCTCGCAAACCTCAAGTGACTGCCTGATAAGATGGCTCAGCAGGTAAAAGCACTTACAAGTCTGAGAACCTGAGTGAAATTCCTGATACTCATATAAAAAGCCAGCTGCAGCAGCACACACCTGAAATACCTGGGAAAATGGAAGGTAGAAACAGGAAGATCTCCCAGAAGCTCTTGAACCAGTTAATTTGGAGTATGTCATGCCTCAGAAAGAAAGAGAAATCCTGCCTGGAAAAGTTGAGAGTTGTCATCCTCTGACCTCCACAACCACAGCATAGCACATGGATGACTGCACTAACACATACACATATCACACAGGCACGCATGCAATCAAAAATAAAAGCGCAGGTGAGATGACTCAGCTAGTAAGGGTGCTTGCCGTCAAGCCTGACCACCAGCATTCAATTCCCCAAGGCCCAGATAAGAAAAGAGCCACTTCCACAGACGAGTTGTCCTCTGACCTCCACACAAAGACAGTGACACATGTTCACCCTGGCGCATGCAAAATAAATAAATGAAATATAACTCAAAAACATGGAAGATTTGGGACTATTCTGTTAATATTATGCTTTCCAGAATCATCCACTTTCTTGAAAATTTTATATGCCTTTAACTGTGTGTCAAGCCTATAAAACTAGGAAAGAGAACAAGAAAGGGTAAAACCAGACAGCATGGAAGAACAAAAGTGTGCAAAAGCACAACAATGACTTAAAAGAGCAAAAGAAACTGGGTACAGGACAGAAGTGGGGGTCAGGGCAGGGTAGTGGAAAAGATGAGTGGAGAAGACAATCTACTGAAACACATGTAGTTTGGAAATGCCATGGTATCTAATACCCTGTATGAAAACGTAAATGCAATTTTAAAACAAAGAAATATTGGGGCTAGAAAGATGTGTCTCAATGGTTAAGAGCACATACTGCTCTTGTAGAGGATCCAAGTTCAGTTCTCAGCACCCATCTGGCAGTTCACAACTTCCTGTGACTCAGCTCCATGGTATTCAATGCTTTAGGCCTCCTTTAACACCTGCACTGACACACAACACCTCCACATTCACATAATTTAAATTGTGCTTCACTAAAATTTTTAAATAAAGAATCAAAATATCACTCACTCCAAGGAGGCTGCAAAACTAGTTTTTACTTCAAAGCATTGCAGTAAATTATATATATATATATAGTATAATTTTTTAAAAATAAAAAGATTATTAGTTATTTTAATATGAGAGAAAATTCACAAATATAATTTATTTGAATTCTTTGTTTTTAGCATATCTCTTCAGTATCGAGAGGGAGGGGGAGTGGACTAGGGGGAGGAGAAGTGGAGTGGGGATAGGGGGAGGGGAGCGGGGGGAGGGGCAATATGTGGGAGGAGGGGGAGGGAAATGGGAAACGGGGAGCAGTTGGAAATTTTAAGTAAAAAAGAATAAAAAAAAATAAATAAATAAAACATTTTTAGTAAGACATTAGTGTCTGGCTGCAAAGTGGCTCAGTGGATAAAGCACTTTCCATACAAATAAGAAAACTGGAGTATGGATCCCTGTCATAAACTTTAAATACTTGAAGAGCCTGGAAATCAGCATATAATGCCAGCACTCAGTAAATAGACACAGGACTCCTAGAGACAAGCTGCCTAAATGGATATGCTAAAATAGTGAGTTCCAGCGCTCTGGGTTCGGTAAGAGATCCCACCTCACTGAATTAAACATGGAAAGTGATCAAGGAAGATAAGTGATATCAACCTCTGGCCTATACATACACACATACAAGCAAGTGCTCTCACATATGTGTGCACTCACATACAAATAAACATGCATACACACCACACACACACACACAGGATATTTAATGCCACTACTTCTAAGTGGCAAACAGTTATAATCCCAGCACTAGGGAAGCCAAGGCAGGAGGGCAAGTTCTAAATCAGATCTGGCTTTACAAGAACTTTCAGATACATGTGTCTTGATAATTCTGCTGTTGTTCCTAGATACACAATGTATTCGTGATTAACCAGATCATTAATGATTACAATCCAAAAATTCAAAATTATTAGAACTGATGCCATAAAGCATGCTTACCTATGAACTTAAGGAATTTTGATACTAAAACCCTAAGATGATTATGTGAAATAGGTCAAGTCTTATAGTATTTAAAAACTATTTTATTCCCAAGATAGTAATCCCTAGATAAAAAGAAAAACACCTTTGAAGTATTATAAGATATGGACAATCTTAGAGTAGTTACATTATTTCATGCAATACAGTAATATCATCTAGACTTTAAAATAAATTCACATGAATTGGTTGGTAATTAAGATCTAATACAAAAACAAATTAGCATACTTTATCCATTTTAAGTACAAGTTAAAACAGTGAAATAGATGGTACCCCATCCATAAAAAGGACTGGTTGATGGCACAGCATGCTGAAACAGTAAAACAAGGGTTGGCAAACTACAATGTTGGGCCAATTCTGGACTGAGTTCTGAGCTAAAATAATGACTGTAAAGCATACTTTAAGGTTTCTAAAAGGAAGACTAAATGTTACTACAGACCTCACATATTCCATAGAGCCAAAAGTATTATCTGACCCTTAACAGAAATACTACAAAACATTGTCAATTCCTGATTTAAAAACAAATAAAAACAAACAAAATTATTTTTAAGTACCAGAGGAATTTAAGAATACTATAAAATTATAGGGTAAGGCTGTCAATTAATCAAGTAGCATTAAAATTAGGAAGAGGTGCTCTGGATTTAACAAGAATGAAAGAACTTGAGCTAAAACTATTTCTAACTGCAAAAGTAACAATTTGTCAAGGGCAAATTATAAATGATTTTTTAAAAACCAATGAGAATTAAAACTGGTTCCTCCCAAAGGAGAGCAGGCCTTAGGAAGAGCACTCTGTAACATAAAGATTATAAATAGCAAAGATAAACAGCACATAACTCTCTCACCCCAGTACAACTCATCCCTTACCAGCATTTTTATAATGAAAATAATTGATTCTTGTTATTTGTGACTGCTCTGCTGTATAAAGTAGCTGGGAACCACAGTTCCTGGGGAAAACCCAAGGTTAGCTTCCCGTGATTCACTGGTTTAATTTTCATCAATATATAACCTCGTTTCACATTCATTTCTAATTCAAGACATTTTGTTTAATATATTTTATTGATTCATTAACACTGACCTCATGGCCAACAGCACTGTAACTCATGTTTGGACAAAGCTAATCAACATCCAAGGAAGTGGAGGAGGGAGCAGAAAAAGCAGAAGGATGAGGAAGAGGCAAACAATGTCACACAGACACTGTAATGAAATTCTACTTAGGTTATGAGTCTCAGTTTACTAACAGGAGAGATAATATGTAATTCAACAGTTTATGCCAATGAGTGTTAATAACATAGCTATGCACAAACGACTACAGGACACAAATGATTAGAGGAACCACCAACCTAGCCAAGCCCTTCTCATCTATTTGGTAAAGTAGTAAAAAGACAGCAGATTTCAGAGTCAAATTTGAATGTAAATTAAGGTTCTACTTTTTATTCATGATGTGGCTCTGAGAAAGTGAATTCATGTGTCAATGTCCATATGTCTAATGTCACCTATCACAAAGGTATTAACACAGACAAAAGGTTCAGTATATATTAGCTGTTACTACCACTATCATCATCATCGCTGTCATCCTTAGTCTCTCCTAGCCCGTGGCCACGACTCTATAGTCTCATCTTAACTCCAGCCAAGTGTAATTGCCTCTGTCAAGTCAAGATAATTTTATTGTCAATCAGATCACCATCCTGCATCAAGAAAATAAATTGGCTTCCTCTTTCCTAACACACTGCTTAAAACCATTTTTTACCTTTCATGTTCTCTGTAATCTATCTCCAATCTATACAGGTAGTCTTCTTTCTCCCCAACTCTTATCCTGAGCTTTTTATTTCATCTGTCACTGGCATGACCATTATTTCCCCAAGTAGACTATTAACTCTTTAAGGTCAGAGGTAGAATATATACTTATTTTCTCTGCCAGCGATGACAGCTTTAACTAGATAGATATGGAGATTCAATAGAAAAGATGTGGGCCCCAAAATTTGTGAATTAATTGTTTATCATTTACTTTTGATAGCTTCTCAGCCTTTCAGCTAAAATCAAGGGGATCATTCAGTCCTAAAAACAATTTGCTCATGAAATCCACCACGACATTTTAAAATGTCAGATCTAATAACAGCAGCAAATGCTGTGGGCAGGTTAGAATAGCTTCACTGCTGGAGAAAACTGAAGCTGGCCTACATTATATAATCTGTTCTCACAGAATTACAACCACAGTATTTAGCCTTTTGATCAATATAATTCAGAAAAGTGATTGTATTTTCTACTTGCTCAAAGAAAGAGAAATCATATATTAGACACCTGTGGTAACATGCCTCAGCAGCTGCTTGGCACCCTGGAATATAGCTATGCAACAAGTACCACATGCAAACAGCTAGCTGGCCTTTCAAATTGAGATTTGCAAAATTCAATTGTGCTTGCAATATTGCAGGTATAAAATGCTTTTAAAAATTTGGCTCAGGAACTGAGTGTGTCTATTTCCAGTACCTAATGAGCTGTGACAAGTTGAGATTAGTCATCAAAATACAGGCCAGCCATTAGCAGCATAATAGAATTTTGTGCTTTCCAGTGCCCTGGGGCTAGTTCACTTGTGAACATCTAAAAGGCAAAGGTAAAAATGGTATCACTGAAGGAACACGAGGCTGTGGAACAGAAAAATTGGGTTCTAGCCTCAGCTCAGCAACTAGTTCACTATGTGACCTTTTGTGTACATTATGCTTCAGATTCCCCACTTTTGAAAGGAGGTTGAACTACAAATCATCCAGAGTTTCTTCTAATTGTGAGAATGTGTGATGGTAAATGACAATGATAATTTGCAAGAATATGATTTTGTAACAAATAAGCTATTGTCACCTTTTTCCTCAGAAAAGGAAAGTCACCAGAAGTAATTGCTTTATATTTAGTGATGTTGCACTGATTATATCATAAGTTTTACTCACATCAAACATTGTGAATATGGAAACTACAGGGAAATTCTAATAATTTAGAAATAAAGGTTACTATTAGAAGAGGTGCCCTAGCAGCAGGGAGAGGAGTAAGCAAAGAAGACTCAGAGAGAGGAGAATCCAAGGGAATAGCAGGGAAGGAAAGGGGATGGAGATATGATGGAGGAAGGTCATTGGCTAATAAAGAAACTGCCTTGGCCCATTTGATTGGCCAGCCTTTAGGTGGGTGGAGTAAACAGAACAGAATGCTGGGAGGAAGAGGAAGTGAGCTCAGACGTGATGCCGTTCTTCTCCAGGGCAGATGCAATGAAGCTCCAACCCAGGATGGACATGGGCTAGAATCTTCGCGGTAAGTGCACCTTGGGGTGCTACACACATTAATAGAAATGGGCCAGACAGTGTTTAAATGAATACAGTTTGTGTGTTGTTATTTCGGGGCATAAGCTAGCCAAGCAGCTGGGAGCAGGGTGGCAGGAATGCAACCCGCAGCTCCTTCAACAGAGATATGAGAGGGGAAAGCAGAAAGAAGACTCAGAGAAAGGAAGAGAGAGAGAGAATACAAGGGAACAGCAGGAGAGGAAAAGGGATGGAGATATGAGGGAAAAGAGAATCAACTAGAACACACTTTATTTCCAAAGACATTATAATATTTAATACTTTGTATATTAATTTTAAAAATTAAATTAAGGGCTAGAGCAATGGCTCAGTGGTCAAGAACATTGGCTGTTCTTCCAGAGAACCAGGGTTCAGTTCCCAGCACAGATATGGTAGCTTACTGCCATCTCTAACGCCAGTTGCATGTTCTCCTCTGGCCTTTGTGGGCACCACACACAAGTGGTGTAGATAAATATACAGAAGCAAAATACCCATACACATGAAATAAAGAATGCTAATATTAAATACACATAATTAAGAACTAGTGCCCCAAATTAATTTGAATACTTCATTCTGAAGTCCTACTTTCTTCTTTCTTTTTTAATTACCCATACTTATTTTGTGTGTGTTCTGAGATGGATAGCTGCCATGCACAAATGTGAAGGTCAGAGTATAACTTGAGGAAGTTTGTTCTTTCCTTCTACCATGTAAGCCCTGGGGTTCAAACTCAGATCTGCAAGTATGGAGGGCAAGTACCGTAAACACAAAGCCATCTTGCTAGACCATCTATTTTCTCTTTTGACAGGGATAGTAGAATGGGTAAGAAAAGGAACAATACAAAGTATTACTAAACATGATAGATGCAGTAGAAATAATTATCATTATTTGATCAGCAACTTAAAAGTTCTGAAACCTTCAGATAAAGAAATAGCATCTACTCACAGCACAACTATGCTCAGTCCCAGATCTGCTCTTAAGCAAATAAGAAAAACCAGTTAGTCAAGTCTTATTTATAAAAGGAAGTATTTAGGGCAGATACTTAGGGCTCTCATCACAGGTGATATCTATTTTATGATTAATTAAAATTAATTTAAGTTAGGTCTTCTATACCACTAAGTCACATTTCAAGGCCTCAGTAGATAGATGTGTCTCTGGTGATAATCTACGGGGTAGCACAGACTTAGTTTCTGTTATTGAAGAAAGTTTTATTGAACAGTGTTGCTTTGGAGTTGCAACATTTAATAACTTGTCATTCTTTCAAAAAGAAGAGATTAAACTATTATCATATCATTTTAAATTCTGTATCTATCTATTCAGAGCATATATATGTTGCCTTGAAAGTTAGTCATGGTCACTGTGGAGAAATGCAATGGTGTTATTCTTCCAAGAAGGATAAAGGGAAATACTAAAAATGAGAAATGTTACCCTCATATGGGATGGGTTTTCCTGAAAGATGGCCTAACTCTATAATTCAGTGAATGGTGGTCATAAAAACATGCATATATTTGATTTACATTTTTCTCAGTCTTAAACAAAACACAGACGCTATTCTTGGGACATAAACACAGAAAACAATTGCCTCCTCTTCCCCAGCACTGTCTCTGAGGAAACATGCCATCCATTATTTTCCTAGCTTTGTGTCTCCTTTAGCATTCCTTCAGGATTCTTCTGACTAAATTGTGGATCACGCCGGGCGGTGGTGGCGCACGCCTTTAATCCCAGCACTCAGGAGGCAGAGGCAGGCGGATCTCTGGGAGTTCGAGGCCAGCCTGGTCTACAAGAGCTAGTTCCAGGACAGGCTCCAAAGCTACAGAGAAACCCTGTCTCAAAAAAAAAAAGAAAAAAATAAAAAATAAATAAATAAATTGTGGATCACTGCCCCAGAAAACGTCATTTTTGAAAACAGTTCACCATTTTTATTTTAACTTGGGGGTGGGGGCAAGGGAGTAGTTCAGGCACCACAGTGCACACATTGTGTTCAGGGGACAAGTTTGAAGTCTGTTCTCTCCTACCTATGTGGGATCTGGGATGGAACCCAGGTCAGCAGACTTGTTCTACAAGTTCTTTTACCAGATGAATTAATTCACAGACCCAAGAACTGCTAGATAAGGGCTCACAATGAAGGTTCCCATAACCCTTAAATTAGATGTGGTTTCTCATGCTACTTTGAACCTCACCATTTTCATCTTACATTGAAGCAAATAAATCTAAGAGACTTTATAGCCAATTTATCTCTGGGTTTGTACCAGGTACATAAGCATAGTTTTTAATGGTAATTATTCACTATTACCTTGAATTTTAAAAAATATTTTTATAAAACATGTGAATATCAATTTTGTATTCCCAGCCTAACAATGTTATGGGGACATATAATCAAGTAAAATCCCAAATATCTGAAATAAGAAAGGAGAAAATCATATTCTTCAGAAATAAATATTTTCCTTTACCCATATACGACTTTATTAATACATTTGTTTAATTTAAAAAAAATCAAGCAGTGCAATTTAAAGAAGATTCATTTTACTGTTCTGACACTTTGGAAAACATCTTCTCCACAAATCACATTTAACCTAAGCATTAAAAAACAATAGTAGCAAATAGAGACATAGGACACATATGTGAAAGTAAAATATTCGGAAGATATCAGCTATCTAAAACCTTTAGTGAAGTCCTAAAATCATGAGGAGTGATGCAGGAGGGACTTCTATCTATCTGTTGCTTTCATTGGTTAATTATTAAAGAAAACTGCTTGGCCTGATAGGCCAGCCCTTAGGTGGGTGGAGCAGACAGAACAGAATGCTGGGAGAAAGAAAGCAGAGTCAGGCAGACGCCATGCTTCTCCTACCCAAGACTGATGGTGGTTAGAATCTTCCCGGTAAGCCACCACTTCATGGTGCTACGCAGATTATTAGAAATGGGTTAATCAAGATGTGAGAGTTAGCCAGTAAGAGGCTAGAGCTAATGCGCCAGGCAATGTTTAAATGAATACAATTTGTGTGTTGTTATTTCGGGTGTAAAGCTAGCCATGCGGGAGCCGGGCTGACGAAATAGCCCACTGCTCCTTTTACAAGTGTAAGTCTGGGCTGGAGGCATGGCTCAGTGGTTTAGAGTCCTGCTCTTCCAGAGACCAGAGTTCAGTTCCTAGCACCCTCTTTAGGCAGCTCAAACTGGCCTATACTTCTAGCTTCACAGAATTGGATACCTTCTTCTAATCTCCATGGACACCCCACACACACACACAAAAGTTGCACACACACACACACACACAAATATTTTAATTTCTGTCAATTTAAAATTAGATAATGTTAGATATTTCTGTATTTATTTTTAAAATCTAGTCTGTCTTTAATACAGATTTATGTCAAGGCTAAGAAGTACAAAATAAAAATTGGTATCTCACCCTAATTATAAAAATCCAGTTTGAGAACTAGTAAGATTCACCTACTTCAAAATTGCTAATGTTCTAATGCAAAGGTAGCAATGTAAAATGAGAACTTAATTCTTATCTCTAGAACAAAAAAGTTGTTAAACAGACTGTCTTACTCTTTGTGATGAACTTATTTTTTTCTGATGTTTGTGTTTCAGACTTATGCCTACTTAGAAAAGTGTCTTAACAAAGTCAAAATTTATTTCAGAATCTATTTTGTGTTGAAGTCTTTTAAATGAAAACTTTGTAAGTAATTTAAATTGACTCTACCACAATTGGTGCCTCATGTATCTGTGGCTACAAACATATATAGCTGTGCATCAAATCTTTATATTATACACTTATAATTTATATTATATTATAAAAGCATGTAAGAGTCATACATGCAAAACAACCAACAAGTATTATTTCTCAGCACAATGTGGAAGGAGAGACAGTAACAGGTTGTAGCCATCCAGAGCAAGTCTGAGCAATGGGCACAGCATGCCAGAAAATGTACAGTATATCCTGGGACATGGGCCATACGCTATCCTGGATAAGAATGAGAGACAACTCAAAGATTGTGCATTATGGAGAAATAACAACAACAACAAAAATCTTCCCAACCCTTTCTCTCCTTCTGAAAGACTCCCCTGAGTCCTAAACTGGATAACTTAGTACTAAAATGTGTCCTCAAAACACCCTGCATTTTTCAACTTAAAAAAAAATCTTTTCTCTCTCTCTCCAATGACCAATAAAGCTTATGATATTTGTCTTGGCCACGGGCACATGCAACAATAAGCATGATGTATATATTTAATAAACATGGATAAATGATTTGATTGATAGGTAAATGGGATGTTCCAAATGCCAAAAAATATTCCTCTCATCTACATAGGTTCACCTATTTGTGTTCTTTAAAGAAACAACCAATACAAATGATGGTGTCTTGTCATGCTGAATTGAACCTTGCTAATGTTTTTTGTCTTTGGTCTCTTTAGTTGTTAACTCCTAAAACCAACTGGCACCTCCTTAAAACAGATAACGATGGGATTTCAGAGACCCTCTCACTCTCTGGATACAATGATTTCATTATGTGTATGGTATCATGCTGACCTCTTACTGTCTTACATTGCTGAGGGATAATGCTTTTGTACACTGTAAGGATTTGTCACTTGCACTGGTTTAATAAAACACTGATTGGTCAGCAGCCAGGCAGGAAGTATAGGCAGGGCAACTAGATGAGGCGAATTCTGGGATGAGGAAAGGAGTTGCAGTCACCAGCCAGAAGCAGAGGTAGCAAAATGAAAATGCCTCACTGAGAAAAGTTACCAAGTCACGTGGCTAAACTTAGACAAGAATTGTGGGTTAATTTAAGCTGTAAGAGCTAGTTAATAATAAGCCTGAGCTAATAGGTCAAACAGTTTATAATTAATATAAGCCTCTGTGTGTTTCTTTGGGACTAAATGGTTAGAGAACCAGGCAGGACAGAAACTTCCATTTACTTTACATAGTTAAACAGGCATTAAAAACAGCCATTCTGGAAAATCTTGCTAATTAAAACCTGGAGATATTGTGTGTGTGCATTTGTATGTATGCATAATATTCTTATATACTTATTAAAAATTTATATATTTAACACATAATATTATATATAACACTGTCTCTCTATATAATATATATACTCTAATAAGTATTTTGCTAGTGTACATCAGAAATACTTGTATATGATCTATTTGTAATAACTATCACTGTTCCCCAAATTTGTAAGAGATTTTGTTTGAGTGTCAGTGCTAGAGACTAGTTCTACTAAGACAAAGATTTTATACTTTGTTATAGAAATAGTTTTCAAACAGTAATTCTGTATAATTATGCTAATTGTTTCTTGATATTTTACATGTATAGATGCCTCAAACTATGTAAACCTTACAAAGATGAACAGGTACTGGATATTTATAAATATTTACAATTAATTTTCAAAATAGTTTTAATCTTGATGGTTATGCTTCTTTAAAGTCTTATAGCTAAACTGTCAACCTTCTATAAAAGTACAGTTACTGACAAATGACCCTGAACAGTTTTGAAATGCTAGGACATTACCCACATGATGAGCAGAAAGAACTTCAGGTATGCCAGAAAGCAGAGCTGCTTCTACTACACTTCAGGTACTTAAAATTGAGCCAAAAGAGATTACTGGCACTAATTCACTGACATCTGTCATTTACCCACCCCGTTCAATGTAGATCAATTCAGACGCACCAGGACAAATATTTCTCTGACTTCACAGAAAAATGGAGAACAAACCATCAGCTGGATAATCAGTAATGCCTTCAGAGAATATTGTTTGGAGACAAAGGGGAAGTGATAGAAACTGAAATAAAGTCACACTGGTTACAGTAGCACTTCCCATAATCCCAGCATTTGGAAAACTGTAACAGGAAAACCTGGAGTGTGAGGCCAACCCAGGCTTCATGATGACATCCTATTTTGAATGAACAAAATGAAGTAGCTAAAGTAACTAAAAGCCAAAAGGTTATAAAAAATGGTTCTGATGCACTGCTATCTGACACTAACTAAATGTGTTTTAATTAAATTGTTTATTATATTTGTTTCAAGGAAACTTATTCCACCGCAAGACTGCAGTATTGAAACAGAAAGTGAGAAATTATAACTGGCATGGCAGAAAATACAGCTATTTTAAAGAGATACTTAGGTTTCTCAATCTGACTTTCAGACAACTGAAGCAATGAATACTAAAGAAATGGGAATTTCTCCAGGAATCTCATGCTAGAGCAAGGAATAGGCCCCAATCAAACGGAGAACTTGTGTCTTAGAAAGAATTTCACACAGTTCTAACAACTTGTTAGACTACCTTAAAGGATGAGACTGAATCTCACACAAGAATGGATCAATGGTGGGCAGGACCACACCTTGTCTGAAATTGCTTAGCTGTGCAAATCCTTGATTTTCTTCTATTTTAACTTTAATCTCACTTCAGGCCCCCAAGATAGACTTGGGGGTTTCTAAGATGGACTTGTAGGTTTTCCCTGGATTTCGTTGTCACTCTTCCCAATGTGACTACATTGCATAAATCATTTTTCTGTTTTCCACAATTCAGAAAAAGCTTAGATTCTTTCATCTCTCTGTTCTGTTTTTCACATTCAAATGCCTTTTATTTGAAATGTGCATAGGAGCTAGTCTTTTCTTGAAAAACTAAATATTAAAAGATACTAACAGCAAGTAGTAATGTGTGACACATGTAAAGATGAATATGCTCACAAAAAACTGTGCTCTAATAGTACACTGTGATGGAAAAGTGGTAGATAATTAACATTTTCTGGATGCTTACTCTGTGTCAGAAAGTATGTTAATAGTGCAGAAAGTATACATGATATTTTGAAAGGGTCAAGATAAGTAAATAAATGTCAGTAATCTGTAAGGTCCTTGAAGGACTGAAAAGACTGGGGGGAAAGGCTGTCATATATTCACTGAGCAAATTACCCAGTCTATCCATAAAGCCAATAATATATATTCATGAAGAAAAAAAGCAAACAACACCAAAACACTTTTCAAGATAGCAATTTCTAAGGTTCTTTCTGAGTTCAATTATCCATTCAGGTCTACCTCATGTTTAAATATTATAACAGCTATAACATAGTTCAATTAGTAGAACTGAAAAACAGAAGAGAGCGAGTGATGAAGAATGGGTTTAACTCCCTAGTGTAAAATGGATGAAAATAACATGGCACATGTGAGATTAATTTGCATAAAAATTAAAGCTCTAGACTTTAAAAGGCCAATCATAAGATAACCAGAACAGCTCAGCTTCATGTGGCTCTATAATTCAATAATAGAACCAAAATAATAATATATTTTAAACATTGAATTTTTAATTAAAATATGTGAAAGTACTAAATTATTTTAGAATTTCTGAATATGTTATGACTCTAAATGGGGGTGCAGTTATTACTGAGTGGCACTTGAAAATATAGCTTAGATAAAAATCCAACAAATACAAAAATAAAAATAAAAACATATACAGTCGTTATAATTAGAATTCTTCAGAAACAGCACAAGATTGGCATAACTCAATTCAGTTTATGGATATCAAGGTCAGACAAATACTATACACTGTCAAAACCAGCAATTCTATTTTAAGAACCCCCTAAAGGCCATGTACACACACATCTAAACATATGTGCATTATATGCAGGGAAAGAGGAGGCCGTAGAGATGTAGGAAAGGAACACTAAATAGAAACATTCAAAGAGGTATGTTTCAAGTTGTTTTCAGTTTAGGCTTTATGTGTTATAAAATTCCAAAACGATTAAATAAGTTCCAGAGGACTGCTAAATTAACCTTTCTAAATTACTGCTTCATTCTATTCTCCCACCTCAACAACCATCTGCCCATACACCCTTTGACTCTAGCTAAACAAATCTTCCCAGGCCTTGAACATGTAAAGTGCACTCTTCTCTCAGTCCATAGACTCCCTTTATCTTCTTAGTTCTGCCCTGCTCTGAAAGACTAGCTCAAGTTCCACTGGCTCCCTCAAATCCTTCTCTCCAAATTCATATAACTCTCATTTGTGTGAAGCAACAGTCTGGAACTTACAAATATAATGTTATATTATTATTTTGAATACATGCAACTTATTTTCTCTCCTAAAACAGAGTTCTGCTGGGTAGCAGTATATCACTCTGAGACTTTGAATAACCAGTGACTTCATATCCAAGTAGTGAAGAATCCACAACTGTAAACAAGGTAGTAGAAATACAAAATCTAGTAAGCTCTTTGATGTAACAGTTATTAAAAGTCTATTGCTAAGTTTTTGTAGTGGCAAATAAAATAAACGACAAAACAACTGAAAATCTTAAGGGTAATCTAATTGGAGGACTGATTCAATGCTATTAACTTTTAACTTTCTGAAAAGCAGAACAAAATTATAAAATATCTTCCCTCAAAATGTATTTACTCTGAAAATTTTGCATATGCTCATAGGTTCCAATACTAAAACAATATTTTATCTCGATATACACAAAAATTTTCACGTTCTAATAAACATTCTAAGAAGGAAACACTAAAATTGATAAAATGTTCAAGGTGCTGAAAGAAAGGGGGTAGTAATTTATAATAGATTTCTAAGCCAAATTTCAAAACTTTGAAGATCATTTGTTAGTGCAAATGGAGCATGGCCATTTCTTACTAAAGAGAGAATTCAACTTTGCATATGACATGAAAAAAATCTTGGTAAAATTAATTATACTGTATCAAATACATAGATAGAATTTTCTATTCAGATCAATATACTTTAGCTAGAATAATCTTTTCACTAGTGAGTTCTCTAGGCAAAATATACTTGTAGTATAATTGCTTAAATATTACTTAAATAGATGGCATTTTGTGTAGACCGAAAGAAGGCGAAAGGAGACTGTTGGAACAAGTTTATAAGAAGATACTCTTAAGGAGATGCCTCTTAATTTGACTATCAAACTACTGAAACAACAGATCCCAAAGAAATGGTAATTTCCCCCATGAGTTTTCATTCTTGGAGAAGGAAGAGGCATCAGTCAAATGGGAAACTTGTCACCTGGGAAGAGATTTCACCCAGTTTTAACAACTTGCCAACCACCTTATACGATGAGACTGAAACCCAGTGATGGGTCAATAGGCAGGACCACACCTTGACTGGGACTGCTTAGGTGTGCACATCCTTGGCCCTCTTTTTAAAGTTTACATCACTTCAGGACCCTGAAGAGTGACGTGGGCGAATAACTGGGTATATTTGTCCCTCTTCTTAAGGTGGCTGCATTGAATAAATCTCCTTTGTCTGCTTTCTACTTCTAATTTGGCTCTTTTTTATGTTTTCATTTACTCATTGGAAAATATATCACCACAAAGCTATATGTAAACTCTGGATCACTAGATTGGAGTGGAGAACAATGGGAAGTTATATTTCACCAACCTAGCTAAAGGGAAAAGCAGCCTACCCACCGCTTCCTTTTAATCATTGCTCTGCTTTAGAATCAATTCCTTCACCACTCTTTATTTTTCCACTATCATTTGTTCCAAATTGTATTTTTCTTTTTTTAAATCTCTATTTACTAGTTCTTCTTTCTTTCTTTCTCAATATCTGTCTTTTCAGCAGAGAAGGAAGGAGAGTGACTAACTATACCAGTGGTGTTCTTTCTGGGCGATATCCTCTTTCTACAAAGCTAATGTGTACACACCAGAGGAAAGTAAACACAAAGGCATACATACACAACTTATGAAATAACAAGTAGGGGGTAGGACGGAAATTAACTTGAGAGATCAAGATCAGTTCCAGAATAAACTAATGATTATTAGATGCAAAATAAATGATAAGAGATTAGTTTTACATATCACTGCTTTAATTATTGGAATTTATATTTCAAAATACAAGACCTTCACAATATATCTTCTGGCCCAATCACTCCTATGATGATAAAATCCTTTCTAAAACACATTATCAAGCAACCCCAAACAGTATATTTGTGTCCTTCAGTAAAAGGAAATGCTATCAATAGAGCATGGTTCCCCCAAAATCATTTTTTTACACCTTTGTGAGAAAGATCTACAGTAGACTGGGTTAATGACCATATATTCATTTGGGTCATAAAGAAGAGACTCAGACAATCTTTTCCATAAAAGCATATCTTACTCTCTTCTGAATTCTGGACTACACACACCCCTATGCATACCAGACAATTTTCCAAGGATAAGAAAGTCTGTGATAATAACATATGAAACCAAACTCATCTTCTACTTTAACAGATATACTACTCTTTTATCTAGCTGAAACTAAAAGGGAAAAAAAGAGGTAGTCATGCTTCATCTTGGAGATACAGCCTGAGAGCTACTTCTTAGCAGCAACATAAAAGTCTTAGACAAGAGTGCCCTGTTTTAGAGTAATCACCAGTGAGTCACTAGAGGACCTGTATATATCAGGATGCTTATTTTCTTCTGGAAATAGTGGGTAAGTGAATCACCTCTAAAAAATAAAGTATCATTAAATTTACTAAGAACAGAAAGTCTTTCAGTCCCAGTTATTTATTATACTAGAAAATGTGAAGCAGATACTGTACTAAAAAGTGAAAAATCACACACACACATACACACACACACACACATACACACACATACACACACACATACACACACACACATACACACACACACACACACTGTATCTTCTTGCAAAACTCTTGGGGAAAATTATGGTAACTGAACAGCAATAACAAAAAACAACCCAAGTACAATAATAACAAAAAATGTACAATTTGGTCCTTGCTCATCAGTATTGTAAATAGTCAACTTCAAAGGGTTAAAATTAAAAATAAAAGCCTGTGAAAAACTATGAGAATATGTTTTGGGATGTGAGAGACATACTGTGTTGATTTGATTTTTCATACTGTATGTGTTTTTTTTTTTTTTTTTTTTTTTTGGTTTTTCGAGACAGGGTCTCTCTGTAGCTTTGGTGCCTGTCCCGGAACTAGCTCTTGTAGGCCAGGCTGGCCTCGAACTCCCAGAGATCCACCTGCCTCTGCCTCCCTGCATGTGTTTTCTTGACAACACTTGGACATCTGGAATTAGGGTGTTTGTTGTGATTTTTGCTATGTGTATTCAACCTAACAGGCCAATCCATGTTCAAGTGAGCTGCAGGCTGAACCACTTCTTAGAGACGGAGGGTAACAAATAAACAACCTAATTTAAACTAACTTAAGTCAAAATGCCCATCATCTGGGACTGACAGGAAATGCTGGTGTGGATGTAAACGGAAAGACCCTATACATTTCTGGTTTGAGTATAAACTGCTCCAGCTTCTGAAAATCAGTTTGGATATTCCTTTAAAAACTAGAAATAAAACTACTATGTGAGAAAAGCAAGTATCTATGGAGTGCTTGGCCCCAAATCGGCTATCTACATGACACTCATTGTCCCATAATGGTCAAAGACACCATGAAAGACTGGGAGACAGGGTTGTAAGAACCAGAAGTTAAGAAAACCACTGGAAACATCTGGATGCATGCTGGAGTAATTATGAATTCAAAATCTCTGTTCACCTACCCTACATCAAGCCAGTCAAAGTTCCAACAAGGATTGGAGAGGACGTCCTCTACCCTAATGAGGAGCAATGGTCAGTGTATGACTGCAGGGGAGGGGAAAGTCAGTTCTGCTCAGTGGTCTAACCCCAAGTATGGAGACCATTCTCCAGCGGAGGATTCTACACCTACACCCTGCTTACTTCAGTGGGTTATTAAAGAGGGGAGGGGAAGAGAAGGAAGAGAAGGAGAAGATGAAAGTGGGGATTCTGTTTCCTAACACACGGCAGGGATGGGGAAGTGGGAAGGACGGTTTTTCTTTTCTTTTTTTCTATATATAGAGGAAGTCACTCTACAGCCCAGACTGACCTCGAATTCAGAGATCCATCACCCTCTGCCTCCTCAGTATTGGGATTAAAGATGTGCACTAGCACACATGGCTGGTATGGCTTTTGTTAATCCATGATAACTATTTTATGCTTGACAGGGAATTCTCTGCTGAGACATCTGATTCAAATTTCTAGCTTCCTGTTTGACTGACAATATACGAGCGAGGATGACTGACAGCTATAAAGCTGACAAGGGGTTTCATTGGAGGGATTTTCTCCTAGCAAAAAGAGCAAAGGATCGGTAGCTAGCGGAATGTCAGGGCTAGAGAAGCCTTCTAGTATGCTTTTACTGCACAGCACTAGAATAACACCATTTGCAGCAACACCACCTAACTGTTGCACAGCACAGGCTAGCAGGGCAGGTTTATCAGTTTACCACAGACTACTGCTGTGGGTCACCAGACCACCGTGCCTGGATGGGAAGGAAGGTAACCACAGAGCTCTGACCTCTTTTGGCTAGTGCAGCCCACAGTGACTCCAGACCTCTGGTGACCTGGACGTTGAACCCAGGTTGCTGCAAACCCTCACTGTGGTTATTTTACCTGATTGCTGCTGCCCCTGGTGGGCACAACCAATAGTTTGATGGAACAAGGCTATAGTGACACACACTTTTAATCCCAACACTAGGGAGGCAGAGGCCGGTGAATCTCTGTGAGTTCAAGGCCAGTCTGGTGTACAGACAGAGTTCCAGAATAGGCTACAAAGCTACAGAGAAACCCTGTCTCTTGGGCTGGAGAGATGGCTCAGTGGTTAAGAGCACTGATTATTCTACCAGAGGTCCTGAGTTCAATTCCCAGCAACCACATGGTGGCTTACAACCATCTCTAATAAGATCTGGAGCCAACTTCTGGCCTGCAGGGACACATGCAGGCAGAACATTGTATACATAATAAATAAAAATAAAAAAAAACCCTGTCTCAAAAAAAATAGTTTGCATGAGCCCCTACAGAGCAATTCAAACCACAAAATATTCCCTCTCCAAACAACTGATGAGACTACCATGGAGGCCATGGCATACAAAAAGGTGAAGTTGGAAATAATACGCCTTACAGAGGTCAGTCAATAAGCTGGGTTGGGGGTGCTTTGAGAACTAGCCTAAGAACAAAAACAGAAGTGACACTGGGCCTATGTGTGTGGGCCTATGTGTGTGGGCCTATGTGTGTGGCCTCGTGTTGGGAATCTGAAATACACTTTAACACTCAGTCAATTTCCTTAAGTAATCTAAACAATGATTTGGAGAAATCGTCTAGACCATCTAAGATTCCCACCCTGTTACCAGCTCCTGCACAGCCACATGAGTCCTTTCCTTGGCCGTGAGTACTACGGAAAAGATGTGCCCACCAGCAGTATAGAAGGCTGCCCCTTGCCTTGTTCCAATGATGGGGGATATGGGGGTAATAGGAACTACTGCCTTGAACACTACAGCTCTAATGTGGGAGAAAGAGCCTACAATAGATCATTTATCAACTAGATAGACACCAGACACCTTCAGTTACACTCCATGCCCAGAGAGAGTCCCTGACAGAAACAGTCTCCCAAAACGGGCAAGGCTTACACTTAATTTTCATGTTCCAGGGAAGACTGTGTGATGGTAAGAGAGACTTTCTGCCTTTGTGCTGACAAATCAAAAATTATCATAAAAAAATTACAAAAGTAGCTTAAATCAAAAGCATAAAGGAAATAACTTCTGATTCCATAAAATGTCTGATTAAAAGCCATGGCTCACAACTTTTCACTGTCCTGGATGTTCCCTTACTCACCCTTTTTATAAGACTTGCTATAGGGCCTAATATAATAGTCTTTTAAGTTCATCAGACAAAAAAACTTGCCTCTGTTGGACTCATGATCACCGGGAACCAGTATTTACCCTTTATTCAAGTTAAAAAATTTAAAAATCACTTTTCCCAATGGGGGAATGAAATGATTAAGGTAATGCCATCATGTTCTGATTCCATTCTCTGTTTGCTTAGACAGTTCTCAGCCCTTTACCCCCTCCTCACAATGGTCATGTCTGCCTTGGCAACATGTGAGACTTCCATGGCCCTGAACACAGTCCCAGATGTATTAACCAAAATAACCGGAAAGTCATGTCTGAATAACTACTATACTCTGCCAGAAATCAATGTTTCAAGGTTACTGACCCTCATCTAACTTTGATGTATCTTTCTGGGTTTTGCCTTTAAAAGCCCTATATTCCTGAACTTGGGCACCACAAAACTTTTCAGAGTCACAACTCACTCTTGGTTTGGCCATCAAAAAAGGACTTAGAACTTTTATCAGTGTGCCTGTCAATAACTATCTTGTGTGGATCATCATTACAGTTGGTCAAGGACACTCCCTTAGCAACGAGAGCAAGCAGGCGTGCCCTACCTGTGCCTACAAACTACATCCTACCTCACACAAAATTGTAAACTTATTTAAACATAATAATTTTGTTTTGTTTTTGTAATTTGATTGTGATTCTCCAGGATGAACTTAGTCTGTTGTATTATCAAAAGGCTGGTTGGACATGCCTGGTAGAAATGATTTGGAAATGGGCAAGGGCACCTTAGGAATTGCAGAAAGAGCCGGTAAAGGGAGTATGGGGAGGATTCCTGGGTGAGAGGAGAGGAAGCTGGAAAAGCAGAGGCTAGGAGGTGGTGCTACCTAGAAGTGTAACCTGACCCCTGAGAGCTGATAATGGAGTGTAAGTACCATAGCAGCACAGAGAAAATGGATTCCATCAGAAGAATGGAGGGAGTGGAGTCCAGTTAGGAGAGTGGTCCATAATTCAAGGGAAAGTAAAATGCAGTAAGAGTGGGAACTAAAGAACAACACTAAGCCAACTTAAAATCAGCTCCATACTGATTGAATTACTGACACTCTTATCTCCTTCGGGACTAACAGGGTCATTATACACTGAAAAACTACAGTGCATAAGTACTTGTAAACTAATGTTGAAACCTAAGAGTCAGCAGCTGGCTTGCTTCCTCTACCCCGATTTGTACATAAAAGAACCTTTTCTCATAAAACCCCAAAGAAACTTGTTATTCGACAAAACTTAGTGTTTTTACTCCACGTCCAATACAGAGCTTGGGACGTCTCATCTCGGTCTGTTTTGCTCCCCAATAATTTTTGAAGGAAGTCCTGCGTTCGGGTCCTTGAGCCCCGCCCTACGCACTAAGACAAATGCCAAAGATTATTTTTCTCTCTGTCGAAGCGGCTAGTGGCTCCAGCCTTTTCATCACACAGCGGGTTAAGGGACTAAAGCCCGTCCTGGTAGAAGCAGTTCACTGCAGGGGATTAAGGAGCCTGCAGGGCAGGTGTGTTGTGACTGCAAATCTTAAAGATCCCGATTCTCACAGTCGTACCTCCAGGCCGCCACTTGCTGAGTGGCTCCCTCCAGGAGTCACGATGGACGACCCTTCTACAATTATGGGAATGTTGTGGGCTCAGAGCGAGCAAGGGGTGGAAAACTAAGTTTCTTTTTACTTACCCTAAAAGCCGCCATACCTATGACCCTCTCGGCTCCTTTTTTTTTTTTTTTTATCGGACGGAGAGCGAAGAGGGACAAAGGAGTTCAGTTTGACTTGCGTCACCACAGCCCCTCCCCTTTACGCTACTAGCCCGCTGGTTCCTGCCCTTTCTCCGCCCTCCTGCAGCTGCTTTGTCAGCCAGGCTGCTAAAGTTAACTAGTAACACTTCTCTGGAGAGCGGGACTTCTTTTGATTGACACTCCAGTCCTCCATACATAGAACCTCTCAGAATAGTCTCCCCACTCTGATTAGAAGTTTTTCTTCTTGGGTGAAGGACTTTTGTGTTTGTTTATGTGATTTGTCTGAATAAGAACTTAAAACTCAAGTTCAACTGCCTTAATAAACAACTATATAGTTACAAGGGCACTTCGCCTTTGCCATCCTTGGGGCAGTTACATTCATTATAAACCTGTCACTGAGCACCAATAGTCAGGCAGTTGATGAGAGTAACTATAAAACCTAGTGGCATATGGTAGAGACCCAGAATAAAACGACAAATATTAGAAAGGCCTGAATGCTGTTCAAGAAAATAGAATATGGATTAGCAATATGGTTCATTGTGTAAAAGGTACCTGCTGCCAAGCCTGATGACCTGAATTTGGCTAACACACACACACACACACACACACACACACACACACACAAATGTATTACAAGGTTAAAAAATAGAAGGTATCTGTTGAGATGGAATGGAGTTTCCTGGTTCACATAGATTGATGACCCGGAGAAGGTGCAAAAGTAGCAAGAGTGAATGGGGGCTTTGTGTGTCACTATAATAAATTTGGGTTTTTATTTGCTTGTTTTGCTTTATTCTGGTTTGTTTGTTTTTATTTGTCTGTTTGTTAGCTAAAGAGAAAGGCTGTGGGATGGAGGATATTATATGAGATTTTTAATTTAAAAATAAACATCTGGAAAGTAGTTGAAGGGGTTTTAGTTTATGGTGTGACTTGATCTGAAACCCATTATAAAATGGTGATTCGGGAGCCCTCAGGAGAATATGCTGTAAGAAAGTATATCATTCTCTATATGGGCACAGACTCCTGAGGCCTCTGCCAGTAATTCCAAGAAAAAGAGTGTTCATAATTTGCCCACTAACTTCTTAATAATAGTTAATTGCATTCATTCATTCTTTCAACAAATATTTCTGGAGTGTCAATTATATACTTGGAATTAATGGCATATTAAACATATTTGATACTTGAAACAGATTCTTTTTATTGAGTATGCAATCAAATTATATTGTTAATGATTAAATAAAACAAATAACAAATAGTCATGTTTAAAAGACTGAAATTTTTATTATGTTCTTATACTTAAAGTATAGCATAATAAATTTTAATATTTTATTAAATATAAAAATATAAGTATTTTATTAGAAAATATCAGCATGCAAATAAATTACAAAATAAATGCTATAGCATAAACTACAAAAGAAAAATAGTGGATAATATTTAAATTTTTCATGGATTTGTTTTTCTGATAAAAATAAAATTGTCTATATATTGGCCAGTCACTTTAGGATTAGTAAATATATCAGTCTCTGTTCTTGAGGTTTAACATTTACATATTTGTTAATTGCATCATCAGAATCTAATATTTCTGAATATTCAATGGGTAATTTAGGTAGATTTTTAAATTTATCTCTTTGCTCCTAGTTGGTTGAAGTGTATTTGTCATTAATTTTGATATTAGTAAAATTTCTTTCACAATTAGGAACAAATATGCAAATAGAAAAATACTTAAAAAATCACAACTAAGCATTACCAAATCAGAGAAATCTTAGTTTCTCAAAACTTCGGGAACTGTAATACAATTATGTCTCTGTTTATTCAGAATTGATTATTAAGGTCATAAAATTTTCCATAATTAATCATTTTTAATCAAAGTAGCATTTTTAGAAAATTAATCTTAAACTTCTATCACAGTTGGGTACAACTTTGGAAATTTTTCTTCTTTAAAAATGAATGGCAAAAAATAAATAAAAATAAATGTTAATGTCTGAGTCAAGCTCAGCTGTCTAGCATTTGATGAACTGCTTAGTCAGTGGGGTAGATTATATAAGAATGCCCCCCACTCCAAGACTGCTTGTTTGATTTCAAGAAATGCTAGGTAATCATCTTTTCTTTTTTTTATTAATTAATTAATTTATTTAATTATTAAAGATTTCTGCCTCTTCCCCGCCACCACCTCCCATTTCCCCCCCCTCCCCCAATCAAGTCTTCCTCCCTCCTCAGCCCAAAGAGCAAGCAGGTTTCCCTGCCCTGTGGGAGGTCCAAGGACCACCCACCTCCATCCAGGTCTATTAAGGTGAGCATCCAAACTACCTAGGCTCCCACAAAGCCATTATGTGCAATAGGATCAAGAACCCATTGCCATTGTTCTTCAGTTCTCAGTAGTCCTCATTGTCCGCTATGTTCAGCGAGTCCGGTTTTGTCCCATGCTTTTTCAGACCCCGGCCAGCTGGCCTTGGTGAGTTCCCGATAGAACATCCCCTTTGCCTCAGTGTGTGGGTGCACCCCTCGCGGTCCTGAGTTCCTTGCTGGTGCTCTCTCTCCTTCTGCTCCTCCTTTGGATCGTGAGACTTCAGTCCAGTGCTCCAATGTTGGTCTCTGTCTCTGTCTTCTTTCATCGCCTGATGAAGGTTAATATTCAGGAGGATGCTTATATGTTTTTCTTTGGGTTCACCTTCTTATTTAGCTTCTCTAGAATCACGAATTATAGAATTTTGCATACAAATGGACGGAAATTGAAAACACTGTCCTGAGTGAGTTAAGCCAGACCCAAAAAGAGGAACATGGGATGTACTCACTCATATTTGGTTTCTAGCCATAAATAAAGGACATTGAGAATATAATTCGTGATTCTAGAGAAGGTAATCATCTTTTCGTGTTTTTCCTAGTACTTCGTTTTCAATTTTGATTTTAAAAATCACATTTCCTTACATAGTCATTGACTAATAACTGACTTTCTCCACAAATTCTTTCACTTAATATTCAAAGAACAATTTGAAGCTTAGTTTTTAACTGTGTATTTCAAGGCAGACTTTGGTTTTTCATGTATTTTTCTATGTGACAAATCTCACTGACAATTTCAAATTCAGTAAAATGTAAATATTTGTACATAGAAAGTAGGAAAATATAAGGAAATACTCTAGTAATTGTTAACTTTCTAGAATAAAGTTACTTTATATTCTACCCTCATTCTCTCTCTTGCCTCTATTTCTTGTTTTACAAGCATCATTTTTCATATACTATGGGTGTCAAGTAATTAGAAAATTTATGTTCCTTAGGAGGTGATACTAACTTTTTTTGATTTTAATTTTTTAACAAAATGAAATATAATAAGATAACACAAAAACAATCACATCAAGTAGGACAAGACAAACCAACAGAAGGAAAAAGGCTTCCCAAGAGAAGACACAGGAATCAGAGACCCACTGGTTCACACACTCAGAAGTCCCATGAACAGACTAAAAGGCATAAAATATATGCTGAAGGCCTGCTGCAGACCGGGGTAGGCACGGTGCATTCTGATTCAGTCTCCATGAGCTCATATGCACTTTGCTCAGATGTTTTAGAGGATGTTGCTCTCTTGATGGCCTCCATTCCCTCTGGCTCTTGCATTCTTTATTTCTCCATTTCTTTTTATTATTATTATTATTTTTATATTTATTTAATTATTAAAGATTTCTGCCTCTTCCCCGCCACCACCTCCCATTTCCCCCCCCTCCCCCAATCAAGTCTTCCTCTCTCCTCAGCCCAAAGAGCAAGCAGGTTTCCCTGCCCTGTGGGAGGTCCAAGGACCACCCACCTCCATCCAGGTCTATTAAGGTGAGCATCCAAACTACCTAGGCTCCCACAAAGCCATTATGTGCAATAGGATCAAAAACCCATTGCCATTGTTCTTCAGTTCTCAGTAGTCCTCATTGTCCGCTATGTTCAGCGAGTCCGGTTTTGTCCCATGCTTTTTCAGACCCCGGCCAGCTGGCCTTGGTGAGTTCCCGATAGAACATCCCCATTGCCTCAGTGTGTGGGTGCACCCCTCGCGGTCCTGAGTTCCTTGCTGGTGCTCTCTCTCCTGCTCCTCCTTTGGATCGTGAGACTTCAGTCCAGTGCTCCAATGTTGGTCTCTGTCTCTGTCTTCTTTCATCGCCTGATGAAGGTTAATATTCAGGAGGATCCTTACAACAAAAGTATATGCTCAACTATGTTCATAGCAGCATTGTTTGTAATAGCCAGAACCTGGAAACAACCTAGATGCCCTTCAATGGAAGAATGGATGAAGAAAGTATGGAATATATACATATTAGAGTATTACTCAGCAGTAAAAAACAATGACTTCTTGAATTTTGCATACAAATGGACGGAAATTGAAAACACTATCCTGAGTGAGTTAAGCCAGACCCAAAAAGAGGAACATGGGATGTACTCACTCATATTTGGTTTCTAGCCATAAATAAAGGACATTGAGACTATTATTCGTGATTCTAGAGAAGCTAAATAAGAAGGTGAACCCAAAGAAAAACATATTTCTCCATTTCTGAAGGGTTCTCTGCGCTGAGTGAAGGGATTTGTTGGAGACATATCATTTAGAGCTATGTGCTCCAAAGGCTCGCTCTCTCTCTCTCTCTCTCTCTCTCTCTCTCTCTCTCTCTCTCTCTCTCTCTTCTGTGTAATATCTGGCTGTGGGCCTCTGTATTTATTTGTTCCTATCTGCTGCAGGAGGAAGCTTATCTGATGAAGACTGAGCGAGGCACTGATCTATGAGTAGAGCAGAGTGTCATTAGGAGTCATTTTATTGTGACTTTAGTTTTGGAACAGTAGTATTGGATTTGACCCTAGGTTTCTGGGCTATCCAGTTCCTGGTTCTTGGTCACTTAAGCTGTGTCAGGTGTGAGCTCCTGGAATGGGCCTTAAGTCAAGTCAGACATTGATTGGTTACTCCCACGAGCTTTGTGCCATCATTGTCCTGGCATATTTTGCAGGCAGCCTACAGAATGGGAAAAGATCTTCACCAACCCCACATCAGACAGAGGTCTGGTCTCCAAAATATACAAAGAACTCAAGGAATTGGTCATGAAAAGAACAAATAATCCAATAAAAAATGGAGTATGGCTCACAACCATCTGTAATGACATCTGGTGTACTCTTTAGGAAGATACCTGGTCAGTTGTCCTCATCAGCTTAGACCATGAAACCCAATATGGACAAGTTCAACAGAACCATCATATGCATGTTGAAGCCCATGCATGCTTCAACATTTACCTGAGCAAAATTTCATCTTGATTTCATGTTGAGTTTAGGAGTGTGTGATGGCTATTTGTTGCCCGGTAGAAAAATTTCTGTGGACCTGTTTCCCTGTACTGTTCAACTGGTGTGTTTACAGAAAATATCTGCTGATGTTGGAGGCTAGGAAAATGAGATGAGTTGTAGCAAAGAAGCTGAAGGAAAAGGTCTTTGGGATCCATTGGGGATAGGGTCAGAGAGGAAGGAAGACTGCAGTGGAGAAAGGAAAGGAAGACTGCAGTGGGAGTTCTGCTACAGAGCTGGGACTGAAATGGGGTGGCAGAGCTGGATATGGAGCAGCAGAAGGAGGCAAAAATGTGCATTCAATCTACCTGTTTCCCAGGCAGGAGTGACATTTGGCTTAGCAGGGGATGCCTGCTGGAGTTGGGACTGAAAAACCAATGAGTTGAGAGAGGGAAATTAGAATGGGGAGATCTTTGGGATCCACAGTAGATGACAGCAGAGGGCAGTGAAGGATGCAGAAAGTGTTTTGTTTTTAGAACTGGGGGTTAGACCAGGGAATTATGTCTGTGGGAACAAAGGTAAAGGTGAGTATCTGTGGTCAGCCTACCTGTTCCCCTGCATGAGTGGCCTGTGGGTTAACCAGTGACTGTTGGAGTAAGGACTGGAAGATCTGTGCGATCTACGGGGAATAGACAGGGGAAGACTGCTTTGGGTATTCTGCTCAGTTCAGGATGAGGCAGGGATATTGGATCTAGAGAAAAGAGAAAAAGGTAAAGATTTCCAGCCAGCCTACCTGCTTCTCTGGCAAGATTGTGACCCTATTTACTTTTTATGCCTCCTTAAATACAGTATTCTACTTCTCAGGGTATCCAGTTATGTGACAGCAACTTGCTCTCTGAAGTATACCAGGCATGACACAAAGTCCATATTAAAACAAATTGCATTAGGCAAATATTAGCTGGGCCCATTTGCCATTCTCTGTCTTTTATATCACAAGTAAGCTTCCTTTGTAGAAATCTGAAGAACTAAAATGACACATAAAAGTCAGCTCAGGGTGTGGCCTTTATCTGGATGGCTGAAGTGAAACTGGGGTAAAAAGGCCATTGGAGATGAGGACTAGGAGAGCTAATGACTGAAATTTCAATTCAAATACTCACCTGTGACCTCAGTTACTATCCTTTCAATTCTTTGCTTCATACCTTTTTGGTTTTTTTGAACTCGCAAGATCTTTAGGCCTTAAACCTTATACTAGCTACTTATAGCCCCAACATTTATTATAAATATAGCAATTTGGAAAAAAAGAAACATTTGTGGTCTTATGCTTTCCATGTGTCAGGAAATTAGAAATAGCTTAGCAGGATAATTTTACCTCTCGATGTCTCATGAGGTTGAAGTCAAGCTACTGAGTAGACTTGCGGTTATCAGAAGGTTTGATTGAGGCTGTAGCGTCTGATGAGTCACTAGGTGGTTACGAGGGTATCTGAATTATTTGCCATGTCAATTTCCCCATCAAGTTTCTGAGTATTCTTATGTCACGACATCTAGCTTCTCTCAGAATGAGTGATGATACAAAAGAAAGAGCAAGGAGGAAGCTATAGTGCCTTTTATGTCCTAATCTGGATGTCACTGTCACTCCAGCTACATTCTTGTATTTATTAGAAATGAGTCACTAAGTAAAACACCTACGCCAGGAGAGGGGAGGCATATTCTATCTTTATAAGGGTAAGAACACTTCATGTATATTTAAAAGGCACCATATTATCCTTTTTATTATCTATTAGCAATTCTATTTTCTAAGTAGCATAGATTCCATGGTATATATCTTCAACAACTTTATTTGCAATAAACTAAAATAGCCAGCCTCACTAGTAATAGAAAATATTACATATCAATAATTACTTACTTCCTTATCATACAAACACTCAGTCTAGGCCTGGTACCGAGGTTCCTTTTATCATGTTGTTAAAGCACCCTCAACATGTAATTCCATTTTCTGGTTCAAAATGCCTTCTCCACTTCTAGACATTGCACATGGATAACAGGAAGTAGAAAAAGAAAAAGTAGAAAAAGTAAAGGAAGGACACCCCATTATATTAAGACCACATCTCACATGTATGTAAATCATACTGTTTCTGCTAGATCCTATTGTTCATTAACAAGTTCCATGGCTTCATTTAACACAGGGGAAGATAGGAACTTAAGTCTGTATTCTGAATAGCAATATATTGGGGAAATGGTGCTATTAGTATAAAAGGGAAAATGACTATTAAAGTTCTTTCACATCCCTTCTACTCTTTCCATTTGAACAGTTTACATAATATCATCTTCCCCATGAACTCAGCTCCTAACTTTATAGAGGTAAACACACACACACACACCTAACTTGAACTAGCTTAAGCAGACTTCCAATTTTTTAAGTTAAATGTGACCTAAGATTGTCTTATTTAATATTTTTATTTATCTATTTTTTTGCTGTCCTTGTGATTGAACCCAGGGCCTGATGCATGCTTAGACTATATCACATGACCACTTTTATTAAAGTTATAATTTTAATATACTCAAATGTCTTAGTCAGTGTTCCATTGCTATGAAGAGACACCATGACCATGGCAATTCTTACAAAGGAAAGCATTTAATTGGGGCTTGCTTACAGTTTCAGAGGTTTAGTCCACTGTCATCATAGTTGGTTGCACGATGCCATGCAGGAAGACTTTGTGCTGGAGAAGTAGCTGAGAGTTCTACATCCAATCAGCAGGCAGCATGAAGGAGAGACTCTGGCTTGGAATGGGGTTTTTGAAACCTCAAATCTTACACCAGTGACACACTTCCTCCAACAAGGCCACACTAATCCTTTCAAATAGTGTCACTCCCTGGTGAACAAGTATTCAAATCTATGAGCCTATAGTGGTAATTCTCATTCAAACTGCCACATCATAAACATATTAACTGCAAACTGAGTATAGTGGCACATTCTTTTAATCCCAGCACTGGCAACACAGAGGGTACAAGGCCAGCCTGGTCTACATAGGACATTCAACACTACATAATAGACAGAACTACCTCCTGCCCCCACAAAAGCAAAAGAAAAGAAGAGAAAATATTCATTATACATGACATATCCTGTGGCATTCCAATGCTTTATGCATTATATAAAGTTTAAATTGGGGTAAACCTATGCACTCAAACCTCAATCATTTCTTTACGTGAAAACATTTCAAATTCTTTCTACTTTTTGAAGCATACAATACTGTTTTTTTTAATCTATATTCACCGTACCATGAAATAAAATACCAGAACTCCATGTTCTCCTTTTCTTACTCTGAAAATATTGGGGATTGTATAATAGCATCTTTGATTCTCTTCAAAGACTTTGCTTTATGAGTTCCAGAATCTTACTGTAAGCTGTTTAGAAAAAAAAAAAGTCAGGACATTTCATCCTGTGTTCTTAATAGTCATTTCCTCATAGGTATTCAAAAATCATTCAGTCTTTATTTTGTATAAAAGGGCATGAGGTGTGCAGAAGAACTTGTATCATGGTGCACATGTGGAGGTCAGGAGACAACTTTGTTTAGTCTGTTTTCTCTTTCAGTCTTTACATGGATTATGGCTATTGACCCCAGATAGCCAGCAAAGTGCAGTAAATACCTCTACCAAATAAGCCATCCTGTTGGCCCTCAAAATTTTTAAATAGGGTTTCAGTTGTTGAGGAGAAAAAAAGAACTTGCTCTTTGAGCATTCTAAAATGAAGAACTACTCCCAAAGCCTATCTACTATCAGTCCATATGCTAATACTTTTAACTTTTGCTAACTGACCAGTCCCAGTGCCCCAGTTCTGCCACATAGGAATACTTTCTCCTTAGCAAGGGCTCAAATTCAAGATAAAATGTGAGATAGTTACAGTGTATCATGAGTGATATTTTCCTCTTTCGAGTTTAAGGCATTACTCATTGGCAGTAAAGAATGAATTTTCAAAGCTGGTGTCTAGTAAATATTGGTGGCATACAGATAGTAGTGAACTTCTTCAGGTGATAGAGAGTAACATCATTAAGTTACTACAATAAATGTAGCACGAGAGATATGAAGAAATGTTTTCTAAGTGGTAAAGTTACTTAGTAAGGGTGTGTGTGTGTGTGTGTGTGTGTGTGTGTACAACAAACATTGAACATCAGTGGTGACATTCTTACTTAAAGAGAGTACTCTCTTTAAATATGTTGGCAGATGCCACTACTCTTTTAGCTTCTATGGCTAATATTCTTATACAAGATACTAAATTAAGTACAACCTGGGTAATAATAAGCTTTTGTTGTTCCCACTTTCCTACCAAATCTCTGATTATTCCCACAAAATTAAGTCAGAGGTTAATATATGTACATCATGATAATATATGATAATATATGTACAAATGAGGATTTATGGTAGTTAAGAATGTCTAGTTAGAAGTCACAAAAAAGATACTTTTAAGTGGCTAGAATATGCTTATGTTTAGTGTGTGTGTGTGTGTGTGTGCGCGCGCGCGCCATAACACGCATGTGGAGGTCAGATGATGACTTTCAGGCACCAATTCTCTTCTTCCAGTTTATGTGTCCTGGGAATGAAACTCAGGTTACCAGGCTTTGCAGCAAGTGTCTTTACCCACTGAACCATCTCGTCAGCCCTCTGCCCCATTTTTTAAGCCAGGGTCTATCACTCAATTTGAAGATCACTAATACAGAAAATCTGGCTGACCAACATGCCCCAGGGATGCCCTTCTCTGCCTTGGCAGCTGCGGAATTAGAGGCTGGAGCTGCTCTGTTTCTGGCTTATTAAATAGATGCTGGGAACCCAAACACAGGACCTCATGCTCACACAGCAATGCTATACAGTTAAGCCAACTCCCCAGGCCTTGTTTATGCTTTGTGGGAAGGTACTTGGTTACTTAAGATGTGGCCAGTTCATAACAGCTTGGCTGTTTTAAAAAAGTTATTTTCCCACTATTTGAAATGGCCAGTGGAACCCATAAATCCTCTTAGTTGTCTCTTTGTTGTTGGTCTGAAAATGTTTTTTTTTCCTTATTTTCATTCTCTGAAATATTTTCAAAGTAAAGGATTTGTCTCCCTGAAATAAATCATAGTCTAGATAATACATTATGTATTTCCAGAATTGTAATTTCTATTTGGAAAATATGCCTGAGCTAAAATGCTGAATGGGTATGTGGAATCACTCTTCCAACTTGCCTTGTCTTTTGAGCATACGAGAATACCACAGACATATTGGATTGGAAGATTTATACAGATATTTAAAGTTCTTGAGGTTCATGCGAAAAGTCCAAGTATGCCTCAGTAAACTCGTAATGTATTGTTAACTTCCTTTGTTTTTTCTAGGGTGAGTGCATCAGAAGCAGCCAAAGGTAGAGTCAGAATCGCAGACCATAATTGAGGAAAGTTGTATTTTCACTAAATGGTACAATTTTTACACTGAAAATGAAGATTTGAAATAAATGCAGGTATGAATTTCAAGGACCACAGTAGTGTGGTGGAGTCAAGTGATCTGAACTTCAAAAGGTGTCAGCAGTGAAAGGAACTTCTGATAGTTTTGAGAAATGAATTATGATCGAATGCGATGGTCTTCAACCTTCCAAATGCTGCAACTTTTTAATACAGTTCCTCATGTTGGGTGACCCCCAACAAAAAATTATTTTCTTCTCTACTTCATAACTGTAATTTTGCTTCTGTTATGAATTGTAATGTAAATGTCTGATATGAAGGATATCTGATATGTGATCCCTGAGAAAGGGATGCTTGACTCTCAAAGGGGTCACAACCCACAGTTTGAGAACCATGGGTGAACAATGTGGAATATCCACTTATATCTTAAGATAAAGAATACAACTTTGGGAGAGAACGACAAGTCTGACATACAATGGTAAAATTTCCATCAAACAGAACAGCTTGATTCAGTCTCAAAAGACAACAGACTTTTCCAAAGAACATCTACGTGATGTTTTTTGAAGCTCAGTTTGACCAGAAGCTCAGCTCATTTTCACGTTTCAAAGTCCACAAGAGGTGTGTTTGAAATCTGACACTGCCATTTCTGGAGTGAAAGGGCTTACTGCGGGCAAAAAGCCAATGGTCTAAACTTTGTCTATTGAGTGGAACAGCTGTCTGGTTCTGGGAACAACCCCCCCACAGCATCCATGTAGATATTGGGTTTCAGTGCAGTTAAGCTATCTATAAAGCAAATATATTTAGAGTCATTGAATTTAGTGACTTTGCTTCGGCGAGCAGACTGTATGCTAGCATTTCTTCTCAGGGTATAGCTGTCCCCTTTTAATTTAAAGTCAAGTTATCAATAAAGCTAGCTTAGCTTTTGTATATTTCGCTTTCATTTGAAAAATGAGCCTTTTTATAACCTTCCTATCTGTTCATTAGTTGTTTATCAATACAAAATTAAAACTATTAGAGGTAGAAAAGGCTCCTGAAATTATAGGTGGCCTCTTGCTGGAGACTGTATTCCTTCACCAGAGTTTCTGATACTTATAACCAAGAGTCACAGAGATTGGTACTGACTCCAAAGACCAAACAGTATATCAAGATTATGCCCCTCCTTTGTTGAATAAACAACCAAAAATATACCAAGGTTTCTCTTGAATACTTTCAGAGCTGGTCTAAAAGCTCTAAACTTCATGGGATAGAACAAATAATTCTAAATATTCATCCACTGGTGGCAACTAGGAGATCTTGCTGGATAAGAACAGATCTAGATCTTTCCTGATACAGATCATCCCTTTTCTGGATAAGGGGTGTAGACCAAATGTAGAGTGATGTTTACTATGAGTTAAAATCTAGATTAATCATTAACAAATCACACACACATATACACACACACACACACACACCTCACAACTATTCCCTTTCATATTTAGGGATAGGACAGTGCAAAATATAACAGTGCAAAATATATTATACATTAGTGGGTAGGAAAATAGATCAGTGGGTCAAAGTGCTTCCTTTACTATACATTCATATAAAACACAAAAATGTAACATTGAATTATCCCTCATGGTTCCCAAATATGTTTATTTTAGTTTTGTCCCCTACTATGAACCCTAACCAAACCTTACCAACCGAATTTCAGTTGTACTTTCCCAGTAATACATCTATTAGGAAAGTTGTTTTGTGTTTGTGATGAAAAAGCTGAAAAAAAAAGCCCAGAATCTCCTTGAAATGTTCCAATATACTCAGTTTTTCCCTGGACATGATTGATATTAAGGGTAAGCCAAAGGATCAGAGAGAAACAAGACTGTGTGTTTTGGCAGAAGTAATCAAGCATGTATGCTTTCTGTCCCAAACAGTTGTCAAAATGCAAAACTAGAACAAATTTAGTTGGAGATAGAATTATTTCTAAGTCATAATTTGTGGATATAGGCCATCTTGATTGTATAAAACAAAATGAGAATTCCCACTGAGCAATAGCAGAATAGTGGATTTTGTGAGGTGGGAAAAAGAAAAAAGAGCAGCAGAACAAAGCTGCTGATTAATGATTAATGTCAGTGTACTTTAAACTACTTCTGTAAGAGTTGATAAAGAGGATCCTTCTTTATTATACAGGCAAACTAGAGTCTCCCGTCTTTAGGAAAACCTGGTTTGTTTGGGATCTGTATGGTTCTTTAGTGCTTGTTTTGTTGGTTTTGGTTTGATCTGCTGGGTTCCAGATAGCCTGACACAAATTTTTTTTTTAAAACATATTTCAACAACT
Source organism: Chionomys nivalis (assembly GCF_950005125.1). Classification (NCBI taxonomy): domain Eukaryota; kingdom Metazoa; phylum Chordata; class Mammalia; order Rodentia; family Cricetidae; genus Chionomys; species Chionomys nivalis. The sequence continues at coordinate 81,406,959 of NC_080112.1, read as the reverse complement.
GCTCACACTTTCCACTAATTAACTTCAAGTGTTTTGATCAACTTAACACTCTAGATCAGTTCTAGGTGTTTGTTGACTTTTGGTGGCCCTACTGGAAGAGGTTGAAGAACAAATAAAGGCATCATGCAGGTTTCTTGTTTCCACCCTGCCACTTTCTTCACAGCCTCATGAGCACAGGAGCAAGGACAGCAGAGAGTCTTATTCCATAGCCACTGCCCCAATTTAAGCAAAATCATTCTCGTCTAAATGCTGTTAGATCTAATTTTCAATCTCAGTTCACAAATGACTGGAGAGCTCTTACACTTGTCTACTGCAGTATGACATTTCCTTGTCAGCAATGCATCCTTGCGGCTAAAACTTTCAAGAGCTGTGAAGAGTCTGAAATTACACCATACTTATCACTTAATAAGTGAGCTTGCTATAATTTCATAGATGTTGGGAGGAAATATGAAATTCCTGTTTCAGAGGGGAAAAAATGTATTGCTTGTGACACTGCAGCGTGAATCTCATGTTCACATTAATGTCCTATTGTCCCCTGGTCCCATGAAGATGGTGCAGAAGGTAAGCCTAGGCAGATACTGTGCACTTTGGATCTGCGTCACAGTTGAAGAGACCTATAATTTTTAAAAAATGTCCTAGCTGGCATGGTGGCGTACATTTAATTACCACAGGCAGATGGATCTCTAAGTTCAAGGCTAGCCTGGGTTGCACAGTGAAACCTTGTCTTAAACAAAATTTAAAAACAACACACATACACACACAAATCAAAAAGATGTTGTAAGAAAATTTGTTAAATATTTCATGGTGGTTGCCATTATCTTTAGTATCCTGGTCAAGAAAGAAAAAAGCCACCATTTTTCCACAAATGATCTATACTTTACCACCCTGAACGCACCCGATCTCGTCTGATCTATACTTTCTAAGGATATTTGCTATACACATTTATCCTTGTAAATATAATATAGGAAAAGGTTTTTCAAAGTTATGTATACAAATGCCATGGAGAATTATATCCCAGAGATGGAAAAAGTGGTAGATTGGTTATTTTAACTCCCTCTTGGAGCACATTAATTAATCAGTTGGCTTTATTTTTTTTCCTTTTGATTGTTTATTGTTACTTTGGTGTGTGTGTGTATGTGTGTGTGTGTTTGTGTGTGTGTGTGTGTGTGTGTGTGTGTGTGAGAGAGAGAGAGAGAGAGAGAGAGAGAGAGAGAGAGAGAGAGAGAGAGAGAGAGTAGCCTGGCTGGTCTGGAACTTACTATGTAAACCAGACTGGCCTTAAACTCATAGATCTTCTGCCTCTGTCTCTCGAGTACTGGTATTAAAGGCATCTACCACTAAGCCTGCCTCTTGCTTTTTAGCTAATGCAGAACAATTCCTTTCCCAATGTCCTTTCTAGTCACAGCATCTGCAGTCATCTTTATTAAGAGACTCTCATTCCACTCTTAATTACAGGGTAGAATATCTAATTGCTTTATATCTAATGACATCAATTTATTCTCAATCTTATTTTGATTTGTCTGAAGGATTTTGAAATTTTTGTCAAGTTGTTAGAGTTTTGATAATAAGCCTGGTACCATGCTCCTACATTTCACTAAAATACTGCACCACTAATTTGAGGGCATCTATTTTTGCAGGAAAAAAAAATGAGGCTACCCAAACCTAGGTTTACATTTATTTTTTCACAGATGCTTCTCACAAGGTAGATGACACACACAAAGATGCTTCCTGTAGCATCTTTTGGTGACACCACAGAAAAGGAAAATCAACATAAATGTTGTGAAATACCACTCTATTTTGGTTTAGCATTATTGTGAAACATAAAACAGTTAATGAAATGCCATTTCTTTGTATATATAAATTTAAAGGGTATAATTTAATGAAAATAGTATTATTTATAACATATTTGGTATTACTTCATATATAGGAGAAAAGACAAAGAAACACACAAAATAACTCCACCATTTTTTCTTTTGTCACTGAGATTTACAGGTCCTAATTTGTATAACAATGAACAGAAAAGAAGAAGAACTTATCTGCAATTTTAAAAAAACCCTGATGAATAATACCATCTACATCTGAGTTGGATTTCTTAAACATATTCACTGAAAACTTACTATTTGTGGAAAGATTTTCTTTTTTAATCTTAATTTTTATTCCTTATGTACATTACATCCCAACCAGTTTCCCCTGCCTCTTCTCCTCCCAGTATGCTCCATCTCCTCTCCCCTAGATCCATTCCTCCTTCATTTTCCTTTAAAAAAAGAGCAGGCCTCCCAGGAATATTAACAGAACATGGCATAACAAATTAAAATAAGACTAGGCACAAACCCTCATATCAAGGCTGGACAAGGTGACTTGTTAGGAGGAAATGAGCCAAAGAGTCAGAGGACCCCCCCACACACACACTTCCGCATTTAGGGGTCCACAAGATAACCAACTACACAACCAGAACATACATGCAGAGGTCATAAATTAGACCCACATAGGATCCCTGATTGCTGCTTCAGTCTCTGTCAGCCCATATGAGCCCTGCTTAGTTGACTCTGGGCCATGTTCTCATTCTGTCCTCTATGCATCTGGCTCTTAGAATTCTTCCTTCCCCATCTTTTACAGGGTTCCCCTGGCTTCACCTAGCATTTGGTTGTAGGGCTTTTCATCTCCTCCTATCACTTTTTGAATGATGCCCCTCAGGTGACATTTGGGCTAGACATCAATACATGTATATTGTGGAATATCATTAGGAATCATTTCATTGACTTCTTTTTGCCTATAATATTTGGTTCTATTCTGGATCTCTGGGCTGATCAACCTCTGGGTCCTGGCAACCCCTGCAGTGTTAAGTGTGAGCTCTCTCTCTTGTGGTGTGGGCCTCAAGTAGTACCAATTATTGATGGGCAACTCCCACAAGTTCCGCACTGCCATTACACCAGCACATCTTGCAAACGGAGCATATTGGAGGTCACAGGTTTTGTGTCCGGGTTGATGTCCCAGTTCCACTGCTGGAAGCCTTGCCTGGCTATAGCAGATGGTTAGTTCAGGCTCCATATCCCCCATTACTAGGAAACTTTGCTAGGGTCACTTTCATTGATTCCAGGGAGCTTCCATGTCACCCCTCAAATACCCCTCATTTTTAGTTGTCTCTCCCAGTACTCTCTTCTTCCATGCCCCCTGCCTGAATCCTCCTGTTCCCATCCCCACTCATCCCCAATCCACTTGAAAAAAACCTAGTCTACTTCCTTTTCCCAGAAAGATCCATGTGTGCCCCCTGGTGCCCTCCTCGTTATTTAGCCTTTTTGGGTCTGTGGATTCTATCATGATTATCCTTTACTTAACAACTAATATCCTCTTATAAGTGAGTACATACCATGTTTATCTTGTTGAGTCTGGGTTACTTCACTCACAATCTTTCCGGTTCCATCTACTTGCCAGCAAATCTTGTGATGTCACTGATTTTAATAGTGTAGCAACACTCCATTATGTAAATGTACAACATTTTATTTATCCATTCTTCTGTTGCGGGGCATCTAGGTTGTTTCCAGGGTCTAGTTATTATAAATAGAGCTACAATGAACATATTTGGGCAAGTGTCTTACAGCAGCTTGGAATGTCCTTTGGGTATAGGCCCAAGAATGGTACAGCTGGGTCTTGAGTTAGATCGATTCCCAACTTTCTGAGGAATTGTCATATTGATTTCCATAGTGGATGTACAAGTTTGCACTCCCACAAGCAACGGAGGAGTGTTTGTGTAAGTATTTTCTGTCAAGAGATCTTACCAGGCTTAAAATCTGAGAGATTTGAAATAGTAAAAGAGAATGCTGTGGAGCTTTCACAATAACATTAAAATTCCTCAGGCATACAGGGCAATTAAAAAGTGACAAAAGATAATTTGATAGAGAAATGGAAAAGTATGTCAACAGCAGACAATAAACATAGGGTCAATTAATAAGTGATGATTGGTGACATTCGTTGTCTAATTACATTGAAGGGCCAAAAAAAAAAAAAAAAGATGGCTTTAAGATTGAGTAGGAGGCCAGATAAAGAAAAGAGACTATGGATTGCCTTTTCAAGTTGTTGGGCTCTGAAGAAAAATTAAAAAAGAAAATGACATTAAAGCAAATATATAAATCAAGTAAGTTTTAATTTTTTCTGAGATCAGAAAGTTTTGTTCAATATAGTGAATTAGGAGAGAGAAGAAAGTTGAAGAAAAAAGGACATTGAAGTCCGTTTTATATATGTTAAAATAAATTTATTTTAAATGACTTTAAAACTACTAAAACAAAGACAATAATGGCATCCTTATTGGGGAAGCTCCATTATCACATTGTGTAATGTTTCTCATTCAGTTTTCTAGTTCAAGCATTACAAACGAATGCTAAGAACATACATACCCCAGGGGTAGCTCTGATTATATTTTATATTTTGAATGTGATTTCATTTCTGAACAAGATTAATATGATGTCTTGAATTTAAAATGCAGTTATTAATCTAGATAATTCATTTTTTCATGTCTTTACCCACTACATTACCATGGGAAGCAATTCATCTTCACTTAACAGTGCTTATAGTGCATCTTTTCTATTTTACCCATGGAGTAGAGCAATTATCTTTCTATGAGACACAAATTATTTCTCCAAGACACTGGCTTACTACGTTAAAACATTGACAATCTTATTATCCTCCAAGTCATCACCCAATGCACTACAATTTTTATGACATATATAAAGGTGATACTGGGTTAATTGTCCTTACACACTGGGTAAAGCAAATAGTGGGAGTGGAAAATGAGTATTTAAATGGTATTTTTACTTGCTTCTTCAGTATACTATTTTACTAGCAGATGTTATGGTCAGAGGTGTATGGCATTTCCCTACAGTGTGAAACATAATCTTCTGTGCCTTGAATTTCCTGTCACTAAGAATAAAATATGTCAAAAGTCTTTCCACTTGGGGATCATTATGAAATTTATAGACATCTTTTTCTGTTTAGTTACTGGACAAAGAAAAAAATTTTCATGTGAGAATAAAAGAGGAAACTCCCATGAGGCACATGATTCTCTACCCACTGGTTCTCATAATTTCACAAGTCCATTTGTGCTTGAATGCTTATCAAAGTCTGAGATAAGACTTTTCTGGTTTGAATGTTAGATGCCCCTTATTAGCTCATCTGTTTGAACACTTGTTTCCTAGGTGAAGGCTCTGAATAAGAAGGCTGTGGAAGAAAAAAACAATGACATCTTGAAATTTGCAGGCAAATGAATGGAGCTAGAAAACATCATATTGAATGAGGTCAGACCCAGAAAGACAAATATCATATGTACTCACTCATAAGTGGTTTTTAAACATAAAGCAAAGAAAACCAGCCCTCAAATCACAATCCCAGGGAACCTAGACAACAATGAGGACTCCAAGAGAGACATACATGGATCTAATCTACATGAGAAGTAGAAAAAGACAAGATCTTCTGAGTAAATTGGGAGCATGGGGACCATGGGAGAGAGTTGAAGGGGAGGGGAGAGAAAGGGCGGGGAGCAGAGAAAAATGTATAGCTCAATAAAATCAATTAAAAAAAAAGAAGGCTGTGGAATATTTAGAGGAGTGAGCTTCACTGGGTAAAATGGCTCACTGAAGGAGTGCTGTAGGGAAACTGCTTGTTTGTTCTGGGTTGTTCAGCCCCAAAATAATTACACAGAAACCATATTTGGAATACTGTCTGACCAATAGTTTAAGCGTATTTCTGGCTAACTCATATCTTAATTTAACCTATCTCCATTAGTCTGTGTATCACCATGAGGCTGTGACTTATGGGAGAAGTTCTGGCATCTATCTCCAGTGGGACTACATGGCTTCTCCCTGACTCCACTTTCTTTTTCTCAGCTTTCAGTTCAGTTTTCCCCACCTACCTCTATTCTGTCCTGTGCAGGCCCAAGACAATCCTTTATAAACTAGTGGTATTCACAGCATACAAAGGGGAATCCCACATCACTTCCCCATTTCTGTTTAAGTAAGAAGGAAGGTTTTAACTTTAACATACTAAAATTACATATAACAAAACAGATATCAAGCAAGAATTATAGTTACAATATTTATATCTACTTTATCTTTTATAATGGCTAAGGAGAAGTATAATTTTAACTATCTATTCTTCAACTCCATCAAAGACCCCAGAAGAATATAATATTACTTAAGTAAACAGAAAGTTCATTGTAAGAAACTTCCAAAACTCTAGAATTAACAGAAATAATCTCACTGCCTGGACAGTCACCCAAAGTTCTTCTGTACTGTGCAGCCTACAGGCCCATAGTATCCAGAAGACTTTTCCATGAAACAGGAAATTTCAAAGACAGTTCCCCCTATATTGGCAGTTTGTTCTGCAGAATGTGTATCAGACTTTTTCATGAAGCAGGAACCCTAAAGGACTGTTTCACCTTTAAGCAAGTTCAGCAGTCACTTTTCTGTGGGTCCTGCATGTCCAATTCATCAAGCAGTCCAAGCAAGAGCAGTTTCTTGCCCAAATGGCTTGCAAACTCCATGAGGAGCCTCTTCAACGCCCATCATCCTCTTGAACTTATTGGTACTGAGGGGAGCATATGTGTCTCATTGTCATGAAAAGTACTAAGTTCTTAAAACATTTTAAATGTCATATCCTGAAAGTCTCTGAAAGATCTGAAGAATACCTATCTAAATGAAATATATCTTTATATAACTAGAAAACCTAACTAACACAACTGCAAGCTTGACTATTATAGATGACTATCTATTAACCTGCATTTCTTAATTATACATTTTATTTTTAAACGAGCTGCACAACCAAAATACCTTAATCAAGAACGGAAATATACATATAACAAAATTGTCCTAAAAATTTGTATCAATAAACCAAGATCCGTATCAATGCAAATCTCTATAACATGTCCCCCTTTAAATATAAAGAAACATTTATAAACAATATTTGGGAATTTGGGTGTCGTTCTCTCCAAACTGCCTCCTGCTTTTTGTTGGGTAAAGTATTTTCTGGGGGTGTTCACGGTGACCTTTCAGGGGGATCTTGTTGCATCAAACCACATTAGTCTGGAATTAATCCACAGGTACTCATCTTCTGTGGAAACAATAGAAGAACATCTTTTCCAAAGCAACAAATCCTTAAACCCAAATTTTGGAATCAAGATATCTTTAAAATGTACATGTTGGTTTATCTTAGCAGCCCCTACAATGAAATGTCTCTCTGTACTTAGCTCCTTCACAGTCAAAAAATTCAAAGAAAACACAATAATATACATAATTCAGACTCTCTGTGTATTTTTGTCTTTACATGGCCTATTTTTCTTTACTACTTTTAATCTATGACTGTCTGTACTCTGTCTCTTTAAAGACTTTACCTTTTTTGTTTTTTTTAATTGATTAGATTTTTAAAAAAAATAATAACAATCCAAGTTCCCACTCCCTATCCTTCTCCCATTCTATCCACACACCCTTCCACCCCACCCCTATCTCTTCCTCAGGGAGGGTAAGGCACATTGCCTTTTGGAAGGTTCAAGGCTCTCCCTACTATATCTAGGCTGAACAAGGTATACATCCAAAGAGGACAGGTTCCCAAAATGCCATTACAGGCAGTAGGGATAAAATCTGGTGCCACTGCCAGTGTCCCCTCAGTCTGCCCCAGCCATTCAACTATCAATTGCATTCAGAGGTACTAGTCTGGTCCTATGCTTGTTCCTTCCCAGTCCAGCTGCAGTTTGTGAGCTCCCATTAGCTTGGGTAGACTGTTTCAGTGGAGAATCTATCATGGTCTTGACCTCCTTGCTCATATTTTCATTCCTTCCACTCTTCAACTGGACTTTGGGAGCTCACTCCAGTGCTCTGATGTGGGTCTCTGCCTCTGCCTCCATCATTTGCTGAATGAAGGCTCTATGGTGATATTGAAGATAATCATCAGTCTGACTACAGGGCAAGTCAAGATCAAGCTCCCTCTCCTCTATTGCCCAGGGTCCTAGGTGGTCATCCGTTTGGATTACTGAGAATTTCTCTAGAACCAGGTTTCTGCTAACCCTATAATGTTTCCCTCAATCAAGATATCTCTCTCATTGCTCTCATCTCTGTCCTTCCTCCATCTCAACCATCATTCCCTAAAGTTCTCTTCTACCCTCCCCTCTCCTCTCCTTTTCTCCTCCTACCCTCCCCTCTCCCCCTATCCCCATGCTCCCAACCCTGCAACTCAATCCTGCCCATTTCCAATTTCCAGGTTGATCTCTCTATATTTTTCTTTGTGTTCACCTTATTCATTAGCTTCTCTAGGACCATGAACTATAGGCTCAATGCCCTTTGTTTAAAACCATTTATTTTTATCACTTTCTATATTCTTTTTTTTCCTCTCCTCCAAACCTATATACATTTATCCAACACTGTGATTCATTTAGAGGTCGTTTTCATCTGAATCTGTCTTTATTGTGTATATGTAATTATTTTCTGTCCAGGAGCACTTCTTAAAATGCTAAGCTGAGATGTGACTAGGACCAAGGCTGCTTTGCCTTTTGGCTCCACCCACATTGGAGGAATGTTCACTGCCTCTGCAAGCAATGCACACTACCCCAGTTCCAAGTATGCAGTGGGTCTATGTTGAGTCATTAAGCAGTTTGTAACATGGTGCTTACAAACCCCATTTAAATGTTCAGCCTCCTGAAAGAGCCAGAGTTAGTACTGGTAGCATAAACCAGGAAGCCACCTTTTTGAAACTGGGCATTTTTTTTTTTGCTACTGCTGAATCAGGAAGACCTCTCTTAAAGGAGCTGCACCATGCCGCAAGCAAGAAGAGCCCATTTGAAAAAAAAGTGTGTCTAAGCTTTGCTTTTTAGTGTCTGGAATTCCTTTTCAAGCTCTCTCAGGTTTCATGTGGATTTAGCTAGCACACATTGGAGCACCAATCAGGACCTTGCTGCTTCATTCCCTAGGTCTTCTTTCTGTTCTGTCTCGCAGTTAGCCAAAATCTTGTACCTGTGACCATCCCTGCCTTGCCTATTGCCATGCCTTTCCCACCACGATGAATAGTATCCTTCTGAAGCTGTAAATCAAAATAAATCCTTTGTCCCAGGGTATTTTATCAATGCAACAGGAAAAGAAACTAAGATAGAAATTCATAGTAAGAAGTTTGTCTATTACTGTGATGAATTTGACTGTGTACTGGGCAGTGGTAGCAGCACATGCCTTTAATCCTGGCACTTGGGAGGCAGAGGCAAGCAGACCTCTGTGACTCTGAGGCCATCCTGTTCTACACAGTTCTAGGACAGTCAGGGCTATGGAGAGAAACCCTGTTTTGAAAACTAAATAAGTAACTAAGTAAGCAAATATATAAATAAATAATGTAACAATGAAAATCTTGACTTGTGATTTTAGGCCTTTGGGAGTTGTTTGTGGAATGAATTTGGAAGTTTTTGTAAGTTGGGACCAGAAAAGTCCTAGCATGAGTTTGGAAGACAAGGAACTAAAGAAAAGTGTACATGGTAGATATCCATCCCATGGAGTTTCCATAGGAAACTATCAGAAACTGGTTTAAAGACTATTCAGGCAATCTGGCAAAGAATATGACTACATCCTGCCCACGGTCTGAAAACTTGCCTGAAACTGAATTAAAAGTAAATAAGTGATGTATTTGTTAAGGAAATATCCATATAGAACAATATTCAGTCTGTATTACTTAAGGTTGTCCAAAGGAATAGAACTGATAGAATGAACACACACACACGCACACACACGCACACACACGCACACACAGACACATTTATATTAGCCTAACATACAGGATGCAGGCTGAGTAGTCCTATAATGGCTGCTGTACTAGTTTTTGTTTTATTTTGTTTGTCAGATTACCACAAACATAGATATATATGGGACTAGGGAAACTTAATTGATAAAGTACTTTCACAAGATTGGCATGGAAGAAAGTCTAAATTATTTTCTTGATTAATGATTGATGTGGTGGGTCCCAACTCATTTGTGGGCAGTGCTACTCTTGGGCAAGTAGATCATGAATGGCATAAGAAAGAAGGATCAGCAAGCCACAGGGAGCAAGCTATTAAGCAACATTCCTCCATGGTTTCTCCATCAGCTACTGCCTCTAGGTTCCTGACTTGAAATCCTGCCCTGGGTCTTCTCAGTGACAGATTGTGATCTGAGTTGTAACTTGAAATAAACCTTTTCCTTCCCCAAGTTGCTTTCAGTAGTGGTGTTATATCACAGCAAAACTAAAGTAACTAATATTGTTGCCTCAAACTGGAGAGGCTAAGAATTTGGTAGTTGCTTATTCCATCAGGTTGAATATCTCTGCACTCCTAATTTGGCACTGAAGGCCTGGAGTATCTCTTGAGAGCGGCTAGTCTTCAGTGGTAGTTGGAACCCAGAAGTTGATTCTAATCAACAAAGGAATGTTACAGCAACAGGATAAGTGAACTTGGTAAAGAGAGTGAGGGCATGCAGGTAAAAACAAAGTTTCATTCTTTCATCTTCTTTTATCTGGCCTGCTACCAGAAGTTTTGGCTCAGATATAAGATAATCTGATCAGTAATCTGATCAATAAAATCCCTCATAGGAGTGCCAAGCAGCTTGTGTTTTAGTAGACCGATGTTTTGATGTTCTACAGCACTGCCTGATGGTAGCTCTGCAAAGAGCAGCACTAAGAGGGACTTCTACAAAGAAAAGTATAAGCTTACAGCTCTGAGGAGAAAGGTTTCTCCAATGGAAGTGTTGTAGCTCTAAAGAGAAAGGTATCTTGGCAGTCAGGAACCAAGGAATACACAAAATCGCAGGACACAACAAACTTCACATGTGATTTATTGGAAAAGACACAAGAGGGTGGCTGCCTATTGTTATGGTTTTCGTCTCTTTAAGAGACAAGCCATACCCACTCCTGGCAATCCCTCCCCTCCCCCCCCCATCTTAGATTCTGTCTGTCCCCTCTTGGCACGTGCGTGTGTGTCTCTCTCTCTTGGGCTCTTCTCTGTCTCTCTTTCTCCTCATCTCTCTCTCTTTTTCTCTGCCCCCCTTCTTCCTTCCTGCTCCATAACCCTCTGAATAAATACTCAACATCACTCTACATGTTGTATTTATCCATGTCTCTGTCTCGTGTCTGCCCGCTAGGTGTCTCCCTGCCCGGGACCTGCCTGCCAGCCCCCCCCCCCCCCCCCCCCCCCGTGAACTGCTCCTGGGTCCAGCAGCTGTCTCTGCCTGGGACTAGCTGCTCTGCAGGCCCACCGGGAATCTTGCAGGTCCAGCAGCAGTCTCTGCCTTGGGACTGGCTGCTTCCAGAGCCCGCTGCCTGCCTACTGCTGCCCGGAATGTCCCAGCATTTTTAAAAATCATAAAATTGGTGCTGTGCAATTTGGATTGGTGCTCCTGCCCAAAACTCCTCTGCCAGGGTCAGGATCCTGAACCGGGTTCTTTTTCCACTCCCACCACCGGCTTCCTGGCTTCAATTGGTGAGTCTCTCCCCCCCCCCCCCCCGTTCTGCTACAGTTGCTCCCCTTTACCAGAATCATGTTTGGACTGACTCCTGGGTCGGTCTGCTCTTGTGTTAGCACTGCACACTCCCCGTACAGTGCATTCGACTGGGGACCCGGGGTCCCCCAGTTTCTTTATCTCTTTCTTTCCTTTCTTCTCTTTCCTTTTTTTTCTTCTCTTGTCGTAACTGCCATTCAGAGAGGCCCCAGTCTCTCTGGTTTCTGGGTCACCCGACCAGATCCAGCTAGGCTATAATACCCCACTCACGGTCCTTGTCCATGAGTCCTGGGTGTTCGTGCTGATTTGCATCCCGCCTATTTCTGGAAGATGTTCTGTTATAGGCCTTGGGTGCCACTGTTTCACGGGTTTTCACGATTTTGGCTCTGGATAGCAACTGGCTCCCTGGCTTTTTCAATTCCAGCCTTGGCATGGTGCAGTTTTTTTTTCAGTTCCAGCCATTGCTCTACTCTGCGGCTTGTGTTGTGGCATGGTGGCTCAGCAACAAGGCAGATCACGCCTTTGGGTGCCTCTCATAGAACTTAAAATCCTTACATCTCAAAAATTGTGACTTTTTCATACAACAAGTGGCTGCCACCATTTTGACTGGGGTCAGGTGACTTTATCGCCGTCTTGACTGAGGGCCAGGTCAGGTGACCAAATTCCCCCATCTTTACTGAGGTATTACTTGCCATGTTCCCCTATGTTAACTTTATTACATAGGTGACTTTGCCACCATCTTGACTGAGAGCCAGGTCAGGGCCAAGCTCTCCCATTTTTACTTAAGTATACCCTGCCTTGTCCCCTGGTTCTCACTAAAATCCTCTTGTTAACTCATCAAAAGCATCCATGTTGCCCAATTCCTGTTCACTCTTTCTGTGTATAATAATTGTTCATTACAACTCATTTCAGACTACAAAATCATAAGTCTCATGTTTTAAACTGGTATGTACTTTTAAGTCTCTTACAAAAATGCCTTATATTTAATCCAACCCTCATTTAAATTATATTAAGCTGTTCTCTACTATTGTCAATTCTGCCATTAACTTTATATTGCAAGCAGTTTTTTTCTTCTTTCTGTCTTTTTACGAGTATAAATTTTACCCGTTAAGAGCCAGTACAGTCAGGCTCAGACCCAGCCTTCCAGGCAGATTCTATACTGCATCTATACCTAATAAACAGCCCTCAACTGCTCAGAGATCTGGGGAATGTCATATTTAAATATTTAATTATTAAAAAACTTTTCATATCAAAAAGAGACAGGTTGGCTCCTAGCAACAGCACTATTATTTCCTCCAAAGAAGACAGAAGACAAATGGGCACACAGAACAACATCCTTCTGTAGTTCGCTTCCACTGCTGAGCGCTGACCATTGGGCAAAACTGCCTTTCATCTAAACTAAAGAACTCCAGACATGGACAGAATCACTGGAACAGACAGTCTAGCTGCTCAGGTCAAGGTAGGCCTGTCTTCCTACAGATTTCTTAGCCCACAGGGTTTCTGGAGCCTGGCAGGCCTGGCACTAAACAGCAAAGGTCAAGTGCAACCTTCAGCGACCATGGAGGACCCAAAAAAAGAATAGCTCTGGGTGCCAACCATGTAAGTTCTCTGTCATTTTTTAATCAGTAACTCAAATAAAATCTTATCCTTCTCAAAGATCTCTGATACAGTCTGATAGCTGAGAGGTTTTGCCAGATTACCTCACCAAATTTCAAATCAATTTTTTCTCTTATGCTGCCTTCCATAGTCTTAAAAAAATACTTTTCATTGTACAAAAATATACCACAGTCATTATGTGTCTAAAACATCTGTTTTCACAAACCCAAGAAATTCTTGTGAGTTCCAGGGAGCCGAATTAAAGGCTCCACCTTAAACAGGTCAGATACCCCCTCAATTCCCTGGTCCTAAATTTTTTTTTCTTAATCCAACTTTGTTCTTTGTTCTGCCAATACCTTAAACAGGATAAGAGACACCAGACATTTCCATGCCACAGACACTGGTCAGGAACAAGGAGACCAGCTATGCCAGGATGTGGCCAGCACCCAGCCTTCTCAGGTTCCCCCCCTAAAGATTATGCCCACAAATAAGCCGGAAGCAGCCTTGAGAATCCGGCACCTCAATTTTGTCAAACTGTGGTGTCTAGTCTCCTGCTTTTTATTATAAAAAAGAGCTGAGAATGTTATGGTTTTTGTCTCTTTAAGAGACAAGCCGATACTGCCTCTCTCTTCTTGTCCCACCCAGCTTGCATCCAGAACCCTTCTTCCTTCTGCCCCCTTTCCTCTTTGGGCACATAACACCATCCAGTTCAGTCTGTCTGGCGCTGGGGGCAAATCCTCAGGGCAAGTAGGCAGGCGAGACTTCCTTTGTTTCACTGGCCTGCCTGCAACAAGCAAGGTAGGGGCTTTGTTTACGAACTACCCAACCTGCAGGGAGATTTGATCTTGGCACCAGGAGAGCCATCAGTGGGAGAGCTAATCTGGGAACCAGGAGAGCCGTCTTTGGGCACGGAGATCTGATATTGGTACCAGGAGAGACGTCACTGGAGTACCAGGAGAGCTATCACTGCAGAGTGCCATCACTGGGAAGGTACATCAGTAGGCAAGGAGACCTGATCCGGTAAAAGAAGATCCATAGGGGAGCATTCGGAGAAAGAGATGGGCAGGCGCCAATGCAAGAATTCACCCAACAATCTGAAAAACTATATGAAACCACCAGAACCCAGCGACCTCACAATAGGAGGACATGAACACCTTAATCATGAAGAAGTAGAAAAAATTGACTTTATGAAAGTGATTGACGCCCTTAAACAGCATGTAAAAAATGCCCTTATAGAAATGGATGAGAAGTATAACAGAAAGTTTGAAGAATTGAGTAAATCAGTGAATGATACCCTAGGAAACCAAGAAAAAACAATCAAACAAATAATGGAAACAGTTCAAGACTTAAAAACTGAAATGGAGGCAAAGAAGAAAACACAAACAGAAGGCCAGGTGGACAGGGAAAATCTAGGTAAACAAATAGAGACTACAGAAGCAAGCATAACCAACAGAATACAAGAGATAGAAGAAAGAATCTCAGATTCTGAAGATACCATAGAGAAAATAAACACGCTGATCAAAGAAAACAGCAAGGCCAACAAATTCTCATCACAAAACATTCAGGAAATATGGGACACAATAAAAAGACCAAACCTAAGAATAATAGGAATAGAAGAAGGAGAAGAAGTGCAGCTCAACGGTCCAGAAAATATATTTAATAAAATTATAGAAGAAAACTTTCCCAACCTAAAGAAAGATATACCTATGAAGGTTCAAGAAGCATACAGAACACCGAATAGGCTGGATCAAAAAAAAAAACATCCTCTCGCCATATAATAATCAAAACACAAAGCATACAGAATAAAGAAAGAATACTAAGAGCAGCAAAGGAAAAAGGCCAAGTTACTTATAAAGGTAAACCTATCAGACTTACACCTGACTTCTCTATGGAAACCATGAAAGCCAGAAGGTCCTGGATAGATGTACTGCAGAAACTAAGAGACCATGGATGCAAGCCCAGACTACTATACCCAGCCAAGCTTTCGTTCACTATAAATGGAGAAAACAAAATTTTCCAGGATAAAAACAAATTTAAACAATACGTAGCCACAAATCCAGCCTTACAGAAAGTAATAGAAGGAAAATCACTAATCAAGGAGTCCAACAATGACCACAGTAACTCAGACATCTAGAGACCCTTTACCAGCGCAACTCAAAGAAGGGAAACACACAAAATCTACTACTAAAAAAGTGACCGGAGTTAACAACCACTGGTCATTAATATCACTTAATGTCAATGGACTCAACTCACCTATAAAAAGGCACAGACTAAGAGATTGGATACGAAAACAGGATCCAACATTCTGCTGTTTACAAGAAACACACCTCAACCACAAAGACAGGCACCTACTCAGAGTAAAGGGCTGGGATAAGGCTTATCAAGTAAATGGACCTAAGAAACAAGCAGGTGTGGCCATACTAATTTCTAACAAAGTTGACTTCAAACTTAAATCAATCAGAAGAGATGGAGAGGGACATTTTCTACTCATAACAGGAACAATTCATCAGGATGAAGTCTCAATCCTGAATATCTATGTCCCTAATATAAAAGCATCCACGTACTTAAAAGAAACATTGTTAAAACTCAAGGCAGCCATCAAACCGCACACATTAATAGTAGGAGACATTAGTACTCCTCTCTCACCAATGGACAGGTCAATTAGACAGAAACCTAACAGAGAAATAATAGAATTAATGGAGGTAATGAATCAAATGGACTTAACAGACATCTATAGAATATTCCACCCAAATAGGAAAGAATATACCTTCTTCTCTGCAGCTCATGGAACCTTCTCAAAAATCGACCACATACTCGGTAACAAAGCAAACATCCACAGTTACAAAAAAATATTAATAACCACCTGTATCTTATCAGATAACCATGGATTAAAGCTAGAATTCAGCAACAATGCTACTCCCAGAAAGGCTACAAACTCATGGAAACTGAATAGTCAACTACTGAACCATACCTGGATTAAGGAAGAAATAAAGAAAGAAATTAAAGTCTTCCTTGAAGACAATGAAAATAAAGAAACAACATACTCAAACCTATGGGACACTATGAAAGCAGTCCTGAGAGGAAAGTTCATAGCACTGAGTGCCCACTTAAAGAAAACAGAGAAAGCACACATTGGAGACTTAACAGCCCACCTGAAAGCTCTAGAAAAAAAAGAAGCAGACTCACCTAGAAGGGGTAGAAGACTGGAAATAATCAAACTGAGGGCTGAAATCAACAAAATAGAGACACAGAAAACAATTGAAAGAATCAATGAATCAAAAAGCTGGTTCCTGGAGAAAATCAACAAGATGGATAAACTCCTATCCAAACTAATCAAACGGCAGAGAGAGAATTTGCAAATTAATAAGATCAGAAATGAAAAGGGGGACATAACCACAGACACAGAGGAAATTCAGAGAATCATTAGATCTTATTACAAGAGCCTGTATGCCACAAAACTGGAAAATGTAAAAGAAATGGACACTTTTTTATTTTTTTTTATTTTTTATTTTTTTGGTTTTTCGAGACAGGGTTTCTCTGTTGCTTTGGAGCCTGTCCTGGAACTAGCTCTGTAGACCAGGCTGGTCTCGAACTCACAGAGATCTGCCTGCCTCTGCCTCCCGAGTGCTGGGATTAAAGGCGTGCGCCACCATCGCGCGGCTAGACACTTTTTTAGATAAATACCATACACCAAAGTTAAACCAGGACCAGGTGAACAACCTAAATAGACCTGTTAGTCGTGAAGAATTAGAAGCTGTTATCAAAAACCTCCCTTCCAAAAAAAGTCCAGGACCAGATGGTTTCAATGCGGAATTCTACCAGAACTTCCAAGAAGACCTAATACCTATACTCCTTAATGTATTTCACAATATAGAAACAGAAGAGTCATTGCCAAATTCCTTTTATTAAGCTACAGTAACTCTGATACCAAAACCACACAAAGACCCAACCAAGAAAGAGAATTACAGGCCAATCTCACTCATGAACATCGACGCAAAAATCCTCAAAAAAATTCTGGCAAACCGAATCCAAGAACACATTAGTAAAATTATCCATTATGATCAAGTAGGCTTCTAATCAGAGATGCAGGGCTGGTTTAACATATGCAAATCTATCAATGTAATCCATCATATAAATAAACTGAAAGAAAAAAACCATATGATCGTTTCATTAGATGCTGAAAAAGCATTTGACAAAATTCAACTTCCCTTTATGATAAAAGTCTTGGAGAGATTAGGGATACAAGGGTCATACCTAAATATAATTAAAGCTATATACAGCAAGCCGACAGCTAATATCAAATTAAATGGAGAGAAAATTAAAGCCATCCCACTAAAATCAGGAACACGCCAAGGCTGTCCACTCTCTCCATACCTCTTCAATATAGTTCTTGAAGTTTTAGCAATAGCAATACGACAACATAAGGGGATAAAGGGGATTCAAATTAGAAAGGAAGAAGTTAAACTTGCATTATTTGCAGATGATATGATAGTGTACATGAGCGACCCCAAAAACTCCACCAAAGAACTCCTACAGCTGATAAACGCCCTTAGTAATGTGGCAGGATACAAGATCAACTCCAAAAAATCAGTCGCCCTCTTATACACAAAGGATATGGAAGCAGAGAGGGAAATAAGAGAATCATCACCTTTCACGATAGCCACAAAAAGCATAAAATATCTTGGGGTAACTCTAACCAAGGAAGTAAAAGATCTATTTGACAAGAACTTTAAGGCATTGAAGAAAGAAATTGAGGAGGATACCAGAAAATGGAAGGATCTCCCTTGCTCTTGGATTGGAAGGATCAACATAAAAAAAAATGGCAATTCTACCAAGGGCAATTTATAGATTCAATGCAATCCCCATTAAAATCCCATCAAAATTATTCACATATCTTGAAAGGACAAGATTCAACTTTATATGGAGAAACAAAAAACCCAGGATAGCCAAAACAATCTTATACAATAAAGGAACTTCTGGAGGCATTACCATCCCTAACTTCAAACTCTATTACAGAGCTACAGTCATGAAAACAGCGTGGTACTGGCATAAAAACAGAGCAGTTGACCAATGGAATCGTATAGAAGACCCGGATTTTAACCCACAAACCTATGAACAACTGATTTTCGATAAAGGAGCTAAAAGTATACAATGGAAGAAAGAAAGCATCTTCAACAAATGGTGCTGGCACAATTGGATGTCAACCTGTAGAAGAATGAAAATAGACCCATATCTATCACCATGCACAAAACTCAAGTCCAAATGGATCAAAGACCTCAATATCAATCTGAACACACTGAACCTGATAGAAGAGAAAATGGGAAGTACCCTACAACATATGGGCACAGGAGATCGCTTCCTATGTATAACCCCAGCAGCACAGACATTAAGGGCAACATTGAATAAATGGGACCTCCTGAAACTGAGAAGCTTCTGTAAAGCAAAGGACACTGTCATTAAGACAAAAAGACAGCCTACTGACTGGGAGAAGATCTTCACCAACCTTGCAACAAAGGTCTGATCTCCAAAATATACAAAGAACTTAAGAAACTAGACTTTAAAAGGATAATTAACCCAATTAAAAAATGTGGCACTGAACTGAACAGAGAATTCTCAACAGAAGAAGTTAAAATGGCCAAAAGATACTTAAGATCATGCTCAACCTCCTTAGCGATCAGAGAAATGCAAATCAAAACAACTTTGAGATATTATCTTACACCTGTCAGAATGGCTAAAATCAAAAACACCAAGGATAGCCTTTGCTGGAGAGGTTGTGGAGAAAGGGGTACCCTCATCCATTGCTGGTGGGACTGCAAACTTGTGCAACCACTTTGGAAATCAGAGTGGTGGTTTCTCAGAAAAATTGGGATCAACCTACCCCTGGACCCAGCAATAGCACTCTTGGGAATATACCCAAGAGATGCCCTATCATATGACAAAAGCATTTGTCCAACTATGTTCATAGCAGCATTATTTGTAATAGCCAGAACCTGGAAGCAACCTAGATGTCCTTCAATGGAAGAATGGATGAAGAAAGTGTGGAATATATACACATTAGAGTTCTACTCTGCGGTAAAAAACAATGACTTCTCGAATTTTGCATGCAAATGGATGGAAATAGAAAATACGATCCTGAGTGAGGTAACCCAGACCCAAAAAGAAGATCATGGGATGTACTCACTCATAATTGGTTTCTATCCATGGATAGGGGCCACTGAGTCTATAATTTGTGATCCTAAAGAAGCTAAACAAGAGGGTAAACCCAAGGAAAAACATATAGATATCCTCCCAGCTATGGGAAATAGACAAGATTGATGGGCAAAAAATTGGAATCTTGGGGGTGGGGTGGGATGGGGATGAGGGGAGATGGGGAGAGAAAAGTGTGAAGGAGAGGATGAGGGGAACTGGGGGAGTCGGGGTGGTTGGGGATAAAGGAAGGTTGGATAGGGGAGCAGGGAAACTCATACCTCAGTTAAGGGAGCCACCTAAGGGTTGGCAAGAGACTTGAACTTGGAATGGCTACCAGATGCCCAGGGCAATGTCCCCAGTTAGTTCATTGGGGCACCTGAGAATAGGGAACCTGAAATGAACCTATCCTATAATCATACTGATGAATATCTTGCATATCGCCATAGAACCTTCATCTAGCGATGGATGGAGATAGAGACAGAGACCCACACTGGAGCACCGGACTGAGCTCCCAAGGTTAAAATGAGGAGCAGAAGGAGAGAGAACATGAACAAGGAAGTCAGGACCATGAGGGGTGCACCCACCCACTGAGACAGTGGGGCCGATCTATTGGGAGCTCACCAAGGCCAGCTGGACTGCTACTGAAAAAACATGGGATAAAACCGGACTCTCTGAATGTGGCGGACAATGAGAGCTGACGAGGGGCCAAGGAGAATGGCACGGGAACTTTCATCTGGCGATGGATCGAGAGAGAGACAGAGACCCAATTTGGAGCAACGGTCTGAGCTCTTAAGGTCCAAATGAGGAGCAGAAGGAGGGAGAACATGAGCAAGGAAATCAGGACCACGAGGCGTGCACCCACCCACTGTGGCAGTGGAACTGATCTATTGGGAGCTCTCCAAGGCCAGCTGGACTGGGACTGAATAAGCATGGGTTGAAACTGGACTCTCTGCACATGGCGGACAATGAAGGCTGATGAGAAGCCAAGGACAATGGCACTAGGTTTCGATCCTAATACATGAACTGACTTTGTGGGAGCTTAGCCTGTTTGGATGCTCACCTTCCTGGACCTAGATAGAAGTGGAAGGACCTTGGTCTTCCTGTAGGGCAGGGAATTTGGACTGCTCTTCAGTATCGAGAGGGAGGGGGAATGGACTGGGGGTAGGAGAAGAGGAGTGGGGATAGGGAGAGGGGAGCGGGGGGAGGGGACAATATGTGGGAGGAGGGGGAGGGAAATGGGAAACGGGGAGCAGTTGGAAATTTTAATTAAAAAAGAATAAAAAAATGAGAAAAAAAAGGTCAAACACACACACAAAAAAAGAGACAAGGCACGCCCACTCCCAGCAATCCCTACCCTCCCCCAACGTCTTAGATTCTGTCTGTCTCCTTTCGGTGTGCATGTCTCTCTCTCTCTCTCTCTCTCTCTCTCTCTCTGGTCCTTCTCTGTCTCTCTTTCTCCTCTCTTCTCTCTCTCTCTCTCTCTGCCCCCTTCTCCCTTTCCCTTCTATAACCCCCTGAATAAATATTCAACCTCACTCTACATGTTGTGTCTATCCATGTCTCTGTCTCCTGCCCGCCCGCCATGTGTCTCCCTGCCCGGGACCAGCCACCACTCGGGAACTGGCAGCTGTCTCTGTCTGGGACTGGCTACTCCCAGAGCCCACTACCTGCCGCCACATGACCCACCAGGGATCTTGCAAGGACCTGCAGGGGTCTCTGCCTTGGGACTGGCTGCTCCCAGAGTCCACTGCCTGCCTACTGCTGCAGGGGACCTCCTAACATTTTTAAAAAATCATAAAACCTATGCTTTGGAGAGAGGGTGGCTGCCTATGATTGGGAGAAAAGCAGCAGATAACTGAGTGGGAGGCAGGATATATAGGGTTTCTTGAAAGTGGAACATTCCAGGATGGAGATTTCCAGTGTGGTGATTGGTGGGGTTTTAAGTCCTGAGCTTAGAGCAAGTTCAGGGATTGGTGGGTTTTCAAGCTGAGATTGGTGATGTTAGGTTGCAAACCCATAACAAATGGCTGAGGTGTCTACTGAACATATCAACACAAACACTGACCTCCAGGTTCTCCCTGCATCCCTTAGTCTCTACCTGTTAAAAGGCCCTCCTAGGGGACATACTCTGCTCCCTATCCTGAATTCTCCAGCTCAGGGGCTTGGCTTCTCTTCCCCCAGCTTCCCTTTGGTTTATAATCAACCATTTTGGTTACCTGGTTCTTTTCATTCTACTCTCTTTCAGGGCTCCTAGTGGCTCCACCTGGTCCTCCCTTTTCTGTTTTTCCTTCTCCTTTCCCTCTCCTCACGTGGTTTAGTCCAGTCATGCTCACTCTGGACTATCACAAATGTTCCTGCCTCTGACCCTGCTCTCCCACATATCTATAAAAAAATTTGTCCTCCACCACATCTAGGAGCTGTCATAATCCTTCCCTTCCCTTTTTCATTTCTTTCTTTTTTTTTCATTCATCTGATGGAAAAACCTGGGACCAGTAATGTTTCTTTCCTTTTTATTTCTTATTTTCATAGAGGTGGGAAGTACATTTGGACTTTTTAACACCACAAAAAGTATATTATATCATCCAAGGGATAAATTATTCCCCCTCTCCAGCATGTGTTACATGAATGACTTTTCCTATAGAAATGCAACACACTAGAGAAACACAACCTCAGCCACACACACCGAAAAGGGAGCTTTCAATAGACCATAATGACAGCACCATTGTACAATTCGGTGAGCAAGGTGTTTTTATTAGGGTTGAGAAGAGAAGCAGGCATGAGGAATTACTGCCAAAGAGCAGAGATGACGCAAAAGCAGCTGCATCTCTAGAAACATACCTCTGTCGAAGTGATGATTCCCACAAACCTGGGCCAGGAAGTCTGGAGCTTGAAGGCTGGCCTCAGGGTCACAACATTCCTTCCATTCCAAAGTGAGGCTGCTTAGAGTCTCCACCCACAGTCAGTGTTTGCTCCATTTTAGACAGTTGGGTAGAAGCCCTCAAGAATCTTTCAAGTTTCTTTTTGCCCCAGACAGACCTGTGGCCTTTTGTTTACCTCCAGAGGCTCACAAGCCTCCTCTTCCTTCCTGAAACAAATGTTTCAATTTGGAGAGAAATGCCAAACAATGGCTGCGGTGTGGTTTCAGGTGACTCAGGCTTTCTGGAGACAGGTGTGGGGGTGGGGTGGGGGGGGACTGGACTCTTGGCCTGGTGATCAATTTGTCTGGCTTGAATAACTTTTAAAATGATGACTTATTAGTGTATAATGTTTTGGGTCTCTACCCAGAACCAGAGGTAGAACTTAAATAGCATTATTTTAAACCAGAGAAAATGAGGTTGCATTAATGGGCTCCAGACATTTCCAACTTTTCATCTGGTAATTTACATACTAAAGAGTGATAATGTTGATGTTTATCTACAAAGTGTTACCGGGGAACCAGAAGATGAAGTGCAAAGCCTCAAGGTTACTGTAACAATGGGGCAGAAGGATATAAAAACTGTTCAGTTTGTCTAGGTAAAGAGCTGTAAGTGTTGCAGGTCTGAAGAGAAAGGCTTCCCCACAGCTCTGCTTAAAAGATGGGACATTTACACAGCATGTGTATGTGTGGGTGGGTGGGGGGGGGAAGACTGAACAAAAAATAAAAAACAATAGGGCTTGAAATGAGAAAAGATAAAGCTTATATGTAGGGAATGGCTTGCAGTATTTTAAAAGTTCCCAAGGACTATTAGGATACAGGTGCCATTAAGCAGTCATTTGGATGGATTATAAGACCAAATTTGATTGCAAAAGTGATTACATGTAGGGTTGGGTGCCAGATGTAGAGGCTGGCGGTTTTCTAAGAAGTATAGCAAGGAAGAAAGAGGATATAGAAAATACCATTTCTATGGGTGAGAGTATAATGGGAAAAAAAATGCTGCAGGATCCCCGGCAGCAGCAGGCAGCAGAAACTCTGCAGGTTCCTAAGTGGTCGCAGTAGGCCATGTGGCAGCAGGCAGTGGGCCCTGAGAGCAGCCAGGCCCAGGCAGGGATGGCTGCAGGTCCCCGAGTAGTGACTGGTCCAGGGCAGGGATACTCACTGTGGTGGGCAAGAGACAGAGACATGGATAGGCACGCCATGCAGAGTGAGGTTGGATATTTATTAAGTGGGTTATACAAGGGAAGGGGGAGAAGAGCAGAGAGGGGAAGAAGGGGAAAGGAGGGAGGGAGAGAGAGAAGGGAGAGACAGAAGAAGCCTCTTCAAGAAGATGGAAAAGAGAGAGAACTCAGGCTGGAAGCTGAAGATCGGCCTGCCTCAGCAGATAGGGGAGCTAGTGGGCGTGGCTTGTCTCTTAAAGAGACAGAACAGATCATTACAGAGAAAAGAGAAGGAAAATGTCACTGCAGCCAGTAGTCATGAGCATCCCCAGTGTAAGTGTAACAGCTCAGCTCTGTCAGGGGAAGGTTGGACTCCCCAGTGTAAGTGTAACAGCTCAGCTCTGTCAGGGGAAGGTTTTCCCAATACAAATGTTACAGCTCTGAAGGGAAAGGTATCCTGGCAATCAGGAGCCAAGGAATACCACAAAGTCATATAGTACAACAAACTTCACACAAGAGGAAAAAGACCAGAAAGGTGACTGCCTATGCTAGAGTGAGAAGCAGCCGTAAACTGAGCAGAATACAGGGTTTATATAGAGTTTCTTGGGGCTGAAATTTTCCAAGGAGCCCTGGAATTGGTAGGATTTTTGTGGCCTGATCTTGAGGCAAACTCAGGGATTGATGGGATTTTGTGCTCTGGGATTAGTGGAATTCTTTGGCCTGATGTTGAGGCAAGCTCAGGGATTGGTAGGATTCTTTTCCTTAGTCCTGGTCTTGGGGTCAAATCAGGGTCAGGGTGCTTTTCTGTGGCCCTAGTCTCAAGATCAAGTTAGGGTGTTCTTTCCTTGTGCTTTTTTTTTATCACACAAGAGCCCTAACACATTCAAAGTTGCTACCCAGGTTTCAACTGAAAAACAGGATCCTACTGTTAAAAAGAAACCTAGTGTTCTGCATTGGAACAATAGCAAAGCTACCCCTATGGCAAGACTCTACCTACCAAATGCTGCAATTTTTAAAAAATGCAAATCATAATAAAAGGAGAGAATTTTTCATCAAAATGCTAAAAATATTCTTCCTTCTGGAAAATAACTGCCTGCAGAGATATTTCCCAAGGGTAGGTACACAGAAGCTCACGCACCTGCAAGACAAAAATGGCAGGCTCCATTCTAGGGTGGCAGTATAACCTTCCCAACAGTTCCAACAATTGGGGACCAAGGATTCAAATGTGAGCCTATGGAAGACATTCTCATTCAAACCACCACAATAGCTTTGCCCCACTTCCTGTTTACTCTCTGCTTCCTGTGTTCAGTACAATGGAACCAGCTGGATTTCTGCTACCATGATTTCCCAGTGTTTTGCTGTATTCAAGAAATATCCATCCAGAAGAGCAGATTTTGTAGTTGAGAGTAGGAAGAAGGGGTATGGCTGTGGTCGCCCTAGAAACTGTTTTGCTGAATGAACTGCTTTTTGAAAAAGTGAAGTGGGAGATTAAAGTGCCTGATAGTTCCAATTCTGGACTCTAGGACCAGTGGAGGTGGTCTACTGTTTTCAAGGAACATTATGAGTGGTGTACTTCCTAGGACCTTAGTTATGTTTTAGGGCCTGGTTCTAGGGATACACTTCCCTTTATTCCAGGCATTCTACAGATAAAAGGTATGTGACACTGTTTTTTATCTGGCTACTTGTTTTTTTTTTTATTCTTTTTTACTTAAAATTTCCAACTGCTCCCCGTTTCCCATTTCCCTCCCCCTCCTCCCACATATTGCCCCATCCCCCCGCTCCCCTCCCCCTATCCCCACTCCACTTCTCCTCCCCCTAGTCCACTCCCCCTCCCTCTCGATACTGAAGAGCAGTCCAAATTCCCTGCTCTACAGGAAGACCAAGGTCCTCCCACTTCTATCTAGGTCCAGGAAGGTGAGCATCCAAACAGGCTACGCTCCCACAAAGCCAGTTCATGTATTAGGATCGAAACCTAGTGCCATTGTCCTTGGCTTCTCATCAGCCTTCACTGTCCGCCTTGTTCAGAGAGTCCAGTTTCAACACATGCTTATTCAGTCCCAGTCCAGCTGGCCTTGGAGAGCTCCCAATAGATCAGTTCCACTGTCACAGTGGGTGGGTGCACCCCTCGTGGTCCTGACTTCCTTGCTCATGTTCTCCCTCCTTCTGCTCCTCATTTGGACCTTAAGAGCTCAGACCGTTGCTCCAAATTGGGTCTCTGTCTCTCTCTCGATCCATCGCCAGATGAAAGTTCCTGTGCCATTCTCCTTGGCCTCTCGTCAGCTCTCATTGTCCACCACATTAAGAGAGTCCGGTTTTATCCCATGTTTTTTTCAGTAGCAGTCCAGCTGGCCTTGGTGAGCTCCCAATAGATCGGCCCCACTGTCTCAGTGGGTGGGTGCACCCCTCATGGTCCTGACTTCCTTGTTCATGTTCTCTCTCCTTCTGCTCCTCATTATAACCTTGGGAGCTCAGTCCGGTGCTCCAGTGTGGGTCTCTGTCTCTATCTCCATCCATCGCTAGATGAAGGTTCTATGGCGATATGCAAGATATTCATCAGTATGATTATAAGATAGGTTCATTTCAGGTTCCCTATCCTCAGGTGCCCCAATGAACTAACTGGGGACATTGCCCTGGGCTTCTGGTAGCCATTCCAAGTTCAAGTCTCTTGCCAACCCTTAGGTGGCTCCCTTAACTAAGGTATGAGTTTCCCTGCTCCGCCATCCAACCTTCCTTTACCCCCAATCACCCCGATTCCCCCAGTTCCCCTCATCCTCTCCTTCACACTTTTCTCTCCCCATCTCCCCTCATCCCCATCCCACCCCACCCCCCAAGATTCCCATTTTTTGCCCATCAATCTTGTCTATTTCCCATAGCTGGGAGGATATCTATATGTTTTTCCTTGGGTTTACCCTTTTGTTTGGCTTCTTTAGGATCACAAATTATAGACTCAGTGGCCCCTATCCATGGCTAGAAACCAATTATGAGTGAGTACATCCCATGATCTTCTTTTTGGGTCTGGGTTACCTCACTCAGGATCGTATTTTCTATTTCCATCCATTTGCATGCAAAATTCGAGAAGTCATTGTTTTTTACCGCAGAGTAGTACTCTAATGTATATATATTCCACACTTTCTTCATCCATTCTTCTATTGAAGGGCATCTAGGTTGCTTCCAGGTTCTGGCTATTACAAATAATGCTGCTATGAACATAGTTGGACAAATGCTTTTGTCATATGCTAGGGCATCTCTTGGGTATATTCCCAAGAGTGCTATTGCTGGGTCCAGGGGTAGGTTGATCCCAATTTTTCTGAGAAACCGCCACACTGATTTCCAAAGTGGTTGCACAAGTTTGCAGTCCCACCAGCAATGGATGAGGGTACCCCTTTCTCCACAACCTCTCCAGCAAAGGCTATCCTTGGTGTTTTTGATTTTAGCCATTCTGACAGGTGTAAAATGATATCTCAAAGTTGTTTTGATTTGCATTTCTCTGATCGCTAAGGAGGTTGAGCATGACCTTAAGTATCTTTTGGCCATTTTAACTTGTTCTGATGAGAATTCTCTGTTCAGTTCAGTGCCCCATTTTTTAATTGGGTTAATTATCCTTTTAAAGTCTAGTTTCTTGAGTTCTTTATATATTTTGGAGATCAGACCTTTGTCTGTAGCGGGGTTGGTGAAGATCTTCTCCCAGTCAGTTGGCTGCCTTTTTGTCTTAATGACAGTGTCCTTTGCTTTACAGAAGCTTCTCAGTTTCAGGAGATCCCATTTATTCAATGTTGCCCTTAATGTCTGTGCTGCTGGGGTTATACATAGGAAGCGATCTCCTGTGCCCATATGTTGTAGGGTACTTCCCATTTTCTCTTCTATCAGGTTCAGTGTGTTCAGATTGATATTGAGGTCTTTGATCCATTTGGACTTGAGTTTTGTGCATGGTGATAGATATGGGTCTATTTTCATTCTTCTACAGGTTGACATCCAATTGTGCCAGCACCATTTGTTGAAGATGCTTTCTTTCTTCCATTGTATACTTTTAGCTCCTTTATCGAAAATTAGTTGTTCATAGGTTTGTGGGTTAAAATCCGGGTCTTCTATATGATTCCATTGGTCGACTGCTCTGTTTTTATGCCAGTACCACGCTGTTTTCATTACTGTAGCTCTGTAATAGAGTTTGAAGTCAGGGATGGTAATGCCTCCAGAAGTTCCTTTATTATATAAGATTGTTTTGGCTATCCTGGGTTTTTTGTTTCTCCATATAAAGTTGATTATTGTCCTTTCAAGATCTGTGAAGAATTTTGATGGGATTTTAATGGGGATTGCATTGAATCTATAGATTGCCCTTGGTAGAATTGCCATTTTTACTATGTTGATCCTCCCAATCCAGGAGCAAGGGAGATCCTTCCATTTTCTGGTATCCTCTTCAATTTCTTTCTTCAATGCCTTAAAGTTCTTGTCAAATAGATCTTTCACTTCCTTGGTTAGAGTTACCCCAAGATAGTTTATGCTTTTTGTTGCTATCGTGAAAGGTGATGATTCTCTTATTTCCCTCTCTGCTTCCATATCCTTTGTGTATAAGAGGGCGACTGATTTTTTGGAGTTGATCTTGTATCCTGCCACATTACTAAGGGCGTTTATCAGCTGTAGGAGTTCTTTGGTGGAGTTTTTGGGGTCGCTCATGTACACTATCATATCATCTGCAAATAATGCAAGTTTAACTTCTTCCTTTCCAATTTGAATCCCCTTTATCCCCTTATGTTGTCTTATTGCTATTGCTAAAACTTCGAGAACTATATTGAAGAGGTATGGAGAGAGTGGACAGCCTTGGCGTGTTCCTGATTTTAGTGGGATGGCTTTAAGTTTCTCTCCATTTAATTTGATATTAGCTGTCGGCTTGCTGTATATAGCTTTAATTAAATTTAGGTATGACCCTTGTATCCCTAATCTCTCCAAGACTTTTATCATAAAGGGATGTTGAATTTTGTCAAATGCTTTTTCAGCGTCTAATGAAACAATCATATGGTTTTTTTCTTTCAGTTTATTTATATGATGGATTACATTGATAGACTTGCGTATGTTAAACCAGCCCTGCATCTCTGGTATGAAGCCTACTTGATCATAATGGATAATTTTTCTAATGTGTTCTTGGATGCGGTTTGCCAGAATTTTGTTGAGGATTTTTGCATCGATGTTCATGAGTGAGATTGGCCTGTAATTTTCTTTCTTGGTTGGGTCTTTGTGTGGTTTTGGTATCAGAGTTACTGTAGCTTCATAAAAGGAATTTGGCAATGACTCTTCTGTTTCTATATTGTGAAATACCTTAAGGAGTATAGGTATTAGGTCTTCTTGGAAGTTCTGGTAGAATTCCGCATTGAAACCATCTGGTCCTGGACTTTTTTGGAAGGGAGGTTTTTGATAACTGCTTCTAATTCTTCACGACTAACAGGTCTATTTAGGTTGTTCACCTGGTCCTGGTTTAACTTTGGTATATGGTATTTATCTAAAAAAGTGTCCATTTCTTTTACATTTTCC
Source organism: Chionomys nivalis (assembly GCF_950005125.1). Taxonomy (NCBI): domain Eukaryota; kingdom Metazoa; phylum Chordata; class Mammalia; order Rodentia; family Cricetidae; genus Chionomys; species Chionomys nivalis. Next base: position 81,378,091 of record NC_080112.1, on the reverse strand, counting down.
AGTTTTGTGGCATACAGGCTTTTGTAGTAAGATCTAATGATTCTCTGAATTTCCTCTGTGTCTGTGGTTATGTCTCCCTTTTCATTTCTGATCTTATTAATTTGCAAATTCTCTCTCTGCCGTTTGATTAGTTTGGATAGGGGTTTATCAATCTTGTTGATTTTCTCCAGGAACCAGCTTTTTGATTTATTGATTCTTTCAATTGTTTTCTGTGTCTCTATTTTGTTGATTTCAGCCCTCAGTTTGATTATTTCCAGTCTTCTACCCCTTCTAGGTGAGTCTGCTTCTTTTTTTTCTAGAGCTTTCAGGTGGGCTGTTAAGTCTCCAATGTGTGCTTTCTCTGTTTTCTTTAAGTGGGCAGTTAGTGCTATGAACTTTCCTCTCAGGACTGCTTTCATAGTGTCCCATAGGTTTGAGTATGTTGTTTTTTATTTTCATTGTCTTCAAGGAAGACTTTAATTTCTTTCTTTATTTCTTCCTTAATCCAGGTATGGTTCAGTAGTTGACTATTCAGTTTCCATGAGTTTGTAGGCTTTCTGGGGGTAGCATTGTTGCTGAATTCTAGCTTTAATCCATGGTGATCTGATAAGATACAGGTGGTTATGAATATTTTTTTGTAACTGTGAATGTTTGCTTTGTTACCGAGTATGTGGTCGATTTTTGAGAAGGTTCCATGAGCTGCAGAGAAGAAGGTATATTCTTTCCTATTTGGGTGGAATATTCTATAGATGTCTGTTAAGTCCATTTGATTCATTACCTCCATTAATTCTCTTATTTCTCTGTTAGGTTTCTGTCTGATTGACCTGTCCATTGGTGAGAGAGGAGTATTAAAGTCTCCTACTATTAATGTGTGCGGTTTGATGGCTGCCTTGAGTTTTAACAATGTTTCTTTTACGTACGTGGGTGCTTTTATATTAGGGGCATAGATATTCAGGATTGAGATTTCATCCTGATGAATTGTTCCTGTTATGAGTAGAAAATGTCCCTCTCCATCTCTTCTGATTGATTTAAGTTTGAAGTCAACTTTGTTAGAAATTAGTATGGCCACACCTGCTTGTTTCTTAGGTCTATTTACTTGATAAGCCTTATCCCAGCCCTTTACTCTGAGTAGGTGCCTGTCTTTGTGGTTGAGGTGTGTTTCTTGTAAACAGCAGAATGTTGGATCCTGTTTTCGTATCCAATCTCTTAGTCTGTGCCTTTTTATAGGTGAGTTGAGTCCATTGACATTAAGTGATATTAATGACCAGTGGTTGTTAACTCCGGTCATTTTTTTTTTTAGTAGTAGATTTTGTGTGTTTCCCTTCTTTGAGATGTGCTGGTAAAGGGTTTCTAGATGTCTGAGTTACTGTGGTCATTGTTGGACTCCTTGATTAGTGATTATCCTTCTATTACTTTCTGTAAGGCTGGATTTGTGGCTACGTATTGTTTAAATTTGTTTTTATCCTGGAAAATTTTGTTTTCTCCATTTATAGTGAACGAAAGCTTGGCTTGGTATAGTAGTCTGGGCTTGCATCCATGGTCTCTTAGTTTCTGCAGTACATCTATCCAGGACCTTCTGGCTTTCATGGTTTCCATAGAGAAGTCAGGTGTAAGTCTGATAGGTTTACCTTTATAAGTAACTTGGCCTTTTTCCTTTGCTGCTCTTAGTATTCTTTCTTTATTCTGTATGCTTTGTGTTTTGATTATTATATGGCGAGAGGATGTTTTTTTTTTGATCCAGCCTATTCGGTGTTCTGTATGCTTCTTGAACCTTCATAGGTATATCTTTCTTTAGGTTGGGAAAGTTTTCTTCTATAATTTTATTAAATATATTTTCTGGACCGTTGAGCTGCGCTTCTTCTCCTTCTTCTATTCCTATTATTCTTAGGTTTGGTCTTTTTATTGTGTCCCATATTTCCTGAATGTTTTGTGATGAGAATTTGTTGGCCTTGCTGTTTTCTTTGATCAGCGTGTTTATTTTCTCTATGGTATCTTCAGAATCTGAGATTCTTTCTTCTATCTCTTGTATTCTGTTGGTTATGCTTGCTTCTGTAGTCTCTATTCGTTTACCTAGATTTTCCCTGTCCACCTGGCCTTCTGTTTGTGTTTTCTTCTTTGCCTCCATTTCAGTTTTTAAGTCTTGAACTGTTTCCATTATTTGTTTGATTGTTTTTCCTTGGTTTCCTAGGGTATCATTCACTGATTTACTCAATTCTTCAAACTTTCTGTTATACTTCTCATCCATTTCTATAAGGGCATTTTTTACATGCTGTTTAAGGGCATCAATCACTTTCATAAAGTCAATTTTATCTACTTCTTCATGATTAAGGTGTTCATGTCCTCCTGTTGTGAGGTCGCTGGGTTCTGGTGGTTTCATATAGTTTTTCAGATTGTTGGGTGAATTCTTGCATTGGTGCCTGCCCATCTCTTTCTCCGAATGCTCCCCTATGGATCTTCTTTTACCGGATCAGGTCTCCTTGCCTACTGATGTACTTTCCCAGTGATGGCACCCTGAAGTGACAGCTCTCCTGGTGCTCCAGTGATGTCTCTCCTGTTACCAATATCAGATCTCCGTGCCCAAAGACGGCAATCCTGGTACCCTGATTAGCTCTACCACTGATGGCTCTCCTGGTGCCAAGATCAGATCTCCGTGCAGGTTGGGTAGTTCGTAAACAAAGGCCTTACCTTGTTTGGTGCAGGCAGGCCAGTGAACCAAAGGAAGTCTCGCCTGCCTATTTGCCCTGAGGATTTGCCCCCAGCGCCAGACAGACTGAGCTGGATGGTGTTATGTGCCCAAAGAGGAAAGGGGGCAGAAGGAAGAAGGGTTCTGGATGCAAGCTGGGTGGGACAAGAAGAGAGAGGCAGTATGCAGGGTGTAGAGCCCCTGCAGGGAGCCCAGGGAGTATAGGGTGGGGGATGAGGAACTTCAGAGTTCCCTGTCCAGGGCTGCTTCTGCCACCGCCGGTCAGGTCACAAACTCACCCCGCTGCTGTCTCTCCTGGTGCCTAGATCAGATCTCCATGCAGGTTGGGTAGTTTGTAAACAAAGGCCTTACCTTGCTTGATGCAGGCAGGCTGGAGAGACAAAGGAAGTCTCGTCTGCCTACTTGCCCTGAGGATTTGCCCCCAGCGCCAGACAGACTGAGCTGGATGGTGTTATGTGCCCAAAGAGGAAAGGGGGCAGAAGGAAGAAGGGTTCTGGATGCAAACTGGGTGGGACAAGAAGAGAGAGGCAGTATGCAGGGTGTAGAGCCCCTGCAGGGAGCCCAGGGAGTATAGGGTGGGGGATGAGGAACTTCAGAGTTCTCTGTCCAGGGCTGCTTCCGCCGCTGCCAGTCAGGTCACAAACTCACCCCGCTGCTGTCTCTCCTGGTGCCTAGATCAGATCTCCGCGCAGGTTGGGTAGTTTGTAAACAAAGGCCTTACCTTGCTTGATGCAGGCAGGCTGGAGAGACAAAGGAAGTCTCGCCTGCCTACTTGCCCTGAGGATTTGCCCCCAGCGCCAGACAGACTGAGCTGGATGGTGTTATGTGCCCAAAGAGGAAAGGGGGCGGAAGGAAGAAGCTATCTGGCTACTTCTTGTAGTCAGAGGAATCATTTGGGGGTTTGGGGATTTGGAGTAACTCTAAGAGAAGTATTGTTTTTATTTTGTCTTATGTGGCATACTGGGTGATGGTGGCAGTGTGGTCCAGGAGGAACTTCTGCAAAAAAAGTTTAAAAGACAAGGTTAAAATGTAAGTATAAAAATAATAAAGAAGAAAAAGCTGAGTAAGGGGAGAGAAAGAGAATGGAGGAGATCAAAAGTCATCCATAGGATAAGGTTTGTTGAATTTTCTGTCTGGTCTCTAAGCCTTTGGGTCCCAAACCACTTTTGATCTGTTGATATAGAAGCAGCATTGTTTGTGGAAGAAAGGTGAATAGCTGTTGTCGGGGTTTCTGTCCTTCCCAGTTCCTGCAATAGTTAAGTCTCAAAGAAATCACACAGAGGTCTACATTAACTATAAACTGATTGGCGCATTAGCTCAGGCTTCTTATTAACTCTTATAACATATTAACCCATTATTCTATTATATGTTAGCCACATGGCTTGGTACCTTTTTCAGCAAGGCAGTCACATCTTGCTTCTTCCGTGTATGGGCTGGGACTGATGAGGAATGGGCTTCCTTCTTCCCAGAATTATCCTGTTCTCATAGACTTGCCTCTACTTCCTGTCTGATTGTCCCACCTATACTTCCTGCCTGGCTACTGGCCAATCAGCATTTATTTAAAATATAATTGACAGAATACAGACCATTCTCCCACACCAAATAGCCTAACGTTGATTGTAGTCAAGGGATAGCCTTCTTTGATTTTGGAGTACCATGGTGGCCAAAGAGTTGAGCTGATGCTGAACAGTGTTGAGTTGATTGAAATTTATTAAGGCTTTCTGGGAGCTGGTAAGATAGTGGTTAACTGTTGCAAAGAAAACCTTAGTCCCACTATTACTGTTTAGAGTCCTGAAAATTTTTCCAGAGTGGCAACAAAAGGAATGAGTTTGGTGGCCCATTTATCAGTTACTAAGGTAGACATAGATATAGGGATTGGGGTTTAGAGGAAATGAGAGAAATTGTAGGTGAAAAAAGGTAACATTATAGGTATCCAACACTTAGTGGGTAAACATATATTAATTTGTTCTGCAAACTCCCAAGGAGTCTTATTTTATTGAAGAGACAGAGAATGAGGTCAAAATGAGTTATTTGATGGACCTCTACTTTTCCTAGACAAACCCTTTGTTCTGCTGTAGGCAGCTGCAATGAGGAGCACGGAGCCCTTTGTTCTGTCCCACCCAGCTAGCTTACACCCGAAATAATCACACAGAAAATGTATTAATTAAATTACTGCCCAGCCCATTATTTCTAGCCTCTTCTTGGCTAACTCTCCCATATTAGTTTAACCCATTTCTAATAATCTGTATATCACCACGAGGTCATGGCTTACAGGGAAAAATTCTAACCAGCGTCTGTCTCAGGCAGGAGAATTATGGCATCTGCCACACTGCCTTCTTCCCAGAATTCAGTTCTGTCCTCCCCACCTATCTAAATTCTGCCCTATCAAAACGCCAAGGTAGTTTCTTTATTTAAACAATGAAAGCAACACAAATACAGAAGGACCTCCTACAGGCAGCAATGAAACAGCTAGAAACCTGGTGCAGACATGGTTTTTCTTCCTGTTGAATGTGCTATAGGGGAAAAAAACTGTTTCCAGGAACATAGTGGTATGAGGTGTCCGGGTTGTGCACTGGTCACCACTGGGCATCAGTAAGCTTAGAGGACTGTTAGAAAGATAAAGGAAAGATAGGAAACAAGAGATAGAAAAAAATCCTGACAAAGAAGGGAACTGGTGGAGCTGTCCCATCCACTCCACCTGTCCTCATCCTTCCTTGGTTTCAGCATCAAAATAAACAAAATTAAACGAACAAAGGGAAATTAAAGAATAAAAACACTGATGTCTTTTGTTGATTTGAAACGGGTACCTCAAGACTTAGTGGCACTGTACCTGAGGGCACAGGAGAACTCCCTGTCCAGAGCCTGAAAGCAGTTTCTGTAATTGAGAGAGTAGGAAGTCTAGGGTAAAGGGGGCGAGGGAATAAAACTCTGACCGGAATTTGACTCCAAGTCAGAGACCAGAGGCAAGGAAAGAATACCCTGACCTTGACTTGACCCCAAGCACCTGGGCCAAAGGGAAAACACCCTGCCATGAGTTGGAAATCTCTGACCCTGTAACCCAGCAGTAAATGGCCAAGGCATTCTATTGTATGATAGTTTCTCACTAAAATCACTTAGCATGCTTCCAAAACCCTATAAAAACTTTCCTTTCCATCCAGCCTGCTGCTATTTCTCTTTCTGTTCAGAGGCAGTTACCATCCTGTTCTCCCCAATAAATATCTTGTGTGAGTCTTGTTGTGTGGTGGGGCTTTGTGGTGTTGCATGGTTTCTGGTTGCCAAGATAATCTTGTGCCAGGAAAGGGCCTTTCAGGAATGGCATGGTTTCACCAGACCCAGAAACTCTTTTTCTGGATAAACTGCTTTTTGAAACCACTGGTTGGAAATAAGTCAAAGTGCTTGTTTTTGCAACCTGCAGGCCCCAAGGCTTATGCTGAGGGCTAGCTGCTTTCCAGAACTTCCATGTGTAGTGACTTCCTGAACCTTGGGCTCAATTTAGGACCTTGTTTTTAGGGGATTTTTCCCTTCAAAATAAACCTTTTCTCTGTTAAGTTGCTTTTATAAGGTTATTTTATCATAGCAACTAGAAAGTAACTAAGAGACCATCCTTTATTCCTTCTTTCCTTTACTTTGTAGCAGAAATATGCTCCACTCAGTGAGCAATCACTCCACATACTCAACGAAATAAAGAGAAAGCTCTTAACTGATAGTGCCTGTCTAATTAGCCCCGGCTAATGCTCCGAGAGGAGCCAGCCTCAAATAGAAGATTCTACTAAAGATTTTACACCAAGTTACTGCATTCCAGAAAGACTATCATTATTAAATATATTTTGGGTCCCTGCCCCATGTTACACTTTGAACAATTCAAACAGAGACATGAGACTACAAGCCTGGCCACTTAGGCAGATGGACTATTTACACAGCACAGATTCTGAATGTTGTCAGAATTATTTTGAGTACATGAGTGTTGTTTCACTTCAAATAGTTGTTGCCTAGGGTCATATTACCCACATGGCAGAGTGACGACTTGCTTAAAGAAGAGATTTAGGGCATTATGGCACACCAGGACATAAGCATGGTTGTGACCCAGCATTGCCCATTTTGAGCACTAATGAGAAGCATATTCTCTGATAAAGGAAATGGATCTAATGACTGGTTGTAAGTCAGGGTTATGGGAATGAGCCTAATGACTGGCCCATCCTGGTAAACAAACATTTATATCGTAGAAAAATCTTGTGCATAAACATTGACATCCTAGAATCCTAAATTTCACTTATCTCTAATAGGTCTGGTTAGCAACTACTTGTATTTGGGTTACTTTTGAAGCAGTGCTCCCTTAGCTAAATTCTATCTTGTATGACTTAATATCTTGAAATAAATCTATTAGTAAATCCTCACAGCATCATTTCTATCACTTCGAGTTTCTTCTACATCAACTTGAGGTCTGATGTCTCAATTATTCCCAAACTCCTTCTATTTTCTCTCACAGCTGTTCTTGATAAAAATCCTTATAAATTTAACTATATTTTGGCCTATGCTAATCATAAGCCTCCAACTAATACACCTTATCTTAACAATTCAACTACTTGCCAAACAAGCAAATGTATACATACAGAGGAAAGAATATGGCAGATACATATGCACCATCTGCTACAACATCCAGGGAATACATGGAAGAAAGTTGGACAACAAACTAGAATATCTCTAACTTTAATAGAAAAATAATGTATGGAATTTTACAAAGCAGGAAAGAAAGTTCTTAGTCAATCTCAGAGGGATTGGCTTGATTTAGAGAACTCTCCATTCTTACTCAGAGAGAAAGTGTATACCAATGCAGACCAAGGGAAGCTATGGATTAAGGCAGACAGGCACAGAAAAAATGTCATTGTAGTTTTAATTGTGAAGATTTTAAATAGCATAAAAAGAGAGGAATCCAGACAGAAGGCATGCAAGAGCAGTAGTAGAGAAGGAAGGAACGGTGCCAGGAAAATCCTTTGTACTTGGTATTCACAAGAGCAGCTGCACAACAGCATTTTTAAAATATCTCTGCTGAGTCAGTTGCTAGAAATTTACATTCCTCTGTTAAGAGAACACTTTCCTGAAACTCAGAGAAAATGTCCCAGATTAGACATTGAAACATGGCCAGCAGACTACCACTATGTCACAAGAAAGAATCTTTGACTCAGAACCATGTATATGAATACTGGTTGAAAACACAATCTTCAGGAAAAATTAAATGTGTTTCAAGTCAGTGCCAGACTTCCATGAAGAATTCCACAGGAGTGGGCACAACATTTTCAACCCAACCCATGAAGACAGGACATACTTTACATAGTATTGCCTTGTGGTGGGCTCAGCACTCCCCATTGGTCTCCTAAAGCACTGATAAGAGTAAGACCAGCATTGGAACTCCAAATAATTTTAAACTGAAGCTTGTAAACACTCAAGATGACATAAAATACTTTTATTCTCATCTCTATCATTCTTCATTTATTCCTCTTTAGTTTCCAGCTCAATTTAGTAGACTAACTCTGTCCTAATATGTTCTTGCTCTCTATCATTTTTTTCTTATTGATTTTTTTTTCATTTTCTATTATGTAGGCCTTCCCAAAGAATACTGGCTAGTCTCATTTGATGAATCTCTGTGTCTCAGCCTTGTGATTTGGAACTTATGGTTTTCTAATTATATTAATTTATTCCTGTGTTTTCCTCCCATCTTTAGCTAAAACTGCCTTATTTTTCTATCCTAGGTTATTGTAACTATTTTATCATTTATGTCCCTGTACTCTTCTATTCATGTAGTGACAAATATATTAATGCATAAAACATTATCTGTACTTCCTTGCTTTCTAAAATTATTGCTGCTTATGAGGTAATCGGTTTTTATTTAACTATTGTTGTACCTTCATAGTAGGCCAATGTTTTGATAGTGATTGCTTTTAAGGCAGTATGCTAATATCAGGGGAATACTATTCATCCCTGTGCCCTGACTACCAGTCAAGTAGAGTAAAACAACATCTAAAGCAGGTCCTTATTGAACATTGCAAAATGTCCTTCTGAAAAGTAAGCATAACTGAAAAATAAAAGTAAAAAAATTAATTCAATGTTCTCACCTTATTTTTGTATGTCCCAGTGCAAAAATAGAAGAAATATGTTTCCTTCAAAAATTACTAATTTCATAGTAACGTCCTCCAAAGGGACTGAGATTAAATCCCAGACAAAGAATTTAAAAGAATTATTATAAGTTTTAAAAACTCCAAAGTAGACACAAATAAATTACTGAATTCAAGAATGAGATAAGGATGTCAATAGGGATATGAAACGGAAGTCAATATAAAATACTAAAGGAAAACTAGACTGAGATACTACAAATGAAAAATACACGAAAAGTACAGCTATGTATTATGGAATTCCCCTCTGTATGCTGTGAATAGCATTAGTTAATAAAGAAACTGTCTTGGGCCTTCGCAGGGAATAGAGGTAGGCTGGGAAGACTAAACTGAATGGTGGGAGAAAGGAGGAGTTTGAGAGAAGTCATGGAGCCATCGCCAGAGACAGATGCACTGGAACTTTACTGGTAGGCCACAACCTTGTGGTGATGTACAGATCAATGGAAATGGGTTAAATTAAGATGTAAACGCTAGCCATTAAGAAGTTAGAGCTAATAGGCCAAGCAACGATTTAAATAATACAGTTTCTGTGTGACTATTTCGGGAGTCTGGGCAGCTGGGATGAACAAGTGGCCTCATACAACAGCTTTGCCAATCAAATGGATCAAGGATTTGTGACACAGGGGTCTCTAAGACCACCACAGCCAGCAGAGTTGTAATTCTTGGGAGGCAGAAAGCTAGTTCATCTCAGTATGATTTGATACCAGTGTAGGTTCAAACTTCAGAAATCTGACTCCAAGTATCTAATTTTGGCATAATTAAGCACAGAACAATTTGATGAAATTTTTTCTGGTGATAATTCACTCAATCTCATGTGTAGTAAAACTTAAGGCATGACTGTAAGCACCTCAAAGCACATGAGTGGAGTAGTCTGCTCCTCCGTGTACCAGGCTCTGCCCTCAGAACACTTTAATGGTTACAACAGCCAGACCCAGTCCCTTAAGACACAGGCAGCCAAGCTCTGCCTTGCATAGTAAAGATCCCAAGCTCAGTACTTGAAAACCCACCAATCCCTGATCTTCAAATCCCACTAATCTCTGGCCTTGCCCAAAGCTCAGGATTTAAAATCTCACCAATCTCCACTGTGGAAAACTCTACCTCCAGAAACCCTATATAAGCCTGCCTCCCACTCAGTTCTCTGCTGCTTCTCTCTGAAAGAGTAGAGCCAGTCTAATAAAACTCTTGTATGAGGCTGTGCGGTGTGACTTTGTTGTATTCCTTGGCTCCTTATGTCAGTATACCTTTCCCTTTAGAGCTCTAACACAATAACTACATCAAAACTCTTTGTAAAGTTTTGTGACATCTCCTATAAGGGTAGATTTTTATAGATTTCACAAGGTATCAAGGGCCTGGGGGAAGATGGGGTGTGGTCTTGGCCACAAAAATAGTGCAAAGGTTCACAGGCTCCTACAACCACATCTGCTCCAAGCCTTCTTGACAGGTGATAGGCTATGCATCCTTTCCTTTGCAGGAACAAACCTGTGTGTTCAGGGTTCCATGTACCCTTAGTGCTTATCTGTGAGTACAAGAACCTCATGTCGCCCACATTTGGGACTTGGGTCGGAATAGTGGGGTTTGAATGAGTATGAGGTGTGGTTGGTTGTTTATACTTTTTGCTCTTTTGGGGGGCCCACCACCCAGCTCCCAAATAAACCACACAAGGAGGCTTATTCTTTCCTAAAAATGCCTGGCCTTAGCTTGACTTTTTCTTGGCAACTTTTGTTAACTAAAATGACCCCAGCTACCTTTGCCTCTGAGCTTTTACCTTTTTCTGTTTCTGCATAGTTCTTTCTCCGTGCCATGAACTGTCGTTGGGTGACTGGTTCCTGGTGTTTTCTCTCTTCATTCTTGCTGCTTGATCTTTTCAGATTTCTCCTTCCATTTATTCTCTCTGTCTGAAAGCCCTACCTATCCTTTCCCCTGCCTTGCTATTGATTGTTCAGCTCTTTATTACCTAATCAGGTGTTTTAGACAGGCAAAGTAATACAGGTTCATGGAGTTAAACAAATGCAACATAAAAGAATACAACATATCTTTGCACCATTAAACAAATGTTCCACAGCATAAACAAATGTAACACATCTTAAACTAATATTCCATACCAATGAGGTAGACTAGATAGAAAATTCTGACAATGAAAAGGATAACTTATTAAATAACATATGGTGCTTTGATGAATAATTTACAGAACAGTATGAAAAGACTAAATCTAAGAATCATATACACAAGAGAAAAGGAATCTGGTAGTTTGCCTGAGAATGTACCCCCTAGGCCCAGATCTTTAAATACCTGATCCTTAGTTAATACAGTTGTTTATATAGAATTAGAAAGTATGCCCTTGCTGGAGGAAGCATGTCACTAGGGGCAGGCTTTGAGGCTTCAAAAGCCTCACACCATTTCCAGTGAGCTCTCGACTTTCTGTTTCTGGTTCTCAGTTGCTCTTCCAGCCACTGTGTTTACCTGCTGCCACATTCTGACACCATGATGCTAATGGACTCTCATCCTCTTGGAACTGTAAGTCCCAAATAAATCATTTTTTTTCTAGAGGTTGCCTGGGTCTTGGTGTTTTATCACAGCAACAGAAAAGTTACCAATAAAGAACCTTATTCTAAAGGAATAAAAACCATTTCCAATAACATCATAGCAGAGTATTTTTCAAAACCTTTAAAGTAAAAGCATGGCAGAACATATCTCAAAATTAGGCAAAGAGATTCATTTAGGATGCATGTCCAGGTTAGATTATTTGATTAACTTGACACAAGTTATAGTTTTTCTTGGGAAGAGGAAATTTTTTTTTTTTTTTTTTTTTGGTTTTTCGAGACAGGGTTTCTCTGTAGCTTTGGTGCCTGTCCCGGAACTAGCTCTTGTAGACCAGACCAGGCTGGCCTCGAACTCCCAGAGATCCACCTGCCTTTGCCTCCCGAGTGCTGGGATTAAAGTTGTGCGCCACCAAGAGGAAACTTAATTGAGAAAATATCTACTTCAGACTGCCTGAAGGAAAGTGCATAGAACATTTTCTGGATGAATGGTTGATGGTTCACAGGAGACGGAATGGGTAGTGTAATGCCCTAGGAAGGTGGTCAGAACTTGTGTAAGAAAGCAGTTTGCTGCAGTAGAAGGGAATAAATGTAGAGATGCACAGCCAGACATCATGCAGAAAGTGAGAGACCTCTGACCAGACAGTCATAAATGGGATGTCTCCATCAAATCCCTCCCCTTGGGTTCAGGAAACTTTGTGACAGTGGAGGCAGAGTGTAAGAGCCAGAGGGGAGGGAGGACAGCAAAGAAACAATGTCCTCTAAGTCAACAAGGATCGATGCACATATGAACTCACAGAGGCAACATGCACAGGGCCTGCATGGGTCTGTACCAGATGGGGTCCTAGAGCTTAAAGGAGAAGTGAACACATGTCACCACACAGTCCATGAATAAAGCTGTGGGAGAGTTTGGAGACCTTGTGAGAAAACTCCACGTAAACAAGACAGGGCCTCAAAACCTCTGTCCCTCCATAACATGGGTTGTTCTTGGTTGCGCTTTTGTGTCCCTCCCAGGTGTAAAATAGCAGTGGTTTGCTTTAGATTTCACGTTGCTTCTTACTTTTGTTATTGAAAAATGTTTCCAAGCATGGTTGTCCTTGTGACTGTGCATACCCTAAACTCAAGTGACCTTTGCTTATTTGACTTTGCTTAACCTTCAGAATATGAACTGTCTGATGCCCTGAATAAAGCTGGAAATTGAGACTTTAGTCCAGCTCGTTTTTATACTCTTGTCTCCCAAGTTCATGGTGCCAACTACAGCAGCAACAGATGCATGCCCATATGACTCATCTAGAAGCACATATAAACTCACAGAGACTAAGGCAGCATGCACAGGGGCTGCACATGTCTTCACCAGATGGGGTCCTAGAGCTGAAAGAAGTGAACACATACCCTCATCCAGAAGTTATCTCCAACTGACAACCATTTGCAAATGAAAATTTAGCTTTCTCCAAGGGGATCTCATTGGGGAATCAAACTATTCTTAAGGGTACTGCATGCTCAGCAGTAGATGGTCAATAGAAAACAAACTTTAGAGTTCCTTGTCTCAAAATATGTCAGGGCTTTTTCTTTCTTTCTTTCTTTCTTTCTTTCTTTCTTTCTTTCTTTCTTTCTTTCTTTCTTTCTTTCTTTCTTTTTTTTTTTTTAAATTATCTTGATGAGTCAGTCATTCAGCACTTCTCAGGCCTGAACAGACAAGGACAAAGACAGCTCCCCTCCCGGCCCCTTGGTGGTGGGGGAAGAGGGGGATGGCAAATCAACCATGAGCTTCTGATGCTGAGTGGTTGGATACCATCATGGTGAGTGAGTACGGAGTGTGGAAATGGGGAACCGAGTGAGGCAGAGAGCTGTACTGAGGAGAGAGGTAGATCTGGAGAGGTAAGGGCGGTGAGGCTGATATAGGTGACCTCCTGCTTGTCACCCGGGTCTGTAGTGATATCTAGGCCAGGGCTGCTGCCAAGATCCATGTGTTTATCTGTGGCCCTCATGTAGTCATTGGGGTCTGTGTTGATGTCTGTGGGGTTGGCATTGATGACTGTGGCTCCTGTTACCACCACCAAGGGCTTTACAAACCCTCAGAGTCTGTACTCTGACACCACCTGTGACCAGGTCTGTGTCTGAGGTATGTGCCCCCATAGGGACCATGCTGATCCTAAGAGGCCTGCATTGTCCACCTGGGACCATGGGTCCTTGTGATCCAGGAGGCTTGGGCTACCACCCAGGAGTACTTACAGGAACCATTTCTGGTTTCATGACCCTGCTGTATCCAGGCTCTGAATTGGCATTCATGACTCCTGTTGCCACTAAGGGCTCAGCAGAGGCCTGAGCTGCCATACTACACCATGGTGTTTTCTGGACCCAAATTGTGGCCGAGAGTCATGTCTGGGTGCACGCCCCTACTGCTGGCCAGAGTCTGTGTTGTTGTCCATGGCTCAGGTTACCATAGAAGGCTGAGAAGATGCCTGGGGTATGGGTTGCCACCTGGGGTCACATTGGCATTCGAAGGCCACACTGCCACTAGTGTCGTGTTGATCTGGGCAATCTGCAATGCTTACTAGAGCCGTAATGACATCCTAGCCTGGGTTGCTACAGAGGACCAGATATTGGTCTGTTGTCCTACTGCAACCTGACTCTATATATGTTTGATGCCACATGGAGCCATTTTATAGCTCAAGAGCTGAGGCTCTGCAGGGTTATAGAGCTCAGAATGGCCTGTGCTGCCACCCAGGTTCATGGTGTTGCCTGGGCCTGGGTTGCTGTTGGAGGCCTTGTCTGGGTCCATGGCCCTGCTACAGCTGCCATCTTTGGTGAGGTCTGTGGCTCCTGTTTCCACTGAAAGCAGTGAGGATAGGCCTGCAAAGATTTGGCCGTGTCCCTCACTAAATACAGCATTCTGGAGAGTGGGCCCTGCACCTCACCTGGGCGGCACATTAGAGCTGACCCTGTTGATGGGACTGTGGGTGATTTGATCCTGCAAAAGTTCATGGGAGATCTGTCTCCACCCCTCATCTGCCATATGGTAGAGTGGGTAAGGGAGAGGAGATCTCCACCCTTCCTAACCCCTAGCCTCTTGTGATAGGTGGGAGAGCTGGCCCTGGGGTCATGAGAGAGAGAATATTGGCACTGTACCTCACCTGGGCAATACAGTAGAGCTGACTCTCTTGGAGAGGGCACAGGTGAGCTGAACTGGAAGGCATGACAGCAGGAAAACTGCCCCCCCCTCGTCGGCCATATGGTGGCATGGGTGAGGGAAATATGTCCTCCCACCTCGCCCCTTGCCACTTATGACAGGCAGGAGCTCTAGCCTCAACAGCAAGATAGCATAAGAACGGGTGCTGTCCCTCAACAACTGCAGCGCTTGGGAGAGCAGAGCTTGTACCTTGCCTGGGAAAATGAGGAGAGCTGGTCCTGGTGGTGTGAGTGTGGGAAAGTCAGACCTGAGGATCCGAGAGCAGGAGAACTGGCCCTCCTTGCTGTAGGCTGCCTTGGGAGAGCAGTTCGTAGATAAGGTGGATGTTGGGGCAGGCCAATTCATAGCCCTGATTCTGGGCCTGGGCAGTTGCAGGGTTGGTCCATCTGCCAGTTCTCCCTTATGCTCACCACCAGGGTGAGCTCTGCAGCATTGCCCAGGCTAATTCATTCATCCTTGCAGCAATAGTGAGGTACAGCCAGTTCTGCTCTCACACTCTTAGGATCAGCTCTTGCACCTACACCATCTGGCCTGCTCTACTGGGTTGCCCAGGGGCAGTGCAGGGTCATGATGTGTTGATTTTTGTTTTATCTTATTATTTTATATTTTGTCATTACCACTTAGAAGTCTTATTTTCTAATGAAAGACAGAAAAGGAGTGGATCTGAATAGGAGGGGAGGGAAAGGGGAACTGATGTTAATGATAGTCCACCACAGATCACCAGTCAGACAGTTTATAGCCAATTGAAAGTCTTTATTACAGCCAGACCATACCCAAGTGTTCAGGGGCCTAGTATAGCCCTGAGTGTCTAGAACATGGGCGTTCTAAAGGCAGAAACCATGGCTTGACACCTTGCTAGGCAGGTGTCTAGTTAAACTTAAAATGGTCTCAGCAGGGATATAAGATAGAGGAACATTTGCATTTTCTTATCCTCTCTCACTGGGAGGAATAAAGGGAGGAAAACCACAATTAGGATATGTTATGTGAGAATAAACTTATCTATAATAGAAGAAAAAAAGGAAGGACGGACAGAAGGAAGGAAGCAAGGAAGGAAGGAAGGAAGGAAGCAGACTGAGTAAGCCAGTAAGCAACTTTTGTCCACTGGCTCTGCTTCAGTTCCCAACCATCTCTGTATTCAGTCCTGACCTTCCTTACCGATGGAGAGTGACCTGAAAGGTGTAAGGTGAAATAAACCCTTTCCTCTCCAAGTTCATTTTGGTCATGGTGTTTTTATCATAGCAATAGAAACCCTAAATAAGACAGAAATTGGTACCAGGTCTGTGGGAAATTTCTGTAACAGATCTGATCACATTTTGGGGGAGAATTGTAATTTTGAGACAGAAAAGCCATTGAATGTTCAGAGCTTAATGAGATATTGTTGTGGGCATTTAGAGAAAATTGCTAAGAGGAGTGTAGATAAATGGAGGCCTGGCTTGTGAAATTTCAGTGGGAAGTTTGAAGAGTCCTTTAAAGATTCAATCAGGGCCATTTGATATTTTGAATTAAAAATCTGTGTTTCCAGTCAGCTGGGGCTGAAGAATCAGCTGGTGATTAACAAGAGCCCCGGACCAATAACATGAAAGCTTCGCTTTCCTGGGCTAATTGAGACAAACATGACTGAGATGAAATCTGGGTATATTTCCTCAGGGTCATCATGCAGGAGCTGTGCTCCAAGGCTGTACCTTGCTTGTGCTGGCAACTGGACCTGGCAATGTGTAAGCTTCACCCAGGTGCTACTGGGTTTGAAGTCATGAAGAGGTCAGGAAAATCAGTTGAGGCTTGGCACTGTGAGAGGCTAGGAGAGGCCACAGGTGAAGGTGCAGCCCCAGTTTCAGTAGAAGCCCCAAGGATTGAGGGGGTCATGGAGAGAAGACTCTGACACCACATAGGAAGGTCAGAGTCCCTGAAGGGATCCCAGGAGAGATTATTTGTGAAGGTGCAGTCCAGGAAAAGCAGGGACCCAGAATTTTGGAGAGGCTATTACCATGGAACAATCACCAGTGATAGAAGCTGTAGAGAGGAGCTGGCCTGAGCCTGAGAGACATTGGCAGAGCTGGAAAGTGGAGCCTTTTGGAGGAGCCATGGAGATCATGAGTACAGCTCAGATGTCTGACACTTAGCTTTTTACATCGTTGGATTTTGCTTTTGCTTTGATCTGATTACAAGTGTGTCCTGGCTCTTCCTTTTTTAATGAAGACATATATAATTTATGTTTTATTTCTCAGGAGTGCACAGTTAAGAGACTTTGGAGTGTTACAAAGACTGGATATTTTAGAAAGACTTTTTGAAATTTTTAGAGAGACTTTTGAACTCTGAAGTGATTTTGAATTTTTTTTCCGAGACAGGGTTTCTCTGTAGCTTTGTAGCCTGTCCTGGAACTAGCTCTTGTAGATCAGGCTGGCCTTGAACTCACAGAGATCCCCCTGCCTCTGCCTCCTGAGTGCTGGGATTAAAGGCTTGTGCCACCACCACCTGGCGACTTTGGATGTTTTAAGAGACTGGACTTTTAAAGTGTTCAGATTTTTAAAGATGGTGATGCTTTAAGATTCTTTATATTGTGATATTGATATTAATATAAGATCTTGATGATGAACAAGAAAGGAAAGGCTATAGTTTAACAGTAGTTTATGTGTCTGTTAGGGTCTGAGAGAAACCCTCAAGAAGATGAACAGCCATGTATGCAATACAAGAGTGCTTTACTAATTCCAATGTTGGGATGACACTTGGAGACCCCTAAAGAAGGTCACAAGCTTCTTTTTAGCTGAGTTAGGGCAATTCCAGAGAGGAGGACTTAATCTGGAGCTTATTGCTGGAGGAAGGATTAGTATAGGGAGCTGATTGGCAGAGGAAAGATTAGTATGGAGGTTGATTGGTGGAAGGTTCTATTGGTTAGAGACCTTCCAGCAGCAGGGTAGGGAAAGCTTTGTTTAGTTATCAGGAGACTGGAAGGGGTGCCTGCTGAGCAAGCAAAGGAGCTTTGGGGGCCTGCTGAGCCAGCCAGCAGAAAGGGTCCTGGGGTGCCTGCTGAGCTAGCAGAAGGCTATGTTTTTTTTTTTTTTTTTTTTTTTTGTGAAGACTGTTTAGCGAACCAAAACTAAGGTTTAGATTTCTGTCAGGTTACTAGGAGAGCCTGGTCTGCCTCCCCCCCCCCAGCTTTCTCATCGCCCCCCACCCTCCCCACCCTGGCTTGAGTCATCTCAAATCCTGGAGATGCATTTTCCAGATCTACAGGCTTGTATTGCTATCTCAGAACCATTGGCTGGACCATAGAGGTCTGTGATGATCACCAGGTCTCCTGGCCAGAACCCGTGGAGCACAGGAGATGATACATTCTTACAGACTGCACGCAGCTGAGGCCAGAGTTGTTTCTGCACCTGAGACAGAACTTGTAGGGAGGAGAGAAATCTTTGGTCATCAAATTCAGCCAGTAATTCTACCCCAAGATTAGGCAGAATGGGTGGTGGTCTGACATACATGATCTCAAATGGGGTCAGGCCTAAGGTATAAGGAGAATTGTGAACCCTGTACAGAGCAAAGGGGAGGAGAGACACCCAGTCACTGCCAGGATTAAGGGTTAATTTGGTTAAGATCTCCTTTAGGGTCTGTCTGATTCATCCTTTCTACCTGGCCTGAACTTTGGGGATGATAAGCACAGTTAAGTTTCCAATTGGTCCCCATAGCCTTAATAAGTTTTGATGTTACCTGAGAGAGGAATGCAAGTTCGTTATCTGAGCCCAAGAGCACAGAGAGGCCATACCCCAAGATAAATTCTTCCAGTAGCTTCTTGACCACCATGGCAGCTGTCTTGTGCTTAGTTGAGAAAGCCTCAGTTCATCCTGGAAAGGTATCTATAAAAACTAGCAAATACTTATATCATATAGGACTGGCTTTACCTCTGTGAAGTCAGTCTCCCAATTGATGCCAGGCTGAGTTCCTCTCTCCTGGTGTCCAGTTCTCGTGACTCCATCTTTTGCACTGACGAGACGGCTTGTGGGACATCGGCCGGCAGCTTCTGTTTTAGCCTTAAGGTCAAAACCCTTAAGAGGTGCTCTTCTCTGGAGGTCCTGTACTTTTCTTTTTTTTTTTTCCCGTACTTTTCTTTCTTTCAAGTTTCTCTGATATATTTGTCAGACTAGTTGAGTGGCAAAGTCTGATGGGAGGGTGATCCATTCATTAGGGGTCTTGAACTATCCTTTCTACTTGTGTTTGTGCACGAGAGCATTCTTTGGAGCTCTTGGTCAGTTTAAGTTGGAAATTCTGGCAATGTGTGTGTTACCATCTTTGGTAGTGTGGCCAGCAGGATGGCTGCTGTCTGGAGGGCAGACTCCTTTGCTGCTGTGTCTGCCAAGCTGTTTTGCCTAGAGATTGGGTCCTCTCCTTTCTGGTGCCCAGGGCAGTGTATGACAGCTATCTCTTGGGGGCAGCCATATGGCCTGTAAGAGATCTAAAATCTCCTTGCTTTTGACAGCTATCTTTTGTCTGTTTTGATTATGTACCCCAGGTAAGTTACCTCAGTCTGGTCAAGTTGAGCCTCCTTTGCTGATATACAATAACCCAAGTCTTCCAAACTTCTAAGCTGCCTTTTACTGGCAGTTTTGCAGACTTCCTAGGTGTCATCTGCTACCAGGATGTCATCCACATCAACAGGAGTGTGTTTTAGGGGCCAAAATACCCATATCTCTGAGGCACTTAATATGGGGGAGTGATTCCCCTGCTTGGCTTCTCTGGGTGTTGGGTATTATTTGACATGCATCAGTGTTGCCCCAACTTTCAGCTGTATTAGTGGGGGGCTGGCTGCCAGTCCAGGTACCCCAGCTTTTGCCCATGCTTGGGGAACTTCTTGGAGTCAATTTTGGAGAAGATCTCTATTGTATTTTTGATTTTTTTTGGGGGGGAGCTGACAAAATGGATGTGGGCCTCTATCTCCATTAATAAGTCTCTTCCAACAGTAGTCATGGGCCTCAGGGATGACCATAAAAGAGTGTGTTACTCATCCCTTTTTTATGTCCACTGATCTTCAAGTAGTCTATGAGTACCAGTTCATCCCTGTAACCGCCCTTGCACCCAGGATTGTTTGGTGACATTTTGCCTAGGGATTATTTTAGAATGGAGTGTTGTGCTCCAGTATCCACCAGAAAAAATCTCTGGGTTTCCCCTCCACCGTTAGGGTTACCCAAGGCTCGGGGAGGGGCTTTTGAGCCCCATACCCTTCAATCACTCATCTCTTCTAGTTCCAATACCTTTGCTTGCCGCACCAGTGCAGCCTGGATGCTGAGACTGGCGAGGGTGCCAGGATTGAGACATGGAGGCTTCTTTTCAGGTGGAAGAACAGCAACCATTTTTTTTTTCCCCTGAGCTAAAGCCTCTTATAACCTCTACTGCTTCTGTGGAAAACCACTGGCCAGAAAGAACACAAACATCCTTGTCAATTATAGACCACAAGGAAGTTCCGCTGTTGGTCAGGGGGAGTGAAGGCAGCTAGATCACAACATTCACTTTTGAGCCCTGTTGTTGAGGATATTCATTCTTCCAGTGACCAACTTCTTACAGCAGACACATTGGTCTTTCTGCAGACTTTCTTGCCTTTCCCTTTATGCAGCAAGTCTCCAAAGGCCATAGCCTTTCTCCTAACCTCTGGGCTACCTGACACAGCAGAAGGATTTTGGTGAGCCGGTGCATCTGTCTTTCTAAAGCTTTTATAAGCCCCGTTGTCTGCCTTTTCCCCCAGGGTTTCCCTATTATTGAATACTTTCTCAACAACTTCAGTGAGTTCAACCAACCTCTTACCTTTAAAACCTTTTAATCTCTGCAACGTACAGCAGATATCTGGTGCTGACTGGTTGATAAAAGCCAAGCTGACTGCAGACCAATTCTCTGGTGTTTCCAGATTCAAGAGTGTTATAAGCTTTTATCAGTCTCTTTAGAAATACTCCTGGTGTTTTCTTAGGTCCCTGGTATACATGACTAACTTTGGGCAAATTTGTGGGCTGCCTAGTGGCAGCCCAGTGACCTCTTAATAAAGTCTGGCAGTAGACTTTCTTTCAGCCTCTCCCTACGTTTCTCCATGTTGAATTCCCAACTGTTTCACATCACAAGAAACCCAGCATTTATAAGGTCTGCATTGGTGACTTGTCTTCCATCTGGGCTTGGAACCAATTTCCAAGCCTCTATTCTAATACAGTACCTTTCTTCAGTAGTGAAGAGAACCTAAAGCAGTTGGAAACAATCATCCCATGTGGTCTGGTGAGTGAAAAGGACAGAACACAACAAACAGGTCAACTAGCCTTGCAGGCTTTTCAGGAAATTTAGGATTTTGTAATTTCTAATTATAAAGGTTGCTAGTAGCAAAGGACAAACGGACTAGCTCTGCCTGTCCTCAGCACCAGGTTGGCCCACAGCATGCAATGGAAGGGCCATGGAGTCAACTCGCCTCTGAAAATGCGTGCATATGTGTGTGTTGGGGGGGGGGGTTCCTCCACCTTCCCCCTTTTCCTCCAGGACCTCTCATCCTGGGGTGCCTGGGGGTAAGGTGGTGGAATAGAAAAGAAATGAGAAGGCTTTTTTTGGACTGTCTCTTTAGCTCTGTCTCATTTTAGTGAACTGAAACTAAGGTTTAGATTTCTGTCAGGCTGCTAGGAGAGCCTGGTCTGCCTCCCACCACCCCCAGTTCTTTCAGTGTCAAGTTAACAAGGGGTCAATTGTCCTGGTCAGTTTTCTTTTGTCACATTGACACAAGCTTAGAAAAGGAAACCTCAACTGAGAATATGCACCCACCTGGTTAGCCTGTGGGTTTTTTGCATTAATGATGTGGAAGGGAGCCCAGGACACAATGTATGGTGTCATCCCTTGATAAGAGGTCCTGAATTGTAGAAATTGTAAAGCAGGCTGAGCAAGCCATGAATAGCAAGCCAGTAAACAGAATTCTTCCATTAGCTCTGCTTCAGTTTTGCCTCTAGATTTCTGCCCTGGGTTCATACCCTCCTTCAAAGACAGATTTGATGTGGAAATGTAAGCTGGTTTTGTTGCCTCCTCAAGATGGTTTTGGTTATGGTGTTTTATCAGAGTAATAGAAAGCCTAACTAAGATAAAAGCCCAAATAGGCCCATAGAATTGTAGCTGGGGTAGTAATGAATGAAATGGAAGCAAAAGTACAAAGACTCACTCATCCATTGCTGGTGGGAATGCAAACTTGTGCAACCACTTTGGAAATCAGTGTGGCGGTTTCTCAGGAAATTAGGAGTCAACCTATTCTCAGGATCCAGCAATTCCACTCTTGGGAATATACCCAAGAGATGCCCAATCATACTATAAAACCATTTGTTCGACTATGTTCATAGAAGCACTATTTGTAAGAGCCAGAACCTGGAGACAACTTAAGTGCCTCTCAGTGGAAGAATGGATAAAGAAAGTGTGGCACATATACACATTAGAGTTCTACTCAGCAGTAAAAAATAATGACATTTTGAATGTCGCATGCAAACGGATAGAAATAGAAAACACTATACTGAGTGAGATAACCCAGACCCAAAAAGATGAATATGGTATGTACTCACTCATTAGTGGATTCTAGCCATAAACAAAGGACATTGAGCCTATAGTTTGTGATCCTAGAGAAGCTAAATAAGAAGGTGAACCCCCCCCCACCAAAAAAACAAAAAACAAAAACATATATAGATCTTCCTGGAAATAGGAAGCAGACAAGATCTCCGGGCAAAAGTTGGGAGCATGGGGGTGGGGGTGGTATGGGTGTGGGGGAGAGGGGGATAGAGAAGGGAGGTGAGAAGGGGAGGATTGGGGAGAACTGGGGGAGTGGGATGGTTGAGATAGAGAAAGGGCGGATATGGGAGCAGGGAAGAAGATATTTTAATTAAGGAAGCCATTTTAGGGTTGGCAAGAGACTTGGCTCTAGAGGGTTTCCCAGGTGTTCAAGGATGTCCCCAGCTAGGTCCTTGGGCAGTGGAGGAAGAGGGTGCCTGAAGTGGCCTTGTCCCATAACCACAACCAAGAATATCTTGAATATCACCATAGAACCTTCATCGGCTGATGGATGAAGACAGAGACAGACACCCACATTGGAGCACTGGACTGAGCTCCCAAGATCCAGTTGAAGAGCAAAAAGAGGGAGAAGATGAGCAAGGAAGTCAGAACCACAAGGGGTTGGTCCATCCACTGAGACAGTGTGCCTGATCTAATGGGAGCTCACCAAGGCCAGCTGGACTGGGACTGAATGAGCATATGATCAAACCGGACTCTTTGAATGTGTCTGACAATGGGGGCTGACTGAGAAGCCAATGATAATGGCACTGGGATTTGATTCTACTGCATGGACTGGCTTTTGGGGATCCTAGTCTGTTTGGATGTACACCTTCCTAGGCCTGGATGGAGAGGGGAGGGCCTTGGACTTCCCACAGGGCAGGGCACCTTGCCCTCTCTTAGGACTGGAGGAGGAGGAGGGAGGGTGAGTTGGGGAGTGGGAGGTAAATGGGAGGAGAGAAGGAGGTGGAAATTTTGAATGGTATTACTTATAAAGCAAAAAAAAATGTTTGAAAAAAAAGAAGTAAAAATAAAGCAATAGAATTATCACATAAACTGGCTTGGTGTCAAGGTTTGAGTAATGTCCTTGGCTTCTGTGTCTGCAGAAGGCTGACCTGTAACAAGGATCTGTGAGTAGGATGGACCAAGCATCCACGTGGCCTTAGGAGACTTTTGTCTCATAGTGAGAATAGGGAAAGGGAAACAACTTCAAGGGGAAAGGTCTGGATACATAAATAGGAGCTTGATTAACTAGCCAAGTGTTTTGAGATAATTTAAGCCGGGTTTCTTACTAGCAGAGGATGATGTACAAATGTGAAAAAGGAAAAAATAAGCACAAACAGTATAGTTCTTAATTGGGACTGAGGTACTACTGGTGTGTGTGTATGTGTGTGTGTGTGTGTGTGTGTGTGTGTGTGGTTTTTATTCTTCCAGATAAGATAGAAAATTTTTAAATTGTCTCTATAACTAGGTGAAAGCCAAAAGTTGGGGTAAAAAAAAAAAAGAGAGAAGCTAGGCGGTGGTGGTGCATGCCTTTGATCCTAGCACCTGGGAGGCAGAGACAGGTGGCCTCTGTGAGTTCAAGGCCAGCCTGGTCTACAGAGAGAGTGCCAGGACAGGCTCCAAAGCTACACAGAGAAACTCTGTCTTGAGAAAAAAAAAGTTGAGATAAAGGAAAATAAAATCCATTCTTATAGGATTAAAACAAAAACTAAAAGGCAGTGATGTCTGTTTAATGAAGACAACAGTGAACTCTTACCCTAAAATATTAACATTTATTATATTTTATATGTATTGGTGGTTTCCTGCTTATGCATGCAGAATCCATAAAGGCCAGAAGAGAACATCAGATAGACAGTTGATAGCTACTGAGAATCAAACTAGAACCAATATCCTCTGGAAGAAGAGCCAGTGTTGTTAACAGCTGAACCATCTTTGCAGCCTTGAAGTCTTCCAGACACATGGGGTTTCTGTTTCAGAATTCTGCTTATTTTTTTTTCTTTCTACTGAGGCTGTTGGCTTGGAACTCTGATTCAAAGGGGTTTATCTCACCAAGGAAGTAGCCTCTTCACTCTCAGCGGGTGTCTCATCCACAACTCCACCTCCTGCCATGTTGTCCTCTGCCTTTGAATTAGGGACTTAATCCCTCATCATCTGTCAAACCAGTAGTAACCTGCCCTTAAAAAGGTGTCAAACAAAACAATACTGATTGATGCTCAGGGTCCACCAGAGGCCTTTAGATCTATAACCAGACTCAAATAGGCTGGGTCCTTCAGAAAGAGGGGAGATAGAAAGTGTAGTTCATGAAGAGTTGCACTACAAACACCAAGGAGTTTCATGAATTGCTAATTCATTTAAGCAGAAGTATGGAGAATATGTGTGGGAATAAATTTAAGGGGATGGGATAATGGTGAAAGATACATAAAACTGGATCAGATTGAGTTTGCTTATATGGATCCACTGAGTAGAGAGTCTATGTTTAATATTGAAGCTCACACAGCTTAAAAAAAGGTGACAATAGACTGAATGATTGACTGAAGTATATGTTGAAAGACGGCTTACTGAAAGGGTGTTGGAAATGCCTGAGATCACATGGCTTACTGTTGATGGATTTTTTTTCTTTTAGTTTTTGTTTTTTATTTATTTATTTATTTTTTTATTGAAAAACATTTTCTGCCTCCTCCCTGCCTCCCATTTCCCTCCCCCTCCTCCCGCCCCTCTCCCCCTCCCCCCACTCCTCTTCTCCTCCCTCTCCAGCCCCAAGAGCAGTCAGGGTTCCCTGCCCTGTGGAAAGTCCAAGGTCCGTGGGATGGGGGTAAGGGGAGATGGGGAGAGAAAAGTGTGAAGGAGAGGATGGGGGGAACTTGGGGAAACGGGATGATTGGAGATAAAGGAAGGTTGTTTTTGGTTTTTTGAGACAGGCTTTCTCTGTGTAAAGCCGACTGTTGTCCTGGAACTCACTCTGTAGACCAGGCTGGCCTCAAACTCACAGAGATTCACCTGCCTCTGCCTCCTGAGTGCTGGGATTAAAGGCGTGAGTCTTCACTGCCTGGAAATGAAGGGATTTTAAGACCCAGGGAAACTGCAGTGCTGGAGTGGGTAGGCTGTATAAAATGTAATCTTTCACAATGGGAAGGCTCAGAGGACGAACACTTCATCAATCCTATGAGACACAAACAGATGAGAGGGCAACCTGCACATATAAAGAGTTTTGTTGTCACCATTTTCTTTGTATCAGACTTTAGAGTTTGAGATTTTGCTGCTCAGTTTGATGAATTAAATGCAATGAGTTTGATTGGTCCCTAAGGTAGCAGGGACCAGGTGACAAGACTGAATTGCCAAAGACGAGGCAATCACAGTTATCTTGATTGGCAGCACAGACCAAGCAATGTCCATAATGGCCAGTACAGGAAAAGTAATTTTATGGTGACATGAGTTGTATGGATGGTTGGTACTGGTTAATCAGTCATAGTGCTTCCTGGCATGAAATAGATAAGAAAGCTACTATGTTTTTGTGTGATCTGTATAAGCAGAAAAATTCTCAAAGGAGGCTCTATTGAATCATGACTAGATGGAATCTCAGCCTGTAAACCAGTATCCAGACTTGAGCTAGTGTGAAGATCCAGAACCCCTTGAATGGAGGGACAGCCAGGTTTACCCAAGGAAATATCTTGAGCAAATACCTAAGAGTTACTGTTAACCTTTCTCCAGTCCTTCTCCAGAGATACCTACGTCCTTTTACAAAGGTAACTGTGCACTGGGGAAGGAAACAATCAGACTTCCTGGGGTTTATATGATACTGATTCTGAATTGACACTGGTTGCCAGGGACCCCAAGAAGCATTGTGGCCCTCCAGTTAAAGTAGGGACTTAGAGACATCAGGTGAGTAAATTAAATTTTGGCTGAATTCCAACTCACAGTAGGTTCTGTGGGTCCCTGAACTCATCTAATGGTTATTTCCCCAGTTCTAGAATGTATAATTGGGATAGATGTACTTAGAACATGGCAGTAGATAGATGGATTTTGGAGAATGACAGTTGACTATTGGAAACTCAATCAGGTAGCAGCTCTCCTAGTCACTGCTTTATCAGGTACTTATTCATAAGGACCACCAGAAGCAGTTTGCTTTCAGTTAGTAAATCTCGCAGTATACCTTTACAATTTTACCTCATGAATATATTAACTCTCCAGCCTGTGTGATAACATAGTTATAAGGGATTTTTCCATTTTTATTCTTCTCTTATACAATACATCCCAGACACAGCCTCCCCTCCTCCCAGCCCCGCTCCCCATATTTTCTCTCCTTTAGATCTAATGCTCCTGGATTTCCCTTACATAAAGAGCAGATCTTCCAGGGATATCAACCACACATGGCATAATAAGATGTAATAAGACTAGGTACAAGCCCTCATATCAAGACTGGACAAGGCAGCAACCCAGTAAGAGCAAACCAAAGAGTCACAGACACTCATTTCCCACTGTTAGAAGTCCCACAAAAACTGCAAGCTAAACAACCACAACATATACAGAGAGGACCTGGTATAAACCTATGTAGACTCCCTGACTGCCCCTTCAGTCTCTGTGAGCCCCTGTGAGCCCTGCTTAGTTGATTCTGTGGGCCATGCTCTCCTGGTATCATTGACCCCTCTGACTCCTATAATGCTTCCTCCCCCTCTCCTGAGGAGATTCTCTGAGTTCCACCTAACGTTTGGGTGTGGGTTGATCATGATCATCTGTCTCTTCCACAAAATACAACATGGGTCCTCTATATTGTCAACATTATGATGATTGGTCAAGTGAGCAGGAGGTAGAAACAACCACTTTGGTCTTGTTGGTAACACATATGTGCATCACAAGATGTGAAATAAATCCAACCAAAGTTCAAGAGTTTTCTCCTCTGGTGAAATTTTTAAGAGTCCTGTAGTATGGGGCATGTAGAAATATTTATTTTAAGGTGAGGATGAGTTATTGTACTTGGCTTCTCCCATGACCAAAAAAGAAGCCCAATACTTCCCAGGCCTATTTGGATTCTGAAGATAGCAAATTCTTCACTATACTCTGACCAATATACCAAGCAACTAGGGAAGTTCCCACTTTTGAGTAGAGCCTGAAATAGAAGGTTCTTCAACAGGTATAGACCATGGTGAAGGATGCTGTACCACTTGGATCATATGATTCAGTAGATCTAATAGTACTTGAGGTGTCAGTAGCTGATAGTGGTGCTGTTTGGAACCTTTGTCAGGCCTCTATAGGTGAATCACAGAGATTTGGAGCAAGGCTCTACTATCATCTGTAGACAACAATTTTACCTTTGAGAGACAGCTCTTGGCCTGGCTATTGGGCCTTAGTAGAAATAGAATGTTTGACAATGGGCCCCTGAACTAGCTAATTTTATGTCAGCTCAACATAAACCAGAGTCATCAGAGAGGAGAGATCCTTCCTTATTTTAGAAAATGCCTCCATAATATCCAGCTGTAGACATTATCTTGATTACTGATAGATGAGGGAGAGTCCAGTCCATTGTGGGTGGTGCCATCCCTGGGCTTGTGTTCCTGTTTCTATAAGAATGCAGGTTGGGCAAGCCAGTAAACAACATTTCTCTATGGCCTCTGCATCAGTTCCTGCCTCCATGTTCCTGACCTGTTTGCATTCATATCCAGACTTCCTTCAAAGATGAGCAGTGATTTGGAAGTACAAGTCAAATAAACCCAGTCCTTTCCAAGTTGCTTTGGTCATGGTGTTTCTCATTGCGATAGTAACACGAGCTATGACAGCCAAGCTTTCTACATTCTATTCTATTCTATTCTATTCTATTCTATTCTATTCTATTCTATTCTATTCTATTCTATTCTATTCTATTCTATTCTATTCTTTCTATTCTATTCTTATTCTTATTCTATTCTATTCTATTCTATTCTATTCTATTCTATTCTATTCTATTCTATGCTTTAATACTTTGAGTTTCCTTACTCTTTCTCTAAAGCTCACTCTTCCCCTCTACGTGACTGGTGCCTTGTGATGGACCTCCATGCTGCTATGTCAAATAGCATGGCTTTTCCCCTTTACTTTTTCATTCTTAGACTCAGGCAGCTGCTGAGATTTACAGCTTTCCTGCTCTGTGGTTTTTCTTTTAAACTAATAAAATGCCAAGCTAGGAAGAAATAACTAAATGGAAAGTTACATAGGTTTTGATATATTGAAGTTAGATGCATAGTAAATTTGAGATTCATTGTATTAGGAAAAAGTCTGAATTATCAAAAAGTTAAATAGAGACAAAAATATGACTCGATTCCTTATCTATGATTTTATATTAGGATTTCATACTGAAAAAATTGCTTTTTTTTCTGAAAGAAAACATTTTTCCGGATCTCTTGTACTAATAGATCTTTCTGTGTCAATATTTTATTCATAGGTAATTTCAAGTCATATTTTCTAAATTGAAGGGATCATGATTGCCAGTTACTGATAGAGTAGACTTTCATGACCATTTTTCGTTTTTATTCTGTTTTCCAACCACACTGAAAACTACAGAGGTTTATGGATAGATTTGTTTTTCTTACTATTATATCACCCAGTGCCTGTGTTGTATAGTAAATGCTACATGTTTAATTGTATGTATATTCATGAAAATGAATGTATATAACAGACCTCCCTATTCAAGTCTGCTGCAGCAATTCTCTCCTCAGTGATACATTATTTTAGTACATTCATTGGTTGCCTGGAATGATTTATCCCACATAAATGCTCAGTTTCATAAATTGCAAAATATAACTTTTAGACTGTTAGACTAAAATTAAAAGGTAGTTTGAGTTTTGCCTTATTTGTCATCATTGTTTCAACATAATTTATTTGAAAAAAACTGAAAGTGTTTGATACATAAATTAGCATACAAATATTTTCTAAAAATCTATTAAGTAGAAGTAACCAGTGCAATTTCAGAGTTATTGTTGCCCATAGTGGTATCACTGATTTGCTTGAAGCCTCCCAAAACAAAGACTTCAATAATATTATTGTGAAGTTGTTGAGCAGAGAAGAAAACTATAGGTAAGTTATAGGTGAAATTCTGAGTTTTTATAGAAGTTGGCGTTTCTCATGAGCATGAGATATATATGATTTAAAGATTTAAAGTACTTGGTCAAACTTGCTTGTCATTGTTTTAATTTTCTATGTTTTGTGGGGGTATGTAGTAATTTCTCAAGCTTTCAAATAACTGTATTCATATTTTCTTGCCTTTATTCATTTTCTGTTTGTTTCTAACAACATTCTTTTGAGACAGGATCTTACTATGTAGTCCTGAGTGGTGTAGAATTCACTGTGTAGACTAGTCTACACTCAAATTCAGAGATTTTCCTGCCTCTCCCTCCCAAGTGTTGGATTTAAAGGTGTGCACCATGATGCTCAGCTTTTTTCTTATTTTTCTATTAAAAGGTCTGTGTTTTTGGCAAGTTTCTATAGGAAACGTCTTTAAAAAAATAAAAACAGACAATATAATATTTGAATGCAGATGACACCATTTATTGAAATACAAACTTACATAATGAAGTACTTAAAGCAAAAGACAATTTCAATTCAGGAAGAAATATATTACTTTTACTATTGTGTCAAATATTTATTTTTCCAGCAGATTCACGTACTAGAAAAAAGAGCAAATGCACCTTACACATCATTGTTATGTGTTGGAAAATAGTGAGGACAACACAATGGCATTAACCGTCAATAAATTTTTCCAAACACAAAATATTAACAAGGTAATTGGCAGAAATATAGTATAAGAAAATGACACCAATCACAATTAGTATCACAATTTACTTGAGAAGAAAGAGAAGCAGCTGACACTTATAGATTACATAGAGTACAAGTCTAAACAAGATACAAATACAAAATTGAAAATACTTAGGCAAAACACTATTATCCAAGAGTTGAAATTTAGTTTTCAAAATGTAAGAGGGGGTGAATTATTATTTTTATTTCTGTAACATGAAACACTTCTGGTGGTCTAGTTAATAAGATTTGGGCAACCCATATTATATAAAAGTTTATTTTGGATGAATAAAAAATGAATTTTGATGAGATTTTGTACATAAATGAAACAGGTAAAATATTTAGAACAAATCAAATTTTTTAATGTAAAAAGTTGATGGGCTGTCTTATTTTTATTCACAACTGATTCAGACACTAAACTTAATATTTGGAATCTCCATATTCATGTTTACCAACCCATCAGGGCTATAGTTAGGTTTATATGATATGTACAGGTTAGGTAATATTGGAGTTGAAATAAAATATAAAATAATCTCTTCAGTGTAGTTAAGAAAAAACACATGGTGGTAGCAAAAATTGTCAATGATTAAATAAAAGTGCTCCTGCTATTGTATAGATTTCTTTGCAGATATTCTCTGTGGCTCACATACACACAGAAGGGTATCTAAAACCAAGAGTGCCCAGATCATGTAACTATATTTGGACTTTGTTACAGAAGCAGCAGCTACTTCAACAGGTGAAGAATTAATTTTGTTTTTAGTTTTGAACATAGTCCTAATAAATGTTTAGTGAATTCTGTTACAGAAATAAGATTGATTTAGCAATTTAGTTTCCAAACGGATACAACCCCTCTGCAATATTGTTTATTTGAATTTTAAATTAGTAAGATATTAAAATACCTGTTGTGAATTTTATAAGATTAGTATAATCTTATAGAATGAGCACCAGGAGTTCAGTACTCTAGTGCTGCAATAATTCAACCCCTGAATAAATAAAAACATCACATCAATCTACACCACAGTTTATTTAAAGATACAATACAGGCCAATTCACACACATCACATATATATTACAATACACCTTGAATGGTACTTTGTTTAAACATACCACAATAAATATTTAGTAAACAAGAGAAAAGTCAACAATGGCCAGCAAATAATGGTACTACACATTTCACAAAATCAAATACAGCATCAGTGTAAAATGGACAATGTTTCACCATACTAGTGCACTTAACTGTCCTGCTTTACTTTGAAAATAAAACCCAGTTGTTTCCTTTACTTTGAAAAGGTGGAAATTTACATTCATAATAAATATTAAAGCCGTAAGCATCATACCAGGTTTTGCAGATTTTAGACAGATTTGTTCTCTAGTCACTGGTGATAAGTGTAGAAAATGAGAAATGTGGTATTACTAACTTGAAACATAATGAATGTACTAAGAACAAACTGAAACGGTTGGAGTATCTGATGAGTGTAAAGGCTGGGGAGGTATAATGTGTAGAGGTGGTTAATTTTTTTTTACTTAATTTTGATAATAATGGGTATTTCCAAATTTCTACTACTTTTTAATGACATTTATTTTGGTTTTGAAACACACTTTGCACTGCATTATGACATTATGGTGCACTGAATATTTACGGTTTAAGAAAGGAACTTTGGAAACTGTTATTTTATAACTTTAAACCCTCAAATATATGTGTATTTATTTTTGAATAACTAGGTATACTTATGAAAAAATTATGGAAATTAGTTAATATAGTCATGATGATCTTTAAAAACATTGAGTATCTGGGTAATTAAGTGTTGATAATTTTATCATAATTTAGTTTTAACAAATGTCACTGCATTTTATGGTAAATTTTATTTTGAAGATGATCTTATTATCTTACTCTAATATATTTATAAGAATAGAGAAGTTGGTTTGTAGGTGAATATTAGTTGCTTAAGATAATGAAATCTACTAAAGGTGAGTCCTTTTAAAAAATAAACTCTTAAAATATTATTTTAATAGCAAAAATATGCTCTAGGTAAATTCACAAAGTGCTATTTTATCGTTTTCATTAATATATTTTACAATTTAGATGAAGAAATTGGTATTGTATGTTCATTTATTTTTCTCAAAGAGCCTAAAAAAGGATGATTTTATAATAATATAAAGAAAAATTGGTGCTTTCAAAGTCATGCAAAACACAAAATTTAAAACTAAAAATATTCTTTAAATCCTATGCTGCATATGTTTTCATAATCCTTGAAAGACTAGCATAAGCCAGCTTATTTTAAATAACAAGGAATATTGGTTGGGGGAGTATATGGTATTCTTGCCCCTACATTTTCACATCATCATTCCTATCCAACTCTTTTAATTCTACAGATGTTACAATTTTGGATATCTTGCTTTAGTATGGAAAATATACAATTTTTGAACTTTTATTTTTTTTTTTTATAAATTAACCAAGGTATCAAGTAGACATATTTACTCCACTCATGATGTTTACCTTAATATTCATTCTGTCCTGGTTCCTGAAGGTCAAAATGTTAGGAGACGTGCTAGGGTAGAGTTTAAGGGTCAAAGGTATGGGAGACTTGAGACAGGAGTTAATAAGGCTATAGTGGGAGTTGGACAGAATTTGGGAATTGACTGAGGGAAAGAAGCATGATAAATAGGGTATGGTAAACATGAGGACAGTGTCATTGTGGAATTAGATGGGGAGAGGAGGAAAGCAGAGAAGATATCCAAAATGGTGTAGGGGTGAGGAAGGATTTAAATTGTGGGGGGATGAGGTATGCAGGATATGGTTGGGGATAAGAAGTACTGGGTTGGGGATAAGAAAGGTTAAGGATGTAGTAGGGTTAGGATGGGTTGAGGGACACTTATAGGGGATTAGTGTATCTGAAGATAGTGTAAACTTTCGGGTTATTTGTTCGTTTTATTAAGTAATGAAATAAATCAAGAAATAAAAATATTCTCTTCCAAATAATAAAGCAGAGCTTCATTTACTTTAAAGCTATAGTTTTATTCTAATTTTTGTTTTCTTAGATTTCCTCTCATTTTCCATAAATTTGTCTTCCACATTAGTGAGGCTCTCTGCTCTTGAAATATTTACTGAAAAAGGCACATATACTTTGTAACCTATTATATGTTAAAAGCACTTTGCTATATTTTGGATTTTTACTTCTAAAACATGCTTAAAACAATGATTTGATGGAAACATAACATGTGATTAATGACACATTTCTGACAGCTATATGAATTTTGTTATGAAGTTTGCTTATTGAAAAAAAACTATGTTCTTTCTCTCTCTTTTGTAGAATATTGATGTTATTGAGTGACTTAGAGAATTAATTTGATATGGAGAACCCTAAGAAATAGGGCACAGTCTTTGAAAATAAATGATGACGTGCTCAGTTTAATAAATACTAATAGTATTTAGAAGAATAAAAACAAGGCTATAAAGAGCTTCCAGTACAGGATTGAGAATAATCTTCTTAGACCATCTTCATGTTTGATTTTTACTTGACAGTTTCATTTAATTTCATAAAAATTTACAGAGAAGCAGCTGGCCACTTTACATACATTTTTATATTTAAAATTTAAGCCACTAAACACAATATCCACAATTATATGGATTATGAGGAATAACACTCACAAAGCAGGGTTTTGTTGATGATGAAGTTGGTGTTTTCGTGACTGTCTTCAATTATATATTAGTGTTATATATAATTGAATCAAACTTTGTTTACTGTCTCTCTACTTGTTTTTGATAAACATTAGCTCTTGATAAATTATTTCTCAGTTTCTATTGTACTCATTATTTTTCACTCACAAGGTGGTTTCCTCTGAAAATTAGAACCCAATAGTTGTGTTCCAAAAGTCGGTGTGACAAGAGAGCATGATAAGCAAGGTGATGTCTCAGTTTGCTTGTTTATTCTAAGTCAAATATTGGCAGTTACTCAACTATGGTAGCCTGTATCCTTCTGTTATTTCTGTGGTTTTGCCACACTACATGAAACTCAGGTTACTCAAGTCTGAAATGTTATACCATCTTCTTTGTTCGTAAGAAGTAGGAGAAAAAAAATCTCACTACATTTACTAATTTTCTGAGGTTAAAGCCCTGGTTCATAAAGAGCATGCTGAACCATGGGGACTGAAGGGAGGGAGGCTAGCCAGCCTCTTTACCTCCTTCCTCAGAGACCAAAGAAATCTTATAATAAAAGGCAAGAGTTTGCCTTCACACCAAAGACCCCTTGCACTATGTGTTAAGGCACATAATAAGGGGTTAGGTGGAAACCTATTGTTTAAATTGCCCTTGGTTTTGTAAAAACAACAGCAACCATTATTCATAAAGTTGAATATTTAAATGTACAAATTGAATAATGGCCCGAGTGCCCTAAAACTCAGCACAAATTTTATATTACACACGAATACAGAGTAATGAGATTATTTTCCAAGTAATTTGTCAGTTATTCTCATAGCCTTCTGGTAATATTTTATCTGCCTTACAAGGTTTGTGAAATAATTGTTCCAGAAAGCCGTATTTTATATATAAGTAGGGTTCATTAATTTGAATACTGGGCTGATCACCTGGGTCAATGAAATGCTATCTTCATTGCTCTGGGAAGAGCATCTTACTCATTCATTTCATAAAAGTTTTCAAAAATTTTTATCTTCTACCCTGAATCTTCTTATGCAAATGAACAGAGTGGCTGGGAGAGGCAAAAAATTAACTTTCAAACCAAAAACATTGTTTTAGCATGTAATATTTTAGGCATCCTGTGGTGCTGTTATTATTGTCTTATATTATTAGCATCACAACCACATATGATATTTACAGTTCTACAGTTATTTGTCTCCTTGTATTGTTAAGGCTTCCCATAAATATTTACAATTTTGATGTGTATATGTAAAAAAAACACAAATAGCCATATTTAAATACTCTTGTTAGTGAACTTTTCCCCAGATGTTTTTTAAAAATATTTTAGTGAAGTATTATACTAAAGAAATCTCCTGGATTCTAGCTTTCATTAAATAAATGTCCTGGACATTAAGCTAGACCCATCAAAATAAATGACAAAACCTCTGAGATAATTTTTATTTGTCATTCAAAGTATTCAAGAGGACTTGAAATTACTAGGAGGTATTGTCTTTTGAGGATTACTTGATATTTTATTCAATGAAGAAGTCCACATCTGAAACACACTCCTCCAACTAGATTATTCCACATACAATTGATGGCTGCATATGGGATAAACTAGCTAGCTACAATCTAGTTTTATCCAATCTAATACATAATTATCACAAGTTTATTAATTATGTTCATTGTGAATTCATAATTTAGATATCCCATTTAGTATTTTGAGTTGTCAAGTTTGTACATGTCTGTTTTGATGTTAAGTGTCTTGGTTTGTTTCTTCAATGGACAGCATTGTAAAGTATCATTTTTTATAACTGGTGTTCACCTATCTTTGAGAGCTCAGTGAGTGGAGAAGATACCATACTTCTGGAGGTTCTAGCACTATTACCCATGTAAACACCAAAAGCACTGCCCCTGGGAACTCCAGCATTGCCTCTAAGAACTTGAAGATTATCTAAGGGCATTCCAACATTAACCATGGGGACAGTATTGACATCATTCTTGGGGATTCTAACATTGCCTCTGGAGCATGCAGAAGTATCCTCAGGAATTCCAATGTTTTCTCCAATTGCAGAATTTTCAAATCTCGGCTTGATGGGAAGATGTTCTTCAGAATGTGATGAAATTTCTCTTTGCCGGGCTCCCTCCACGTTGTATATTTCCTTGATATTTTCTAAAACACAAAGCCAGAAATTTGTAATGATTAACAGATTGGCTTAAGTTTTGAGAAGAAGCTATAAATAAGAATCAAAGATGTATTTCCAAATTTGATTTCAGTGCAATTACCTCAAAATGACATGGTGATTTTACCACAGTAAGTTTTATTTAGCAATTACACTTTTGGATGTAAAAGATGGACAAAGAAAAAAGTGAGTAAATGATTCTAAACCAGAAGTTTAGGTTTATTAGAAAGTAGAGGTGGAGAAAGAGGATGAACAATGGGGGTACGATGGGGAAGAGCTACAGGCTGAAGGACTTTTAGGAACAAAGGTGTAGGTATTTAGTATGAAATTTTATTTTGTTGGTAGTATGAACGCTTAATGTAATTAGGAATTTAGTGGGAACAAGAAATTAAATAAAGGATAACCATAAAAACTGGAAGTACCCAGGAAGGTTGTGTGTGTGTGTGCATCTGTTTGTGTGTGTAAGCATGCAGGAACTTGTGTGTGCTGTGCAAGTGCACAAGGTGGCCATACAACAACCTAGAATGTTATTTACCAGGAGTTGCTCACTTATTTATTTATTTATTTAGGCAGACTTTCTACCCAACAAACTCCAGTTGTGGGATAAAAAACACACAGTACTATGTCTCTTTGTTTTTCAACCCGAGTTTTTAAAATCAAACCCAATTCTGTTGCTTATTAGGTGCACTCTTTAATGACTCAGCAATGTAGTGTTGCTAATTTGTAGCACTCTTCAGAAGGGTTTTCAATTTGAGAATAAAGTTGAACCAACTTTACATTTCAAAAGATAATATGATCTGAGCTGATCTTAGGTTAGAGTTGAATTTCTTCCTTTGATAAATAACTTGTTAGAGGTCTAAATATGTATAGAAAAAGAAATATTACAGAATGGGCCAAGTTGTGATTTCCAGGTAAACTTTGGGTTAGACTTCAGACTTTTCATCAAAATCATCTTCAGGAGTTTGGGGATGCTATTTTTAAAACAATACTTCTAGTTTGCAGACCTTTTATGAAGTTGTAGAATTGGGGTTCTAACAGAAGTTAAACATGAAAATTCCTAATACCATTCAGTAAACACAGGAGAATTTTTGTATATGCTTACATAGGTGTAATGATAAAACTAAAATGTTATTTTATAGCCAGTAGCAAATCACAATCTAGGATTTAAAATGTTATAGATATAAATTATGTGAATATTACTTTTAACCAATTATAGATTAAAATATTAATGGTTTATATGCCAATTCCATACTTTCTTGTCAGTAGCTCCTCATATACAAGAGGAGATAAAGAAGTTATCTGTTGGGTTTTTAATCAGTTCATTATTAATGCCCATTATCACATCATTCCTTTTTTGTTATCTACTACATAGTTATTAGACAAGGAGTGTGTTAGTGGACACGTTTTTCTATTCGATGGGTTAAAACTGAATGAGTGAGGACATTTCATTTTCTCACACCTTTTAAAAGGTGAATTTTTGTTCCTAACTTGAAGTCTTAAGAAGTCTGTATATTGTAGAACCCACTCCTGATGATTATTAATTGGTATGTGATTGAATTAACCCAACTTAGCATCAGGATGTAATTACCAAATATGAATATAAGACTTACATTTGTGGAAGAGAAACCAATTCCATCATAAAATGTTTTATGATATAGAAAGGGGTAATCTAGGTGGCAAGCTTTAAGATAAACTTACTGGTGAAAATCTACTTATATGAAAAATTATATGTAACTTAAAAAAGTAGTGACAACAAGAAAAATCTTACCTTCTGTTATTAAATTATGGTCAAGTGGGAAGAAGTGAGTTTCTTCTTCATTTAATTTGAATTCAGGTGCATTTAAATATTGGCCTCTGGCTTCACTGTATCTTGGTAAGCTTTGACTGCGCTGCCGCTGGAGCTTAGGACGCTCTGGCAACAAGGGGAAAGGGCCTTGCAAAGCTTGGAAATGTTGATCCTTAGTATGGATGGTTACTTGATTCTCTTCTTCTGATGTTAGTTTGCTGCAACCCGTATTTCGGTTTTCTTCCTTGGGAATAGTTTGGAGAATATGGAGCCCCTCACTGTTTAGGGGTGCCTCTAAGAGCTCTGCCCAGGAACGCCGATAGATGAATCTTTCTCTAAAAGGATACATGCTTCTTGCTACTTCCATATCATCACTTCCTGGGGACTCTGCATTTTCTGGAGATTCCATCCACAGATTTCTTGGGGTTCCTGGGCGACTGTATTCTGAGGATGGTGAACATTTATTTAGTAAAACCTCCAGGTGTACAAACCCAGTGAAGTGCAAAGTTGGAATTTCTGTATCATCTAGCTCCTCCTTTCCAGGCACACCTGCAACAAGTATTGCGGTGCCTTTCCCCCTTTCCTTGGGACTGACAATTTCTGTAACGTCTAAGCGATGAAGTTCTAGGAATCTTGGAAAAATTGGTACTATCTCTATGCGAAGAAGACCTGAAGTTTTTGGTCTTACAAGGGCAATGCTTTCTAACTCCTCAGTTAGTGGTGGGGTGGTAGCTTTTACCACCTGACTTGTAAGCCCCAAGTCCCTCTGATGGATACCTTCACGATTGGGTTGCTGGGAGGCCAAAGTTGGATTCTGTTCGTTTTGTTTTCTGGCCCTTTCCTGAATTTCCGCATTAATAGGACGGAAATAAATGAATTCATCAGAAATATTTTGAGGACGTCTGTATTGGAAGTTTGGATTCACAGAAACAATCTGAAAGAAAATTGAAGTTCAAAGATACAGTTCATTATGTCAACACTTTCAATAATACTCTTGATTCTGATACATCGTATCTTTTATTGTAAGGACAGGATAATACTATCTTAGACACAGTAGACATAAGTTGATTGCTCCAAATTGAGAAATATGAAGGATTCCCCAAAAGTGGTCTGTTTATTTCAGAAACATATTATTTTAGTCTAGTGTTTCCCAAGTTTATTTCCTAATAACCAATCAAAGACTGTGTTATCCTCTGAGAACATACACCATCTATGGCCAATAGTTTGGAAGACAAGTTATAATTCTTATAACTTCATACTCACTTAGAGGTTCCTAGAAATATATTTAAAATATTTGTTGCTATTTTTGTATGTCTGTCTATGTGCTTGTCATGTATGCATGTGGGCATGTGCGTGTGCATGTACATTATGTATGTGTGTATGCATGTAAGTATACCCATTCCATAGCAGTTGTGTGGACAGAGTAAAACTTTGTATAATCAGTTCTCTCCATTTGTCTTGTTTCTGAGGCACGGTGTCTCTTGTTATTTTGGCTGCTTGGATATGTGCCATAGAAGTGCTAGGGTTACAGATACAAGGTACCACATCTGATATTTTTAAAAATTGAGTTCTGGGGATCAAATTCAGATCATTAGGGTTGTGTGGCAAGAGATTTTACTTGATGAACCAAGTAAATCAAATTTTGAAGGGCCTGCCCCTCTAGGTTGCTAGCTCTGAGAGACAACAAACAAGTTGTCTTTGAGAACTCTGTTAAAATGAAAACTAACCAAGCTATAGTTTATACTTCCAAAAACTTCGTCTTTAGGTCATTTTCACTTGGCCAGTCATTTTAGGGACAGGCAGAGATGGCTCAGTGGTTAAGAGCACTGCCTGCTCTTTCAAAGGTCCTGAGTTCAATTCCCAGCAACCACATGGTGGCTCACAACCATCTGAAATGAGATCTGGTGCTCTCTTGAAGAAGAAACTTGATCATCCATCCTCATCAACTTAGACCATGAAACCCAATATGGACAAGTTCAACAGAACCACCAAATATGGGCTGCCCATAGACAGGACATAAATTTCAAATTCATTCACTGGATAACTAAGAACAGCTTCTATATCTGAGAATCAAGAGTTATTCAAGCTAACCTGTTTGCTGCATTATCACTGATTTTGGTGGTTCCCATGTTTCCACTATCTTATGTCACTTCTCTTGGGATGTGTGAGTATAGTGGACTATACTTTCAATGACTGCCATTTACTGATATGTCTCTTAACTTCACAAAGTATGATATGTGAAAAATAAACATACAGAACATTCATATTTGCATATGGTAACCACTCTTAAACTGTGTACTTTGATCCTACACCCAACACCACCATGCGATTCTTGAAGATTTTCAAAACCTCCAAAAGAAATCCCAGGACATCAGTAAAAGTAAGAATAAAAGTTCTTCCAATAAGTACAATAAAAAAAGCTGGAAGAAAATATCAAAATTAACTTCCAAAACTTTAGAAAATAATCAAAAGCTTGGAGTAATTTCTGCTCATTTGTTTAACATGGATGACTAAGCTTGTTGCATTTTCATTTTCCCTGTTCCATCATCACTGCCTACCTCCAATTTTAGAGATGCTTTACAAACCAACAATTGAGAATCATGGTGAAAACCCAGGGCCTAGAAACCACTGAAGGAGATGAAATAGAATTAAACCACCTTCACTTACTCATTCTCATGGACTTATCATGAATTGACTTGCTTATCACATTGTAGTCTAATAAAAAATAAGGAAAAGAAAAACAAACATGCAGACATATACGTGCACACACCCAAGAAAGCTATGGTAAAATTCATCACACTCATTAACTATTGGTAAAGTTTGGTTTGATCTTTATATCTTTCTCTAACTTTCAACCATACAATATTTGTATAAATTAAATCAAAGGGTGGCACTAAAGTAGCAGTATTATTTTGGAAACTTCAGACTAATATTTATCAGTTACATGCTATGTTATTAACTTGAGTATGAGTTTCATTGTTTTCTAATTCTGTGGCATTTATTATTCTATTTTAGTAATTGATAATTATTTAGTATTTGATCATTTTCTTATTTTATTGTTTTGGGAGTGATAATGTGAAGAGATCTTTGTGATTTGATTAGAACAGACTTTCTCCCAGAATAGTTTCATATGATGGTTCCAAAAAATATAAGTGGTTCTATAAAATTGTTACATATTAAACTATATATTGGACAAAAAACTAAAACACAATTTTAGAAGAATTCCCTGGTTTACATTTTCATCAATAGTATATAAGAATTTCTCTTTATGCACACGTATCCTCACCAGCATTTGTGGTTATTTTTGTTTCTTCATGATAGCCACTCTAATTTGGGTGAGATGCAACTTCAACGTTCTTTTAATGTGGATTTTTACTATAGCTCAGAATGTTGAATATTTTAAAACATGTATTAGCTATTTGTGTTTCTTATTTTGGGACCTGCTTATGCAGTTCATTGACTGATTTACTGGTTGGCAGCTCATATATTCTCTCTATATATTAGTTCCTTGTCTGAAAGTGAAGACTTTCTCCCATTTCTATACCATGTATCTTTACTCTGTTGATAATTTCTTTCACTGCCCAGAAGCTTTTTAAATTTATGTAATTGTTAACAGGGGTTTCTGTCCCACCCGGTCCCATAGTCGTTCAGTCCCAAAGAAATACACAGAGGTCTACATTAATTATAAACTGGTTGGCCTAGTAGCTCAGACTTTTTATTAACTCATAACTTATATTAGCCCATAATTCTTGTTTATGTTAGCCACGTGACTTGGTACCTTTTTCATCAAGGTAGTCTCATCTTGCTTCTTCTGTGGCTGGGTGACAACTGCACACTGAATATTTCCTCTTCCCAGAATTCTCCAGTTCTCATTGCCCCACCTCTATTTCCTGCCTGGTTGCCCTGCCTATACTTTCTGCCTGGCACTGGCCAATCAGTGTTTTATTAAAATACAATTGACAGGGTACAGACCATTGTCCAACAGCATGTAATCCAATCAATTCTTGGGTCTACTTACGGTGCTATTGGGATTTTAGTTAGACAGTTGTTGCCTATAACTATCGCTCAAGTGTTTTTCTTATGTTTCATATGAGTAGTTCAGTGTTTATGATTTTAAATTAGAATTTTCATCTACTTTGAATTTATGTTTTTTTTCCAGGCAGATTTAATCTAATTCTTTTGTAGCTATGTGCATAGTTTTGTTGGCACCATTCAATGAATAAGCCATAAGTCATTTTTAAGTAATGTTTTGACATCTCTGTCAATAATTAAATGTACATAGCTGTGTGTTTTACTTTGGTGTTCTCTATTATGTTGCATCAGTCTACATAATCTGTTTTTGTGACATTATCATGCCATCTTTGTTACTGTAGTTCTGTAGTGTATTTTGAGGATAAGAAATGTTATAATTCTGACTGTGCTTTTTATGTTTAGAATTGCTTTGTCTGTGTATGGTGCTTTATGTTTCCATATGAATTCTAAGATTATTTTGTTTTTTTAGTTTTGTAGATAATATCACTGGAATTTTGATTGGGATTGCATTATATTATTATACTATATTAATTATAATATTAACTATAATATTAATTCTTTCAAACCAGGGATATGAAAAGTTTTTCTACCATATAATATCTTTCTCAAAAACATTTCAGCATCTTAAAATTTTCTTGTAGAGGTCTTTTCCTTATTCATTAGTTCAATTTTCATTTAGTTTTAGTTTTATTTGATGCCATTATGAAAGGGATGTTTTTCCTAATTTAATTTTCAATGTTTGATAGTGGTATGCATAAAATCTACTGACTTTTGTATGTTGATTGTGTGTCCTGTAACACTATTAATAGTGTTTACCAAATCTAAAATTTTATTTTGTAGAGTCTTTGTGTTTTTCAATGGTATTGTGTTTTCTGTAAATAACATCTTCTTTCTTGATATTATCCCCTTTATATCTTTGTCTTGTTTTAATTTCTGTAGCTAAGACTTTAAGCTCTATACTGAGTCAAAATGGAATGAGTAGGCACTTTGAGAGCATTTCAACCAAAATCCAGATTTTCATGTTATAGTATGAACGTGTTATATTATCTATAGATTTGTTATATACAGATTTTATGTTGAAATATGTTTCATAGATTTCTAGTTTATTCAGCACTTTTATCATGAAGTCATATTTAACTTTCTCAAATGTCTCCTTTCTATCAAGATCTTATGATTTCTAAATTTTAATCCATTAATAATGCTGTGTTACATCTGTTGACTTGTTTATTTTGCATTCTTGGGTGAAATTAACTTGGTAAAGATGTATGATCTTCTTAATTCGATTTTGAAACAAATTTATAGTATTTTTTCGAGAATTTCCATCAGATTATGTTGTAACAACTCCCTTCTCATCTCTAAATTAATTAATTATTTAATTATTCTTGTTTTTTTGAGACAGGGTTTCTCTGTGAATCAGCCCTAACTGTTCTGGAACTAGCTCTTGTAGACCAGGCTGTGATGGAGGAAGGTCATTGGTTAATTAATAAAGAAACTGCTTGGCCTGATAGGGTGGAGTAAACAGAACAGAATGCTGGGAGGAAGAGGAAATGAGCTCAGACGCCATGCTGCTGCTCTTCAGGGCAGACACGATGAAGCTCCGACCCAGGATGGACGTAGGTTAGAATCTTCCCAGTAAGCACACCTTGGGGTACTACACACATTAATAGAAACGGGTAATCAAGATGTAAGAATTAGCCAGTAAGAAGCTAGAGCTAATGGGCCAGGCAGTGTTTAAATGAATACAATTTGTGTGTTGTTATTTCGGGGCATAAGCTAGCCAGGCAGCCAGGAGCCGGGCAGCAGGAACGCAGCCCACAGCTTCTACTACAAGGCTGTCCTCAAACTCACAGAAATCTGCCTGCCTCTGCCTTCCAAGTGCTGGGATTAAAGGCGTGCACCACCATTGCCCGACTCATCTCTAATTTTATTAATTTGAGCTTTTCTTCATGTCTTTGGGTTTGTTTGTTAATCTTGTTGATCTTTCCAAAGAGCCAACTCTGTTTATGTCTGCATTAATTTCTGCCATGATCTTCATTATTCCTTGCCATTTTTCGCAATTGCTTAACTTTATTTTTCTAGAGCTCTCTTGAGTTGCATCACTATGTCATTTATTTGAGATCTGGAGCTTTCTTTAATTCCTTTTAAATATGAGCACATATTCTAAAAGTTCTTCTTAGGACTGTCTCGGTAGTATCTGGTGTCATATTAGGCTGGGCTCTCATTTTCATTTTATTCAATAGTTTTAAACTCCCCCTTTAATTCCTTCTGCAGTGTATTGTTTTGTT
The DNA here is from genome assembly GCF_950005125.1 of Chionomys nivalis. Lineage (NCBI taxonomy): Eukaryota > Metazoa > Chordata > Mammalia > Rodentia > Cricetidae > Chionomys > Chionomys nivalis. The sequence continues at coordinate 81,334,300 of NC_080112.1, read as the reverse complement.
CCCTAGTATTTTGTAATTTCTGAGGTTAATCTTGCTATTTATTTGAATTTTGATTCTGTTATGGTTTCATGAGAGTAAAGGGACTATTATGGCTTTCTTTGTGGCCTATAAGTTATATATATATATATATATATATATATATACACACACACACACACACACACACACACACACACACACACACACACACATATATATGGTTTTAGAAAAGTTTCTATGCACTGCTGATAAAATGCATACTTTCTTATGCTGGTGTTTTCTCTAATGACTTAATTCTTAACCCACAGATCAGTATATCAGTCTTTATCAGAGAAGCTTCTCCTTGCATGCAATGGAAATTAATACAAAGATTCTAAACTGGTCAATGTCCAGAGAATAACAGAGTGGCATGCTCAAGCATCAATTGGTTTTGACCCTCCTTCCAAGGCTCAGTAATCTTTGAGAAAGAAGGAAAAGAAATATTGTAAGAGCCAGAAGTGGTGGATAACATCAAATTAACTGTGTTTCTCAGATAGTAATGAACAGTTATATATATGAATTCACTAAAATTGTGATGGCATGCACAAAATCTGCCCAAACTCCAGACAGGCATAGAGGGTATAAGGTAAGCAAGAAATCCCACCATTAACTGAAGAACTATTGACATTTGATAGTTTCTGGGAAAGAAAGAGACTCCCTGGGCAAAAATGGACTCAATGGGGAAAAGAACAACATCAACTTAATTTTAATTTTTCTCTTTTTTACTCTACAGCTCCCGTGTATGTATATATGTATGTATGTATGTATGTATGTATGTATGTATGTATGTCTGTCTATCTATCTATCTATCTATCTATCTATCTATCTATCTATACATATTATGCCTTTGATTGTGTTTGTATGAGATTCCTGAGTGTGTGAACAAGTGGGTCTCTGCCCCATATCTGTTTTTTGTGTTTTATCTTATCTTATTTTATTATTATTCCTTAGATACCTGTTTGTTTTGTAATGAGAGACAGAAAGAGGGTGGATCTGGAAGGGAGGTGAGGTGAGGAGGAACTGAGAGTAGAGAGAGGGGAGAAACATAACCAGGATATATTGTATAAAAATCTATTTTCAATATAAGAAAAATACAGAAATATTTCCATAGATATCAATGAGGTCCTATCCAAACCAATCTCTTCCTCAAATAACTTCATTTTTATCATTCAAAATGATAAAATAAACCTGGATTTTTATATGTATGTATGTATGTTTGCTGAAAAGTGGGATTGTGATTTTTGGTGAAGATTTAAGAAATGAGAAATCTCAATGTTGTGTACAAGTAGATAGTAGTGTGGGGAAGGTAGTCATGGGGGAAGTTGGGAGGTTTAATATGATCAAAATATATCATATAAAAGTCTTTATGTATTTAATAAAAAAACTGTTAAAATACTTAGACATGAGTCTAATATAATGTTCCTAACAAAAACTTTAAAATAATTAGAGCTATTTTTAAACTATAAGAGTTTTTAAAAATGAGTATGAATATTCATATGGAAATATTTACATTTATAGTGAATATCTTGTAGGGATTATTACAGAAAAGAGGGAATCCTAAATTTGTTTGTGAGCACAGACTCATCTACATAAAACTTTTAAAAGCAGATTAAATCTGAAGCAATAACTGATACAAATAAGGAATTACATACAACAAAATAAAACATTTTATGAAAAAAGAATGTAGATAACTATCAAAACCAGTCCATCTATGTGGTATTTATCTCAGAAGATTCTTTGCTGAATTTTGGTTTGGAAGATCAATCTAGGTGTGATAGCTGGATTTGGAAATCTCTCACTAGTATTATTTCAGAACCTATATGGTGTTTATGTTTATTGATATTTTAATGAAATGGGGGCCTCTGAGGCTCAGTGCATAAACATTTATGGTAATTATAACTTTAGTGGTTAAAGTCTATATTATCAGATATAAGAATAGTTATTACATTTGTTTGTTAGACTGATTTCCAACCACAGATTTTTAGTTTTCCTGTTTCTGTGAATTATTTTTTTTGAGAGAACAGTTAGTCCAAACTTATTTTGTAATCCATTTAGTTGGTGAATTAAGGGCATTTGAATTCAAAATTATTGTTGAGAAGAGTTTGCTATTATAAATGCTTTTTTGACTGTTCTAGTTGGTTGGTTTATTAGTAGTTTTTTTCCATCCTTTTCTGGTAGCATTGGCTGTTTGCTAATTTGATGTTCTGCACATGATCAATTTCTTCCTGGTTATCTTCCATTCATCTATTGCTCTCATGAGCTGTATTAATTTCTGTGTTTGTGGATCATGAATTATTTTTACTTATGCCAGTATTTAAATGTTCTTATTTATCCATCAATTTTAATAACTTTGATAGTTGACAATTATTTATGTTCAGGGCTTGAAATACATCATTCCATGTGTTTCTGCCTCATGAGTTGCCGCTTTTCACTTGTAGCTTTAAGTTTTGTGTGTTTACATTGCACTTTTGACATCCTGATTATGATATTTTGTAGGGAGTTTCTTCTCTGATAATAACTATTTGGGGGTTTAAGATGCTTAATGTACTTAGATATTTGTTTGTGATATTCTCAGATATAGTTCATGGTCTAGGTTGTCTAAAACTGTTGACTTCATATCAGATGCTTCTAGCCTATGGATTCTTAGGATTAGTCTCTAGAACATATGTCAGACTTTTTGGAAGTTTTGGTCACAGTCAATTGTTTTCTCTCCATATGTGTATATATTTATTATTGTCTTGATCTTATCTTCCATCATTAAAATTCAATGTTCTCCTCTAATCTTATCTCTTGATGGTAGTTTTGCTGTTGTGATGGTTATTTTGGTTGTCAATTTGACTATATCTGGGATTAACTAAAATCGAAGTGGCTGGGTACAACAGTGAAGGATTTTTCCTAACTAAATCATTTGAAGTGGGTAATCCAACTTTAATCGAGATCTTTTAAAGTGGGAAGACCCACCTTCAATCTGTGCTATACCTTCTGCTGGCAGCCTATAGAAAAGTCATGAAGGAAGAAAGCACTTACTCTTTGCTTGCTTGCCCTCACTCTTGCTGGCAAGTTCATTCCTTCTCTGGCATTAGAGTCTAATTCTTCTGGATTCCCATATATTTTGAAGACCACCTGAGACACCCAGCCATGTAGACTGAGCAAATACTAGACTCTTGGACTTTTCATTGGGAGACAGCCATGTTGGACTAGTTGGATCACAGCCTATAAACTACTCTAATAAATCCCCTTTATACATAAATGCACATACATACATATGTACATATATACATACATACATACACATTCATCCTATTAGTTATGTTCCTCTAGAGAACCTTGGCTAGTACAGCTATTTTTTTTAACAATATGATTGATTCATTCATTCTTGTGAATTTATATTTGGTTCTTTTTCAGCATTTCAGTTTCTTCACTGAATCCTTCCCTCCCACATCTTATCTTTCTTCTCCAAGTAATTGATTCTTTTGTCTATCTACTGTTAACTTTCTTGTATGTCTTGAATTGATTTCATAAATTTTCCTGTCTAGATTTTGAATTAAGTTCATTATATGTTAATTTGAGTGCCCTGTTTGATTCTTGTTTTGGTTATTATCAGTTGTACAATTGATAAAATCTAGAATCATCTGAAAAGTTAATCTCTGAGCATGGCTGTGGGTGACTATCTTCACTGGGTTAATTGAAGTGGGAAGACCATCAACTGTTGATGGCCCCATTTCCTAGGACAGGATTTTGGACTGTATAAAAGTGATGATGTGATCTGAGAATATGTATTCATCACTTTCTATTCCTTGATTATATAAACAATGTGACCAGTTATGTCAAGTTCCTGCTGATATGACTTCCCCAGCACAGTGGACAGTGACCTTTAACTGTGAGCCCAAACAAAACTTTCCTCTAATAAGATGCCTTTGTCAGGGTACTTTTATCACACCAACACCAAGACAGACTATAGGCACCAGAAATGGGGCCATTGCTAACATAGCTGTGGTCTGTAACCCTTTTTAACTAGTTTGTTAGAACAATGTGGAAGGAAACAAAACTTTGGGTTTGAAAAGCCCTTGGAATGATATTAAAAAAGCTTAATGAACCATTGTAAAGGGAGACAAGAATGCAGAGAGAAGTATGACTATTGGAGACTCTGCTCACAAGAGTTTAGAAGAGAATAAGGATTCTACCAAAATTAGCATAAGATTCATTCACATGATAATTTGAGCAAGTATCTGGTTACTGTCTACTCTCATCCTAAGAAGTTCAGTGAAGATCACTTTTAATATAATGAATAGATTTGTTTGGCAGAAGAAATTTTAAGCCATGAGACCTTCTGGCTGGTGCAAGAAAGCAACTTTTACTGCTAAAGAGATAAGCACCATCAAATAGAAACCTTCTTTGATAAACTGAGATGACAGGAAAGGTCCTGAAGACAAAATCCCAACCATCAGAGATTCACTATTATGAATATATAAATTCATTTAAACTGAAGGGGTTTCTTGCTCTTCAAGGGCAGCTACATAAGGAGTGGTTTCCCAGGATCATCACATAGAACCTGTGAGCCAAGGGGGCTAGCTTACATGTCACATGGGCAGCAAAACTTTGCAACATCTACATAGTTTTGAGTTTTGCAGGAACTGGGAGACAAAAGATTGAAGGGAACTTGGAATTCTGCTCCACAGTTTCAGAGCACAAATAATGCTAGGCAATGTGTGACCATGTGGAAATTCCTCCAAGCAGTCTCTAAGAAGCCATTGTATAATGCTATGAAGGTGGATCCTAAGTTGCAATAGAGACCCCAGAATACTGTAGTTTAAGGACCATGAAATGGATGTCTGCTGAGGAAATCTGGGGGATGGAATGAAACCAGCCTAAAAGAGAGGCTTCTTTTATGCAGGTAGCAGATCTAGATGGGTGGGATTACTTAAACTCTTTTTAATCCAGCCAATTTCATCATAAGCTCCAGATGCTTGCTGTGGCACGATGGGATTTGATGTTTGTCACAATGGGTTTTCTTGTTGTTTGTTCACTTTGTGTAATTGTATATTGGAGGATTGTAATATTCATTTTTATTTCATAGAAGCTTATAGTTATAAGATTGCTTTGTATTTTAGATGAGATGAGATGTCAATTTTTGACTTTTAAGCCAAACTGGATTGTATTCTGTATTGTGAGATGAATACAGGGTGAACCCAAGAAGAACATGGAGATAAGGGGTATAAGGTTATGATTTAAAACTTATTCTAGATTCCTTTTATTTTATGTGCATGCATGGGTACATTTGCATGCCTGTGGAGGCCAGAAGGGAGTATTAAAATCCCTGGAAATGGATTTACAAATGGTTGTGAACCACTAAGTTGCTGGGAACTGAAATGGCTCCTCTGCAAGAGTAACAAGTGTTGTTAACCACCGAGCAATCTCTGCAGTACAGTGAAGGACGATTATATTCTTTTTTTGGAACAAAAATAAGCCATTTTTTTATTTGATGAAAGGAACTACAAAAACCGTACAGTTACTGGTTGCAATGTACTAGACATGGCTAAACCTCATCTGTTTTCTATATATTGTACCCTCAGTGTTATTTATTTATTTATAGTTTTATTGCTAATGAAACATATTTCTATGTATTTTATATACATTTTGTGCTCTGTCATTCTATTCCATTAGAAAAAATCTACTTAGTTTCATATTCTTTCCTGTTATACCAGAAAACTGATCTCATCTAGGATGAATCTGTGTGTAGATTGCTGACTTCGTTGTTCTTAGTGAGTAAAGTGCTAAAGACACACTAATTACTACAGTAGTGCTTGTTGTTGTTGTTATTGTTCTTTGTTTATTCAAGACAGGGTTTCTCTATAGCTTTGGCGCCTGTCCTGGAACTAGCTCTTGTAGACCAGGCTGGCCTCAAACTCACAGAGATTCGCCTGCCTCTGCCTCCCAGAGTGCTGGGATTAATGGCGTGCGCCACAACCACCCAGATGTTGTTATTATTTTTGTCTCCTCATAGTAATTATTTTATCCTAAGTTGATTTTACTCTGCTCAATTAATTGTGATTTTATCATTCCTTTTTTTCATAAGATTCATTCAAAAATTGAGATGGGCATAATGGCAGATATCTTTAGTCCCAGCACTCAGGGCAGAGGCAAGCAGATCTCTGAGTTCGAGTCCAGCCTGGACTACAGAGTGAGTTCCAGAACAGTCAGAACTACACAAAGAAACCCTGCCTCAAAAAATTATAATCTGGCAGTTTCATACATTTTTCTAATGACTGTCTATCATTTTCACCCAATACTCCTGTCTCTTGTCTCCTTCCTTCCCTACTCTTATGCCTTCTTTGCGTGACTCACTCATTTTAGAGTGTCTTGCCACATAAGAGTCGGGGATTATTTCCTGAAGCAAGAACACCTTACCAGAGGCTACACCATTGAGGAAATCAGCACCCTTCCCAGGGCAGCCATTAAATGCCATTTGAGGTTTAGTTTAAGATAATTTCTGTTCTGACTGTTTGTTTGTTTCGTGCTTCTGCTCATTGCAATTTACTTATTCCATCTGGTTGTCAAGTCCAGAATTGAGTTTACAATGTACTTTAGTATTTGCTCATAGTTGTGACCAATGAGCTTATGAAGCACAAAGGTTTTCCATTGCAAGGGTGGTTTGTCTCAGTTACTCCCAAATCCTCTTGCCTCTGACTTGTTCTCATCTTCCTGAGGGCCCCAGGCAGGAAGTCATCTGGTATATGATAATGAGTATTAAACACAGATGCTGGAGGTCTTTCCAGATCAAGTCTCTAAGTCTCTGTCCCAGGTTAAGACAGTGGGGTGCAAAGCAGAAAGCTGGAGGCTCCTGGTGGACTGGTCACTGGTGAACTGCTCACTGGAGATTAGGATTAAATAACTTTGGAACCCAAATCAGAAAAAGCATTAATGGTTTGTAATATTTTTGTTACATACTGTAGAAGATTATAAATTTGTGAAGTTTTTTTTAGAAGGAAGAGAATAAGCAAGCAATATGTATGCAGCCTATATAGTTAGAAGTATGTGAAAGCACTGTTCACCCAAATAGATAAGGCTAAGAGCTGTTAAGACATGATGTTATTGTGTAAGTTAGGAACATAGCACTAGAGACAGAACAACGAAAAACCACCACTGTAGTTCACACAAGGCAGGCATTTTGTGTCACAGAAAACTAGATATGTGCAGCTCAGGGTTTCTAAAGTTTTGGGTGTCAGACTTCCTGGAGATAGAATTGTGTGTGATATCTAATATCAGTTTTCAACTTGATGAAATCTATAATCAGCTGGCAGGCAGATCTCTGGACTGACCTGTGCGTGAGATGATCTTTATTAGGTTAATTGAAGTGGGAAGACCCAGTCACTGTGAGTGGCACAAATTCCTGGGTAAGGAGCCTGGACTGTATAAAAGGAGAGAGTAAGATGGCATAAACATTTATTACTCTCTTCTTGACTGTGAATGCAATTTGTCCAGATGCCTCCAGCCCCTGCTTCTTCGATTTCCCAAATTTGGTGAGTTTTAACTTCAAACCGTGAGCCTGAATAAACATTTTCTCCTTTATATTGCTTTTGCCTGGGTATTTTTTTTTTAATCACAGCAACAGGAAAAACAACCAAGACACTTATTGGTCCTTTTGTAAAAAAATATGATTTAAATATTGATCCTAGCATTCAGTTATCTATCACACCATTCTTGTTTTCTCATGTCAAAAGCTACTGACATGTGTGGGTATCATAGTGGAATGTTGTCATATGCTTTTCTTCTTTTCTTTGTTGCATTTTGCATATCTGCTGGTCCGTATCATCCCTCTGCTCTGAAGTTTTCCTCATTTGCCCACTGTTTTAGTCTTTTTCTTTTATATGGGTTGTTCTTCACTGGTTTTTTTTTTGATGATTATCCTACTTTAATAATTTTCTACCAGATAAACAAAAACACTGTTTTTGAATACACACGAGAACATTAATGTTTCTTATATTCTCTTCTATTAAGCATTTTAACTTTAACATTGTTAAATTGTGTTGACAAAACAGCAAATGTTCACTTGGGTTTTTGTTCAGTAAGAAAGCCAACCACAGTAACAAATATACTGATGTGACAACAGCCCCAGTATTAGCCACAGGAGAAGAGACTGTTCACTTAACCTATGCTCCTTTGAATTTTAGAAATAGTTAGTAAAAATGTAGTATATATTGCTTTTGTTTTATTTTCCTTTAAGGATTAAGAGTATCACTATTTAACTTATGAAATGAGGAAAGAATAAAGAAGGGAATAAGGAGTAGAGTAAGAATAAAGAAATGGTAGTGGCAATTTCATTTGTATTTTAATAAATAAATCTTGCCTGAAGATCAGAGAGTAAAACAGCCCCACTGGTCAGCCTTACAGACAAGGCAGTGGTAACACACACCTTTAATCTCAGTAGCCACACTAATTTGCCATAGAAACCGGGAAGTGCATGCCTTTAATTCCAGTGGTGCACACCTTTGATCCCAGCCCTAGAGAGAAATATAAAATGGGAGGAGACGGCTCACAGTTTCATTCTGAGATTCCTGGAGGACTGAGGGCAAGGTAAGACTCAGTGACTGGCTGTTTTGCTTTTCTGACCTTCAAGTTCAACCCCAATTTCTCTCTCTGAGATTTTATTAATCATACTTCAAAAAACTATATGGGTTAGAGGTATGAAAGGCAATTTAGGTAGGGGTATTGAGAATGCTCGACTTCAGATTCCTTTCCAATACTTCTGCTGCTACCTCCTCAGTCTGGTGTAGCTTGGGGTATATTGTTGATATCTTTGTGCTGTGGCATTTTCCACATTTTCCCATGGCTTTCCCAAAATTTCATGTATTCCTTGCTAGGTAAGGCCATATTATAGCTGGAGGGAAAGAACATTGCAGATTTCTCAATTGTAGGGTCCCTTACTCCTCCTCATGGTGGACTGGGTTTAGCCCCTGTAGAGCTCTTGCCACTTCCCCATAGTATCATGGTCAGTCTGATTCTCAGGGTAATGACAGGGAAGGAAGATTATGCGTGTTAGAAATATTTCAATTTCAGATCCCTCTACCCGTTTTCTGGAAGGTGTCATACATTTGTTGTTCCTGTGGAGTTGAGCCTATTTGGGGTGCTAGCAGTATGATGCTGCTTTGCATGGGCCATATTTTTATAACTCAATCACTCCTTTCTTTTTCCTTTCTGTTTTATTTCCTCCCATTTTCCTTCTTTTCTTTATCTCTCCATTTCTCTTTCTCCTTCTGTTTCTATTGTTGTGAAGAGACACCATGACCATGGCAACTTTTGTAAGAAAAATATTTAACTGTGACTGGTTTACAATTTCAGAGCTTTAGTTCAGTATCATCTTTGTGGGACAGGGCAGTGTGTGAGAAGACATGGTGCTGAAGAAGGAACTGAGAGTTCTACATCTTGATCTTCAGACACAAGATGTATAGACTTCTGGGAATGATTTATGCATACATGAAACCTCAAAGCCCGCCTCCACAGTGACACGCTTTCTCCAACAAGATCACACCTACTCCAACAAGTCTATACCTCCTAATAGTGCCATTCTCTATGGGCTAAGTATCCAAACATGAGTCTTTGTGTGTGGGGGCATACGTATTGAAACCACCACACTTTCCTTCCCTTTTTCTTCTCTTTTCCTCTTCTTTTTTCAATCTCTTTCTTTCTTTCCTTGTTCCTTCCCTCCCATCTTTCTGTCTTGTTCCCTCCCTCCTTTTCCCCTCTCCTTCTCTCTCCCTCTTGTTTCAATGTTATCTTCACTAACCTGGAACTCACCATATAGCATAGGCTGGACTTGTGGCAATCCTTCTGCTTCCAATTTCCAAATGCTGGGATTATAGACATGAGCTACTTTATCTAGTTTACTACAGTTTTTTTTCTAAAGTCTGTGTTATATAGCATCTAAAAATGTGAAGAAAGGGTTCCAGAGATGGTTCAGTGGATAATGGTGCATCCTGCCAACCCTGCTGTCTTAATTTCAGTTCTGGGACTCACAGGGTATAAATGTTCTCTGAAGTTTACACAAGCACTGTGGGGTACACACACACACACACACACACACACACCCTAAATGAAAAACAAAGTCATCAAGGAAATAAAAAGAAAGCTACCTGAAGCTATAGACTATTGAGATTCTTTTGTAAACTAATTAAAATAGCATTTTAATAAGAATTTTATTATCTGAAAGTATATTTATTATGCTCAACTTAGTTTGACACCACCCTTTCAACAGCCAAAATAAAAACCAGTATGTTCAATGTCCACCCATCAAACCACTGTTAATTACATTAACTAGGACATCAAAGTGAAAGGGGAAACTATCCTAATTTTGTTATTGTTCCTCTATGGATTTTTCTATTATTTAGAGGAATTAATATTCCATATTAAGAATTTTATATAGAATCTTTGAATTATGACATGAATATACTTTTTTACACTGCTGACTATACTTTTAAGTAATAGAAAGTCTGAGTTTTCCAAATTTAACTGCCATTGATCAATATTGAAACAGCAATATTACTTACTGTAGTTTCTTCTTGGCAGTAGTTACACCAGATCACAGGGAAGTTTCTCTTCAAGGACATAAGACACTTTTCATAAATCATAGCACTCACATGTCTGTATTCTGTAAGAAAATATAGGGTTATGAATCTGAAGACTCTATTAACACCAAATTTGGTGGTTGGCAAATTTTGTGATGTCATAAATAATTTTTTTTTATTTTCTTGTTTTCTATAAATAGCCTATTTAGTGTAGACCTCACACCACTGTCTTTAACTCATTTTGATATTTTGGTTATATAGCTATTGATTTTGCTGCATCTAGGATTTGTACTATATGCTGATATTGTTTTCTGGGGCTATTTTAAAAAACTGAGCTCAATATGCAAATAGTAACGAGTAGTGAGCATAGTATGAAGATCTTGTGCTGTCCCACTCTTCATCATTGAGTATGTGTGTGCTTCTGTGTATTGGCAGAATAGTCCCCCCAAAATTAACTACCTCGAATAGCTCTTTAAGCAATTTTATTTTTTATTTACTCCTATTAATGGACTCTGCTTTAAGCATGTAATGCTCAAATTCTTCAACAAAATTTTAATGTAATTAATTATCAGCAAACATTATAATTTAGTAAATCACTTTTAATTGCATTTTGAGAAATATACAAAGAAGTAAAAATATGTATTTTCCCCCTTTAGCCTTTCCCATTTTTATTCTTTTTTCCTTATTTTCAGATCAGATTTCCTGAGGTATTTTTAAAAATTATTGGAACAGTACATGTGACAATATTTTTCAAAGTGATTTTTGTTTCTTTGGTTTCAAGAAAATTATTATTTCACTTTGGCTGTAAGTGATCATATTATATTTATTCATTTTGGAGGGAACCAAGAATCTCTAGGTACTGCTTCCCATTCTCAAATTATCCATATAGAAAGAATACAATGATATTCAGTATTACATGAGAGCATAGACATGATTATCTACTATATTCATAATTATGAAATCATTAGTGAACATGTCAGGCATTTTCAATTATGTGCCATTCAACAAAGAAAGTAATAATGATGAAAAAGAAAATTGTACCTATAAAATTCTCTCTAATGGATGATATAATATTTAATTTGGTTTTATATGTTACTTTCAGCCAAGTTTTATAATAAAAATATTTTGATACTATTAAATGTTTCTTTAATAAATATTTGAATAGTAATTGTCTTGTATTTGATGAATACATTATGGTAAAACTTCTGTTAATCTTCAGGCAATATCATGTATGGAAAGCTGTGATAATGATGAATTTATATTTAAACATATTTCTGCTTTTTTGGTGGTGTGTATGTAAGGGTTCAAGACAGGGTTTCTCTGTGTATCTTTGACTGTCCTGGAACTCACTATGTAGACCAGGCTGGTCTTGCACTCACAGAGATCCACCTGCCTCTTCCTCCCAAGTTCTGGGATTAAAGGTGTGTGCCACCACCACCTGGCTTATTCATGTGTATTAATGGAGTAAGTATTTGGAACTTTGAAATCATTACCTGTATTAGCAGCAGCATCTCCAAATGAAGAACCGAATGCTAACTCTAACATCTGACAAACCCAACTGAAAAAAATAAGGGGAGAGGGGAGAAGGCATCAGCTAATGGAACAGTCAATATTATATATGATATGATATTTACAAAAGGTAAGAATTGCTGTTATTTTCATTGAAACATATTAAAATTCAAAAGGATAAAGCTTTCACATCAAAAGTCAATGGTGTCTATAAATATTACCCATTAGGAAGAAGTTTTTTTAAAAATATAGTCCCAACTAGAATTAAAACAAAGATGATAATTTGAGGCAAGCATAAAAATCGCAGAAGAAGCATCTCTCATTATGACATAAAAGAAAACTATATCACTGAAGGTTTCAAACCTTCTAAATTATATCATCAATAAGAAAATAAATTGCTCATGCGAATAATAATATTTATGGCCAAATTCTCTAGATGAATTAGAAGTGGCATGATGCTGTGTGAAAATATGAAACTAAGTCACAATTTCTTATTCCTAATATACATGACTCATAGTATTAAAGTCATGATAAATACTAGTAACCTAAAAGTATGTAATGATTTGTTAGACAGTATCTGAGCAATTTTTACCAAGCAAAAGTTTTGTCTCTGGATGTCTAAAATAACAACATTACTCTTTCTACTAATTTAAATATCATTTTAACTTTTTCTAATAGATTTCAGTGAAATTCAGGAATTTGTATGTGAGCACCAACAGATAAAGAAGTAAACAATTTGGCCTTGGCCAGCAAGTGGCCCTGATCCAGTACCAGGAGATCCATCCGGAGGGGTAAGTGTGTGCCCGACTGGTCAGCTGGACGCCCTGGAAACCAAGTACAGGCACCCTCCAATCCCCTAAACTTTCTGACCATTCAGCAGGGCTTCTACTCGGCTACTGGCTTTCTCTACTTATCCCATCCCAGCTTGCTCCCAAGCACCCCTTTCCATCTGCGGGGTCCTAGGATCCCCCAACTCAGACTACTTTGGGGCTGAGGGTCTGGGGACACAGTGGTGAGTGCAAGGGCTGCAGGGGTTTCTTTGTTCCACCAATGCGGCACCTACCAAGCCCGCCCTTTTGTCTGCAAGTAGCCCTGATCCAGTACCAGGAGATCCATCCAGAGGGGTAAGTGTATGCCAACCTGGCCAGCCAGATGTCCTGGGAACTGAGTACAGGAACCCTCCAATCCCCTACACCTTCTGGCCATTCAGCGGGGCTTTTCCCTGGCTACTGGCTTTCTCTACTTATGCCATCCCTGCTCCCCCCCAAGCACTCCTTTCCATCTGCGGGGTCATTAGATCCACCACCACAGTCTACTTCAGGGAGGAGAGAATCTGAGAGCCAACTCTAGTGCTGAGGGGACCTAAGAGAGGGCAGAACAAGAAAAAAAAAAAACCCCAAGTACATAGTTAGCCACAGCAAAGATCGGACCAAGTAGTCAAGACTTTCCTGACTGCATTTGAAGGAGGAGATAGGCAGGTGCCAATGCAAAAATTCCTCCAACAACCTGAAAAACAACATGATAACACCAGAATCCAGTGATCATGTAACAGGAAGACTTGAAAACCATAATCCAGAAGAAGAAAAAGAAATCAAATTTAAATGTAACATTATGAAAGTGATAGAGACCATTAAACAAGACATGAAAGACTCCTTTAAAGAAATGGATGAGAAGACTAACAAAAAGTTAGAAGAAATGAATAAATCCCTCAAAAATACCCAAGAAAATCAAGAAAAAGCAATCAAACAGGTAATAGAAACAGTTCAAGACTTGAAAACTGAAATGGAGGCAATGAAGAAAACACAAACCGAGAGATGGCAGGATATGGAAAATCTGGGTAAACAAACAGAAACTACAGAAACAAGTATAACCAACAGAATATAAGAGATAGAGGAAAGAATCTCAGACGCTGAAGATACTATAGAGGAAATAAATGTACTGATCAAAGAAAACAGCAAATCCAACAAATTCTTAACACAAAACATTCAGGAAATCTGGGACACCATGAAAAGACCAAACCTAAGAATAATAGGGGTTAAAGAAGGAGAAGAATTACAGCTCAAAGGCCCAGAAAATATATTCAACAAAATTATAGAAGAAAACTTTCCAAACCTAAAGAAGGATATGCCTATGAAGGTACAAGAAGCATACAGAACACCAAATAAACTGGATAAAAAAAATCATCCCCTTGCCATATAATAATTAAAACACAAAACATACAGAATAAAGAACGAATATTAGGAGCTGCTAAGGAAAAAGGTCAAGTAACATATAAAGGTAAACCTATCAAATTATACCTGTCTTCTCTATAGAAACCAGGAAAGCCAGAAAATCTTGGATAGATGTGCTGCAGACACTAAGAGACCATGGATGTAAGCCCAGACTACTATACCCAGCCAAGCTTTCCTTCACCATAGATGGAGAAAACAAAATATTCCATGATAAAAACAAAATTAAGCAATACGTAGTCACAAACCCAGCCTTACAGAAAGTACTAGAAGGAAAACCACAACTAAAGGAAGCCAACAACACCCATAATAATAACAAAGACATCTAACAACACTCTACCAGAAAAACTCAAAGAAGGGAAACACACAACCTCTACCACCCAAAATAAATAAATAAATAAATAAATAAATAAATAAATAAATAACTGGAGTTAACAACCACTGGTCATTAATATCACTTAATATCAATGGACTCAATTCACCTATAAAAAGGTAGAGGTTAACAGAATGGATATGAAAATAGGATCCAATATTCTGCTGTTTACAAGAAACACACTTCAACCACAAAGACAGACATTATCTCAGAGTAAAGGATTGAAAAATGTTTTTAAATCAAAAGGACCTAAGAAACAAGCGGGTGTGGCTATACTAATATCTAACAAAATTTACTTCAAACTAAAATCAATCAGAAGAGATGGAGATGGACACTTTATACTCATAAAAGGAACAATTCATCAGGATAAAGTCTCAATCCTGAATATGCCCCTAATATAAAGCACCCACAAATGTAAAAAAAAAAAAAAACACATTACTAGAACTCAAAGCATACATCAAACCCCACACACTAATAGTAGGAGACTTCAACATTCCTCTCTCACCAATGGACAGGTCAACCAGACAGAAACCTAACAGAGAAATAAGAGAACTAATGGAGGTAATGAATCAAATGGACTTAACAGACATCCATAGAACATTCCACCGAAATAGGAAAGAATATACTTTCTTCTCAGCATCTCATGGAACCCTCACTAAAATTGATCACATACTCAGTAAAAAGGCAAACATACACAGATACAAAAAAAAAATTTAGTAACCACATGTGCCTTATCAGATCACCATGGAATAAAGTTAGAATCATAGAACAATTCTACCCCCAGAAAGCCTACAAACTCATGGAAACTGAACAGTCAACTACTAAAACACCCCTGGATTAGGGAAGAAATAAAGAGAGAAATTAAAGTCTTCCTTGAATTCAAAGAAAATAAAGACACAACATACCCAAACCTATGGGACACTATGAAAGCAGTGCTAAGAGTAAAGTTCATAGCACTAAGTGGCCACATTAAAAAAAATGCAGAAAGCTCACATTAGAGACTTAACAGCATGGCTGAATGCTCAAAAAAAAAAAAGGGAAGCAGTCTCACCCAGGAGGAGTAGAAGACTGGAAATAAAACTGAGGGCTGAAATCAAAATAGAAACACAGAAAACAATCCAAAGAATCAATGTAACAAAGAGCTGGTTATTTGACAAGATTGACAGACCACTATCCAAACTAATCAAAAGGAAGAGAGAGAACATGCATATTAACAAAATCAGAAATGAAAAGGGGGACACAACAACAGACACTGAGGTAATTCAGAGAATCATTAGCTCTTACTATAAAAGCCTGTATGCCACAAAGTTGGAAAATGTAAAATGAAATGGAAATTTTTTTTAGATAAGTACCATATACCAAAATTAAATCAAGACCAGGTGAACAATTTAAATAGACCTATAAGCCATGAGGATATAGAAGCTGTCATTAAAAAAACTCCCAATGAAAAAAATTCCAGGATCAGATGGTTTTAATGCAGAACTCTACCAGAACTTACAAGAAGAGCTGATACCTATACTCCTTAATGTGTTTCACATAATAGAAACAGTAGAGTCATTGCCAAACTCTTTTTATGAAGCTACAGTTACCCTGATACCAAAACCACACAAAGACTCAACCAAGAAAGAGAATTACAGACCAATCTCACTCATGAACATCAATGTAAAAATTCTCAACAAAATCCTGGCAAAGTGAATCCAAGAACACATCAAAAAAATCATCCATTATGATCAAGTAGGCTTCATCCCAGAGATGCAGGGCTGGTTCAACATACGAAAATCTATCAATGTAAACCATCATATTAATAAACTTAAAGAAAAACATATGATCATTTCACTAGAGGCTGAAAAAGCATTTGACAAAATTCAACACCCTTTTATGATAAAGGTCTTGGAGAGATTATGGATATAAGTATCATATCTAAATATAATAAAAGCAATATACAGCAAGCCAATAGCTAACATCAAATTAAATGGAGAGAAACTCAAAGCCATTCTACTAAAATCAGGAACAAGACAAGGCTGTCCACTCTCACCATATCTCTTCAACATAGTGCTTGAAGTTCTAGCAATAGCAATAAGACAACATAAGGAGATCAAGGGGATTCAAATTGGAAATGAAGAAGTCAATCTTTCGTTATTTGCAGATGATACGATAGTGTATATCAGTGACCCCAAAACTCTACCGAAAAACTTCTACAGCTGATAGATACCTTCAGTGATATGGCAGGATACAAAATCAACCCCAAAATATTGGTAGCCCTCCTATACACAAAGGATAAAGAAGCAGAGAGGGAAAACAGAGAAACTTCACTTTTCATGATAGCCACAAATAGCATAAAGTATCTCGGGGTAACTCTAACCAAGGAAGTGAAAGATCTATTCGACAAGAACTTTAAGGCTTTGAAGAAAGAAATTGAAGAGGACACCAGAAAATGGAAGGATCTCCCATGTTCTTGGATGGGTAGGATCAATACAGTAAAAATGGCAATTCTACCAAAGGCAATGTATAAATTCAATGCAATCCCCATCAAAATACCAACAAAATTCTTCACAGACCTTGAGAAAACAATAATCAATTTTATATGGAAAAACATAAAACCTAGGATAGCCAAAACAATCCTATACAATAAAGGAACTTCTGGAGGCATTACCATCCCTGACTTCAAACTGTATTACAGAGCAACAGCAATGAAAACAGGTTGATATTGGCATAAAAACAGACATGTCAAATAATGGAATCGAATCGAAGACCTGGATATTAATCCACAAACCTGTGAACACCTGACTGTCGACAAAGGAGGTAAAATTATACAATGGAAGAAAGAAAGCATCTTCAACAAATGGTGCTGCCATAACTAGATCTCAACCTACAGAAGAATGAAAATAGATCCATATCTATCACCATGCACAAAACTCAAGTCCAAATGGATTAAAGACCTCAATATCAATCTGAACACAGTGAACCTGATAGAGGAGAAAGTGGGAAGTACTCTACAACATATGGGCACAGGAGATCACTTCCTATGTATAACCCCAGTAGCACAGACAATGAGAGCAATAATGAATCTGAGAACCTTCTGTAAAGCAACAGACACTGTCTGATCTCCAAAATATATAAAGAACTCAAGAAACTAGACCGTAAAAGGTTAATCAATCCAATTATAAAATGAACAGAGAATTCTCAACAGAAGAAGTTCAAATGGCCAAAAGACACTTAAGGTCATGCTCAACCTCCTTAGCGATCAGGGAAATGCAAATCAAGACAACATTAAGATACCATCTTACACCTGTCAGAATGGCTAAAATCAAAAACACCAATGATAGCCTCTGCTGGAGAGGTTGTGGAGAAAGGGGTACACTCAGCCATTGTTGGTGGGAATGCAAACTTGTGCAACCACTTTGGAAAGCAGTGTGGCGGTTTCTCAGGAAAGTCGGGATCAACCTACCCCTGGACCCAGCAATACCACTCTTGGGAATATACCCAAGAGATGCCCTATCAGACACTGTCATTAAGACAAAAACATATCCTACTTAATGGGAGAAGATCTTAACCAACTCCACATCAGAAAAAGGTCTGATCTCTAAAATATATAAAGAACTCAAGAAACTAGACATTAGAATTCTAAATAACCTAATTAAAAATGGGGTATTGAACTGAAGAGAAAATTCTCAACAGAAGAAGTTCAAATGGCCAAAAGATACTTAAGGTCATTTTCAACTTCTTTAGCTATCAGAAAATGCAAATCAAAACAACTTTGAGATACCATCTTACACCTGTCAGAATAGCTAAAATCAAAAACACCAATGAACTGACTTTGAAATTTCCTGCTTTATGGAAATGTCTGCTGGAAACTATGGGCCTGCAGGCCGAAGATGGATGCCCCAATGGTACAAAAGAACTTTGGGTGACTGTCCAGGCAGCAAGGGGTCTCTGTCATTTCTAGAGTTTTGGAAGTTACTCATTTCTTGTTTACTTAGGTAATATTATATCCTTCTGTAGTCTTTGATAGAGTTGAAGAATAAATAGATAGTTATAGTTTTCCTTAGTTATCATAAAAGACAAAATATAAATATTGTAACTGTAATTCTTACTTGATAACTGTTTTGTTATATGTAATTTTACTATGTTAAAGTTAAAGCCTTCCTTTTTTTTAAACAGAAAAAGGGGAAATGATGTAGGTGGGTCTTTTTTGTGTTAATTTCATTGGTTAATAAAGAAACTGCCTTGGCTTTCTGAAAGGGCAGAACTTAGATAGGCAGAGTAGACATAACAGAATGCTGGGAAGAAGGGAAGTGAAGCAGACAATATAGCTCTCCTCTCCAAGATGGAAGCAGGTTAAGATCCTTCCTGGTAAGCCACCATCTCGTGGTGTTACACAGATTATTAGAAATGGGTTAATCAAGATGTGAGAATTAGCCAATAAGAGGCTGGAACTAATGGACCAGGCAGTGTTTAAAAGAGTACAATTTGTGTATTGTTATTCCTGGGCTAAGATAGCCGTGAGGGAGCAGAGTGGCAGAAAGCAGCCCACCGCTCCTCACTACAACCCAGACCCAAAAAGATGAATATGGTATGTACTCATTCATTTGTGGACTTTTGCCATAAACAAAGGACATTAAGCCTATAGTTCACAAGCCTAGAGAAGCCAAATAACAAGGTGAACCCAAAGAAAAGCATATATAGATCCTCCTGGAAATTGGAAGCAGACATGATCCCCGGGCAAAAGTTGGGAGCATGGGGGTGGGGGTAGGACTGGAGGAAGGGGAGAGTGGGAGAGAGAAGGGAGAAGAGAAAGACTGGGGAGAGCTTGGGGGAGTGGGAGGGTGGAGATGGAGGAAGGGTAGATAAAGGATCAGGGAAGAAGATATCTACATTAAGGGAGCCATTTTAGGGTTGGCAAGAGACTTGGCTCTAGAGGGGAACCCAGGTTTCCACGGGGATGTCCCCAGCTAGGTCCTTGGGCAGCACAGTAGAGTGTGCCTGAACTGGCCTAGCCTCATAATCACACTGATGATTATCTCGAATATCACCATAGAATCTTCGTCCGGCGATGGATGTAGATAGAGGCAGAGACCCACATCAGAGCACTGGACTGAGCTCCCAAGGTCCAGTTGAGGAGCAGAAGGAAGTTGAAAAAGAGCAAGGAAATCAGGAATGCGAGGGGTTGCGCCCACCCACTGAGACAGTGTACCTGATCTAATGGGAGTTCACCAAATCCAGCTGGACTGGGATTGGACGAGCATGCGATCAAACCGGACTCTCAGGCTGACAATGGCGGCTGACTGAGAAGCCATTGATAAAGGTACTGGGACTTGTTTCTACTGCTTTTACTGGCTTTTGGGGACCCTAGTCTATTTGGATGCACAGCTTCCTAGGCCTGGATGGAGGGGGGGATGGCCTTAGACTTCCCACAGGGCAGGGAACCTTTCCCTCCGTTAAGGCTGGAGGGGGAGGGAGGAGGTGGGGGGGTGGGAGGGGAATGGGAGGGGGGGAAGTGGAAATTTTTGAATGGAAAAATAAAAAAAAGTAACCAATTTGAATTGTAAAGACTATTAAATGCTTTCATAAGAAACACTGTTGCCTTTCTGGCATGTTAACTATGACTATCTCAAACTCTCTATTTAGTTTCCTTTGTTTAGCCCCAAGAATTTACTCTCATGTGGATTTGTATAAAAATACAGAACTTTAAGCAAAATAATAAAGACAAAATAATTATGAACTATAAATTGGACTTCAACAGTAAAAATTATAATACTGTAAAATTATTGTCTTAAAAGTTCTTATTATTGATGAGTTATGTATACAAAACAGATTTCTGTTTCTTGATTATAGAAATTTTTTAAATTTCTGGCTAGAATAATTTCATAGCTGGTTGTATTTAACTCCTTGCAAATATAATACACATTCTTTACAGGGTTGTCTATTAAATCAATTATGTATAGTAATGAGGATAGAAATTTTATTCATATTTTACAATCACATATCCTAATATCACAATTTTTTAAAAATTTTCAACTTGCACAAAAAATAAAATAGAATTTTATTTTTTGAAACCATGCAAACAGAAAACTAGATAAAATTTGAGCTCTTGTTTTCTTTCTTAATTTCTAGTATTTGACAGTGTGACTATTGGCCACTTACGGGTAAATATTGACTTGCTGAAGTGAGTTTCTGGGGACCGCCTTTCTTTGATTTGTGATAAACATTCCTCTTCTGTTCTGACTCCTGATTATGAATGCAACATGGCCAGATATTACATGTTCCTATTGCCATGCCTCTCAACTATGATGGACTTTTTGTTTTTTTTTTTTTTTTTTTGGTTTTTCGAGACAGGGTTTCTCTGTCGTTTTGGAGCCTGTCCTGGAACTAGCTCTTGTAGACCAGGCTAGTCTCAAACTCACAGAGATCTGCCTGCCTCTGCCTCCCGAGTACTGGGATTAAAGGCGTGCGCCACCAAACTATTCACAAAATAAAGCATTCCTCTTTTCAGTTGCTTCTAGTCATATATTTGGTTTTAGCAATGAGAAAAACAACTAATAAAGAAATTTGATACTGAGGAATGGGGATGTTGCTATGCTAAACTTGATCATGTGGTTTGTAGGCCTTTGGATGGGTTTGTTTGATGAATGTGGAAGAACTTGGAGTTGCATGATAGAGATGCCCTACAGTGCTATAAACAGAATTTCATGGGGGCATTCTGCTGGGAGTTCAGAATACCAGGAGAAACATAGATAACAGAGGTGCAGCTCATGAGAAGGAATAAGGACTCTCTCAGGAACTGTGAGAGAGGACATTCATGTTACAATTTAGTCAAGTATCTGACTCCATTCTGCCTGTACCCTGTGGATTAATTTGTTTGGCGGAGGAAATTTCAAGATTGGATAGTATTCAGGGTATGGCATGACTACCATTTGTTCAGGTCTACTGTGAGAAAAGGCAATACAATAAGCAAGGTACAAAAATGAGAAGTGTATATGTGAAGTTCAGTGAATAAAGGTATATGAACAAGTTTAAAGTTTCTGAAAAGGCAGGAGTGAAATGAATTTTAATTGCTACACTGATTAGCACAATAAAGATAAAACTAGCTAGAATTTGCTGGTGCAATTTAATCCCAGCAGC
This sequence comes from Chionomys nivalis, assembly GCF_950005125.1. Lineage (NCBI taxonomy): Eukaryota > Metazoa > Chordata > Mammalia > Rodentia > Cricetidae > Chionomys > Chionomys nivalis. The sequence continues at coordinate 81,312,488 of NC_080112.1, read as the reverse complement.
ACTCAAGAACCAAATACAGGTAGATGGATCTCTGTGAGTTCTAAGCCAACTTGGTCTACAGTGTGAGTTCCAGATCAGCCAGAGCTACAGAATAAAACCCCATTTCACTACATACATAATGGGGTGGGGGCGTGAGACATAGAAGGTGGGTCGTGCTCTGTACTGAAATAAGAAAGAGGGTAAGATCTCACCTCTTGAAGCTGCTAACTTATAAAATTAAAGGAGTGAGCATGAATTGAGAATACTACTGAAGGAGTATTTTACTCAAAAATAACTGCTTAGGGAAGTATTGTTTTGTTTTCAGGGTCCAACAATACAACCTAGCACAAGGGGCAGACTACAGCTTGAGCAGACAGGAGAATCTGGCAGCATCTTCTATAGGTACCTGTTTTGCAGACATAAAATACATGAATGAGTGAGTCATCAAGGCTTTTACTAAGGATATGGAAAGCCATGATGCCAGGAGGTGTGTGATATGCTCATATTCCCTGCAAGGAGGACACTGGGTGAAGTGGTAAATGTTAAGCCTAAGTTCCAACAGACCCCATGATGCTGAAGATACCAGGATCATGGGATATATGGCAAAGAAAGCTGCAAGTATGCTGAAAGAGACATGCAGGAGTAGAGCTGGTTTTACCTAGGTGACAGAGATGGATAGACATGGCTACTGGAATGCATTTGAGCACAGATGCTTTTTCTTTTCTTCACTCTTTCTTTGCTATATCTCCATTCTTCCCTTTTGGAATAGGGGTGTTTAATTAATGCCTTTATAAGATGAAATATGTAACTTATTTTTGTAACTTTACAAGAGATCACAGTTAAGAGACTTCCTTAAGTCTCAGAAGATTCTTTGGGATTTTAAACAGTGTTGTAGCTGTTAAAAGCACAGTTAAAGTCCCTACAGGGACTTCTAAAGTTGGAAAAAATGTGTTTTGTATTATAAGATGGCATTAGCTCATAGAGATTAGAGGCAGAAGGCTGTGATTTGAATGTGAGATGTCTAACATACTCGAACTAATGTATTTGAACATTTGCTATCCAACTGGTGGTGCAGTTTTAGAAAATTTTAGAACTTTTAGGAGGTAGAGATCTCTTGAAACAACTTACTTATGAGGGATACACGTTAAGGTTTGATAGTCCAGATCCACTTCTGTCTGCTCTCTGCTTCTTGACTATAAATTGACTGTAAATACAACATAACCAGCCATTTTCATTTCTGTCACCACACTTACTCTGCTGTGATGGATTATAACCCTTCATATATAATAAGTCAAAATAAATATCTCCTCCCATAAGTTGTTTCTTGCCAGGTATTTTGTCACAGAAAAATAATACACTATTGTATTAGACAGTGTACAGAATATTTTCATTACTGTGTTTAATTACACAGCAGTGCTTAGGATTAGATTTAATGTTTAGGAAAATAAATTTTGTGTTTTATAGTTTGGCATATGACAAAATTAAAATATTCCATATTTCATTTGATTTAGATTTTTATTGGTATTTAAATACCTTTACAAATCTATCATCTCTCCGTTGCCCATTTAAAAGCATAATTATAAATAAGGTGCTAAAATTTACATTTTACAAAGAATTTTTTAAAATGTAAACATTAAAATATGTTGAAGAAAAATACTAGTATATGAGGATGCATGAAAAAAGAAAAATGTCTAGTATAAATTCATTTTTCTATGTAGTTTCCTTTTTTCTGGCTCAGAAAAAATCTGACATTTATCAAACATATCTCAATAACATTTTCTACATCCAAATAAATCATCTCAAATCTTTATGAAAACAGTAAAAGATTAAGAATATGTTTTCCTGCAGTTATATTTAGGAAGCAGTCTCCTGTTCCAATGTGTTCAAGTGTACTTCCCACTTTTTCTTTTATGAGGTTTAGTGTGGTTGGCATTATGTTGATGTCTTTGATCCATTTGGACTTGAATTTTGTGCATGGCAATAGATATGGATTTATTTTTATTCTTCTATATGTTGATATCCAGTTATGCCAGCACCATTTGCTGAATATGCTTTCTTTTTTCCATTTTATATATTTTGCTTCGTTTTCAAAAATCAGGTGTTAATTGGTGTGCAAATTGATATCTGGGTCTTTGATAAGGTTCCTTTGATCCTCCTGTCTGTTTTTATGCCAATACCAGATTGTTTTCAGTACTGTAGCTCTACAGTAAAGTTTAAAGTCAGGGATTGTGATGCCTCCAGAAATTCCTTTATTATACAGGATTATTTTGGCTATCCTGTTTTTTTTTTTTTTTTTTTTTTCCCAAATGATGGTCAATAAGACAAAATGGCATAAGACAGAATGGGAAAATATTTTCACAAACCCCACATCAGAAAAAGGACTAATCTCCAAAATATACAAAGAACTCAAGAAACTTGACATCAAAAGAACAAATAATCCAATAAAAAATGGGATACAGACCTAAACAGAGAGATCTAAACAGATAAATCTAAAATGACTTAAAGACACTTAAGGAAATGCTCAACACCCTTACCCATCAGAGAAATGCAAATCAAAATAACTCCGAGATTCCACTTTATACCTGTCAGAATGGCCAATATCAAAAGTGCTGATGACAGCTTATGCTGGAAAAGATGTGAGGTAATGCACTCACACTGCTGGTGGGAGTATAAACTTATATAGTTGCTTTGGAAATCTGTATAGCAATTTTTCAGAAGATTAGAAATCAATATACTTCAAGACCCAGCAATACCACTTTTGGGTATATATCCAAAGGATATATACCACAAGGACATGTACTCAAGTATGTTCATAGCAGCATTATTTGTAAGAGCCAGAACCTGGAAAGAACCTAGATACCCCTCAACTGAAGAATGGATAAGGAAAATGTACTACAAAAGTATGTTTTCCTGCTTGAACTTTGCAAATCTGTTAGAAAGTAAAAATTTTAAATTTTACTATACTTAACTACTAAAATTAATATATTAAATTATCAAATGTCATTATGGTAGAAATATGTTTATTATACTGAGGGTTAATCCATAGGCGTACAAATTCTAATGGAATTAGGATTTTTCCATAAATACTAACATTTTAATGAAAAATTTTCTTCTGTTGCCAAGTAGGTTCAAATAGATACCATCAGACTGTAATTCTCCATAGGATCTTTGTATATTTTCTGATAGCATTTTCTTGAACTATCGATTTTTAAAATTTAAACTGTAAATTTTCTTACAGACATCTTAGTGTTCTTTAATAATCTGATTTTATTGTATAATATTGTTAAATGTAAACAAAAACTGAAAATAATTGTAAAACGTGTGTTGGGTTTACAAAGTGGAATTCTCAAAAGTTCTGAGTTATACTGAATATATACTTTATCTTTAAAAAATTGCATTAAAATATGATTTTGCCTACTTTTGGGACCCTTTTCTTTTCTTTCTTTCTTTCTTTCTTTCTTTTTTTTTTTTTTTTTTTTTTTTTTTTTTTTATCACACGGATTCTGTGTTGAATGGCTTTTACAGGAAAGTTGCTTCGGAATTTGGCACGAACCATGCCACTGTTTCCATGGGCCCGAGTTACTTTCCCCCAGATCACTCTGGTTTTGTTTGGTTTGCCTCTAGGTGTCACTGTGTTGTTCTTTGCTTTATACACATAAGCGCATCTCTTGCCCAAGTAGAATTCAGTTTCATCTCGGGCATAAAAGCCTTCAATTTTAAGGAGAGCTGTGTGTTCTCTCTGGTTCCGGAGACTTCGCTTATAGCCAGCAAAAGTGGCCTTGCACCACAGTCTTCCAGACATACTGTCCTTTAGAAGTCCTGTTCCTAGCAGGCCCCAGAAACCGGACCCCAAAGCACAGCAGCACGAACTGCCTTCACCTCCACTGGACCCTTTTCTTTTTACTAGGTTGCCATATCCAAGCCTTGATATGAGGGCTTGTGCCTAGTCATATTGTAACTTGTTATGCCATGTTTGCTTGATATCCCTGGGAGGCCTGCCCATTTCTGAAGGGGAGCAAAGAGGGGTGGATCTGGGAGAGAGCAGAGGTGGAGGGTTGGGAGAAAAGAAGGGAGGGGAAACTGCAGTTGGAATGTAATGTGTGAGAGAAGAATAAACAATTAAATGTAAAAAATGTTTTGGAGGATAATGGTTCCTCCTGTATAGAGAACAGGTTTTTGCCTAATTAGGCTAATAGAAAGTATACCACTGGATCAAAGTTTGGGCAAGTCTGACAGCACCCCTAAAAATTCTAGTGGCTTCTCAACTGCAACACAAAAACAGGATGTGCAGTACTCACCTGGTCTACTCTCCTGGATTTGGGGATGGTGAGGTGCTGTGAAACAATGGTTTTGTAACCTGTAAAGATTTGTCACTTGTGTTGGTTTAATAAAACCCTGATGGGCCAGTAGCCAGGCAAAAAGTATAGGTGGGGCGACCAGACAGGAAGTAGAGGCAGGGTGACAAGAATAGGAGAATTATGGGAAGAGGAAAGGCTCAGTCTGCAGTTGTTACCCAGATGCAGAGGAAATAAGATGAGAATGCCACACTGATAAAAGGTACCAAGCCATAGGTTAACACAGGTAAGAATTATGGGTTAATTTAAGATGTAAGAGTTAATAAGAAGTCCAAGCTAATAGGTCAACCAGTTAATAGTTAATGTATACCTCTGTGTGTTTCTTTGGGACTGAACAGCTGCTGAACCCAGCGGGACAGAAACATCTGTCAAAATAATGGTGCCAATGTGGATAACTATATCCACATAAAACCTGAGAGAGCTTGGGAAGTAATTCTAGACACAAAAGAACAGAAACCTATGTCAACAGTGAGAGGAACTGACATTAGAGAATCTCATGCTACCTGTTGGGTCATGACTAATGAAGATCTTTATCACTCATCCAGGAGCACCCATCACTCTGCTCATCTCTACCAAAACTGTACATACTCATTTTCAGGTATCTATCCACTGGCTAGAGATATCAATCTCAAACTGAAAAAGTAACTCCACATGCGCCATCTAGATTCAGTAGTGCTGGAAGGTGTTGTGCCGTAGGTTGCTAAGGGAGAAAAGACATTAATGACTTTACCTTTAATGGACACTGGAGGCTACAATCTGTCAGGCAAGACATATCCACTGATGCAACAGTAGCATGGTGGTTGTAGCAGTAACCAATCACTTTCTGACTGTCCCACAAGAGATATTCTCATAAACCTTGTCAAAAACCTATGACTGGGGAGGTCATAGGCCCTAAGGAGGAATAAACTATTGTTGTACTAAATGGTCAGGTTGTCAAACTGTCTTTTAAATATTTGTTTATACTCATATACTTGTGCTACTCTCAACTTTTGCCAGAGAACTTTCTTTTTTTTGTGTGTGTGTATTGGTTTATGTAAAGATTCATAATAAAAATTATGAGAATATATGAGAATATATCAATATTCTCCCCCCCAAACCCTCAAGGAATCTCTCAGAAAAAGGGGTGGAATATAAAAATTTGGTAATGGGAATTACAGTCCCCTATGCCCTTCTTCCACCACCCACCACCTCTTCTATATGTCATTGTCTCTCCCCTTTCCACTTTGGCCTGCTTGAAAGACATGTGATATGTGCTCAAAGGAATGAGCAAAGTTTCATTCCATAGAAAATAAACAAAAGACAACCAATTAACTGAACCACCAGCGTTGCTTTTATTACTACAGCCATGGGATTACATGTTGAAATCACATAGCAAATTTCTCAGTCCACTCTCTAGCCAGTCTATCATACTTTGTCTTGTCCATGCAGTAGACTTTCGCGATTTCAGGAACCAATGGATCATCTAGGTTCGGATGACACAAGAGGGCACATACAGACAGGAGAACTTGAGAAATTGTCAGTGCGGGTGACCACTCAGATCCCAGCATGTCAAGACAGATGCTTCCTTTTCTGTTGATATTCGGATGGTAAATTCGTGTGGTGAATGCAATCTTGGGTGGTTTGAATGGGTAATCCCATGGGAAATGAATGACCAGGAAAAAGACCCCTCCTTGATAGGGGCTGTCTTCAGGCCCCATTATAGTTGCCTGCCAGTGAAATAGATCTTCTCCGACAAGGCCTGCAGAGCAGTGGGCTGGAGGGTCATGAACCAGGTCCAAGAGCTCTTTTTGGATACGCTTAAGAGCCATGGTCTCCACAATGTGATGGGCAGTCTTTTATACTGGGCTTGACAAGTAGTAGATGGCTTTGGTGATACTAGGCCCCAAACAGCTGTGGAGGTCCAGGGTGGGCATATGGTTGAGGCCAGAGCTGGGTTACAATGAGAGCTCGATTGGATTCAGGAAGGTTAATAGAGTGGAGAGATAGCTAAGGTCTTGGGACATCAGCTTTTCACCTGTACCCGAAGAGCTGCACAATTCCTGCTTCTTGGGGTCTTGGTTTGATGTTCTGTACTGAGCTAGAGAATGCTCCATCGTTGTGGGGGAGGCTGTGGTGCCTGGAGGCCGCACAACTGCTGGGAATCACTGCTGCCCGGAGACACCAGAGTTCCTGCTCCGGGCAGCCTGCTAATAGCTCTGACCCCAGTTGTTCCCCTCCAGTGCCTGAGCAACTTACAAGGGTCCATTATGAGGTCACAAGAACATAATGGTGTGGATGATACCTGGTGCAGTGTGTGTACCATAGAGGTGAGGGGAACATGGGTGGGCAATGAATACACTAAAACAGTGGAAAATGGCAGAAAGCACTCCTTTCTGTAGGCCTCATTCAGTGCTTATTTTTTGACCTGATAAACAAGGACACAATGCATCCCTTCACCCAGTTACTAGAATAAATAAGATCAATTCAATGAATTCTTTCTCCATTATAATGACTTTATCATAATCTTTCTCCATACTATATGTTTAAATTACACAGTCCCTTACCTCCACATGTATTCCTAAGGACATTATCTAATTTAAATAATTTAGCAAGTTTAATATTTATATATCTTGGTAGTTATTGTCCTGAAGGTTTCAAAATCAAGTTTGTAACGAACCATCTTAATTTTCTAAGACTGTCCCACAGAACAGGATGATGAAAGTATAAAGAAAGAAGAAAAATAGCTAAACCCTGTTTTCACACTACATTTATGGGTGTTAGTTGTTCTTATAGAAATAATTTTGTGTTTTGGAATAATTTTTCCAATAACGAAAATATCTGCACAACAAAATATTTCCTTGAGGGTTTCCAATATAGCTATTGATTATATGAGTAAAAACGTAAGTCCAAATAATTACCACAAAATATGTTGTTGTGTTAAGTGTATCAATTCATTTTGATGAACTGAGTGCAGCAATTTAATAAAATAATTTGTAATTTTTGTTAAGTTATAGTACACATATTGGGTCACAGTTCCACTTATACTGGATATTCTTTAGTTATGAAAATCTTGATGTTTTGCAAAACTATTCATCTAACATCTACCTATCCAGTCAATTTAGGAGAGCACAACTTTGACAATATATACAAAGGATAGGATATGGATGTCACAATAGGTCTTCTACTATTAAGATAAAAATATCTAAATCATTGAAAGGACTTTTCCAAATTTCTTGTTATATGGTCTGTGAACACAATTTCTATGTTTCTGAATGAACTGTTCATATTATTGTCATACATATTACATTTTAAAGGAGCATATACAACATTGTAAATTTTGGAAGTTAGCTTCCAGAGTTTTCTTTTTTTCTGATGAGGACAAGACTGAAAATTTTATCGAAAGATTGGAAGACATCAGCAATTCTAATCTTTTTTATTGTGCAGGATACTAAGAGCCTCAATTTTATCTGAGTTTTCCAAAGGAGAAAATGTGGTCATGTTTAAAGAATCATAGCTTTCTTTAATTTCTGTTTGGGTTGAAGTCCTGTGTTAACTCACTGTATATGTGGTTAAGTAAAGTATATGAGGGGCATTTGAATATAAGGGAACAATTGTATTTATAGTGGTTGTTAGTTAAAAATAATTACATGAGCTTTAAAACCTTAAAGATTCTAATTAAAAATTATCTATAAATATAACAGAAGAGATTAAAAAATTAAAGAAAGTTAAATGGACTTCTAAAATAGCCACAGAGGAGAACATAGCCTTATGTTGGTAGGTCTCCACATGCAACATACAGCAATTTCCTGCTACTGTCTCCTTCCTTCCAGTCTGCCTGTCTCATGCCTAATCTGTTACTGTCTATTTCATTTGGTATTCCACATTGTATGAAGAGTATTTATAACACACTCTGATCTTCCTTTACCCATCATGTTTCATTTTCAAAATTAGTGTCTTAACAGGGACATAATGTTAAGGTCCTAGAGAAGTCCCAAAAAAGACTACCATCCACATATGCAATTAGCAAGAGCATTTTTATTATTCCAATATACTGGGGTGTCATCACACACAGAAACAAGATGGTGAAAGGTAAGGAGATGAGGGCTTCTTTTAAATCTTTCTAAGGAAGTTAGGTCATTTTAACTACAATTGGCTTAAACAAGTGGTAATCATGTATGTTAGTATGTTCTAACTGGCTAGGGTTAGTTAGGGGGCTTGTCAGCGCTATAGGTCTCTATTTTGGGCAGTACGGGACAAGTCCCAGATTTTGACCTTATTTGGTCATTAACTTGAGATACTATAGGGTTGGCCTGAGTCCAGTATGTGTAGTGTCCCTGGTAACCAACCTATCAAGGTTGTTGAAGGCAAATTTTCCTTTGTTCTTTGCTTTTACTGGGACTGTTTGCCTGAAGGCTAGAAGTAGGCCTAGTGAGGCCTAGTCTGGCCCTCTCATTCCCCTCCTTGAGTGTTGTATCATCTCAAATCCTGGAGATGATCATCAGGTACAGGCTGGTATTGTTTTAAAACCATTAGTTGTACTGTGGAGATTCGTTCCTTAATGAATCTTAAAAGTGTATTAAGAATGTGGGGGCCACTTGTCAAAATAAGCGATAACAAAATTACAGGTATGGCTATTGCAGATAGAAGCGTAGTGAGTAAGGGGGACCAATTAAATAATGATTCAAACCAGTTTTGACTCTGTTATCTGGCCAATTTATGCTCCTGTATCCTTTTCTTAACCAGTGACTGTAGGGATATAGCCCCACCCATTGGGGGCGTGTTCGCCTCGGGCTAATGTTTACGGATAAATCTGCCGGGTGTGATCCCAGCAGCCCCTTTTCTTTTGCTCCGCTTTTCCTGTTCTCCGCGGGAACCTGTGGTCCTGTAAGTCTATTTCCTTATTAAAGCTGTATATATCTATATAATCTGTCTACATTCATTCACGCTGCCACAAGTGACAAAGGTTCATTAGTAACTCCAGAGTAGTTAGTATAAAAACGGCATTGTTCTCCCAGGGCTGAACAGGGTTCTCCTTGGTGGAGAAACAATACATCTAAACCATGGCGGGTTTGTAGGGCAACCTCAGAGAAGAAAGGAAAACTTCTAAGTGGGCAATGAATTTTCCCAGTTCTGAGAGGTCATTTGTCAATGCCCCCCCTTTAGAGCATTATAGTTTTTATCTTGTAATATGAGGGCTGGAGTCTCTAGTCTTGCTGATCCAGCTACCCCCAGTCATAGTACAGTTGAGACTAGAACAGCGACTATTCCTACAGCCCATATATATCTGGACCAAAGGGGAGGAAGACAGCTGCCTCTATATTTCTTCACTGGTATAGTAGAGAACCCGAGGTGTGAGTTGAACAAAGAAACAGAATTCCCCCGTTTGGTGCAGTATCTAAGAGTGAACACAGGTGAAACCTGATGAACTGGCCTACCAGGCATCATCAGTGGATACCAGATAACCTGAGTTTTCATCAGGGATGACTAGGATCTCATTACAAAGGTGTATGTGGGTTCTAGGAATTTGTTTTCTTTGACCAACAATGAATGTGCCCATGACAAGTGCTACCTCCAAGGTGACACCTAGGGTGTGTTCTTAAGCCCACTTGCAAGAGGACTCCATTGGAGCCTGATATAGTCAGCCAATATAGCCATGCCCTCATAATAAGGGGGCTGTGTGTCCAAATAAGGCCAGCAGTCAGCTGTCCATCTTGGCTGAGAGATGTTTAGTACCATATACATGGCTTTCAGGAAGTCCCAGGGGCTTGATACAGTCAGGGGAGTGAACACAGGGATGTTCGATCACCAAAGAGGTGTCTGAGGGTCCATTTTCCCAAGAATTTGTGGCCTCTGATGGGGAACCCTTGCCTGGGGTGCCAGCGGCAGGATGGGATTGGGCCCCATCCAGACTCTGTTTGATTTGGACACTGTGCTGTGTGTTAAATGGCCATCATGGATCAGCACCTGTTTTGACTGCAGCTTTAGGCTCCAGGTGTTTCCCCCTTCCCATTCCAGAGTATCTTTTCCTTTTTGAGTGAACTGTATCAGAATTGGATTACAGGTCATGAAAAGGCAAGGCACTCTCTCCTAAGATTCTGGTGACCATGATAAGGTCATCTTTCATGGGCAAGTTCCATGGAACAGTCCCAGGGGACTCAGTCCTGCCATGCAGAGTAATTATCATATAAACCACCATACTTATCAGCTTGGGTTTGGGACTGCACATTCCCAGGGTAAACATAAAATGGATATCTACTCAGGCACGTATGGTCATCCTCTTGACTATATCCACAGATCCTTTAAATCTATCTTTAATACTATAATACAGAATGATACCCTTTAATCATAAATCAATCACTACTAGACTTGATGCTTAAAAGTTTTCAGTAACTTTCCATCATTTTCAGGGTAAATTCTGAACTGCAGTGCTGCCTCATTTAAGTCCTCTCCCAGGAGAACTGATCTTCTTTCCATAGCTCCATTGCATCATATATTAGACTGCCTTGCTAATTTTTTTAAAAAAATATTCATCCTCTTAACCTATTTCATAGATTTTTGACGAGAGCAATACCCTCACTATATACTAGGCACTCAACATTTCTTGGATGATGCATTCATTTGTTAAAAATTAAGTAATATAATTTATACAAAGACTAATTCTAGCCTTTGAGATGATTAGATAGAAATTAGAGAAAGAATAGAATTCTAACTAGTTTACTTCACTTTCAACTCAGAAACATTTCAGGTCCACTAAAATAGCATACCACAATAAAAATAAAAAACTAATAGAGTGGGTGTACACGGTTTATTTTCTGATAATCCTTCAACAATTGTTCAAAGCCTCTTTAGCATTCATCTGACACAATTCCTCTCTGAGCTTATAGTTATAAGGGCATATTTCTTGCTTCACATAGTCACTATACTACTTTCATTGTGCATAATGAACTATCAAAATTTTAGGAACAAAAAAATCATGCAAGTATTCTTTAAATGTGGTATTCTATTAAAACACATATTCAGTGTCATAAAGAGAGCCTTATTTCATTACCTATGGCATATTATGTCAAGGTAAAGCTGGGTTTCACAGGACCATACTCATCAGACTTGTTTTACAAGCCTTTTTGTAGCCATATAATTTTATTTCTTTGGGACAAATGCATGAGCTGGAATGGCTAGATCATGCATGTGTAGAAATATGTCTAACTTCTGCTTTCTAAAATAATTTGCAGGGTTTCCATTTCTAGCAGCAATGTGTGGATGGATATTCCAGTCACTCTGTAGTTAATAGCACTCTGTATTATCAGTGTTTTTTTTTATTTTGACAGTTTTTAGTAAGTGATACAATGACTGAAAAATATTGGAAATTCGTTTTTGTGATCATTTATTCTCTGAATGTCTTTGACAATCAAGTATCAGGTCAAATCTTTTGCTTATTTGTATTTTTCTATTTATTCATTGAAGTTTGAGAATTCTTTGTATATTTTGGATATAAGCATATTCAAACACATCATTTGTAAACACCTTTTCTTCTGTCACCTGTGTTTTAATTTTCTTAATTATTAGCACTCAAAAATGAGATATTTTTATGTCAATGGTTCAATTTGTCAGTATATTTGTGGATGTGAGTCTATTATCTTACTTATAAAATATCTGTTCTTCCCACTATCACAAAAATTACCTTCTTCTTTTTCTTCCTCTTCCTCTCCTTTTTTGGTGTGCATGTGTGTATGCATGCATGCGTGTGCATGTGTAGGGTCTCATGTATCTCAAGCTGTCCTCAAACTTGGTCTGTAAAGCATGACCCTGACTTCTGATCTTCCTGCCTCTGCACCCAAGTGCTGGTATTACAGGCAACAGCCACCATACCTGGTTTATATAGTTCTGGGAATCAAACTGGCTGCTTTATGTATAGTAAGCACGCACTCAACCAACTCAGCTATATCCACAGGTTTAATAGCACACTGCCTTTACTTATTAGTTTTATATAAAGTTTTGAAATCAGGTTGTGATAGATATCAAACTTTATACTGTAAAAATATGTTTGGCTATTACAAATATTTTGCAAGTCCATATTATTTTTAGACTCAGTTTGCCAATTGCTACTTTAAAGGAAATATTTTTTTCTTGAATTTCAATGACAACTATAAATGACTTTAGAAGCAATACTGTCTTAATACTAAGGTAATGGTATGTTTTTTTCTCTAAGTGTACATTAAAATTCTTAAGCAATATTTCTCATTTTCTGATATATACTTTTTACACATATGTTCATGGTAATCTTTAAAGAGTTAAAATATTTTAAAAATTATTATATTTTAATTACTTTGAGTGTGTATATGCATCTGAGCATAAGTGTCAAAGCATATATGGAGGTCTGAGAACAACTGTCAGGAGTTGGTTCTGTCTCTCCAACATGTGGGTCTAGAGGATCAAACTCAGTTCATCAGGCTTGTCAGTAAGCACCCTTATCTACTAAGTGTTCTTTCTGGGCTATTTAAGCATTTAATATATTTGGATACTATTTTAAATAGCATTTTAGAATTTTAATTTATGATTGTGAGATTGAAAAAGAAATAAAAATGATTTCTGTTCATTAATTTTAAAACTTGCAACCTTGTTCAGTTTTCTTTTTTTTACTGTATGAAATTTTATTTTTATTTTTAAATTTTAATTTATTTTTTTAATAATGATCTTTTCTCATTTTACATATCATCCCAGTTCCCACTCCCTCCCCTCCTGATGCTCTCCCACTTCCCCACCCCATTCCCATCCACTCCTCAGAGAGGGTAAGGTTTCCCATGGGGAGTCAACAAAGTCTGACACATCACTTTGAGGCAGAATCGAGCCCCTCCCCACTATACCTAGGCTGAGCAAGGTATCCCTCCAAAAAGAATGGTCTCCAAAAAGCCAGCTCAAGCACTACGGATAAATCCTGGTCCAACTGCCTGTGACCCCACAGACTGCACAAGCAACATAACTGTCCCCCCACATTCAGAGGGCCTAGTTTGGTCCGATGTAGGTTTACCCACTGTCAGTTCAGAGTCACTGAGCTTCCACTAGCTCAGGTAAGCTATTTCTGTAGGTATCCCCATCATGATCTTGATGCCTTTGTTCATATTATTGCTCAGTTCTGTTATTACACACAGCTTTCAAAATCATTTAGATCAATTTCATATAAAGATAACCAGATCATCTGTAAATAAAAATTTTGCCACATATTCACCTTTTTTGTTTGACAGCACAGAATAAAATATAAAGTATAATATTGAATATGTAATAAGAGTAGATATCACAGTTTTCTTCCTGACTTTAGAGTGAAAAAGTTATTCCAAGATTAATTATGGTGTTAAATGTATTTTATTTATGACTTTTTAAAAAATAAAATCAAGAAAATTCCTTTCCATTCCGTGTGTGTTGTGAGTCATTATCAGTAATTGATATTGTCATATGCTATATTGGTGTCTATTGAACTATTAATATTGTTTAAAAATTGTTTACTTGGCAAATTATATGGGGTATTTTAAAGCTACTGTAGTAAAAAACATCACAACAAAATATATCATTTTAACCATTTTCCTACAAAGTTCATTAGTGATAAATACTGTTAAATAGCAATCAGAAGTTTCAAATCATACAGAATTGAAATGCATCTCCACCAAACATCTCCCATTTACTGTGTTTCCATGGCTCAATTTATATTTGTGAATTTATGAATTACAGTATTAGGACTTTTATGACTGGGGTTTTGAGCTGCCCTATGTGGATACTGGTCACAGAACTCATTAACATCAGTTTTAATAATGATCCTGTCCTTTCTTCTAGATTTAGGATTAACTTGTTTCAATGTTCTTACAAGGGTTAATTTCGGTTGTTAGTTTGTGATTGTACTTTGTACTACTTCTTTTTTGTGTATGTGATTGTGTGGTTTAGTTTTCCTTCTATCTATCAACCTAGCACAAATGAGAGACACTGGGAAAAATGGAATCTTAATTCAGAAAGAACTTCAATAGGATTAATCTGTAGGCATATCTGTAGGACATAACCTTGATAAATGAGCAATATAAGAGGTCCCACCCAGGCAGATGTTTCTGGAGTATAAATAAAAGCAGGCTGAGCTGACTTCTTTGGTTTATTGGTTGTTTAATAGTACTTAATGTTGAATTTGACTATACTTACTGGAGAATAAGAGAAAAAGAGTTCTCAGTATATGAAACTTATAATATGTGATCAAAAATGTTTGCCAGTCTTTTATACATGTGTACTCTGGAGAAATTTTCTATATAAAATTCTAGCCCTGTCTTTTTTCTTGTCTAATAAGTCTCTTAATTTCCTTAGGTATAATAGTGATACATATTATAAAAGGAATAAGTGTTTATTAACTCATAACAAAATTACATACTGCAGTCTATTTTTTTGCTGTATTAGGGATTTATATGTTCAATAACATTTAAGAACAATGAGACCCCAGACTTATGTAGTTGTAATACAGGTATGTTTACTAGAATCATCTGTAATATTTTGCTTGATAAAATGATATATTTTTATGTACTTCATCAGATAATAAACACCATTTGGAGTTTTCAGTTTATAATTCCATTTCTGGCTTTTGAAATACTGCTTTTGAATATTAAATGAACTTACTACTGTTCCTTAAACATTTTGTCTCAGATTCTATGCTTATTCTCTATTGAGATGAAAACAGTAAGTTAACATTCAATTAGTTTATGGATGGTGAAGTTTAAAACAAAATTGACTTCAAATTTTAACAAATTTAGTAAAATTTCAACAAATTCTGTTGTTCCTTTGATTGAAAAGACATTTACATATTTTTATAGTAAAATCAATGTGTTCAGAGTCTTTTTTGATATCAAATGAATTAAGCATTCTGAATTATTTGCAAAGATCGCTGTTTTTTTCCCTTTATAAGGAAAGATACTTCTAAATCTTTTAAAAATACAGCTGAGCAGTCAGGACCACAAGGGGTGCATCACCCATTGAGATGGTGTGACTGATCTAATGGGAGCTCACTAAAGCCAGCTGGACTGGGACTGAAAGAGCATGTGATCAAAAAACAGGACTCTCTGAATGTGGCTGACAAGGGGGCCTGACTGAGAAGCCAATGATAATGGCACTGGGATTTGATTCTACTGCATGCACTGGCTTTTTGGGAGCCTAGTCTGTTTGGATGCTCACCTTCCTAGACCTGGATGGAGGGAGGAGGGCCTTGGACTTCCCACAAGGCAGGGTACCCTCTCTTCTCTTAGGACTGGAGTGGGAGGGGGAAGGGGAAGTGAAGGGAGTGGGAGGAAAATGGGAGAAAGGGAGGAGGTGGAAATTTTTGATAAATAAATAAAAAATAAAAATACACCTGAGTCTTATTTTGTAGCAAACGGAATGGTCCATTTTTGATGTGGTATTCCTCTCTGTATGCTGTGATTACAATTAATGAATAAAGAAACTGCTTTGGACCTATAGCAGGGCAGAACTTAGCTAGGCAGGCTAAACTGAATGCTGGGAGGAAGAAGGCTGAGTCAAAGAGAAGCCATGTAGCCCCACTGGAGACAGACACCAGAACTTTACCCGGTAAGCCATAGCCTCATGGTGATACACAGATTAATAGAAATGGGTTAAATTAATATGTAAGAGCTAGACAATAAGAATCTAGAGTTAATGGGCCAAGCAGTGATTTAATTAATAAAGTTTCTGTGTGGTTATTTTGGGAGTCTGGGTGGCCAGGAAACAAAGAAGTGGCCTCTCATATAACACATTTTAGATAACTTTCCATGATTATTTAATGTGTGTTTCTGTTTATTTTTTATGTATTTGCATTTGTTTGCATGTGCATGCATTCATGCCTGTGTGGGCATGCACAAACAATGGCACATGTACTATAGCATGCATGTGGTCTTTAGAGGAAAACGTGCACATGTGGGAGTCAGCACGCTCTTTTCACCACATAGATCCCCAGTGGTGTAGTTCAGATCATCAACCTTGACAACAAGTGTCTTCACTTTGCCCTTATGCTTTTAAAGCAATATTTTTATTTCAATTCTATTTTTTTCTGATACAAAGTTGGATATCTGTGATTTCAATTAGTTTCCATTTCCAAGGGAAACTTTTTCATCTTTACATTTTCTACCCATGAATATCATTCTAAGTTCACTGACATAATATGATTCAAATATGTTATCTTTAAAAATAAATTCAGGAAAGCTGTCCTTTGACTATAGAATTTATTCCATTTAAATGTAACTACTGATGTTGAAGTAATTAATATTGGCATTTGTTAGTTTTTCACCATGTATTGTGGGATTTATCCCTCTCTTCCTGCTTTCCTTTGAATTCCATTCACTTTGTTATTGTGACATTGAGTGACATTTCTTTCTTCCTTTTGTATATGTTCTATAGATGTTTTTCTTCTGTTTATCATTATAATTGTATAACATATATTAAAGTTAAAACCTTATATTTTCAACTAATAATGATTTCCATTACATTAGAAAACTCTAGTAACGGATCTTCACCTCTGCATTTTTGCTACTACAACAAATATATATATTCATTTTATATACTATCAATAATGATTATCAATTTTTAAAATAATTATTTTTGCACAAGGATATCATTTTGTAGCTGAGGCTGCCCTTGAGCTCCTACTGCCTCAGCAGTAGTGTTGGGATTATAGGTTTGTGCTAACACATCCGTCAAAATATTTTTGCAAGTAGTGATAATGAGAAATAACCCCATTACTCATCTGTCATGTGGCATCATGGGTGAGGGAGAGAAGTCTCCCCTCCATCAAGCAGGTGAGAGAGCTGGCCCTGGGGTCATAAGAGCTGGAGAGCTGTCACTGCCCCTTATCAGTTGCAGCACTTAGGAGAGTGGCCCCTACATCTCAGCTAGGAAACACAGTAGAGATGACCCCAAAGGTGTGGGTATGAGAGAACCAACCGAAGGACTTGAAAGCAGAACTGGCCCTGCCCCTTGGTCATCACTGCAAGGGGTGAACTAGCCAGGGCAATGCAAAAGAGCTGACCCTGGTAGTGAGGACAAGAGTTGGGCTGACCAATCCTGCAAATATCCTACAGCTTGCCAGGCCCAGAACCAACGCTATAAGTTGGCTCACCACAACATCCACCCCATCTGCAATTTGCTGGAGCATGTGAAGGGACAAGTCTTGCAGACCCACAGCTTCAGGATCTTGACGACACAGGACAACAACAGGATAACCAAGAAGAGTTCCAGTGAGGGTCTAGCATCGATAATATAGCAGAAACTAGAAATTAGAAACTTCAAACCAGACCAATGGCTGTTTGCAATTATCTCGCACAAGTAGTGATATATGGATAAAGGGTTTACTACATGACTCACTGTGTCACACTACAGCTTCTGTGATGAGATTGATTTTTTTTTCTCTTAAGTTTTATTTTATTTTGGCGGAAAGTTACAAAGGCAGAGGGCAGATACAAAGGGACAGGGAAATGAATGGGATTGAGATGCATGATTTGAAAGTCACAAAGAATGAATAAAAGAAACAAAATATTTGCTTTTTAAATTATATATAAAATTAGAAGTTAGTTGGCAGACAAAATTACATTAATTAGGTTACTCTTTTTGTCTATGTGCCTACTATTATCCAAAATATGATTTAATATTAATGTAAAATCAAATTTACATGAGACACTTTTTATGTTAGATATTACATCATTACTTAGATCAGAGAAACTATATTAATTTAGATAACATTTTAGTTGTGATCTCTTGAACTCAGTGTATTTTTGATAAGTAGTTACTTCTGTTTTCAAAGTATGTCATCTCTTTCACTAAGAAAAAGGAAAAGAGGAGGGTTGAAGGGGGAGGGAAGAGGCAGGGAAGGGAGCAGAGAAAAATGTAGAGCTCAATAAATATCAATAAAAAAAGAAAAAGTAAAAGAAAACTTGTGACATAAATCACTGTTTTTCAATATTTCCTATCCAGGTACTATCCAGTCCCTACTCTTCTTTGATTCAGATATAAGATGAGATAGGATAAGTTAAGGGTAGTACAGTCGTGCATGGCTCCAATGTTTAAATTTTCACTTTCCATGTGTATGCTTGAAATCAACTATGTTTCAATATAGAAAAATAATTATCTTAATTGAAACAATCATATGCTTTCCTTCTTTCAATTCTTAAATATAATCACAATCTATGATTTTTGTGAGAAAATAATGATAAATAATGGTAATTACAATAATAATAAACTGACTATAGCTACTTCGTT
This sequence comes from Chionomys nivalis, assembly GCF_950005125.1. NCBI lineage: Eukaryota > Metazoa > Chordata > Mammalia > Rodentia > Cricetidae > Chionomys > Chionomys nivalis. The sequence continues at coordinate 81,293,913 of NC_080112.1, read as the reverse complement.
CTCACTAAATGACACTTATTAAAATTTTACATCATATAAAATTCCTGAAAAAAATGTTATGAAGATTTCTGGGTTCTTGTTGCACATTATGACATAGTAATTTAAATACTTTAAATTTAACCATCAAAGATTTATCACAGAATACTTTTTGCATTTCTTTGACCAGAAAAAAGTAATTGTTATGGAGAGAATGCCATGGAATACATTCACTTAGGCTGCTCTTCAACATTAAAAGGTAAGGAAAATGAGTCACATGTTAATTGTCAGGGTTAAAACACTTTTGCTTTGAAACAGTTGAATTGTTTTGATGTTATTTATTGCAGCCAAATGTCTTAGGCTTGCTTCTGTTAGTCATTTTGTATTTAATGACACATTTTAATTCTTTTGTGTGTCATTTAACAAATATCTAATGGATTTAACTCTTTTGGAGCACCACATCTTCTTCATGAAGACAAGAGGGCAACAGGCATGATTATACTTAACCACCACCTTTATTCCCCATTTTCTCTCAAATGCCAATCTTCTTTTACTTTCTGTCTTGACAGCATAAAATGCATTTTTCGTTTCAGTATTTTTTGGTGCCTTACCAGAAGGCTTCTAGCTATACTAATTAGAATGCTTGCTTTTTTCCTGAGAAAAATCACATAGTCTCTCTGATAATTGTCAGAACTTTATTTTCTTCCTATAACAAGTTATTAGTTAAGTGCTGTCAAGAAGGAGGTTGTTTTTTCTCCAGACAATAAGAATGTTGGGCTTGGGTCTTTGAGGCATAAATTATATACAGTAGCAATGTACTAGTATTAAATTCAACATAATTAAAATTGAGAGTGGAATATAATAAACTCACTAAGGGAAGAACAACTCTTCCTTCTGGCATGTTGAATACAAATGTAAGCAATATTCTCCATGAAATTAAGGGTGATTTGATTTAGTTTTAATTAATCATGAATATAAGAGTTTACTATAGAGAAAGGTTCATTGTTAATGTGAGTCAACTCACTTTAAATTTGTAGAATGTAGTTTGAAATATCAAAAAAGCTTTTTTAAGTTGCAATTAATGTATGGCAGAGCATATACTATTCTCATGGAGTATTTTTTGTTACAAAGGAAAAACTTCATCCATCTACTTCTATAGATATGGTGTTTTATATATAAAGAGATTGAAGATGATATACTTGAAAGAATAATAAACTTTCAACTAAATTGTGGCACAGAGCTATAGTCAGTTTATGGACAGCAGAATAATGAAGATAAAAAATGATTTATCAGTTGTATTGTGCATTCTTTCAAAATTCTTGCAAGTTAATGTAAAACTAATCAAATAACACATATTTCTTCATTATACAAAACAATGTCAGCCTGGAAGATACAGCTGAACTTTCACTTCAATAAAGGCAGTTAGTGCCAACCATTTTCCAAAGATTTTCAACAGCACAAAACAATAATACACAGACTATCTTATTTGCTCTGTAACCCAGTAAGAACACTGTGATTATTGGTGAATACTGAATGACTATATTGTATAAGGAATCTAAAACTATTTTGGCTTTTAGTTTTATATTGAGAAAATACAGTAAGATAGAATTAGACAGTTTTGATTAAAATCCTTTAGTCTTTAAATTTAGGCACATTTTAAGATAATTTTAAGATGCAGGAAATGAGCACTTATGCTTATATCTACAGGTATTTACATATAACTTCTGGGGCCAACATCAAAAATACAGATAAATTGTAGTCATAAAAAGACCTAAGATAGAAAGAAGCATAACATTTTTTCCTCCTTAGGGCCACACTACTGTTTCTGCTACAGATTCTCAGGAGTATATACAATAATTGTGTTTAGAATCACTGTGATTATGAATGTAGTTCTAAAATTTACATTTTCAGGTTATATTCAGCAATTTAATGTTTAAATGTTTAAGGCTCCCTTCTCACTCTTATCAGTCTATTGTCTCCATTTAGGCCAGCATTTCTCAGAGCCCTGGAATCATGAATCCTTAGGATCACCCAGAGCCTTGTTAAATGAGTGATTGTATGAATCAGATATGGGCCCCAGAAACCTGTATTTTAGTAAGAGCCACAGTTTATCTTTACCTTGAGTATCACTTTCCATATTGTTCTCATCTATGCCTATGATTTCAAATATCATATCAATATAGATGATTTACAAATTATATCTCTAGTTGAATCTTTTACTCTGAACTCTGCTCAAAGGAGCTGTCTACTTTAAACACCACAGGATATATGAAGGTACCCTGAACTCTACATGATCCCAGACAAAACTTACACTCTTGTTTCATAAACACAATACTCCTCTATTATCCACCATCTTACTGAAAATCATGATGAGATTCATCTTGGTTTATACACCAGAAAACGAGTAGCCATCCTTGACAATTTCTACACCTTCACTTCCCATAGAAAATTGAGTTTCTTTTTACTCTTAAAGGTGTCTTGAATATATCTACTAGTTTTCAATCTCACTATTACCATTATAGTCCAAGTAAGTCTTTTCACTTACCTTTTTCATAAACCCCTTTACTCTTTTTTTTTTCAAATTTCTTCTCTATAGGATCCTACCTATTTCTGAAAAGCTTCTAACTGCTTTCCTCTCCTCTTGAAACAAAGTTATTTCCTTGATGATTCATAAACACTTCAAAGTATGAATGTACCTTCTCTATAAGTCTTATTCTGTCTCATATTTACATTTAATCCCACATGCTGGAACCCTTATTTCTAATACACTAAATCACATTAGGATGAAAGTGAAATTGTTTATTTATTTATTTTATTGGTTTTTTGAGACAGGATTCCTCTGTAGTTTTGGAGCTGTGTATACCAGGCTGGCCTTGAACTCATAGAGATCCTCCTGCCTCTGCCTCCCAAGTGCTAGAATGAAAGGTGTGCACCACCACCACCCAGCACATTAGGATGAAAATGAAATAATTCTTATTTATAAAATGCCATTATTTTCTAGAATTGAAGGACATACCTTTAACAAAATTGTTCCTCAGTATACATTAAGTGAATGAATGAATGTGAACTACTTACTAATTCATCTCATCCGAGCATGTGCCAGCAAAGTAGAAATCCTTGATTCTTGCATGGGTGGCTTGGAAAGCACTATGGGAAAAGGACAGAAAGCAGAGAATTCATTTTTCTTTCTAACAGATATTAGGACATTTAATACTGTAACCATCTTAAAGGATTGAAACAACCATCTTGTAAGATCTCTAACACATATCCAACTGAAATGAAGCCTTAAGGAATTAAATAACTTGCCAAAGGTAATATGTTAGTAGTAGAAACTTAAGGAAAATGCTGACTTTTTATCAGATACTCAGAGGATATTCTGATTCTTAAAAACTGGGGAGGAGAGACTTGTAGGTGGGGAGGGAGGGGATGTAGTCAGGATGTATTGTATGAGAAAAGACTAAAGTAAAAGAAGGATTTGGAGCACTATTGTTTTTAAACAAACTGGTGAACTAGGGTGGATTTAAATAACTGTGTTATTAAAAAGACTCTACACTTCTTCAGAGTAATGAAGTGTCTCTAAAATAGTTCTTCTAAGTTTCATTAATTTTCTATTGATATTGAAATAGATACACATGGCTCTCTTCTTTCCCCTTATCTATGTCTTTTAAGAAATAATTTATATTTATTCACCTACTATTTGTCTATCATATATCTAACTATTTACCTACCTTCCTTTTATCTAGTTGTCTGGAATGAAAGACAGCACTTAAAGACTAGTGTCAATTTGGCATAATATAAACAATGACTTAATAGAAAAAATAGAATTTTGCTGAGGATCTTACTTTGTTTAACTTACTCATTATAATTATATCATTAGCAATTATACATGAATATAATTCCAATTCCTCCCTTTTCTTTCATGTTGTTTTCATGAATTTAAATGTTATTAGAATTAGCAGAAATTTTCTATGTACCTCTCATTCATTAATTCATGTATTTTATCATTTAAATTTCCGTGCATAAAATATGTACTTCTAATTGGGAAATGATGCAAATAAAGAGAAAAATGAAGATTTTTATTGTTTTGTTAAGACAGAATTACAAGAGCATCACTTTGAATGTAATTAATGTAATATAGGGCACTCTGTAATATTATAAGATAGTTATAACACTGAGTTTCTTTTGATCAAAACCAAAATCTTGCATGGTTCCTATCACAGTATATTCTAGTAAATGTAATATAATTTGACCATATACCTAGTAACAGAAACTTTTTATTGCTTTCTTGTAGAGTTTATAAGTTACTTTGCAAGGCTGAAAGTTTTCTGATATCCACTACCATACAAAAATGTTTTTCTTTCTACAACTACCCTGATTCTGCAATTTCACCCTACTCTAACAATAAAGGATCATCCTAATACTGTTTCATTTATTAAAATATTACTTGAAAATGATATGAATTTATATTTAGTTCAGTCATTTGACATTCAAGATATGTGTGAAACGGTATTCTGATGAACTGGTAGAAAGCATCTAATCTTACTCATCTGTAAAATTTGGCCTTGATCAAGAAAACCTCTTTCGGAAGTTTTTAAAACAATAAGTATACATGTACACTCAAATCTTTAAATCCAAATTCCTTTAAGTTTTATTAAACATTTTAGTAGCATGATAATGAATCAAGAGTTCGAACTTGGACCTGGGGTTGTAGCTCAGCAGTAGAGTAGTTTCATAGTACATCCAAAGCCACTGGTTCTACGCCCTGCTTCACAAAAAAAAATTGTTAAAGCCTTGTTAAATCTAGCAGACTGCTAGTCGCTAAATGAAAAACTTGGCCAAATACATTTAAACTCTCAGTCATCTCACCTGTAGAAGGAGGCCAATACTCTCCTGGAGATGTATTATATTATATAACATAGGAAAATTGCTCAACACACAGCACCTGGTGGAGAGTGTGTACTGAAAAGACAGGAATCAGGGGATTCATAGGATCAGACTTTATCAACAAAATTTCCAGGCTTGCAACAGCAACATTGTCCAGATGTTCCAAACACCTTTTCATAGTACCTGAGAGTTGAGACTGGATTAAAAATTTGGGTTTCTAAGTTTTATTGTAGCAAAAGCAATAGATGAAGTATGTTCTCTGATACTGCTTTTAATGCATAAAATGTGCAGTGGACATTTAACTTTCTTTTACTAATTCAGACTGTAACTTACTAATTCAATCATGTTGGGTCTATAAATGCATTTCAGTTTATAATTATTTGAGATGCTAATTTCAGTAATTGGCATATATTCAAATTCAGAGATGAAATTCCAATTCAAGATTGGAAATAAACCAAGGAAACATCAAATTTACAACTGTCATTTACCTATGTATATATTTTGTTATCACTGCCTTCTTAATTTTGGAAGCTCTTTTAGTAACCTAGCAACAAGGGTATTACATAGTTGCCTACTTCCTGCTATTTACTTCCTGGGCTAAGTTATACATCTCTGATGTAGGAGGTCGTTCTATATTTGTGTTGTTTTCATTGGTTGAATAAAGTAACTGCCTTGACCTTTTGATAGGGCAGCAGCTTAGGTAGGTAGAGTAGACAGAACTGAATGCTGGGAAGAAGGGCAGGCAGAGAGCTGCCATGTAGCCAGTCACCAGGTCAGACATGCTGAATCTTTCCCGGTAAGCCACAACCTCATGGTGACATACAGATTATTAGAAATGGGTTGCATCAAGATGTGAGAGTTATACAATAAGAGGCTAGAGATAATGGGTCAGGCAGTAATTTAATTAATACAGTTTTCTGTGTGGTTATTTCAGGGGTTAAGCTAGCTGGGCGGCGGGATGCAGCCTGCTCCTCTACAACACATCTCAATGACTGCTACTATTTTTTCAATCAGGTGTTTAGTTATAGCTTATGCTTCTCTGATGAATATATTAGAATATCTTAGCTTGTTTCTTCTATGAAAGGAGAAAGAGATTTTGAAATAACCTCTCTTCCAGCCTTTTAAAAAGAGCTTACTGGAGGGTTTTGTTAATATAATTTTGTTCTTAACTTTCTGGATAAGCAAAAACAGTGTTTTAGGATTCCATAAATCAGTTTATGCGAAATTACTTTAAAATTATTTACTTACAGTTCTTCATAATTAGTGATGGTTTATAGAACATATTTTTATAAGTTCTTACTTTGTCCAAGTCAAAGCAGAGGGAAGGTGGTTAATCATTTCCAGAAAGATCACTTTCAATAATTTGGCAAAGAATGCACCTGTCAGACTGCTGGTGGCAATATGCACCAGTCATTGATTTAGCCTCTTTCTTTTCTTTTTCTTTCTTTCTTTTTTTTTCAAGACAGGATTTCTCTGTAGCTTTCGAGCCTGTCCTGGAATCTAGCCTCTTTCTAGTACCTTTGAAGAGTAGCACTTCTGTTGTGGACTAATTCCAGAAAAGATAAAAAATACAAGATATATATATATATATATATATATATATATATATATATATATATACACACACACACACACACAGAGAGAGAGAGAGAGAGAGAGAGAGAGAGAGAAAGAGAAATAAACAATGTCATTCTAAAAATACTCCTCTAGTTTGTGTTTGTATACAAACCTATTGTAAGTGTAAATTCACAAACATCATTCTCAAGAACTGGCTCTTCACATGAACATATGCTGATGATATCAGGCATGTTCAGAGCATTATGACTGTAGACCATATGATCATAGTCTGTCATAATTTACCTAGTTCTTGAAATCTTAAAGAACAAAACTAAAATGCATTTGCTGCATCAAGAACAGATGACCTTTACAAAACAATTTTCTCCCTGTGTATCCTGTGTGATTAGGTCAAACATTTGATGAACAATTTTCTTGGTACAAAGTGTTCAAATTTGCTACTATTAAGCATAAAACATCCAGCGACTCACATAAGGACATATCATTTTTGTTATTCAAACATTTTTAAAAAATCAAATGTAGCAAATGCTCTTTGCATAACAATGCTAGAAGATTTATGTTTCAGTGTTCCTTTACCCCGAGTTTTAATGCACTTTAGTTTAGTGTTTTGCTTCTCATAAATATAAATATGATGTGGCTGACAAAAAGTTTATGAAGCTACTGAATGGAGTTTTTTCCATGATATTTATTGAACTCTATATTTATCTCTGCTTCCCTCCCTGCCCCTCTTCCCCTTCAATCCTCCTCCAAGGTCCCCATGCTCCCAATTTACTCAGGAGATCTTGTCTTTTTATACTTTCTTCTTCCCATGTAGATTATATCTATGTAAGTCTCTCTTAGTGTCCGTATTGTTGTCTAAGTTCTCTGGGATTGTGGTTTGTAGGCTGGCTTTCTTTGCTTTATGGTTAAAAACCATCTATGAGTGAGTACATGTGAATAGACCCATATCTATCACCATGCACAAAACTCAAGTCCAAATGGATCAAAGACCTCAACATAAAGTCAGCCACACTGAACCTTATAGAAGAGAAATTGGTGAGTATACTTGAACACATTGGTACAAGGAACCTCTTCCTAAATATAACCCTATCAGCACAGACACTGAGAGAAACTATTAATAAATGGGACCTCCTGAAACTGAAAAGATTCTGTAAAGCAAAGGACACGGTCAACAAGACAAAAGGACAACCTACAGAATGGGAAAAGATCTTCACTAACCCCACATCAGACAGAGGTCTGATCTCCAAAATATACAAAGAACTCAAGAAATTGGGCACCAAAAGATCACACAATTCAATTAAAAAAAATGAAGTACAGACCTAAACAGAGAACTCTCAACAGAGGAATCTAAAATGGCTGAAAGACACTTAAGGAAATGTTCAACATCCTTAGTCATCAGAGAAATGCAAAACAGAACAACTCTGAGATTGCATCTAACACCTGTAAGAATGACCAAGATCAAAAACACTGATGACAATTTATGCTGGAGAGGTTGTGGGGAAAAGGGAACACTTCTGCATTGCTGGTGGGAATGCAAGCTGGTCCAACCCCTTTGGATGTCAGTGTGGCAATTTCTCAGAAAATTAGGAAACAACCTTCCTCAAGACCCAATAATACCACTTTTGGGTATATATCCAAAGGATGCTCAATCCTGCCACAAGGACATGTGTTCAACTATGTTCATAGCAGCTTTATCATAGCCAGAACCTGGAAACAACCTAAATGCCCCTTGATCAAAGAATGGATAAAAAAGTGGTACATTTACACAATGGAATACTACACAGCAGAAAAAAATAACAACAGCTTGAATTTTGCAGGAAAATGGATGGAACTAGAAAACATTATTTTGAGTGAGGTAACCCAGACACAGAAAGACAATTATCACTGAATGTAGTTAAACTGAAAAATTTCAGCAACTGAGTCCACCAATATCTTTAACATTTCTCTTATATCATAAGGCACTCCAACATTTCTGAAAGTCAAAACAAATTGTGATATTTTAAATTAGATATTTTAGCATACTTTATGTTGAGAATATGGCTTATCTAAAAAAGAGAACTGGAGAAAAATAAAATAACAATCATAGCCTATAGGAGTCTGACCTAGGTCCCCTGCATATACATTATAGCCTAGTAGCTTGTTGAACTTGGGTAATTCCTAAAAGTGGGAGTGGGGGTGGTGACTGACTCTCTTGGCCTACTTGATGGGACCCTTTTCCTCCTACTGTGTTGTCTCATCCAGCCTTGATATGATAGTATGTGCCTGGTCTTATCGTGATTTGTTACGTCATGTTTGGTTGATGTCCCTGGGAGGCCTGTCCTTGTCTGAGAGGAGAGAGAGGTGGCATGGATCAAGGGGAGAGGAGAGATGGAGGGCCTGGAGGAAGAAAGGAAAAACTGCAGGCGGGATGTAATAGATGAGATAATAATAAAAGAAAAACAGTCACAGTGAAAAATGGGATAACCCCTACTGTTTATATTAGTCATCAATTTAAACTATAACATTCTTCCCACAATAAATAGATTTTCAAAAGTTTGGTGTTATTCCTCTTCATTTCTAAGTCACATATTGTCAATGAAAAGTACATTACTTTACAAATTCTTCATCTAAAAACAATTTTACTGCTTTTAATAAAGCTCAAGCATTTTTCTGTAGTAAGGATTATTTCATAATATGAATTTTGTATTCATAATTAATCTGTTTAAAATAGAAATTTTCAATTAAGTATCATACATATAAAACCTTAAAATCTGGATAAAATGCTCTTTCTCTAGAGTTGCATAATATTGATAGTATAGAATCAGTATTGCCATCTTTCTACTAGCAGAATTGTTCGCTTTAGGGGAAGCTGACTTAATAATTAAATATCAAAAAAAAATCTTAGTTCATATAATTAGACTTATCAGTAGAGAAAAATCACTGGAAAATGCTAGAATTTACTTATTTTCTGCAATGTTATGGATATAAAATTTTTATTTAGGTAAGTATATATGACCAAATTTCTAGTAGTATATTCTCTCCAATTCCATAGCCCAAAGTGCCTTTAAGATTCACTCACTTTTACCCAAAGAAAAACATATAAGCATCCCCCTGAATATTAACCTTCATCAGGCGTTGAAAGAAGACAGAGACAGAGACCAACATTGGAGCACTGGACTGAAGTCTCACGATCCAAAGGAGGAGCAGAAGGAGAGTGAGCACGAGCAAGGAACTCAGGACTGCGAGGGGTGCACCCCCACACTGAGGCAATGGGGATATTCTATCGGGAACTCACCAAGGCCAGCTGGCCGGGGTCTGAAAAAGCATGGGACAAAACTGGTCTCGCTGAACATAATGGACAATGAGGACTACTGAGAACTGAAGAACAATGGCAATGGGTTCTTGATCCTATTGCACGTAATGGCTTTGTGGGAGCCCAGGTAGTTTGGATGCTCACCTTAATAGACCTGGATGGAGGTGGGTGGTCCTTGGACCTCCCACAGGGCAGAGAAACCTGCTTGCTCTTTGGGCTGAGGAGGGAGGAAGACTTGATTGGGGGAGGGGGAGGGAATGGGAGGTGGTAGTGGGGAAGAGGCAGAAATCTTTAATAATTAAATAAATTAATTAATAAAAAAAAAAGGATTCACTCACTTTCTCAAACCATCAGATTGGTCTGCTCTTTCATAAACACACCCAGGAGGTAACAGGGAATAAATAATTATGTCAGAAGAATTAAATGAAAGTCTTAAAAAACATTATAAAACAACAAAATGATGGGAATCATTTCTCATAAATAATATAACTTTTACTTTAGAAGTAAGAATGTCTCATTGTAGGAAGAAAACATTTTTCTTGAAGTTTGTCTCATGTATCAGCAGTCTAAATTTTCTTCCTTAAGTGGTTCTCAGTTTATAAGTTCTTTGATTTCATAATACCTTAAACTCTAATCAAACCTGATTTTGAATTTTGAGTTTCCTTAAATAATTATCCAAGGAATTTAGGTCTTTCTAGCCATGGAAGATTTCTAATTTCTGGTACTTGAAGTATATATGTCTACCAACTAGTTTACTGTGTTTATAGCTATATTACCACTTACCTATGTAAATAACATAAGGAAAAGAATGAATCAAAGTTAGAGGATGCAAATAGTTAAGAATTCACTTCCATTTTTTGTGCGGGTCACTTGATGGACATGGGAATATTTAAGGATTGCGGTCAAGACCTGGTCTACATATATATTATATTATATTATATTATATTATATTATATTATATTATAGTCATTATATTATATATGCACTTCATTTTTCCTTTTATGTACTTAAATATAGTCAAGTAAGGCAAGATATCCCTTAAGGTTTATGAAGAGTCTGACTCCATTTGGATATTTGACTGCTGATAGTTTTTATTTTCTACTCTCCTGTCTCTTCCTATTTGGCTGGACCTTTAAACTCTAAAGCCACTGGTGACCACAAGAAAAAATAAATCTAACTAATCTCCCTTTGCAAGCTATTTTTACATAGCTTGGGATGCCTGCCAGTTATAGTCTCCTCAAAAAGACTCCTTCTGTAAATAAACATTTTATTCATAGTCTCTTGCTGTGTGGATTATTAATATTTGCACCTAATTCAGGAGTAGTAGGGTGGAGTATTTGTTCTCCTCCTGCAGGAAATCTTATCAAAGTAAGAAGCACTGATTTAAAAAAAAATACTGGTATTGTCAATATTTTGTCATTATATTAACTGATTTCTGTATTCCAAATTGAAAAAACGCAGACAGATAATATAAATAACATAGTAAAAATTAGAATAATAAAATAAAAAGTCCTCAAGTTTAGGAGATATATGGTAATAACATATACAGTTGAAAGCATATTATAAGAGATTGGATCCACATAGTTTTATATTTATGTGTTTCTTCTCTTTATAATTTAATCATTTATTCTAATGTTTAAGTAACTCAGGCCTTGAGCAGCTTAACTCTCTTTTACATTTAAATTAAGTCTGGTTTTATGACTTCAACTTTCGCAATGGTAGATAAGTCACATGTGTACATCATAGGCCAGCTTTGGACAAACAATGCAAATTGAAATACTAAATACTCTTTAGTATTAAACTGCACACGTAAATACTCTTTAACAATATTTGCAAGGCTATACTAGCAGAAACACAGTATTTGTAGTTGGAAAGCTACGTACTAGAACATTTTTCTGCTTACTTCCACAACGAATATTTAGACTATAGCAGACAATTTAAGATATAAAGAGATGGAAACTATATCACCTCCTTTAATAGCCTTTTATTTAATCTTATTGATAAATTAAGTACTTCTTCAACTTGATATTTTCCAATTTCTTTCCAAGTTTTCCTGTCTTTTAATATAATTAGGAAATAGTAAATGAAGTAATAAAATCACTTTCCCTACCACTAATGTATGACATTTACTTTAACTTTCCATCATGTAGCTTATTTTGTATCTTATTAATATCTTTTTAATTGTTTTTATTTCTCTTTCTTAAGCTTTCTGAAGTCTGTTTATCTCTTCTGAAGTCTGCTATGTCAAGATAATCTATTATAGCAATCTGACTAAAATAATAAAAATTATGCCATCCAGTTATTTCTAGTTATCTGATCAATGTTCCCTAATTATATTCTGATATCCCTCTAACATGTTAATTTTACAACACTTATATAATACCCAGAGTGAACAGCTTTGACTTGTAAAATTACAATTATGGCAAATGTAGAAAGACTTGTGAAAAATTTGGTAAAATTACGATTATTACATAAAATATTCATATTTTAATATAGTTTATAGTTAAATAAAGGTAAATAATGAATTTGAGTGCTATCACAATTTGAAAATATTTTAGCTTGTATACTCTATTGACTATATGTTCTATTCACAGTATAATCCTAGACTAGTTACTTGTCTGAAAAATCAGGAGATGAACTATAAGAAGAATTTAAAATTATGAACTGGACTCCTGTTATAGCACTTGTTTAGAGATTTAATTTTCACTTTGAATTTAAAAGTCTATTATTACTTACTGGTCTCTTCTGCAGTGTGGAGCTAAGTCAATTCGGAATTCTGGTAGGTAAATGAAACCATCAGCCTTGGTGTCCTAGGAAAAAATGAAAAAAGTGGAAGATTTAAGAGAGAGAGTTACAAATTGAAATAGAAAACCAAGAGCTAGGTCACCAGTGTTGTAGCAAACATTTTTCTAGACTGCTTATTACAGAATGCAGTTTGCTTAGCATGCACTTGAAATAGCTTTCTGCAAAGCAAATGAACCATGCATTTTTTTTTTAAAGCTAGCAATGGCAACAACAGATTTTACATTAATGATTATAAATGATTATTTGAAAATAAGCAAACAGCTCTCACCATCATTAAGGCATTCAAAGCAGACAAAAATATATCAGTGAAAGCCAGCAAAGAGAAGAGCTGTAGTATCATTTAGAATGCTACTAAACCTTCAGTTGTCTCACACAGAATGATGATCATATGTATCAAACATTTTCCACTTCAAAGCTTCTAAAACATCTAATAGTGAAACATCTAAGGATGACATTATTTAGCATATGAGCATCACAGAGCAGAGTTTGAAATTTAATTTTTTGTTTCTTTTGTCCTTAATATCATATAAGTAACCCATCAAATTTGTAAGACATTGTCATAAATTGACACAAAGTTGTGGCTCAGTGGTTAAGAGCACTGGCTGCTCTTCCAGAGGTCCTGAGTTCAATTCCCAGCAAATGCATGGTGGCTTACAACCACCTGCAATGAGATTTGGTGCCCTCTTGAGGAAGAGGTCTGGTCAGTCACCCTCATCAATTTAGACCATGAAATCCAATATAAACAAGTTCAACAGAACTGCCATATATAGACTCCATGCATGCTTCAGCATTGCCAGGGCATAAATTTCAATTCCAAATTTCATGAACACCTTCCAATATGTTTATAGAATTGACCCATGTTTACCATGTCACTTTTTTTCTGATTGATTCAAGGATAAAAAAGGGGATTGTATTATTATTAGTTTGTAATATTTGTAACTTACAAGAGAAAAAAGCATAAAAGTTATGAGAAAGTATAAGCCTAGTAATTTTGATATTAAAGATAAATCAAAACCTATACATTTAGTAACAACCTGATAAATGATCACTTATAAAAATACTCATAAAAGTGTAATTGTTAAAAAAAGGTGTCAGAACATTGATTAATCTTATATTAAGGAAATCAACTGTAAGAACATTCTTTAGATGAATAAAAGAGACCCACCATGGTGGACAGAATTTACTTTTGTTTTTCTGTGTCATTTAAACAGGGGTAACATACATGACACTCATCATGGCTGGTCAGAATACAAAATGATTTTGTATTTCACATTTGCTTTTGAAAACTTTTAAATTTGAAGAAGAAATAATTCCACATTGAGAAAAAGGGAATAGGGAAGTATGATGGGAAATAATATTCATTAAAGTTTTATGTGACAGACATTATACAAAGGTTATTTTCATATGCTAACTCCATTATCATAAACAATCATTGATTCAACTATTAGTTTTGAATAAATATATCCACATATGGTATATAAATTTCTGACTTGGTTAGGTGATACCAGATGAGACAAATATAGTACTTTTGAAAGCTTATGATCCAAGAGGAGACAGTTTTAATAAAAGTAAAATTACAAGGGTTAAAATCTTGTGATCAAACTTACATAGTGCTGAGAGCTAATGAGAATTGAAATGGTGGAGTAGGATCAAGAAAGACTATGCTAAAGAAGTGATGTATTGAAGTAAGATCTGAAGGTAGATTAAGTTTTTAATGAAGTCAACAACTAGGGATCATGTAATATTACAAGAAAAAGGAAGACCCATGTAAAGATTTCATAAATGGATGGAACACAGTACAGGAGAAAATAGAAGTGGCTAGTGTAGCTGGAATGTAAAATCCACAGGGTGGATAGTACAAGATGTAACAGAAGAGGTACAGGATTTATATATAAGGCCTAATAGTCCATGTTAAGGACATTTTAATGTAAGAGTTATGGAAAGTTAGTAATAGCTTTCAATAGACAAATGAGAAAATGGGGTGAAACGAGGTAGTAGGGATATGGCAAATTTATATTTAAAAGATCCCCTAATTACAGTGATAAACTAGAGGGAGACAAAAGTGAATATAACAGACAGAGTATAGGCTGTTGAAATTATTTCAAAGCTAACAATGGCTTGGAATAGACAGTGGAAATGTAGGGAAAATGATGAATTTGATAGATACTTAGGGGATAATTTTGGTGAGCGTAGTTATGGATATCCAGTAAGAAGTTAAAGAGTAGGATCTGCGACTAACTCCTTAGCAGAAAACCACAGGGAAGAGATCATTTGAGGATGGTGGTGTAATGAATTTTTCTTTGTACATGTTGATTAGGGGAAAGCTTGATAGCCCAATAGAGAGATTATTGAACTCATGAATCCTAAATATATGAAGAGAAATTTACCATATAGAAATAAATCTATCTGACCTCTGCATATGTATAGTAATTGAGGCTATATACATTGGAAAATAATTATTGAAAGATGTGTATAACAATAAGTAAAACTTGAGCTGGTTTCTGAAGAATGGAAACTTAAGTGTCTTAGAAAATATAACAATTTTGGGGAAAATATAATAATTTTTGGGAAAAAGGTGTTAAGGAGGAGTGACATGATGAAAATAAGGAAAGGTCAAATAAAATGAAGTCTAAAAGTGTCTTTTGGATTATCAACATAACAGCTTCATTTTCATCTGCTGAAAATTGTCCCAACAGAGTTGGGGGTAGGGAGAGTTTAGGGAACAGTTGAAGTGGGTAAATAAAAACAGAAAGCATTAAGAATAGTATCTAGAAGCTTGGCTGTACATGACAGGCTGTTAAGGTAAATGCCGAAGCTTTAATCAAAGCTCTTTACTCCTCTCCCCACTGGATAATTTTCAGGATGGAACTGGCAAAGTCATAAGTTTTCTTTTGGATATACTTATGACTTTGCCAGTTCCATCCTGTAAAATGATATTTGTTTGACTTTATAACCGCAAAAGATGCCTCTTTCATTTCACTGTTTATCTAAATGAAAGGATTCGAGTACTTTTTAAAAAGTTTGTGAGATGTATCTGGTTGAGAGGAAGAGGATCAATACAAAAGAGAAAGAGAGATGAAAATTTTGGCAAGTATTACAACTTGTTTGACCTCTTGAAGTTAATAAGTGAAAGGGCTTGGAGTAAACCAGGTATTTTTTGTTTCAAAACCATTATGTCATTGATTAAAATGCCTTCACTAGAATACTAGACAACCTAGAGAGTGTTTTAAAATGCAAGAAGTAGCATCAAAAGCTTATTCCTGACATTTAGTATTATGAACATCTTTTCATTTGTCTGAAGTGTATTCACTTAACTAATACCAAAAGGACTATTTTCAGCAACAGACTTTCATTGCTTCCTGGTGTACTTACATTCAGATGTGAGAACCAGTAGAGAGTTGAGTGCTTCAAAATAAACCAGTATTTTTTCCAACTGAAAAAGGAGATTCCTCTAGACGGCCTCTTATGCCAAAGCCATCCTTCACATTTCCCGTGACCCAGTTCCGTACAGGCTATTGCACAAAATTGAGCTTTAGACCAAGAACGACGGTCTTCCTCAGAGAAAAATGTGGGCAAGAGCTTTCTAAACCAAGACACTGCAAAAAATGAATAGGAATAGAATGTTAGCTTGGATATCACAGCAATGTAGATTAAATTATCATTACATTTTCCTCAATTTTACAACAATCTAACAACTTGTTCTCACTACAAATGGCAATATTTTTATTTTTCTTTACCTATAGTCATTTGCATTTCTTATTTTGTCAATAGTCATTTAAGCATTTATTTTGCCTTTCTTCCTAATGTTCTACTAATTTTTAAGTTGATTGATATATTAAGGATATTATCCTTCTGTCTGTCATATATATTCAAAATTTCTCCCCAATTTATCTGCCTTTTACTTTTCTTTACAGCACTGTGTATGTATACAGTTTTTCACTATTTAGTCATAGATAGGAAAATTATATTATTTTTTTCCTTAAAAGTTTTACTATTTTTTGCATGCAAATCATTAATACCTCTTGCTTTCTGTATATCTTACAAAACAGGAATCTTGGAATATTTGTATTTCCAAATGTTCTGACAGTTGCTCTAAACCATCTACTGAATACTATTTTCTCTACTGATTTTAAGTATCATCATTATTTTATTCTGAATTATTTTTTCTATTTTTACATTTCTAATTTGACTCTTTTTAAAAATAACTTTAAAGTATCTCATAATAAACATGGAAATTTGGCCTTGAAATACTTAAATGTATTGAGCTTCTCAACCCTTGCTTTGTAAAAGGTCAAGACAATCTTATTCTTACTATTAGACATTAAAACTGCTCATATTATATTCATTACAAGTGCTATATATGTCACTCCAACTTTGTAGTCACACTTCTAAAAACTTATCACTCAAGATTCCAGCCTGTAACAATTACTCTAATTACTAATTTGATGTTCTCTCAGGGTCATACTGATATAAGCAAAATTTCCAGCAGGTTCAAGTTGAATAGCTGCTCATATTAGGTTACTTAAAAAGTATATATATATATATATATATATATATATATATATATATACTATAGATCTCTTTGCAAAGCTATTCAAAGTTGCATAGTTTTTGTATGGTCAGCTATTTATTAGGAGTACATTCCTGCAGAGAACAGTTTAACACACAATTATAAAGCCATATCATTGCTGATACAGTAGTTCACTTTGTTGTGTTAGTTCATACATGTATAAATATGTGGAAAAGATGAATACTAGGATTATAATAACTTTTCAATATTGATACTTCAAATCTTGGCCTCTACTTTCCACTTCTACTGTGGAAGGTAGAATGATAAAGATAAACTCTTCTTCAAGACCTTACAACAAATATTTTAAAAAGGTACAAATGAGTTAGAGATCTTTGGTCCATTGAGAGAGAATCAAGACCAACAAACTTCAAGTGATATTTGCAATATTATTGATAGTTGTAACAGATCTTGATCCAGTATCTAAGTCTTCAATTATACCTGTTTCCTATATTTGTCCATAATTCTTATTGAAATTTTTTAAGGATCCATTTACTTTAAAGCCTTTTAGTGGATCCATATTAAGGGTGGGTATTTGATAGTTTGCTAAAACATTGTTAAAGTAAATGTGTGCACTGAGGGAAGGTTTAGTAAAATTATGTCAGCAATAATGTTTTGTCTAAACATTTGGAGTAATCATGTGGCAGGTTTCTTCTAACACAGACTCCACTACAAAATTCAATAAACCTATCTGTCTGAAAAAGACATCCCTCTTTAACAAAGAGAAAAAAGTATTTTATCTATTCTATGAATTTTCTGTAAGACAAGAAGTAAAATAAATCATGGAAAGAAATCCCTCAGTGTATAACATACAGGTTTTCTATATTTCACACGCACACATGCCCCACGCACATACACATGTATATAATCTTTTACATCATTTTGGAATATTTAACTTTATTTATTGTCAGGAAAATTACCCATTATGAAACTTGGGTAGTTTGAAGAATGACTGACAAAACAAAAATGTATACAGTCAATGAAAGCTTGAGTTAGATATAATTCTTAGACCCTATATCTTTCTATTTCATTGGATTAACTATTGTTAGCAGGATATTTTTATATAGAATGCATATATTAATAAAACTATATGTTCATACTACTGTTCTTTAAAAGGAACTATAACAAAAATGTTTCATAACATTTCTGAGATTTTTAGGATTGACATTATGCTTCAACTCCTTAGTACAAGCAGTAGTTGAGAGAAATGCATTCACCAGAACAGAAGGAAACAAAGCCAACAAGTAGAAACTTACAATCAATCCAGGTTTGGGCCTTTGCCTTCATGAAACAATTTATAAAATCCTATAAAGAAAAGTATATGCAAATTATGTAATCCATCAAGTTAAATGTTTATAATAATTTTTATATTCATTTGATCAGGTCATGATAACACTTTAACTTCATTTAACAATATAGAAGTAATATAAAAACACTTTAGGAGTTACTAGTCATTTTATTATAGAAAAGAGATAAATTAGAATGTAAGAGCCACAGGATGAACAGGACTTCTGTGAAAGGCTGGTCTCTGGACATGACATGGCTACCGTACACATGAACTCAAGCTGCTGTTATAAAACCTACAGAAGATCAAGTGAATTTAATATTCCATCATGGAGGAAGGAGGGGCTCTTGATCCCCTACCCTAAGCTAAGGAGCTAAGGACAGTTAATTACTGTTAAAGAAGGGTGTGTCATTTTTCACTGTATGTGAGAGGGTGGGGTAGCCATTGGAGGAGGGGAGGAAGTGGAAATTTTTGATTGTAAAAATAAAAAAAAAATATGCCCAAGGGGAAGAGCACCTGCACACTTGGCATAAGAAAAAGGAATTTAAATGATTAGATTATTATACTTGATTTTGTTAAAGTCTCCCTTAATTTCTAGAATGAAGCTTAGTTTCATCTGTTTTGTTGCTTTTTAATGCATAGGTGGTCAAATTATTATTAGATATTCCATAATTTTACATTTATATTAAAAACTTACTATTCTGATACTTTATTATTTTGTTTTATCAATAAGATGCACAAGCTCAAAAAAACTAACTTGGAATTAAAATGATCAACTTAAGTGTGATAAAAGAAGTTCCATAACACTTTTTGTGCCAGGCTCCTTTGTAGTAGGCAGTTTTGTAATTTTCCAATTTATTTTATTGTTTGTTAATTTCTGAGTTTTCTTGTATCAAATTTTCTTTTACATTTTTACTGAAAAATATAATTTCCAGTTAAACATACACATCTGTAGTTTTTCTTTACTTAATTAATTTTTAAAAATTAAATTAAAATATAATTACATCACTCTGACTTCCCTGTCCTCCCAGTCCTCTCTGCCTCCTGCCTCCATTCCCTCCCATGTCTCCTCCCTCTGTCCTCTCCCATGTCTCCTTCCTCCATCCCTTCCCAAGTCTCCACCCTTCCAACCCTCCGATGTCTCCTTCCTTTATTCCGTCCCATGTCTCCTGAGGACTCACTCTCCAGTCAATGACCTCCTTTTGATTATTATCGTTATCTATCTATCTATCTATCTATCTATCTATCTATCTATCTATCTATCATCTATCTATCTATCATCTATCTATCTATACTGTTCTAAACAGGTTTTCTTTTGACTTTTAAAGATAATTCCTCACTCTGAAGTCCAGGCTTGCCTTAAATTCAAAATTCTATGCCTTCACCTCCTGATTACTGGAATCACATGCATGTATCATTGTGTCTGACTTATAATTTCTTTTTTCTTTTCTTTTTTTTCAAGACAGGGTTTCTCTGTAGCTTTGCTCCCTGTCCTGGAACTAGCTCTTGTAGTCCAGGCTGGCCTCAAACTCACAGTGATCTGTCTGCCTCTGCCTCCCGAGTGTTGGGATTAAAGGTGTGCACCACCGCTGCCCAATGACTTATAATTTTTAATGATAGCAAAAATAATAAAATAGAAATTGGTAATCCCTAAAGCCCTGACACATACCTGTGGCCAGTTGCCTCACTATAAATCACTAAATACTAACAGTTTCTATTTTACTTTCTGCAGTTATTTTTAGTCTAATGCTTTGATTCTTGTGATCACTTTGCTCTGTTTAAGATGTGATGATTTTTAATCTTATGGGAGAAAGTAAATTTCCAGCTTATATTAACACATCTCCCTTGATTCCTCCTCCCACATTTTGTTACATTCATACTTTTAGCTCTTCAACAGGTAACTTCCCCCTCCAAATAAATTGATTTTGATAATCACTATTGCTTCCTACTGTGTTGGTGCATATAGGAACCCAGCAGTTTAAAGTAGAGATTCATTACTATTATAATAAAATAAAGCTATAGTTTAAAATCCATATGCCACTAATTATATTAATGTATCAAGATTGCCAAGAAAGTAGATATACTTTTTGATCTTTTACTAAAATATTTATACATGTTTCAGTAATTCATAAGCTAAATCGAACCACATTTCAACTATGCTTTGAGTTTACTGAGTAAAGTTTAATTGGTTGTGTATATGAAGTTAGATTGGCCTATATTAAAGAAATCAGATACTTATCTTTACTGCACTTTGTAATACATAAACTGTTGCTGACAATATTATAATTGAGATTAAGATTTTATTACTTTCAATGAACTGTAAGAAAGTGTAGACAGCTTTCAAATTTTCTGTATAATTCTCCATATCTATGCTTTCAGTGTAAATTGTTTTTTACTTTTGAAAGAAGATTGAACATATACAATTTTGAAGTATACAATTATAAAGTGTGTATGTATAGTTTATTCTATATGATCTTATCACCTAAAGTCATATAAAGTGGATTTAAAATAATTTTTCCTGTGATAACAATGAAAAATATTTCAAAACGAAACAGTGTAAGATCACAGTTAGTGATTTAAGAAGAATAACCAAGGCCACTTGGATCAACATTTCTTGATAACTAGGCCAGCAATCTTTCTGCATTAACATATAATGGAAACCAACATTCAAATACAAATAATAATATGCCTATCATAGATACATAATACATGATAATACTGTAATTATTTGAAATCATAGTTATCAAAAAGATAATAATCAGAAGCTGAAACAGATATATTCCAAAATAGGAAACCTATACATAAAATCGGTATTTCAAATTATCAATGTAAAAATTGTCTTTTCAGATTATGTATATATATATATATGCTTTCATACCTGATCATTTGGTATTGCATAACCATTTGGTATGCTCTTCTTTGGAAAGGACTATTTCTCTTGCTGTCACCATAGTTACCAAATGTTTAAACAACAATACTGAATGTATTTAATGACTTTTAAAAAATATTTGGAGAGACACTAAGGCTACCCACCCAGAGCAGTGAGTGCCTGACTAGCAGGCAGGCCTCAAGGTCCCCGCGAGGGAGCGCTGGCCCCTGCTGCTGGGGCTGCAGGGTCTGCTGTGCTCTTCTGGACCCGCCCTGCCTGCCTCCTTCTTCCCTTGGTCCCTGGCTCATTGGGCTTCCAGGTGTCCCTGTGTAGGTGCTGAGAAGTTCCATCTGGACAGGTGAGTGTGTGCTATCCAGGGGCAGACTGTCCCGGAAGAGAGCACAACTCCCCCTCCCCCAGCTCCTGCTGCAGGGCTTTCTTTCCTACACACGCCCCCTCCCCCAATCCTGACTTGTCTGCAAGGTCCTTTGCTGAGGATCAGCTTCCTGCTCCTACACTAAGGCTACCCACCCAGAGCAGTGAGTGCCTGACTAGTGGGCAGGCCTCAAAGTCCCCGCGAGGGAGCGCAGGTCCCTGCTGCTGGGGCTGCAGGGTCTGCTGTGCTCTTCTGGACCCGCCCTGCCTGCCTCCTTCTTCCTTGGTCCCTGGCTCATTGCGCTACCAGGCATCCCTGTGTAGGTGCTGAGAAGTTCCATCTGGACGGGTGAGTGTGTGCTATCCAGGGGCGGACTGTCCCGAAAAAGAGCACAAACCCCCCTCCCCCAGCTCCTGCTGCAGGGCTTTCTTACCTACACACGCCCCCCTCCCCCCCAAGCCTGCCTTGTCTGAAAGGTCCTTTGCTGAGGACCGGCTTCCTGCTCCTAAACTAAGGCAACCCACTCAGAGTGGTGAGTGCCTGCCTACTGGGCAGGCCTCAAGAACCCCCAAAAGGGAGCGCAGGCACCTACAGCTTGTGCTGCAGAGTCGCCTGTGTTCTACTCAACCCTGCCCTACCCCCCACATTTGCCCTTTTGTCTGCCTGTCATTGGACTACCAGGCATCCATGTTTTGGTGAGAGGAGTCCATCTGGAAGGGAACGGTTCCTGCCCCTACACTGGGGAGATACACCCAGAGATTAGTCACAGCAAAGACTGGACCAAGACACCAGGGCTCTCCTGGCTTCATTTGAAGGAAGAGATGGGCAGGCGCCAATGCAAGAATTCCTCCAACAACCTGAAAGGCAACATGACATCACCAGAATCAAGGAATCCCGAAACAAGAAGAATTGTACATCCTATTCCAGAAGAATTAGAAGAATTCGACTCAAAAGTGAATTATATGAAAATAATAGAGGACCTTAAACAGGAGGTGAAAAACTGCCATAATCAATTAGAGATTACAAACAAAAAGGTAGAGGAAATGAATAAATCTCTCAAAGATTCCCAAGAAAACCAAGAGAAACAAGAAAAAGCAATCAAACAGGTAAGGGAAACGGTTCAAGACTTGAAGAATAAAGTGGAAGTAATGAGGAAAACACAAACCAAGGGAAGGATGGAGATGGAAAATTTGGATTACCGAACAGGAACTACAGAGACAAGTACTACCAACAGATTACAAGAGATAGAAGAAAGAATCTCAGACACTGAAGATACCATAGAGAAAATAAACACACTGATCAAAGAAAACAGCAAAACCAACAAATTCTCAACACAAAACATTCAGGAAATCTGGGACACAATAAAAAGACCAAACCTAAGAATAATAGGGATAGAAGAAGGAGAAGAACAGCTCAATGGTCCAGAAAATATATTTAATAAAATTATAGAAGAAAACTTTCCCAACCTTAAGAAAGATATTCCTTTGAAGGTCCAAGAAGCATACAGAACACCGAATAGACTGTATCAAAAAAAAAAACAAAAAAAAAACAACAACAACAAAAAAAACATCTCCTCGTCATATAATAATCAAAACACAAAACATACAGAATAAAGAAAGAATATTAAGAGCTGCAAAGGAAAAAGGTCAAGTTACCTATAAAGGTAAACCTATCAGACTTACACCTGATTTCTCTATGGAAACCATGAAAGCCAGAAGGTCCTGGATAGATGTACTGCAGAAACTAAGAGACCATGGATGCAATCCCAGACTACTATACCCAGCCAAGCTTTCGTTCACTATAAATGGAGAAAACAAAATTTTCCAGGATAAAAACAAATTTAAGCAATACATAGCCACAAATCCAGCCTTACAGAAAGTAATTGAAGGAAAATCACAACCCAAAGAGTCCAACAATGCCCACAATAATTCAGACATCTACTGACACTTCACCAGGACAACTTGAAGAAGGGAAACACACAAACTCTACTACCAAATAAAAAAAGAAAGAAAGAAAGAAAAAATGACCGGAGTTAACAACCACTGGTCATTAATATCACTTAATATCAATGGACTCAACTCACCTATAAAGAGGCACAGGCTAAGAGATTGGATACGAAAACAGGATCCAACATTCTGCTGTTTACAAGTAACACAACTCAACCACAAAGACAGGCATCTACTCAGAGTAAAGGGCTGGGAAAAGGTTTATCAAGCAAACGGACCTAAGAAACAAGCAGGTGTGGCCATACTAATTTCTAACAAAGTTGACTTCAAACTTAAATCAATCAGAAGAGATGGAGAGGGACATTTTTTACTCATAACGGGAACAATTCATCAGGATGAAGTCTCAATCCTGAGTATCTATGCCCCTAATATAAAAGCACCCACTTATGTAAAAGAAACATTACTAAAACTCAAGGCAGTCATCAAACCACACACACTAATAGTAGGAGATTTCAACACTCCTCTCTCACCACTGGACAGGTCAATCAGACAGAAACCTAACAGAGAAATAAGAGGACTAAGGGAGGTAATGAATCAAATGGTCTTAATAGACATCTATAGAACATTCTACCCAAATAGGAAAGAATATATCTTCTTCTCTGCAGCTCATGGAACCTTCTCAAAAATAGACCACATACTCGGTAACAAAGCAAACTTACACAGTTACAAAAAGAATATTATTAACCACCTGTGTCTTATCAGATAACGATGGATTAAAGTTAGAATTCAACAACAATGCTATCCCCAGAAAGCCTACAAACTCATGGAAACTGGACAGTCAACTACTGAACCACACCTGGATCAAGGAAGAAATAAAGAAAGAAATTAAAGTCTTTCTTGAATTCAATGAAAACGAAGACTCAACATACTCAAACCTATGGGACACTATGAAAGCAGTGCTAAGAGGAAAGTTCATAGCATTAAGTGCCCACTTAAAGACAACGGAGAAAGCACACATTGGAGACTCAATAGCCCACCTGAAAGCTCTAGAAAAAAAAAGAAGCAGACTCACCTAGGAGAAGTAGAAGACGGGAAATAATCAAACTGAGGGCTGAAATCAACAAAATAGAAACACAGAACACAATCCAAAGAATCAATGAAACAAAAGCTGGTTCTTGGAGAAAATCAATAAGATTGATAAACCCCTATCCAAACTAATCAAACGGCAGAGAGAGAATACGGAAATTAACAAGATCAGAAATGAAAAGGGAGACATAACCACAGACACAGAGGAAATTCAGAGAATCATTATATCTTACTACAAAAGCCTGTATGCCACAAAATTAAAAAATGGAAAAGAAATGGACACTTTTTTAGGTAAGTACCATATAGCAAAGTTAAACCAGGACCAGGTGAACAATATAAATAGACCTGTTAGTTGCGAAGAATTAGAAGTTGTTATAAAAAACCTCCCTACCAAAAAAAGCCCAGGTCCAGACGACTTCAATGCAGAATTCTACCAGAACTTCCAAGAAGACCTAATACCTATGCTCCCTAATGTATTCCACAATATAGAAACAGAGAAGTCATTTCCAAATTCATTTTATAAAGCTGCAGTTACTCTGATACCAAAACCACACAAAGACACAATCAAGAAAGAGAACTACAGGCCAATCTCACTCATGAACATCAATGCGAAAATCCTCAATAAAATACTGGCAAACCGAATCCAAGAACACATTAGAAAAATTATCCATTATGATCAAGTAGGCTTCATCCCAGAGTTGCAGGGCTGGTTCAACATAGGCAAATCTATCAATGTAATCCATCATATAAATAAACTGAAAGAAAAAACCATATGATCCTTTCATTAGATGCTGAAAAAGCATTTTACAAAATTCAACATCCCTTTATGATAAAGGTCTTAGATTAGGGATACAAGGGTCATACCTCACTATAATAAAAGCTATATATAGCAAGCCGACAGCTAACATCAAATTAAATGAAGAGAAACTCAAAGCTATTCCACTAAAATCAGGAACACGACAAGACTGTCCACTCTCTCCATACCTCTTTAATATAGTGCTTGAAATTCTAGCGATAGCAACAAGACAACATAAGGGGATCAAGGGATTCAAATTGGAAAGGAAGAAGTAAAACTTTCGCTATTTGCAGATGATATGATAGTGTACATAAGCGACCCCAAAAACTCCAGCAAAGAACTCCTACAGCTGATAAACATCTTTAGTAACGTGGCAGGATACAAGATCAACTCCAAAAAATCAGTTGCCCTCCTATACACAAAGGTTAAGGAAGCAGAGAGTGAAATCAGAGAAGCATCACCTTTCACGATAGCCATAAATAGCATAAAATATCTTGGGGTAACTCTAATCAAGGAAGTGAAGGATCTATTTGACAAGAACTTTAAGTCTTGGAAGAAAGAAATTGAGGAGGATACCAGAAAATGGAAGGATCTCCCTTGCTCTTGGATTGGGAGGATCAACATAGTAAAAATGGCAATTCTACCAAGGGCACTTTATAGATTCAATGCAATCCCCATTAAAATCCCATCAAAATTCTTCACAGATCTTGAGAGGACATTAATCAACTTTATATGGAAAAACAAAAAACCCAGGATAGCCAAAACAATCTTATATAATAAAGGATCGTCTGGAGGCATTACCGTCCCTGACTTCAAACTCTATTACAGAGCTTCAGTATTGAAAACAGCTTGGTATTGGCATAAAAACAGAGAAGTCGATCAATGGAACCGAGTAGAAGACCCTGATTTTAACCCACAAACCTATGAACACCTGATTTTTGATAAAGGAGCTAAAAGTATTCAATGGAAAAAAGAGCATCTTCAACAAATGGTGCTGGCAGAACTGGTTGTCAACATGTAGAAGAATGAAAATAGATCCATATCTATCGCCATGCACAAAACTCAAGTCCAGATGGATTAAAGACCTCAATATCAGTCAGAACACACTGAACCTGATAGAAGAAAAAGTGGGAAGTACTCTACAACATATGGGTACAGGAGATCACTTCCTACGTATATCCCCAGCAGCACAGACATTAAGGGTAACATTGAATAAATGGGGCCTACTGAAACTGAGAAGCTTCTGTAAAGCAAAGGACACTGTCACTAAGACAAAAAGGCAACCCACTGACTGGGAGAAGATCTTCACCAACCCTGCAACAGACAAAGGTCTGATCTCCAAAATATATAAAGAACTCAAGAAACTAGATTTTAAAATGGTAATTAACCCAATTAAAAAATGGGGCACTGAACTGAACAGAGAATTCTCAACAGAAGAAATTCAAATGGCCAAAAGACACTTAAGGTCATGCTCAACCTCCCTAGCGATAAGGGAAATGCAAATTAAAACAACTTTGAGATATCATCTTACACCTGTCAGAATGGCTAAAATCAAAAACACCAATGATAGCCTAGTTACTATTTTTAAGTGCAGGAATTCCTTTCAGAACATTAAAGGAATTAATAAAAGGGTTTCACTTGGGTTTAAATAGGCTATTTTGGCAAAACATTAATTTAAAAAGCATTTTACCTGAAAGCAGCCAGATACATTTAATTTGCAATTTAAAAATTAAAATTGACACCACTGACATCATTTGCCATACCACTAAGATTGCTAAAATTCTACTTTCAATTGGAATAGTGTTTGTCTTGTGTCTTAATTCCTTCTCACTTCTACAGAACATTTGGACATTTGCCCACTTCTACTATACAATTTCTCACTTGATATTATCCAAAAGACCAAGAATCATTGCCTTCTTTTACTATGGGCTCGGATTTTTAAGCTTAGAACATTTGCCATTATGCCATTAAGTAGATGGTAGTATCTCTGTTATAACTCTGCCCCAAACAAGTAGATATTAAGTGGTATGCCTTAAACACATAGGTTAACATGCTTTAAAAGTCCTTTAGTTGATATTTCCATTTTGGCTTCCATTAATGACTGTACCATGGAGAATATAATAACGAATTATCTTCCTCAACCACTAGCATTTGTTTATTTTATTTTATTTATATTTTGTTTTTCAAGACAGGGTTTCTCTGTGTAATAGTCCCAGATTTCCTGGAATTCACTTTGTAGACCAGGATGGCCTCAAGTTCATAGAGACCTACCTGCTTCTGTCTCCCTTGTGCTGGGATTAAAGAAGTGCACCAACATGACTTGACTAATCCTAGCATTTAATAGGTACCCAAAGTTTTTTTTTTATTTTTTTCTTAGCGTCATTTTATGTGTAGGAGTGTTTTGCCTGCATATATGTATGTGCACCATGTGCTTGCCTGCTGCCCATGAAGGTCAGAAAAAGGCATCATACTGCCTGAAACAGGAATAATGGATGGTATTAAGCTACTATGTAGGTGCTGTGAACTGAACCCAAGTCCTTTGCAAGAATTGCAAGTGCTCTTAACTGCCGAGTCATCTCTATAGACCAGGCACCCAAAGTTTCTTGCATTTAGTTTACTTCTTCAAAGATTTATACAGTCATAAAACAACCAATTCCATACTTCCGCATTTTAGAAGATTGATACAGCCAGTTTGTCAGACTGAGAAAAGGGCTCACGTCAGCAAATGGCAACTAATGTTAATTTCATGTCTGTAGCCTAGTAAAGGAATGGTTATAAATGCCAAATAAGTTACAATCCATATAAAGACCTCATGAATGCTAATAGTCACCAGTTTGAGGTGTATAGAAATTGAGAAACTTAAATTCTATCTATCTTCCTTTTTTTTTTTTTTTTTGGTTTTTCGAGACAGGGTATCTCTGTAGTTTTGGAGCCTGTCCTGGAACTAGCTCTTGTAGACCAGGCTGGTCTCGAACTCACAGAGATCCGCCTGCCTCTGCCTCCCGAGTGCTGGGATTAAAGGCGTGTGCCACCACTGCCCGGCTTCTATCTTCCATTTTTTTAAATGTGCAAACTAAAGTTCAAAGAAGTTGAATTTTTTACCAAGTTAATATACTCTTTTAGGGAAAAAAATGTCCTAGAATAGAGACTGGAGAGATAGCTCAGTAGTTTATAAATTACAATGGACCTTTTGATGAATGAGTTTTACTAAACAAAATAAGTTTTATACCATTTAAACATCATTTTAGCCCAAAATATTCATTTTAGTACTTTATTTTATATATAATATCTTATATTACTAGTTTTTATTACATATAAATAAATTTATCTTTATTAGACATTACTTTATATTTTATAATCAGGAATATCATTTTTGATTTTGCTTTATAAACACAGTATCTTATTATTTCATATAGTTAGACTTACAACCAATTTCTAGGAGTTGAATCATTATGAAGATATAATAATTTACTCTACCCAATTAGTCTTCAATGAAAACTCTATCTGTAGGTGAAGATACTAAGAAAAAACCATATCACCAAAATGAAGACCAATACATAGAAATTAAAGACATAATAAAAGTATTAAAAAATCATGTGACAGAAATCACATTGCATACAAAGAATACTATGTTCATAATTGGATTTATGTGGAATAGTTTTACATCAACTTGACACAAGCTAGAGTTATCTGAAAGAAGGGAACCTCAATTGAGAAAATGCCTCCATAACATCAGGTATGCTGGGAGGCCTTGCTGGTCAGAACTTGCAGTCTACAAAGGCTTGGCAGCTCTCTTCAAGATCAATAACATGAAGGACTCCCTCTCTACCAGCCCCAGGTGGAAGGCACCTTGTTCTCTACCTGACATTATTTGGAGGCTGTCTCTAGGCCCAGATGCCTGACTTATCTCGAGAATAACCCTTGACACAGTTCCCTGCAGATTTCCCCCTGGTGCCCACATGGTAATTGGACATTGTACCAGGAGTTTTACAATAGGACCATGCCTACAAAAATTATAACTAAGACTTGTACAAGAAGCTTTATGATAAGAGTGTTCCTTTTAATGAAAATTAGGTGATTCTCCATCTACTATCCCTAATCATATATGTCCTCTACACTCTAGAATAAAGTTGAGCTGTCTTACTAAGCAGTCTCCCAGAAGACTATTTCTGTCGCTTTCATAGATCACATACAAAGCTCTCTGTGGCTGTTTCTGCCTCTTTGTCATCATGGACTGATGACCAATGGATTATGAGGAAAAGGGGACTCCACAGCTGTAGGAAATTTTTTAAAATAGTTATTTATGGGGAAGAGCCCAGTCCATTGTGGGTTGTGCTAACCCTTGTTTGGTGGCCATGGGTTCTATAAAAAAAGCAGCCTGAACAAGGCAGGAGAAGCAAGCCTGCTGTGGAATATTTAACTATATAAAGGTGTATTACATTTGTTTATAATGCAGTTGTTTAATTATGTAAAAATGTGTTGCTGTTTCACCTTGCCTGTCTAGGCACCTGTTTGGTCAAATAAAAAACTGAACAGTTGATAGCTAGGCAGCAGAAGGATAGACATGTCTGGTGGACACAGAGAATAAGTAGGAGGAGGAATCTATCTTTGAGAGGAGAGGAGAGGAGAGGAGAGAGAGAGAGAGAGAAGAGAACAAGGGAGAGAGAGAGAGAGAGAGAGAAGAGAACAAGGGAGAGAGAGAGAGATGCCCAATGTCAGCCAGGCAGCCACTAGCCGCGTAGTCATGGAGTAGGACATAAAGAATGAAAGGTAAAAAACACCAAGGCAAAGCAGAGATGAGGAGAAATAAGTTAATTTAACATGAAAAAAAGCTAGCCAGAAACAAGCAAAATATAAGGTCAAGCATTTATAACTAATAATCTAAGTCTCTGTGTCATGATTTAGGAGCTGGTTGGTGGCCCAAAAGAAAGCCTGTTACACAACTCTGTGAGCAGCACACCCCCCATGGCTTCTGAATCAACTGCTGCCTTCAAGTTCCTTCCCTTTTTGGGTTTTTGTCCTGACTTCCTGTGATTATGAACTGTGATATGGAAGCTTAAGCAGAATAAACTCTTTCCTCTTCAACTTGTGTTTTGGTTGTTTTTCATTGCAGCAACAGAAACCCTAATGAAACAGAACTTAATATTTTTGACTTGTGTATGTCAAATATTCTTCTGGATGTTTGAGACACCAGAGCTAATAAAATAAAGCCCTTCATTCATGCTCTTAACTTTAAATTTTTAAAGTGGAAGATATACAGGAATGGACAAATTATGTGATTCCAAGTAGTAATAAGTCATATCTTTCTGTGCAGTGCCTCTTTTTTTTTTTTCAATTAAAAACAACACTAATTGAAAAAGATACATAAGGGCTGTATTGGCTAAAATAAATGGACTTTCCTCATTTGTGTCCACAAGGTAACTGGAAACATTAGCAAAGCTTGGAATCCCTCATTTTATACTGTGCCTGTCTCCTTTATTTGAGCCATTGCTTAGTTTGGAAGATATGCATACTAATCACTCAATAAGTTCTATTTGACCTATCTCATCCCATTTCAAGGTTGAAGCCAGAGACAAGTCTTTGTTTAAATTTGCAGTCAATTTGGATTCCAGAATCAGCAGACCCTGACAAGACAGGGCCTCTCCACCATCCCTGATCAGGAGTAGCTGGGTGTTCCTGTGACAGGTTTGATCATCCTGCTTGTTGGTGAAATGTGGACTTTGGAATTTTGTATTTGGAAAGCAGGTGAATGATTCAAGTGAGTTTAATAAAAATCAATAAAATCAATAAAAAGAAAAAAAGAAAAAAGAATATTAGTAAGTGACTTAGAGATTATTCTCGTGATATTTTGCTGAAGAATATTGGTGTGGGAGAATTATCTGTATTCTGTCAACCATGTATTTTAATAAAATGCTGATTGGCCAGGCAGGAAGCATAGGCATGAAAACCAGACAGGAAGTAGAGGTGGAAAAAAAGAATAGGAGTATTCTGGGAAGCAGGAAGCTCCCGCTCCAATTCCAGCCCAGACCACTGAGAAGCAAGATGTAACCTGCCCAGCTGAAAGGTACTGAGCCATGTGGCTAACACAGATAAGAATAATGGATTAATATAAGCTACAAGAGCTAATAAAAAGACTGAGCTAATTGGCCACTCAGTTTTATAC
This sequence comes from Chionomys nivalis, assembly GCF_950005125.1. Classification (NCBI taxonomy): domain Eukaryota; kingdom Metazoa; phylum Chordata; class Mammalia; order Rodentia; family Cricetidae; genus Chionomys; species Chionomys nivalis. The sequence continues at coordinate 81,262,293 of NC_080112.1, read as the reverse complement.
TTATAGAGATCTCTGTGTGATTTTCTTTGGGGCTTGCCGGCTGTGGGGTACTGGGTGGGACAGAAACCCCAACAAGCAGGCCCCTTCATGCTCAGAATATAGCTGCCTTCTGTCTTCATTCAAAATATCTGCTCGAGGCTAAATTGAAGAGTTTGAGGGCATTGGCAGAGGAAATTTCAAGACAGCCTAATATTGACTGTAATGTTGTAGTCGTGATCACTCTTATGAAAATCTATAATGAAAAGGAGCAAGTTGAGCAAGGAAAGATATGGAATGCACAGTTTGAGGAGAAAAGTAGCACCAAAAAGTATAATGGGAGCTAAGTCTAATGCTCAAGGAGTTAAAAGTTTAAAGAAAATTCTGATGCTGAATTCAGGAAAAGACCCCACCCAGCTAAGCTTCTGACTTGTGAAATGGAAGTAAAGAAAAGCTTAAGTATTTTTTGTGACATCAATTATTTCCTTATAAAATAATTACTGGGCATCTAATAAATACACGAATGTATAAAATTCTCAATTAAAATCTACTTAAGATACAAAAGAGCCAAAAATGAAATTCTATGATTAAAAGCAGAGCAATACATGCAAAAAATTAACTGTCTGAGTCACCTCTACTAAAAGGAAACATTAAATATTATTTTAAGATACTTTGAAAAGAATAATTAATAATTTAAACTATCTACAAATAGTTTGTTTATGGAAGAGAAAATTTCACCATTCTAAAAAAGATACTACAGAAAATATTCCCATCAATGTGGATGAAAAACAAAACATAACACAACAGTAGCAACAAACCTTTCTCTATACTTCTCATACCTCGATGATATCATACTTCAAGAGATAAACACCAGGATTCACATTTATCACTTCACTTCACACTTAATGCCAATTCTCTCTCTTTTTTTTTTTTTGGTCTCTTTGTAGTTTTGGAGCCTGTCCTGGAACTAGCTCTTGTAGACCAATCTGGCCCCAAACTCACAGAGATCTGCCTGCCTCTGCCTCCCGAGTGCTGGGATTAAAGCTTACTTCTACCTATGTTGATAACTGAGTATTCCCAATATCTGAACTCAAAACTCTTCTGAAAACATTTTACTAACTCTCATTCATTTATAGTATAATTTAAAATTCCATTTAAATGTAGATACTAATAAAAATCTGTTATAATTTAGACTTTTCCTTGGTATATTTTCACAAATGATAAAAATAATGTTGAGCACGATTTCAGTATGATTGATTATACTATGTCTTTGTAGTAACCATTTTGTTAAAGACTATTTGCTTGCTATAACCTACTTTCTTTACCATCCATGTGTTAAAAAGATTTAAAAATTTCACAGTCTTCATAAAATAGCTTTTTTGTTATACAACACATTTTGGATAAAATATACAATGTTTAATGAAGAAAGACTTATTTTAAATATTCCAAATGGAATTTCATTTTGAATGTACCTCTCCTTTAAATCCAAACCCTGGAAGGCAAAACCAATGAAATTTTAGACTGAAAAAGAATAAAAAATATTTTCTGGGTCTAAATAACTTTATTACTATGTGGCTAATGATATTTAAGATGTTAATATATAGCAAACTAAAGGTTGTGACATATTCAAATTTGTGCCTACCTTACAATAACATTGACTTTCTCAAATCTTTTTACAAACACACAAAAATTTTGTGTTGACTCTCTTGATATCTAGATTATACAAAATCATCAGCCTCTAATTTCAACAATGTTCCTGGTGTTTAATCAAAATTAACTAAATAACAGAGCACTGTGTTGGGAGGTTATGGACTTTTAAGGAGTTAGAGTCATGATGAAGGAAGTACACCACTTAAGACAGGCTTTGAGTTTTCATAGACTGGCCCCATGATTAGTTCTCTCTCTACTTCTTTAACATAAAATGTGGTAAATTGGCCTTAAACTTTTGCTGCCATATTTTTCCCATCATTATGTATTATATTCTTTATAGGGGCTATAAAGCAATAAAACCCTTGCTTCACTAACTTGTCTTCTTTTGGAGTATTCTATCATAGGCACAAAAATATAGCTAGTACTGAATTGGTAAGATTAAATGGAACCATTGCTATGATAAAATGGCCATGGAGCCTTTATGCCTTTAGAACACTTTGTGAAGAATTTGAAACTTTAACCCTGAAAATTGGGAAGAGCTTAATGGGCCATTATTTTGAGAGTTTGGAAGTCAGTAATGTTGTGGGAAATGAGATGGTGCAGGCCCACCAATCCTATGTGGTTTCAGAGGGATACAAGGATTCTATTCAGATCTGGGCTAGAGGCTATTTGTATATTTTATGAAATAATCCGACTACATCCTGATAGTGTTCTGAAAAATTACATAAGGTTTAGTTAAAAAGTAATGGACTGATATATTTGTTGGAAGAATTTTCAATTCAAATAAAATTGAGTCTGTGGTATGGTTATTACCAGTAACTATTAGGCAGGTCTGTAATGAAAAATAACAATAAGTAGGGCAGAAATAAATAAATAAAAAGTGTGCAAAATGGAAAGGTACACCAAGAAGTTTTAGACTGCAGCCAAGTCCTGTGCTAAAATAAAAAATGTAATTGTCTCAGGGCAAAAACTCCACTCCACTCAGGCTCCAGCAGTATGGAAGAGGAGAGATAAAGGAGTTTTTTGGTCATAGAAAGATGTAGTACGGAGGGCTTTGGACTTGCCACAGGGCAGGGTACCTTGTCCTCTCTTAGTATTGGAGAAAGAGTGGGGGAGGGTGTAGGGAGGGAGTAGGAGGAGGGGAGTGAGTGGGAATTTGGGTTATTTTTTAAAGTAATAATAATAATAATAAAAAAGAAAGGAACTGCCTCAGAAAGTGTTCACTATCTTCTGTGTATGGTGACTGTGGCCCAAGTGGGGCAAGTTTCATCCAGATCTGGTAGTGTAACTTTGTGGTATCATGACACTATTTTTAGAGGAATAACAGTATTAAAGGGTATCATTGTTTATATTTCTATAATTTCAGAAAGCTGTTAACTTCCAACAAATGTATGGCAGAGATACAGGTCCCACAAGAAGGCTTTGAAAGTTGAAGTTATGAAGCTGTAAAAAATGAGGGCTCTGTTTTGGTGAAGAACCCAAGAGATCTGCTAAGGAAGACTGAACATAAAAATTGGAAGCAACCCAAAAAAGAAATGTAAGTTGTGGACAGCAAAGCTGGGAAGACAGAGCCATCCAACCTCTTTGAAACTAAGGTCCCAGTTCCTTCACATACATCTATAGGATTTGGTCTTTCTACTGTTGGGATTTTGTTTATGTTTGATCCAATATTCCTCACGGTACCCCTACTCCTCTCTTTTTTTAAATGGGAATATATACTCTGTGCAACTACATAATGGAAGTTTGTAACATTTTAAAATAGGGTCAGTTAAGAGATTTCCTTGATTCTTAGAAAATACTTTGGTTTTTGGACTTTTGAATAGTATTGGGACTATTACAGGCTATGGAGTCTATGAAATTTGACAAAATACTTTTTGCGTCATGAGATGGCCATGGACCTTTAAAAGCCATGGCAACACATGGTGATTTGAATGAGAAATGTCCTCCATATGCTCATATATTTGAATACTTGGTCCTCAGTTGGTGTGGCTATTTGGGAAAACTTTAAGAGGTAGATGTTTATAGGAGGACATATATTACTGGGGGTGGACTTTATGTTTTTATAACTTTGGTACAGTTCTTGTTCTCCCCCACTCCCTTCCTCTCCCCCTTCTTCCTCTTTCTCTGTCTATCTCCTTCCTATGTGTGGATAAAATGTTATCCTAGCCTCATGTTTCTGCTGTCATGTCTTTCCCACCCTAATATCCCCCTAAAAATGTAGCCAAAATAAACTCTTTCTTATCTAACTTGCTTCTTTCAGGGTATTTTTAATCACAGCAAAAGAAAAATAATATACTAAGAGATAATAACACAATTCACTATGTCTCCTAATTAAATAAGTTTTTAAGGTATTTCATTGTTATCCAGGTTTGGAAAATTACTCAACAGTATTATATTTTTTCCAATGAAAACTAGATGGGTAATATTACAAAATAACTTGCATTAAAGTCCCATTCCCCTTTCTATTTATAAAGTTTAAAATGACATTTCTTAATTACTATAAACAATTTTAAAATATCCTTGATTTTTAACAAGTCTGGCCTGCTGTTTCTATCCCAATAATTAATCACATTGATAAATGGATAAATGAAAAAAGAGGTTAAACATGTTATTTGATAGCATCTCAGATCTATCGCTGGACTCTCTAAACTTACTATTACAAACATATTTAATTTTCCCAAGTATATTTGGAAAATTTTTGATTTCAACTGTCTTTTTTTCTGTAACCACAAAATATTCATAGTTTCATTTATATGTTGGAATATATTATTTAGAGTCAGATTTGCCATATTCAAATTCAAATTCAAATTTGAATATGAGAAAATTTTATAAAATTTTACAGGAAAGTGGGGAAATCAGGTCTATAAGTCTCAAATACTCTTACCTGAGAGCGAACAATTTTCTCCATTATTAATCATAGCCTAAAATTTAAGTTGAAGCCAATGGAATATATTATAAATATTTGGAAATTATTTTGAAATTCTTGAAATTAAAAATTATTTTGAAACTCTTGAAATTAATCCCCATTAAAATATATACTTTAAATAAAGTATAGATTTTTAAAAAGATATTTCAAGTATAGTACTTTCTATTTAAGACTTCATCTAACTTGATTTTTTATTTGTTGGTGATATAAATGACTTACTATGCACATAAAATCTAAACTTAGGAAAAAGGAAATCCACTGATTTTTAAATGTCATCAGGATGGAACAAACTGCCTGAATAGTCTATTATTCTGAACATTTCAAATTGTGTTAGATATACAATAGTGATGGTTGTTGATACAAGCTGCCAGTACAGTGACTTCATTACAAAAACTGAGAAATGAAATGTATGTGCAGGAGCGTGTGCACGTGTGTATACTATAGTATCAGATCAAAATCCATTTATCTATATCAATAACTTTCAATCTGTGTGTCATGAATCCCATATGGGCCACACATCAGAAATCCTGAATACCATTATTTACTTTATGATTCAAATAAGTAGCAAAATTACATTTGTGAAGTAGTAATGGAAGAATTTTATGGTTGGGGATCACCACAACATGAGGGCCTATATTAAAGGATCACAGAGTTAGGAAGGTTGAGAACCACTGGACCAACACAATCAAGATACAGAAGAGAGATGTCAATACAATGCTCTGCTCTAATTGCTTTTCTGTAGTCAAATCTAATCAATCTGATTTCTGTTCGGTTATCTCCCTATTCCACACTAATGTATCTTCCATTTCTATAATTTTATCTGCTTGAGAATATTAAATAAATGTATTATCTGTTATTTAAACTTTGGACATTTAGCACAATTCTCTTGATATTTATTTGAAATGTTATGAGCACCAAAATGTATGGATTGTTTTATGCTTTCTTAATCATGAATAAAGCATCTGTTAATATTAGTAGCATAAGTTTTAGTGTATATTTATATTTTAATTTCTTTTGGATAAAAGCCCAATGCTACTGGGTCTTATGGCAATTGGACATTTAGTTTGCAAGGCTACTAATATCTTTTCTATAGTACTAATTTTCTCATTAGATAGATTATGAATTTACTTGTCTAATTTTAATAATGCTTTATATAATATTCTATATCATTGTCCTATGTAACATCTGTGTATTGTGATTATTTTCTTCAGATATGTCTTAAATTTTCTTCCTTATCAAACTATATTCTATAATGTTAACAAATACAGTTTATCAAATGTGTGTATTGTCCTTTACATGTAAAATTTAAGAAATGTTTTCCTAGTTCTACAAACCGATTACTTTTCTTAAGAATCATTTTCGAAAAGTTTTATGTTTTACATTAAGAACTTTGGCACATTTTGAGTTACATTTATATAAGAGGTGAGGTTTAAGTCAAGGTCTGTATTTTGGGGCTATAATTTTACTAAATATTTTCAATTAATTTTGCTAAATATTTTTAATTACTCCAGCACCATTTGTTGAAAGACTGCATTTTTTATCCAATATCTTTTGAATATATTTATATGGATCAATTTAAGTATTTCTTTTTCATCTTATTACATTTAATTTATTTATTGTGTATATTTGTATGTGTGTGTTCAGGTACATGCATATTACTGCACATGAGTGAAGAAGTTGAGGGATTTGACTGTCTTCTACCATATGGGGCCCAGGAATTGTACTCATGTCAACAGGTATGGCAACAGGCACCATGAGCCGCATCACTGGCCCTGAATTTCCTTTTTTAGTTATTTATGTGTACATCCTTACATTAATGCAATGAGATTTGCTTTACATAGTTATGCAATTTATCTTGAAGAATGGAAAGCTAATTCTCCTAATTTGTTCTTTTTAATTCAAAATTTATGACAGCACTTACAAGACCTGTACAAGCTCAAGCCAGAAAAATTCTAACATAGAGAAAGATGATGAACACCAGTCCTACCCCTACCTAAGCAGCTACTGGAAATTGCTAGCTACTGTGCGAGGGAGAGTCAGTTCTCTTTAAGGGTGTGGCCACTGGTTGATTGACCAAGCTCTAGTGGAAAGTCACTTATCAAAGATGGGCATCACCAATTATCATTGATGGTTTTTTAAAAGATGGCATAATGTTGAGTATGTAGGGAAAGAGAAGGAAAAGACAGAAGAAATGAGATGGTGCTGTATGGAAAAGGAGTTGTCAGGTAAGGTGAATACGATCAAAAAATGTTCTATGAAATTCTCAAATATGAATAAAAATTGAGATAATTTGGCTATTGAAATTCCTCTGTTTTCCTATATCTTCTAGAGCAATATTTGAAGCATAATTAATAAAAACTCAGGGAGAGAAATTGTCATTCAACCTGCAGATCTGAAAAGCAAAGCAACTAGCCATTGGTTTTTACCTTGACCTCAGTCCAAAATGGCTATCCTGCCTCCAGGAATCTCACAATGAAACTGTGACTGAGAGCTGCCCCCCCATTTAAAAATGCTCTCTAGGGTTGGGATTAAAGGCATGAACCACTGGGATTAAAGGCATGAACTACCCGGTTTCTATGGCAACAACTTTGGCTATTGGAATCAAAGACTTACTACTGTCTGGTCTGTAATGCTGACCAGTGGGGCTGTTTTATTCCCTGATATTCAGGCAAGCTTTATTTATTAAAATACAAATGAAATTTGGTATCTCTATAAATATCAAAATTTATGGTATAAATATTATATGAAATCTGAATATCAATTTTAGAACAATTTATATCATCTGTTGATTTTTGTAATCTACAAATACTATATTAATATCCTAGTTAGATCTTTTATTATTCACTGTTTTCTAACTTTTACCATTCAAACGCTTTGCTGTTATGATAGACTGACAAGGAGAGACTTTATTTTTTTTATCTTAATGGGAAAATATTCAGTCCCTCAGCATTTAATATAGTTTTGTTCCATATTTTTGTACACTTGATTAAATATATGCATGATTATGTATTAATCAATTTTCAAATATTGAGCTATTTTTGCATCCCTAGAGTAAATTTCACTAGATCATGAAGCATTTTTATTCCATGGTTTTCAATTTGCTAATATTGTATCAAATACTTTCGCATTTATCTTCCCTTACATTTGCTAGATTATTGGTCTGCAATTTAATGATACTTTTGTGCATTCCTTGGCATGATTTAGTATCACTGTAATGCTAGATTCAACGAATAAATGAAAAAGTACTTTTTCCTATTCTATTTTCTAAAAGACACTGTTTTTAATTGTTGATAATCCTCCTTTAGACATTTGGTTTGAACATTCCAGTTAAACAATGGGATTAAAGGTTATTTTTGTAAGATTTTAAATTATAAGACTTTTTAAAGTAAGTATAAGACTATTAAAGTTAATTCAGTGGTATATTTTGAGGTTTTAGCCCACTTTACTTGAGTTGTCAGATTATATATTATTTTATTATATATAAAGTTGTTGGAAATAACATGAAAACTTCCAGGTTTCATATTAATTCTGAGTTTTCAGATTAGTGCAATAAAATTTTCAAGTAGCTATATAGTAAGTAATATCCAGTGACTTAAGATAAAACTAGAACATATTTTTAAAAAGTACCTATATCCTTACTAAAACTCAAAACTCTTATTTAAAATATTCTTGGAAGGAAGAAATTAGATTAGATGTTATTTGAAGGAAATTGTGTTCTGTACAACTTACCTAATAAAATTCAAATTCCTGCATTCCTTATCACAAGCTTTGTTTTCACTGAGTGAGAACAAGGAATGTGTAGGGTATAGGATCTGTTTAGTTCAAGTGAGGCAAATTAAAAATTCTGTCATGGCTGAGGGCAATGTTCAGTAGATTTATTAGCATACACAAAGCTCTATACTTAATCTCCAGTACTGAAAATAAAACCTCCACATTCAAACAAATATTAAATAATCAACAAATAAATGAATAACCAAATGTAATTATGTCCTGTGACAGGTCATGGTAAGAGAAAACAAATTACCATCAGATGTCATAACAATAATGGTCATTAAAATGAAGTATTTCTGCCAAATGCTGATAAAAAACCAACAATTTCCCCTCCCTCTCCAGTCCGAAGAGCAGTCAGGGGAGTGGGGGGAGGGGGAGAGGAGTGGGAGGAGGGGGAGGAAAATGGGAGGATGGGAGAAGGTGGAAATTTCTTTTTCAATAAAAAATTAAAAAAAGAAAAGAAAAAAAACCTAACAATTTTAGATATTTTTTCTTTCAGTTAACAAATTTATACTGGTCCATTAAATGTGACGTAAAAGTCATTTTTTTTTAAATTTTTTGGTTTGAACACATTTCAGTATTTTTTATTTCACAAAGGTAAAAAGCATTCCACAGTTACTGTTGTCCTAGTAATTGAATTAAGAGATGGTTCAGGTACAAAAGTAAACTTAGATCTTTGTCTAGCCATGCATTGTGACTCTAAGATTTATCTTTAGCATTAATTTTCTCCTTAGGAAATTAAGAGAAAATATAATTGAATCAATGTATTTTCAGAGCTTATGATATATATATTTTCATGAATATTCATTTTCATAGGGAATGTTTGTTTTTAAATTATAAAGGTATTAAAAGGGCAAAGTTAAATATTATGCAAAATAGTCAAACAAAATAGGTGTATGAGCTGAAAAGTGTAAAACTGTGTTTCTTTCACTCTTATCCATTGATCTTCCAAAATTATTTAATATATATATGTGATATATATGTATAAAATATCATCTTATATTTATATAAGTATATATATATATATGTAGTATCCAGCAAACAGAAAAGATAAAATGAGTCTTTATGATGACATGGAAGGATGATTTCAATGTTAGTAACATATGTCACTTTGAAACAGCACAGATCATTGTATAAATTTTACCATTATGATTGAGGATCCACTTTCATTTTGATCATCATCACAAGTAGACCTAAAGGCAAGAAAAAGGCAAGATTTAAAATTATACTAAAAGAAATCCAGAAAAAGGCAACAAAATATTAAATATAAGTTTAAAAGTGAACATTCTCAAGGTTTCAAAGTTGGAAACATCTAACACTTTGTTTCCTACAAAATGTTTAAGTGTCAATAGAAAAATGTTATAAAGTATTTACAAGGTAGGTCAATCCTTTCAGACAATCCTGGAAATATATTTCTTGTCAATTTATACTTAAAAATCTTTTAAAAATTAGAAATTCCAGTGTTTTGATAAGTTAGTATATATTTATTCATGTATGTATAAACATATATGTACATATATGTATAAACATACATAAAAATAAACCATTAGACTGTTTATATGATATTGAAATATCTTATAATTTTGTAAATACAAATATTTATTTAAATTGATTTTACACAAAACAAAAAACAAAGTAATATATATGGAATCTACAGTAAAATTACTAATATATGCATTTCAACTTATCTGAGATGACTTATAATAAACCAAAGTTTATATATCATATATGAATAAAATGAATCAAGTAATGAACTACTAAAAAATGAAGCAATTTCAAAGAAATTAGAAATGACTACAAAACTGCATATCAATCACTGTAGATATTTTATTTCACAAAAATGTTTAATCACCAGCCTACAATTACACAATAATATTTATCAAGAATTTCTTGATATTTGAAAAAGTAACAACATTGTTACTTGCATCTACAAGTATATTATGGTGTGTTTCTAAAGAGTATTTGTTGCAGTGCTACCTATAATCAGGCATAACATATCTGGCTTTTTTAAAGAAAATGGCTCCCCAAAAAAGTGGTAATATTAGGACGTGTTGCCTTAGAGTAAGTGTGGTCTTCTTGGAGGAAGTGTATTAGATCACTTCCTGCGTGCCTATCAAGATGTAGGACTATCTATTCCAGTGCCATGTTTTCGTTCACACTGCCATGTCAAACCACGATGATAATGGACTAAATCTCTGAAAATGTAAGCCACCCCAATTACATGTTTTATTCCAGGATAAAAACAAATTTAAACAATATGTAGCTACAAACCAAGCCTTACAGAAGGTAATAGAAGGAAAATCACAACCCAAGGAACCCAACAACACCCATAATAACTCAGATATCTAACAACCCTCCACCAGCACAACTCAAAGAAGGGAAACACACAAACTCTACCACCAAAAAAAAACAGAAAATAACTGGAGTAAATAACCACTGGTCATTAATATCACTTAATACCAATGGAATCAATTTACCTATAAAAAGGCACAGGTTAAGAGAATGGAATCGAAAATAGGATTCAAAATTCTGTTGTTTACAAGAAACACACCTCAACCACAAATACAGTAAAGGGCTGGGAAAAGGTTTTTCACTCAAAAGGACCTAAGAAACAAGCAGGTATGAATATACTAATAGCTAAGAAAATTGACTTCAAACTAAAATCAATCAGAAGAGATGGAGATGGACACTTTATACTCATAAAAGGAACAATTCATCAGGATAAAGTCTCAATCCTGAATATCTATGCCCCTAATATAAAAGCACCCACTTATGTAAAAGAAACATTACTAGAACACAAAGGCACCCATCAAACACCACACACTAATAGTAGGAGACTTCAACACTCCTCTCTCACCAATGGACAGGTCAACAAGACAGAAACCTAACAGAGAAATAAGAGAACTAACAGAGGTAATGAATCAAACGGACTAAACAGACATCTATAGAACACTCTACTCTAGGAAAGAATATACCTTCTTCTCAGCATCTCATGGAACCTTCTCAAAATTTGATCACATACTCGGTAACAAAGCAAACATCCACAGACACAAAACAATTTTAGTAACCACCTGTGTCTTATCAGATCGCCATGGAATAAAGTTAAAATTTAACAATAATTCTACCCCCAGAAAGCCTACAATCTCACGGAAGCTGAACAGTAAACTACTGAAACACCCCTGGGTCAGGGAAGAAATAAGAATGAAATTAACGTCTTCCTTGAATTCAACGAAAATAAAGACACAACATACCCAAACCTATGGGACGCTATGAAAGCAGTTCTAAGAGGAAAGTTCATAGCATTAAGTGCCCACATTTAAAAAAAAAAAAACAACAAAATGCAGAAAGCTCATATTAGAGACTTAACAGCACACCTGAAAGCTCTAGAATAAAAAAAAGAAGCAGTCTCACCCAGGAGGACTAGAAGACTGGAAATAACCAAACTGAGGGCTGAAATCAAAATCGTAACACAGAAAGCAATCCAAAGAATCAATGAAACAAAGAGCTGGTTCTTTGAGAAAGTCAAGATTGACAAACCCCTATTCAAACTAATCAAAGGCAGAGAGAGAACACACAAATTAAGATCAGAAATGAAAAGGGGGACATAGCAAAAGACACTGAGGAAATTCAGAGAATCATTAGGTCTTACTACAAAAGCCTATATGCCACAAAGTTGGAAAATGTAAAAGAAATGGACTTGTTTTTCGATAAATACCATATACCAAAATTAAATCAAGACCAGGTGAACAATTTAAATAGATCTATAAGTCCTGAGGAAATAGAAGCTGTCATAAAAACCCTCCTAACCAAAAAAAGCCCAGGACCAGACAGTTTCAATGCAGAATTCTACCAGAACTTCCAAGAAGAGCTAATACCTATACTTCTTAATGTATTTCACAAAATAGAAACAGAAGAATCATTGCCAAACTCTTTTTATGAAGCTACAGTTACCCTGATTCCAAAACCACACAAAGACTCAACCAAGAAAGAGAATTGCAGACCAATCTTGCTCATGAACATTGATGCAAAAATTCTCAATAAAATACTGGCAAACTGAATCCAAGAGCACATCAAAAAATTATCCATTATGATCAAGTAGGCTTCATCCCAGAGATGCAGGGCTGGTTCAACATACAAAAATCTATCAATGTAATACATCATATAAATAAACTGAAAGAAAATAAAACATATGATCATTTCATTAGAGGCTGAAAAAGCATTTGACAAAATTCAACACCCCTTTATGATAAAGGTCTTGGAGAGATTAGGGATACAAGGGTCATACCTAAATATAATAAAAGCAATATACAGCAAGCCAACAGCTAATATCAAATTAAATGGAGAGAAACTCAAAGCCATTCCACTAAAATCAGGAACAAGACAAGGCTGTCCACTCTCACCATATCTCTTCATCATAGTGCTTGAAGTTCTAGCAATAGCAATAAGACAACATAAGGAGATCAAGGGGATTTGAATTGGAAAGGAAGAAGTCAAACTTTTGTTATTTGCAGATGATATGATAGTGTACATTAGTGATCCCCAAAACTCTACCAAAGAACTCCTACAGCTGATAAATACCTCCAGTGATGTGGCAGGATACAAGATCAACTCAAAAAAAATCAGTAGCCCTCCTAAACACAAAGGATAGAGAAGCAGAGAGGGAAATTAGAGAAACTTCACCTTTCATGATAGCCACAAATAGCATAAAGTATCTTGGGGTAACTCTAACCAAGGAAGTGAAAGATCTATTTGACAAGAACTTTAAGGTTTTGAAGAAAGAAATTTAAAAGGATACCAGACAATGGAAGAATCTCCTATGCTCTTGGATGGGTAGGATCAATACAGTAAGCATGGCAATTCTACCAAAGGCAATCTATAAATTCAATGCAATCCCCATCAAAATCCCAACAAAATTCTTCACATACCTTGAGAAAATTATAATCAACTTTATATGGAGAAACATAAAACCTAGGATTGCCAAAACAGTCCTATACAATAAAGGAACTTCCAGAGGCATTACCATCCCTGACTTCAAACTCTATTACAGAGCTACAGCAATGAAAAGAGGTTGGTATTGGTCTAAAATCAGAGACGTCAACCAAAGGAATCAAATTGAAGACCCAGATATTAACCCACAAACCTATGGACACCTGATTTTCAACAAAAGAGCTAAAAGTATACAATGAAAGAAAGAAAACATCTTTAACAAATGGTGCTGTCATAACTGGATATCAACCTGTAGAAGGGGGAAAGGGAGAGGGGGAGAGAGAAGGGAGAAGGGAAAGGCTGGAGAGAGCTTGGGGGAGTGGGAGGGTGGAGATGGAGGAAGGGCAGATACAGGAGCAGGGAAGAAGATATCTACATTAAGGAAGCCATTTTAGGGTTGGCAAGAGATTTGGCTCTAGAGGGGATCCCAGGTGTCCACAGGGATGTCCCCATCTAGGTCCTTGGGCAGCAGAGCAGAGTGTGCCTGAACTGGCCTTGCCCCACTATCACACTGATGATTATCTCAACTATCACCATAGAATCTTCATCTGATGATGGATGGAGATAGAGACAGAGACCCTCATCAGAGCAACAGACTGAGTTCCCAAGGTCCAGTTGAAGGGTAGAAGGAGGGAGAAGATGGGCAAGGAAGTCTGGACCGCGAGGGGTTGGTTCACCAACTGAGAGTGTGTGCCTGTTCTAATGGGAGCTCACAAAACCAGCTGGAAAGGGTCTGAACGACCTAGTGATTAAACAGGACTCTCTGAATGTGGCTGACAATGGGGGCTGACTGAGAAGCCATTGATAAAGGCACTGGGACTTGTTTTTAGGGCATATTCTGGCTTTTTGGGACCCTAATCTATATGGGTGCACAGCTTCATAGGCCTGGGTGTTGGGGGGGGGCTTGGACTTCCCACAAGGCAGGGTTACCTGCCCTCCGTTAAGGCTGGAGGTTGAGGGAGGAGGGTGAGTGCGGGAGCCGGAGGGGATTGGGAGGAAGTGTAAATATTTGAATGGAAAAACAACAACAACAACAACAAAAATCTAGATTGCATATTGTGGAAGAAAGATCTGGAATGAAGTTGTGTGAGAAGAATTCTGAGATCTTGTGAGAGTACTCAAGAAAACAAGAGCCTTGTGACCTCAGTTTCTTCAAAACACGGAATTGTTCTTGGAATGTGTTTTTATGCTCCTCCCAGGTGAAGCGCTAGGAGTGAGCTTACTTTAGATTACTCATTATTGCTTGCTGCTGCTACTCAAATGTTGAAATGACCCTTTATATGCATCTATGGAAAAAAAACGTGATTTTACTAATTGCCACTTGTCCCTGTGACTGTGTACAGCTTCAACTCATGAGAACTTCAGTCATATGACCTTTCTTAACCCTTGGAATATAAATTGTCTGGGACTCTGAATAAAGTTGACTATTGCATGAGAAAAAATTAGAGTTGCCATGGTTATAGTGTCTCTTCACAGCAATAGAAACCCTAACTAAGACAATAAAGAAAATTCCCATAAAGAAATGAGAAAACTAAGTCATATTTATAACCAATATTTAGATACTATTGATGTATCAGTTTGGCAGAATTTATGATTTAACAAGTATTCCTTTTCTCCTTCCTTGTATGTCAAATCTATCTCTTTATGGTCTGTTAGTTTTGGTATGTGATTTTCTTTGGTTAGTAAAAAGTGAGTAGAAGTCTGAGCAGAAGCAATAAACACATAGTGTAACCTGATTTCTTATGTTCCTAGCATCTGCCATGAGAATATTGTATCCTTAAGAGAGGATAATTTCATCAGCCTAGGTTCTGCAATGTTACTAATAATATGGGGCAGACCTGAAAACATCTCACCTTAGCTGACTTGTGAATAAGAATGATAGTGTAATGAAATATACCTTTTGCTTTACATCAGAGATTTAGATGTAAGGCCAGCTCAAAAGGAGTGAAATCATGCTTGGTCAACTATCTGGTTGGTGAAATCATGGATTTTAGATAACCAACATGAATTTTAGAGGATGGCCAACACTTGACTAAAAGAATACCATCTCTTACTAGAGTCTAAATATTTTCCCTTATGCCCATGGGTAACTGTGGTCCTCATCTCTAATCAAAGAAACTTCTCTTTGCAACAGACATAAAGAAACCTTTACAGAAAACCACAACCAATCAGAATGCAGAGTTGCCAAGTCCAGTCTGAATGGATACAGCTACAAAACAATCCTGCACTTAAGGCACAAGGAACATTGTAGAAAAGGGAGTGGAAAAATTCTAATATCTACAGAGTGCCAGGGATTTTGCTGTGAGACTGTGTTTTCTAGAAAACCAGAAGCAACACCCATACAGTCTCACCATCATTCTGCCTAATCATGAGTTGAGCAAGGACAACAATAGACATTACAAAGTTGATGAGGGATATAGGTAATTTAGGAATGCTGAGAGTGGGAGAAATATGTTTCCTTATGGGAGCACATAAATTGATTATCTAATAAGAAATGGTTATCCCAGAATGAATAACTACTATTTAATCCAAAATGTCAAAGTTTGTGAGGTTTTAATTAATGTCAATGAAGTTCTGAAGAAAATCAATATTTCTGGATTGACTATACTGAAAAGCTGGTTTTAATGTGCCTTCTAGCTATCAATTTTACATTTAAAATTTTCATCAACAGTTGCATCAATAGGCATGTTAACAAGTAAGGGGCAAAATTGCAGAACCACACCCATAGACAAGAAACTACAGGTAAGTGATGACTGCTGAGAGATGGAGATATACCATCTCCCAGGAATGAACCCCCTGGTGTGGGGCAATTGTCTATATTCTGTCAATTATGTTTTAAATAAATGCTGGTTGGCCAGTAGCCAGGCAGGAAGTATAGGCAGGACAACCAGACAGAAAGTAGAGGTGGAGAAATGAGAACAGGAGAATTCTCAGAAGGAAGAAGCCCATTCCTCTGCAGTCTTGTCCCAACCACAGAATAAGGAAGATGTGATTGCCCTGCTGAAAAAGGTACTGAGCAATGTGGCTAACATAGATACAAATAATGGGTTAATATAAGTTATAAGAGTTAATAAGAAGCCTGAGCTAATGGGGCAATCAGATTATAACTAATGTAGAGTAGACTTCTATGTGATTCTTTGAGACCTAATGACTGTGGGAACCTGGCAGGACAGAAACCTCATCACAGCTTCCTAATTGTTGTCCTATCAAAAATCCCTCAAACCATATACACACAAGGCACAAAAACAGACTCATCAGTTTGTGTTTCTATATTTGGCAAACATGTATTTATATATATATATATATAATATATGTATGTGTGTATACATATATACACATTTTTACAATACACACATGTATATATATATGTATATGTACACACACATATAGCTTCCCTCACCTGTTTGTATGTATATATGCATGAATGTATATATATATATAAACACATATGTGTATATTTGTGTATGTATGCATGTATATGTATATACATACCGGTAGAAGAAGCTATCAACATGGAATGCATGGAAGAATTACAAAGAAGGAGACTTGATGGAGGAGGGTCATCTGTCTATCTGTTGCTTTCATTGGTTAACTAATAAAGAAACTGCTTGGCCTGATAGGTCAGAACATAGGTGGGTGGAGTAGACAGAACAGAATGCTGGGAAGAAGGGAAGTGAGCCAGATGCCATGGAGCCAGCTGCCAGGTCAGACATGCTGAATCTTTCCTGGTAAGCCACCACCTTGTTGTGTTACACAGATTACTAAATATGGGTTAAAACAAGATGTGAGAATTAGCCAAGAAGTGGCTAGATATAATGAGACAGGCAGTGTTTAAAAGAATACAATTTGTGTGTTGTTATTTCGGGTATAAAGCTAACCATGTGGGAGCCGGGTAGGACAAAAAGCAGGCTTGCCCACACCTCCTCTCTACAAATGGCGCCCAGATGTGGATGACTGAATCCACAGAAAGCCTGAGAAGGCTTGGGAAAGAATAGAGTAAAGCATGTTTTCTTGGTAGCAGCAATTTCTTGGGTCTGCTCTGTGTGCTAGAGGCAAGCAGGCACTCTCATCTAAGAGAGGCTTCCTGACTCAGCTTTAGCTGCAAAACCCTGCAGCTCTTTTAAGAGGTCCTGCCATGAAACACTTAAACGGTATTGATGAAAAGCTGAACACATGCTTTTCGGTTTTCAGCCATAGCAGGAAAAAAGCTGTGCTGTGTTGAAGTGGCGGCTTTCTGGGCCGTCCTGCCAGGGCAAACTCTGACTCTTTCAGATAGGCAGTCTGACTGAGTGTGGTCTGTGAGCAGAATGCTGCTGCTTGCTTGCTGGCAAGGACCTTGAAACGCCATAGAGTTGTGGCAACAGAAATGGCTACAACCGAGGGTACCTCTGCCACGAAGTTGGAAATCTAAGGAATGGGCTGGATCCAGCCTTCAAAGCCATGGCTTTAACTCTCTCCTTACAGACTCATGTAGTTAGAAAGAGAGAGACAGTAAAGAGAGATTCAAAGAGGAAAAAAAAAACCCTCTAAATGGTTTACTGTGTGTTAAAAATATATGCTGGCTTAGGAGAGAAAAGAAAAAAGTTAAAGTTCTTAAAAAAGAAAAAAAGAGAGAGAGAGTAGTTGGGTGTGGTGGTACACACCTTTAATCCCAACACTTGGGAGGCAGAGGTAAATTGACCTCTGTGAATTTAAGGTGCTGCAGGACACACCTTTAATTCCAATGCCCGGGAGGCAGAGACAGAGAGATCTCTGATAGTTCAAGGACAGCCTGGTCTACAGAGTTATTCCAGGACAAAGATATACAGAGAACCTGTCTCAAAAAAATAAAAGTAAAAATAAACGAAATAGAGGTTAACTGTATGCTATTATACTCTCATTGAATTGTTTGAATGCTGAGGAAGGAGCAACAGCTGCTAAAGAAATTTGTTTATAAATGCTGATGAACTAATCCAACATAGATATTTTGAAAATACCTTGACTTCAAAATTTGGAACTAAGGTTATGATGCTTTGGAAAAGTTCTCACAGAGGATGAGACCCTGTGGATTGCTTCTATCCCAGTATGGTATGATAGACCACGCCCTCCTGAAAGGTTGCTGTGAACACCCTCAAAAAATTACTTTGCTCAACTGCCAACTGGGATGAACCTAGCACACAGGATATACCATGAAAGATATGATTAACAGTGCACCCATTCAGCATGAAGCAGTTTGGAGAGAAAAACTGCACCCATATTCCCAAATATTGTTTATAAATGTTCTTTTACATTTAAAGGGGGAGATGATATAGATATAATTTGGATTGATAAGAATCTTGGTTTACTGATACTAATTTAAGGTCAATATTGTTATATGTATATTTCTGATCTTGATTAAGGTATTGTGATTATGTAGTTCATTTAAAAATGTAATGTATATAGGTTGTTAATGGATAATTATCGATAATAGTCAAGCTTGTAGTCATGTTAGTAAGATTTTCTATATGTGCATAGATACATTTCAGATAGGTATTCTTCATATCTTTCAAAGACTACAGAATATGGCATTTTAAATGTTTTAATAATTTAGGGCTTTTAAGGACAATGAAACATGTCTGCTCCTGGCAGCACCAGCTACTTCAAGAGGAACATGGGCATTGAAGAGGCTCCTTTTGGAGTTTGATAGTCATTTGGGCAAGAAACTGTAATTTGGACTGTTGCATAAACTGGACACAGAGAACCCACAGAGAGAGGACTGCTGAACTTGCCTAAAGGTGAGATGGTCTTTTGGGGTTCCTGATTCATGAAAGAGTCTGCAAGACATTCTGCAGGACACAGCAGATAGTGACTGAACTGCCTTTGAAATTTCCTGCTTCATGGAAATATCTCTGGATACTATGGGCCTGAAGGCCAAAGATGGATGCCCCAGCGGTACAACAGAACTTTGGGTGACTGTCCAGGCAATGAGATGTCTCTGTCACTTCTAGAGTTTTGGACGTTTCTTACTTCTTGTTTACTTAGGTAATATTATATCCTTCAGAAGTCTTTGATGGAGTTGAAGAATAGATAGATATTGTTTTCCTTAGCTATGATAAAATATAAAGTATATATAAATATTGTAACTGTAATTCTTGCTTGATAACTTTTGTTATATGTAATTTTACTATGTTAAAGTGAAAGCCTTTCTTTTTTGTTTAAACAGAAAAAGGGGAAATGATGGAGGAGGGTCATCTGTCTATCTGTTGCTTTCATTGGTTAATTAATAAAGAAACTATTTGGCCTGATAGGTCAGAACATAGGTAGGTGGAGTAGAGAGAACAGAATGCTGGGAAGAAGGGAAGTGAGCCAGATGCCATGGAGCCAGCCGCCAGGTCAGACATGCTGAATCTTTCCTGGTAAGCCACCACCTTGTTGTGTTACACAGATTACTAAATATGGGTTAAAACAAGATGTGAGAATTAGCCAAGAAGTGGCTAGATATAATGAGCCAGGCAGTGTTTAAAAGAATGCAATTTGTGTGTTGTTATTTCAGGTATAAAGCTAGCCATGCAGGAGCCGGGCCGGATCAAAAGCAGGCCTGCCCACACCTCCTCTCTACAGAGACTTATGAGGAGATGGAAGAAGGAAAGAAATCCCTTAAATATATATACTTTATTAATTAGATTTTAATTCATGTTGTGAAAAAATAAAAATTATTTAAAGATAATTTAAAACAATGTTTTAAAACTTTGAATTTTTGTGGATTTCACCTTATGCATTCCAATCCCACTTATATCCCCATCTCCTAGTATCTGCCCTTGAAGCCTAAAATAATTTTTAGATTCAATGTAACATGAACAAAACTTACTCTTGAAAACTGAAAGGCTGTCCTATTACTATACTAATAAAGAGTAATTTTGTTTTAATTCAGACATATTTTCTAGTTATTCAGTATATAGAACTGATGTTTCGAAGAGCATTTTTACTCTAAATTGGTAACTGTTCAATAAAGTGCATGCTAAAAATGGTCACTATGCAGAAAACATATGGGAAAAAAATCTAATATTTCCAGCAGAGTTTAGAGCTAGTTTATAGGTTAGAAATCTGCTGTGGAATGTGGCATTTGATACAAAGTGTTTTTTTCATATATGAGAACTATGAATGAAACATTGACTTAAAAGTAATAAAACACTGATTTATGTCATACAATTTAGTACCTTATATATAGGATATTACTATATGGAGAAAAACAAATAAATCATTGAAGAAATTGATGTTTTTTTCTGTGAATTCTGAAGCTTTATAATATTGTTCAAGACATAATTAACTAGAGGATAATTTGACATCCTCATTTCAAATAACTGTATAAGGCTTTTCAACTATTATCTTCCCATTTTATGTAAGACTAATGTTGATTTTTAAATAATAGGTGATGATGAAATTATTTTATTGCTTATTGTTTGTGGAGATATATAAAATACTATATTTCTGGAAGATAGATTTATCATTTTTTAAATGTTTTGTCACTTTTGGGAAATATCGAATATATTGTTCCTTTTCACTTCATACATTATCCTCAAATAAAAGAAAGATGAAAGTAAACAACACAGCTTGAACTGTTTCCTTTTACTAAATTTCTTTAAGTTCTCAAAATAATCCCTATGTAATGTATCTTTATACTCACAGTCATATATGTGTTCATGTGAAAAATCCAACCTACTTTAGAGATATAGTACATATTATAAAATCACATGAAAGAAACTTACTGGGCAGATTGTCTGGCAGATTTAGAATTTTCTTCATCATATACTTCTGCTGGTTTCACAGTAAGTCCCACTGCAGCTCCCAGAAGAAATTCTTCTTCATGTCTCATGGGAAGTCTTCGTGTTGGTTGCAGAACAATTTCCTGTGCAGAACCCACAGCATGCATCCTGAAAGGACTCACAGTTCTTGTCTTTGCTTGTCTCATTTCTTCATGTTTCTTGGGAAGTCTTTGTGTTGGTTGCAGAGCAATTTCCTGTGCAGAACTCACAGCATGCATCCTGAAAGGATTCACAGTTCTTGTCTTTGCTTGTCTCGTAGTGTAACCTCTTGTAAGACTCTCAGCATGTTCTCTATCACATCTCTCAGAGTATCCTTTTTTAGGGCTCAAGGAACGGCCCCTTGGAGGAATCATTACAAGTCCAAGTCCTTGAGCAGGCATCACTGAAGAATCTCTAACAGAACTCTCAACATAACCCCTATCTCTTCTGGCAAGTCTTCTTCCTTCAGGTCCCCAAGCAGGTCTCTTTGCTGATCTCCAAACTGGTACCTCAGAAGATCTTCTAGTAACTTCTCTCATAGGTACTGCCAAACGTTCCCCTTCACCTCTTGAAGCACTACTGTAGTTGTCCAGCAACTGAAGAAAACAAAAGTAAGAACAAAGGGTTTTAACTTTCAAGTTAAGATATTAAAATTAAGAAAGTTAGTAGACACGTTAAGATTACTAAGGGTAAAAATAAAGGTTAGATTTCAAAATGCTTAGTTTAAGTTCATTTATACAACTTGTTTCAATTTCAACCAAATTTGAAAGAAAAGATAAATAGCCTTGTGCTTTTTCTCTTCCTGTGAAAAAAAATCATAAAAGTTTTTAGACATAAAACAGCTATTAAGAACTTAGTACCTGTTCTAGCATGAATTTAATTTTTTAAATATAAAAACAGTTACATCACAACCTATTTTTTGAGCATTTCAAGCAACCCCTTTCTTCTTTTTTTTTTTTTTAAAGTTAAAAAAGGCTTCTAGTCCCACAAATGGAAGCTAAGCACAGCTTCTTGGTAACAGCATTTTTTTTTTCAGACAGGCTCTGTTTGCAAGGGAGTAATAGTAAAACTGTGCTGCTTCTTTAAAAAACAGTAGCTTCCTGGTTTGCCAGCAGGAATGGCTCTGACTCTTCCAGGAGGTCCAGCTATAGAGCATTTAAATAGGGTTTGTGAGCAGACTGCTACAACTTGCTTAATGGCAACATAGACCAGATGTGTGCCTGAAAATGGGACAATACACATGACTCTCAGAGGCAGCGAACATGCCTTAGCCATGTTAGAGTGGGTGGAACCAACAAGCAGGACCACAGAGTTGGTCCTAGCCATACCTGCTTAGCAGTTTTAAAAAGAAGTGCCCCTCAACAGAAAACAATTACAGATATGTAATGAAGAGAGAATCAGAAAAAAGACCTCTGAATGGGTCACAATGTTGGATAAATGTATGGAGCTTTGAGAGAAAAGGATAAAGACCTTAGACAGTCATAATATAAAAGATTATAGTCATATGTTAAAACTTGTAGAAAATGTAATAGAGTAAGAAAAATAAGCCACATAAATATGGAATGAATATACACAGAGAGTCTGGATTATGTATATTATTGTGGCTTAGTTGAATTTTTTGACTGTGAATGAGCTAAGAACAGAGAGACATCTCATTATATGGACTGCTAAACTAATCCAACATACGTACTTTAAAGGTATCTTGACTTCCAAATTTAGACCTAAGGATTTGTTGCTTTGGAAAAGACGTTATTTTGTTTTCACAGAGAATGAGAGCCTGTGGATTCCTTCTACACTAATTTGGTTTGATGTACCCCCTGAAAGGTTAACACAAACACTCCCCAAAATTACTTCACCCAATAAAAAGCAGAAAGCAGTTTGGAGAAAAATATGTAAAAATTCCATAAACAACTGTTTATGTTTGTTTGCATTTAAAGGGGAATATTCTATAGAGATTTGGGTTGGTATGGATCTTGGTTTATTGATACAAATTTAAGGTCAGTTTTGTTATATGTGTATTTCTGCTCTTGATTAAGGTATTGTGTTTGTACAGCTCATTTAAAAATGTAATGCATAATTAAGAAACATAGGTTAATAGAGTCATCTATAATAGTCAAGCTTGTAGGCATGTTAGTTAGATTTTCTAGATATATAGAGAGATATTTCAGTTAGACAATCTTCAACACTTTTAAAGTTCTACAGAATATGGCATTTAAAATGTTTTAAGAACTTAGGAACTTTCATGACAGTGAGACACATCTGCTTCTGGCAGCACCAATCTACTTCAAGAGGATGATGGGTATCAAAGAGGCTCCTCATGGAGTTTGTTAGCCATTCGAGCAAGAAACTGTCCTTGCTTGAACTGTTTGACTGGACTTGCAGTGCCCACAGAAAAATGACTGCTGAAGCTGACTAAAGAAGGTAAGACAGTCCTTCAGGGTTCCTGCTTCATGAGAGAATCAGTAAGACATTCTGTAGGGCACAGAAGAAAGTGACTGACAAACTTCCAATATAGGTGTAACTGTCTTTGAAATTTCTGCTTCATGGAAAAGTCTGCTGGATATTATGGGCCAGTAGGCTGAATATGTGTGCCTGCAGTGTTACAGAAAAACTTTGGGTGACTATCCAGAAAGCAAGATGTCTCTGTCAATTCTAGAGTTTTGGAAGTTTCTTACAATGCACATCCTGTTTACTTAGGTAATATTATATCCTTCTAGAGTTTTTGATGAAGTTGAAGAACAGATAATTATAATTATAGTTTTCCTTAGTTACGATAAAATAGATATAAACATTGTAACCATAATTCTTGCTTGATACCTGCTTTGTTATATGTAATTTTACTATGTTAATGTTAAAACCTTCCTTTTCATTTAGACAGAAAAGGAGAAATGGTGTGGAAAGTCCTTCTAATATGTGTTGCTTTAATTGGTTAATGAATAAAGCTGTCTTGGCCAGTGGCTTAGCAGAATAGAGCTAGATGGGTAAACTAAACAATGCTGGAAGAAAAAAAAAGGCAGACTCAAGAAGCTATTAAGCCACCAGAGGAGAAAGATGTGAGCTTGCCTGCAGGAACCTTTCCAGTAGGCCATGACCCTTGTGCTAAAAATATAAAATAATAGAAATGGGTTAATTTATGATATGAGCCAGCTAGCAATATGCTTAAGTGATTGGCCAAGCAGTGATTTAAATAATATCAGTTTCTGTGTGATTTTTCTGAGTCAGGGTGGCTGGGAAACAAACAAGTAGTCCCCCCAACATTGTACAAAACTTTCTTTTTAAAAGAATATGAAGGAAAGGAAAACCAGATACAGTCTTAGGATACACACTGGCAATAGAAGAGTAATGAAGCACAGGTAATTAGGAGGAAATTGATGCATTTTGAGCAAGCCTTCCTTATATAGCTTTTGTTTTTTAAGTATGTACATCATTTACATATTACTGTATGATAACTGGTTTAAGAGAAACACGTACAGAATAGACATCAGAAAAAGGTTCTTTGCTGGATATCAACATGTAGAAGAATGAAAATAGACATATCTATCACCATGCACAAAACTCAAGTCCACAAGTCCAAATGGATAAAAGACCTCAACATAAAGCCTTATAAACACTGAACCTTATAGAAGATAAAGTGGGACGTATACTTGAACGCATTGGCACAAGAGACTTTGTCCTAAATATAACCCCAGCAGCACAGACACTGAGAGAAACAATTAACAAATGGGACCTCCTGAAACTTAAAAGCTTCTGTAAAGCAAAGAACATGGTCAACAAGACAAAACGACAGCCTACAGAATGGGGAAAGATCTTCACTAACCCCACATCAGACAGAGGTCTGATCTCCAAAATATACAAAGAACTCAAGAAATTGGACACCAAAAGAACACATAATCTAATAAAAAAAAATGGAGTACAGACATAAACATATAACTCTCAACAGAGAAATCTAAAATGGCTGAAAGACACTTAAGGAAATGTTCAACATCCTTGGTCATAAGAGAAATGCAAATCAAAACAACTCTGAGATTCCATCTAACACCTGTAAGAATGGCTAAGAACAAAAACACTGATGACAACTTATGCTGGAGAGGTTGAGGGGAAAAGGGAACACTTCTGCATTGCTGCTGGGAATGCAAGCTGGTACAGCCTCTTTGGATGTCAGTGTGGCAATTTCTCAGAAAGTTAGGAAACAACCTTCCTCAAGACTCAGCAATATCATTTTGGGGTATATATCCAAAGGATGCTCAATCGTGCCACAAGGACATGTACTCGACTATGTTCATAGCAGTATTGTTTGTCATAGCCACAACCTGGAAACAATCTAAATGCCCCTCGACCGAAGAATGGATAAGAAAAATGTGGTACATTTACACAATGGAGTACTACACAGCAGAAAAAAAATGACATCTTGAATTTTGCTGGCAAACAGATGGAGCTAGAAAACATTATTTTCAGTGAGGTAACCCAGACACAGAAAGACAATTATCACATGTACTGAGTCATAGGTGGTTTTCAAACATAAAGCAAAGAAAACCAGCCTACAAACCACAATCCCAGAGAATTTAGACTACAATGAAGACACTAAGAGAGACTTACATAGATCTACTCTACATGGGGAGTAGAAAGTAGAAAAAGACAAGATTTCCTGAGTAAATTGGGAGCATGGGGACCTTGAAGGATGGTTGAAGGGGGAAGAGGATAGGCAAGGAAGACAGTAGAGAAAAATGTAGAGCTCAATAAAAATCAATAAAAAAGAAAATGGACTATGTTCATAGCAGCATTGTTTGTAATAGCCAGAACCTGGAAACAACCTAGATGCTCTTCAGTGGAAGAATGGATGAAGAAAGTATGGAATATATACATCTTAGAGTACTACTCAGCAGTAAAAAACAATGACTTCTTGAATTTTGCATGCAAATGGACCAAAATAGAAAACACTATCCTGAGTGAGTTAAGCCAGACCCAAAAAGAGGAATATGGGATGTACTCACTCATATTTGGTTTCTAGCCATAAATAAAGGACATTGAGCCTATAATTCATGATCCTAGAGAAGCTAAATAAGAAGGTGAACCCAAAGAAAACATACAGGCATCCTCCTGAATATTAACCTTCATCAGCCGAAGAAAGGAGACAGAGACAGAGACCCACATTGGAGCACCGGGCTGAAATCTCAAGGTCCAAATCAGGAGCAGAAGGAGAGAGAGCATGAGCAAGGAACTCAGGACCGCGAGGGGTGCACCCACACACTGAGACAATGGGGATATTCTATTGGTAACTCACCAAGGCCATCTGGCCTGGGTCTGAAAGAGCATGGGATAAAACCGGACTTGCTGAACATAATAGACAATGAGGACTACTGAGAACTCAAGAACAATGGCAATGGGTTTTTGATCCTACTGCACGTACTGGCTTTGTGAGAGCCTAGGCAGTTTGGATGCTCACCTTACTAGACCTGGATGGAGGTGGGTGGTCCTTGGACTTCCCACAGGGCAGGGAACCCTAATTGCTCTTATGGCTGATGAGGGAGGGGGACTTGATTGGGGGAGGGGGAGGGAAATGGGAGGCGGTGGTGCGGAGGAGGCAGAAATCTTTAATAAAGAAATAAATAAATTAATTAAAAAAGGAAAATGGAAAAAAAGAAAAAAAGGTTCTTTGGTACTCACTAATTTGAATATTGTTTTGTTTCACTATCATTCGATCTTTCTTTTGGAACTCCAGGTGGAATGAAGGGAGAAAGGGAATTAATGGAATAGGAAGATATGGGGTGGGGATATGATAGCAGGGTAAAAGAGGAGTGTGGGGAAGGAAAACTAACACTAAAGACCTTTGAAAGTGCCATATAGAAATCTATTACTGTGGAAGCTTCCTAATATATATATATATATATATATATATATATATATATAAAGAATTTAAATGGAATTATCCTATAACAGGGGAGGGGCATAGGATATCAGAAATGAAGTTTCGTGCCAGGTATGGGTTACCTCTTTTCAAACTGTCAGTGCAGTCCATAGACCTTCTCTACCAAATGATATACTATTGCATTGTTCTTGGTTACTTTTCAGAAGTTGTCAGTAAGACCTTCTTGAAGATATCACACACCTGAATTATATGAATTGATCACTTCAGCCTGTCCCATAAGTTTCATACCTACTAGCTATCTTTCATAGTTCCTGAACGTTCTATGTATGCTAATAGCTGAGAAAACTCACTAACAGTATTATCAAGCTATGATCCCTATGAGCAACATATCCCTGGTGAAACAGATCCACTCGTGCAACAGTAGTGCAAAATAATGAAAGTAACACATACTTTCTTATTGGATTTTAAAGCCCACTCCACATGATAGAGTTCATGCCTAATACCATTAACTGGGTTAAAAATTCATGGCTAGCTAGATCACAGGCGCTAGGAAAGAACGTTGTCCTATTATTCTGATTAACGGACATAATAAACTCTCTTCTAAGTTCTTTTCTTTATACCCATATATTAGTGTATCTCTCACCTTTCTTGAGAGAAGCTTCTTTAGCAGTAGATAATAATTAACAGAGATCCACCAGTAGGCAACATAATGAGTATGAGAGACTCTGGACTGCTGAGCCCTATATGGGATATCTATATTACACCATATCCTCGAAATGCTCATTGTAGAAGATGGGATGAAAAGTTTGTAAGAGTTGGAGGGAGTAGATTTCTGTTATGAAAACAGTATTTTTAGAACATGAGAACATAACTGCACACACGAAAAGTGTAATTGTGACTGCAAACATATGGCTTGCACAAAATTAAGCCAGCCATTATCCCACCATGGAGAAAGATGTAGAGGGGAGACTTGATAAAATAACCAGAACTGAGTGGCCACAATTCAAATGATTTGTAGATGGTGACTCATACAACCTTCATGGAGTCTCTAAGAGGTAGATACTGTTATTACCATCATGCTATAGGTAAGCAAAATAAAGACAGAGTAAATGAACTAACTTGTTCATGGTAAAGGGTGTTAAGTGATCAAAATGGAGACCCTGCCATAATACTGAATTCTCAGTATTATGAAGGGCTTTTTAAAAATGAAGTAAAAATTGTTATTCCAGGTTGTGGTGTGTGTCCCATTCTGAGCTGATTTATAAAGGAATAGGCTACATACAAGATTGCTTTAGCACTAATTTCTTTAAAAGTAAGTTTACATAATCTCTGTATTAAACATTGTTGTGAACTCCAATGAACTCAATTCCTATAAACCACTGTAAAATAAATGCTATATGTATCTTTATAGCTCTATGGATATTTAACTATCTTACCTATTGTTGCCAGAAATAATTAAATATTTAAGATACTTCTCTACAGTCACCTGACAGGAACACAGATAAAAATGCTCCTGGATAGCAATCATTTAGTTGAGATATTTAAGTTGTAGTCAGAACATTCAGTGTATGCTAGTTACAAACATATACAGTTTTTAAGATGATCTGCCAAGAAGCATTCATCAGTGAATATCAATTAATACTCTCATACTTGTAATACATTATTAGAATTTAAATCACAAAATATAACATGTCATGGAGTAAATACAATATATTTTCAAAATATAAAGTAAAATACAGAAATGTAATCAATTATGGATTAAAAATGAATAGGCATTATTAATGAAGTTTGTACAAATCCTCCTAATGGGCAAACACCTATTAAAATGGAAATTATCAGGCATATAGGTACATTTCATAATGCAGACTATTAATCCCAGTTGGACTAGAAATACGGTATTGAAACTAGGAAATAAAGAAATAAGAAATATTAAAATAAAAATGAAAAGACAATGTTATTATAATGCTTAGACAAATTTTCTGTCATCTCACTGTTTCCTATTATCTCCTGTGCCAGACTTAGGTTAAAAAGTGATTATGACCCTTTTCCCTATCATTATTCATTTACTGACACTCATAGTGTTTTTTTATTTTGATGTTCACTATTTGGTTGTTTCAGTAGTAAGAGCAGGTCTTCCTACTAAGTAACTGGAAGAGTCATATAAAACCATGGCATTTGCATATGATGCTATGGATGATCACACAGTACTGTGTTGAAAAGTCATAGTTTAATGTTAAGAATTAAGGTTGTTTAGAAAATATGGAACACAAGAGAAATATTCCTAATGTATGATACAAGTAGATACAAGGGAAATATTTGTTCTGAGTAGTTAAATGCTAATATTAAATAATATTATTGTATTTTTATTACTTCAGAATAATTGCAGGAAATAATTTAATAGTATAAGTAGTTTATTTTGGCTAACATTTTTTCTTACATAAGTGTTTTATACCATGGAAAGTGCTATAACGTGGCTTGAAATTTTATAAATGCTTCATTTTATAGGTGGAGAAAAACATTGTAGTAAATAACATGGTCAAGAAATCAAACTTATTGGCCGGGCGGTGGTGGCGCACGCCTTTAATCCCAGCACTCGGGAGGCAGAGGCAGGCGGATCTCTGTGAGTTCGAGACCAGCCTGGTCTACAAGAGCTAGTTCCAGGACAGGCTCCAAAACCACAGAGAAACCCTGTCTCGAAAAACCAAAAAAAAACAAAACAAAAAAAAAGCAAGAAATCAAACTTACTTATGGACAATGCCAAAACAAAAATAGATGGATAGATGATAGATAGATAGATAGATAGATAGATAGATAGATAGATAGATAGATAGACAAGCAAATAAGTAAATAAAGTCAGCTAAATTCTCAGACCACCACTACTACTATACCTCTACATCTAACTTTCACATATCTAAACCAATGTCATGTAGAAGATGCTTGTGGATTACTTTACTGATAGTATGAGACAGATTTTAAACCAGAGATTTTGAGAAATGGCCTCATATATCCGAGACTGACTCTGGAGTGGCTATATAGATAAGATGACCTTAATTCTTTTCTGATCTTCCTGTTTCTGCCTCTTAAAAGCTAGGTTTACCCGTATGTAATCTACATGTATGTACTACATCAAATTTTATAGTGCTGAGGACTGAACTCAAGGCATTGTGCATAGTAGGCAAACATTCTACCAACTGAATTAGATTTCTGAAAGATTTGCTTATCTTTATTTTATGTATATTAGTGTTTTGCCTGCCTATATGTATGAATACCAATGTATTCCTGGTGCCTATTGTGATCAGAAGAGTGTGTCTGGTTTATTGGAACTGTTGTTACTGATGCTTGTTAGCCACCATGTGAGTTCTGGGGAGTAAATCTGGCTCCTTTGTAAAAGTAGTATTTTTAACCACCAAGCCATCTCTCAAACCTTCCTAAATTAGATGTTCAAAAATGAGTTTTAAATGTATTTTTCATGGGGTTTGTAGTTGACAGTTTGAAACATAGAGAGTTGCTTTGAAATGGGTTTCCTACTACGGATTTACCTATAATAAACAACCCCTTTTAAATAATGTCAAGAAGAGATTAGGTCAATTAATTCTGAATTATCATAAATTACTAATTATTTGAGTTTGAAATAATGAAGACTAATCATCCTGGGGTTTAATTAAATAATCACTGACAAAAATAAGTTAGCATCTGTTATTTTTGCATATTTTTGATGATTAAGAATTGCTCTTTGTAATTGAGTTTGCTGCAAAGTAGTTAAATTATATTTGATTTTAAAAATTTCTAGACTGAGCTTCTTTATTTAAAACACTATACTATTATAAATTGTTATAAATATGTGGCATTTCAAATCCAGTGCTAAAATTTTTTCAGTGGTCCCTTATTTCATCTGTTTTAAATGACAAACCACATGATGTCGAGAGATGCATGTAGAGGAGATACAACAAGTATGTAAAATACAATACCTAGTTAAAATAGCTTAACATTTCATTGGTAAATACACACAATCACAGACACTCTCTCTCTCTCTCTCTCTCTCTCTCTCTCTCTCTCTCTCTCTCTCTCTAACACACACACACACACAAACATCTTAAAATCTGTCACCAACTTGGTCTTTTTCCTCAGTCTATCTGAATGTCTACGAGCATTTAACATTTAAAAATAGTAGTTTTTACTTGATAAAAAAATAACCATTTATAATTATATCTGCTCTTGTGGCAACAGCCGTTTTTAAGTGAAATAACTGTCTTTCTAGCTTCTAAAAAGAAAACATGAGCACAATGCTCGCATTGAAGACCAACTTAAGTGATTATACTGCCCTTTTCCTGTTTGTCACTCCTGTTTTAATGGAAACTCTCAGAAGTATTTAATTGGTAGTAGATAATCTTGACCAATTATATTTTTCTTTATTATAGGGGGCAAACTCACGAAACAGGAACAAGAAGTCCAAGCTCAGATAGTAGATAATCTTTAAATGTAATAAATTGTGGTATTAAAATGGATTTGTTCATAGATTTTAAAGTAACTTAGATACTGATTCTCTAGTGTGTGAGTGTTAATTTAGTTTTATTTTAACACTTTCTGTTAACTTTTAATAAAGGGGTATTCACAGAAAGGGATGTCAAGCAATTTAAAACAGAACTTCCATAAGCCAGGTGGTGGTGGTGCCTGCCTTTATTCCCAGCACTCGGGAGGCAGAGGCAGGGAGATCTCTGTGAATTCGAGGCCAGCCTGGTCCATAAGAGCTAGTTCCAGGATAGTCTCTGAAACTAAAGAGAAACCCTGTCTTGAAAAACCAAAACAAACAAACAAACAAACAACAAAAATAACAAATAATAACAACAAAACAACAGAACTTTCATATAAACAGAAATAGATTCATAGTGCTAAAATTTCTTATTCCCTATATTTACTATACTTATAAAAGTGGGCAACAATAAAAATGGAAAATTGGGAAACAATTTGATGAATATGAGATTGACTGGTGATAATAATAATGTGGCCAATTATGTCTTTTGTTTTAGAATTATTCACTTTTGGGACATCAAACTGATCCGTGTGGTTAACTATTTCCATGATATTCTCCATCTCTTCATTCAGGCCTCTACTCAAATGTCAAAGTATCAGACAAACCTTCTCTGATCATCCTATCTAAGATCAGTTTATCCTAATTTTTTTGTGGAACCTATAAGAAACTTTAAAATTATCGCTCTTTGGAAGAACCTAAGGCCCAGAGAATTAAAGTGCCTTTTTTCCCAAAGTCATTATGATCATTAAAAACAATAACAATAACAAGACAAAAAATAAACCCATGCTAGAATTATAATCTAGGCTTCTCATCTCTTTTTTTAATGACTTGTACTGTACAGACTACTACATTCTAATCTTAGAGATAAAGTTTGTGCTTGTACATCATTTTCATGAACATTGTCTTTAAAATTTTATCAGTGGACTGTTTCACACATCTAACTCTGAGTGGGAAATAATGTGGTATGAACTTATACACGTGTGAAGACATGATAGTTGCTAAAATATTGATATAAATAGTAACTAAGTTAAAGTGACATTCTTAATTCTACAAAAGTCCTGTTCCTAACAAGAGCAAAATTAAATAAGAGAGGAGCAAAAGCATATCCAATCTAAAGAGATTTTTCAAGATTCAGTCAGTTCCAAAACCTTACTGACATTCACTGGGTAATTTAGAAACTTACCAAAAATATAAACTGCCTTATATGTATGAAAAATTTATTAGGCATTGCATTTTTCAGTTGTTTTGGAGAACTTTATCAACACAGAAGTTCTCATTTACTTTTTAAAATTCTCAACAAATCTACTTTTCACTATAAATTTGAAAAACATATGTATTGTAGGTATTATGTCATGTCTGTGAAACATTTTTGGTTCATTTTGTGGTTGACTAAAATCAGAATACTACATACACACACACACACATACACACACAGTGATTTAAGTAGTGGATATTTGACATAATGAAATTTAGCCTTTTAATGAACATAAAAATATTTTTTTTTAGAAAAAAAAGACATCAATTTAAATGTAACATCTGTTTTATTCTAGTTTTTCCAGAATCATGCTGTAGCCTGATAAAGTATGATGAAACAGGAGAATACTTAAACTACCAGAGTTCATCAGAAATAGCATCTATATGACAGTTTTCTACAGTGGAACACCTGCATGAGTCACCTGGTTAGTGAATGAATTAAAATGAATACTCTTTGATCCTAAAAGAAGACTTATTTAATATGTATATTTGAGAAGTGGAATGGAGCTCAAAAATATCTTTACAAAGATCCTTAGGGAGTGTTGAATACATTAAGGCTTAGAGAAAATATTAGATACTGTCTGTTTGCTTGTTAATTTCATAATATGTAGAAGACTGGGAGGGGAACCAACAGTATGCATTAATGAAAGTAAAGAAAGAAATCCAGAGTAACCTGGTCTTTCACTAAAATCAACAGCTCAAAAATTGGGTAAGTAGTAAAATTTCTCTGAGTCATAATTCCTTTAAATATTAATATAAAATATTAGCTAATTTCCAGATTTATAGAAATAAAATAATTTTTCAAAGAAGTATCTTATGAATTGTAAATAAGTTTTAAAAATCACTACATATTATTAGTGATAACAATAAACCAATAGATACCCACATAAATACAGTATTGGGCATACTGCAATCTCACTATATCTTTAGATTCTTTCTTTGTAGAAAAGAAAAAAATAGGATCCATTACAGCATACTAGGGACTAAAAAATGTTTCAAAATGCTTAATGTAGGGTTACAGTAATCAAGAGTGTAAAATACGGAATTTAATTACAGTATTGATCTATTTATTTAACTTAAATTCTCAAATAATAAAGTCAATACAAAACTGTATCTGACATCTATTATTATCTTTATATTTGTCTTGAAGTTATGAATATTATAAGTTAAAAATTGAAGTATATTCATTTACTGAGGTTCACTGTTACTCCATAACTGACAAAACACTCTGATTTGAAGAGAAAGTCCTGGCTAAGACAATTAAGTATAATTAGCTGAGACCAAGACTCTAAAGAATAAAAGTTGGTGGAAGACAAGGTACTTGGGGGGAAAAATGAGACAAGATAGATCATTCTTACCTAATAATCTTTTACATTTTGTGAAGAAACTTGAGTGTTTCATTTGACACGTTAGAAGATATTTACCATACTCAAAGGGAGCATCCACTAAAAAGGAAGTACCTTATAAACAGTCGATGCAAATACACAGAGAAAAAACTTTGTAGTGACAATATTGCAACAAAGTATAAAACAGAGTGATTAACTGACAAAACACTTGTGTATAGAAAATGCTTCCAAAGAGTCCTGTCCCTGTGCTGAGGACAACCTTTCAGACCGATGAATGGCTGCCATCCCCGGACAGGGTGGAACATCCGGGAAAGGAGCACTAGGCCCCTTCAGCTCCTGCTGCAGGGGCTATTTTGTTCCACACATCCCTGCCTCCCCTAAGCCTGCCTTATTGTCTGTGAGGTCCTTGGCCCAGAAATACTTCCTTCGTCTGCACTGAGGCTACCCACGCAGAGGGGTGAGTGTGTACCCGCCCAGCTGGAGGGGAGTACACAGCACCTCCAGCTCCTGCTGCAGGGGCTTCTTGGTTCCACATAACCCTCCCCTGACCCCAAGTTCGCCCTTTGGTCTGTGGGGTCCCTGGACCTCCAAGAGTCCTGTGCCTGTACTGAGGACCAACTTTCAAACCAGTGAGTGGGTGCCATCCCGGGGCAGAGCAGAACATCCGGGAAAGGAGCATAGTGCCTACTCCTGCTCTGAGGCTATCCACTCAAAGGGGAACAGTTCCTGCTCCTGCACTGAGGAGATCCACCCAGAGTCAGTCACAGCATAGATTGGACCAAGACGCCAAGACTCTCCTGGCTGCATTTGATGGAAGAGATGGGCAGGCATCAATGCAAAAATTCCTCCAACAACCTGAAAGGCAACATAACAACACCAGATCCCAGGGATCATGCAACAAGAAGACCTGAATACCCTACTCCAGAAGAAGGAGAATAAATTGACTTTAAATGTAACATTATGTAAATAATAGAGGACCTTAAACAGGAGGTGAAAAATTGCTGTAAAGAAATGGAGAAGACAAACAAAAAGGTAGAAGAAATGAATAAATCTCTCAAAGATACCCAAGAAAACCAAGATAAAGCAATTAACAAGTAATGGAAACAGTTCAAGACTTCAAAAATGAAATGGAGGTAATGAAAAAACACAAACTGAGGGAAGGCTGGATATGGAAAATCGGGGTAACTGATCAGGAATTACACAGAGAAGCATAACCAACAGAATACAAGAGATAGAAGAAAGACTCTCAGACACCAAAGATACTATAGAGAAAATAAACTCCTTGATTAAAGAAAAT
The DNA here is from genome assembly GCF_950005125.1 of Chionomys nivalis. Taxonomy (NCBI): domain Eukaryota; kingdom Metazoa; phylum Chordata; class Mammalia; order Rodentia; family Cricetidae; genus Chionomys; species Chionomys nivalis. Next base: position 81,226,930 of record NC_080112.1, on the reverse strand, counting down.
AACAAATCCAACAAATTCTTAACACAAAACATCCAGGAAATCTGGGACACCATGAAAAGACCAAAACTAAGAATAATTGGGGTAGAAAAGGGAGGATTACAGCTCAAATGCCCAGAAAGTATATCCAACAAAATTATAGAAGAAAACTTACCCAACCTAAAGAAGGATATTCCTATGAAGATACAAGAAGCATACAGAACACCAAAGAGACTGGATCAAATAATGCATCCCCTTGCCATATAATAATCAAAACACAAAACATACAGAATAAAGAACGAATATTAAGAGCTGCAAGGGAAAAAGGTCCAGTAACATATAAAGGTAAACCTATCAGAACTACACCTGACTTCTCAATGGAAACCATGAAAGCCAGAAAATCTTAAATATATGTGCTGCAGACACTAAGAGACCATGGATGCAAGCCCAGACTACTATATCTAGCAAAGCTTGCATTCACCATTGATGGAGAAAACAAGATATTTCAGGACAAAAACAGATTTAAACAATACATATCCACAAACCCAGCCTTACAGAAAATACTAGAAGGAAAACCACAAACCAAGGAAGCCAACAAAACCCATAATAACACAAGCATCTAACAACCTTCCACCAGCACTACTCAAAGAAGGGAAACACACAAACTCTACCACCAGAAAAAATAACTGGAGGTAGCAACCACTGGTCATTAATATCACTTAATATCAATGGACTCAATTCACCTATAAAAAGGCACAGTTTAAGAGAATGGATATGAAAACAGGATCCAACATTCTGTTTACAAGAAACACATCTCAACCACAAAGAAAGACATTTACTCAGAGTCAAGGGTTGGGGAAAGGTTTTCCAATCAAATGGTCCAAAGAAACAAGCGGGTGTGGCTATACTAATATCTAACAAAATTGATTTCAAACTAAAATCAATCAGAAGAGATGGAGATGGACACTTTATTCTCATAACAGTAACAATTCATCAGGATGAGGTCTCAATCCTGAATATCTATGCCCCTAATATAAAAGTACCCACATATGTAAAAGAAACATTATAAGAACACAAAGGCACACATCAAACCACACACTCTAATAGTCTGAGATTTCAACACTCCTCTCTCACCAATGGAAAGGTCAATCAGACAGAAACTTAACAGAGAAATAAGAGAACTAACAGATATAATGAACCAAATGGACTTAACAGACATCTATAGAACATTCCACCCAAACAGAAAAGAATATACCTTCTTCTCAGCATCTCACGGAACCTTCTCAAAAATTGATCACATAATTGTTAACAAAGCAAACATCCATAGATACAAAGAAATTGTAGTAACCACCTGTGTCTTATCAGATCACCATGGAATAAAGTTAGAATTTAAGAACAATTCTACCCCCAGAAAGCCTACAAACTCATGGAAACTGAACAGTCAACAACTGAACCACACCTGGGTCAAGAAAGAAGTAAAGAAAGAAATTAAAGTCTTCCTTGAATTCAATGAACATGAAGACACAACATACTCAAACCTATGGGACACTATGAAAGCAGTTCTAAGAGGAAAGTTCATAGCATTAAGTGCCCACATAAAGAAAACAGAGAAAGCACACATTAGAGACCTAACAGCACACTTGAAAGTTCTAGAAAAAAATCAGATTCACCCAGGAGAAGCAGAAGACTGGAAATAATCAAACGGAGGGCTGAAATCAATAAAATAGAAACACAGAAAACAATCCAAAGAATCAATGAAACAAAAAGCTGGTTCTTGGAGAAAATCAACAAGATTGACAAACCCCCATCTAAACTAATCAAATGGCAGAGAGAAAACACGCAAATTAACAAGATCAGATATGAAAAGGGGGACATAACCACAGACACAGAGGAAATTCAGAGAATCATTAGATCTTACTACAAAAGCCTGTATGCCACAAAACTGGAAAATGTAAAAGAAATTGACATTTTTTAGATAAGTACCATATACCAAAATTGAATCAAGACCAGGTGAACAATTGAAATAGACCTGTAAGTCGTGAAGAATTAGAAGCTGTCATCAAAAACCTCCCTACCAAAATTCTCAATAAAATACTGGCAAACTGAATCCAAGAACACATCAAAAAATTATAAATTATGATAAAGTAGACTTCATCCCAGAGATGCAGGGCTGGTTCAACATATGCAAATCTATCAATACTAATAAACTGAAAGAAAAACCATTTGATCATTTTATTAGATGCTGAAAAAGAATTTGACAAAATTCAACAACCATTTATAATAAAGGTCTTGGAAAGATTAGGGATACAAGGTTGTTACCTAAATATAATTACCTAAAAGCTGCATACAGCAAGCCGTCAGCTATCATCAAATTAGATGGAGAGAAACTCAAATCCATACCACTAGAATCAGGAACAAGACAAGGCTGTCTCTCCATACCTCTTCAATATAGTTCTTGAAGTCCTAGCAATAGCAATAAGACAGCACAAGGAGATCAAGAAGATTCAAATTGAAAAGGAAGAAGTCAATCTTTTGTTATTTGCCAAGGATATGATAGTGTACATCAGTGACCCCAAAAACTCTACCAAAGAACTCCCACAGCTAATAAACACCTTTAGTAATGGGGCAGGATACAAAATCAACTCCAAAAAAATCAGTTTCCCTCCTATACATAAAGGATAACGAAACAGAGATGGAAATCAGAGAAGCATCACCTTTCACAATAGCCACAAATAGCATAAAGTATTTTGAGGTAACTATAACCAAAGAATTGAAAGATCTATTTGACAAGAACTTTAAAGCTTTGAGGAAAGAAATTGAAGAGGATACCAGAAAATGGAAGGATCTCCCATGCTCTTGGATTGGGAGGATCAACATAATAAAAATGGCAATTCTACCAAAAGCAATCTATAGATTCAATGCAATCCCCATCAAAATCCCAACAAAATTCTTCAGACCTTGAGAAAATAAAAATCAACTTTATATGGAAAAACAAAAAACCCAGGATTGCCAAAACAATCCTATACAATCAAAGTACTTCTGGGGGCATTACCATCCCTGACTTCAAACACTATTACAGATCTACAGATATGAAAACAGCTTGGTATTGGCATAAAAACAGAGATGTTGACCAATGGAATCAAATCGAAGACCTGGATATTAACCCACAAACCTATGAACACCTGATTTTCGACAAAGGAGCTAAAATTATATAGTGGAAGAAAGAAAGCATCTTTAACATGTGGTGCTGGCATAACTGGATTTCAACATATAGAAGAATGAAAATAGATCCATATCTATCACCATGCACAAAACTGTAGTCCAAATGGATTAAAGACCTCAATATAAATCTGACCACACTGAACCGGACAGAAGAGAAACTGGGAAGTAGTTTGTAACATATGGGCACAGGAGACCACTTCCTACGTATAACCACAGTAGCATAGACAATAAGAGCAACAGTGAATAAATGGGACCTCCTGAAACTGAGAAGCTTCTGTAATGCAAAGGACACTGTCATTAAGACAAAAGGGCAACCTACTGAACGGGAGATTTTCACCAACCCCACATCAGACAAATATTTGATCTCCAAAATATATAAAGAACTCAAGAAACTAGACATAAAAACTCTAATTAACCCAATTAAAAATGGGGTACTGAACTGAACAGAGAATTCTCAACAGAAGACATTCAAATGGCCAAAAGACACTTAAGGTCATGTTCAATCTCCTTAGTGATCTGGGAAATGCAAATCAAAACAACTTTGAGATACCATCTTACACCTGTCAGAATGGCTAAAATCAAAAACACCAATGATAGCCTATGCTGGAGAGGGTGTGCAGTAAGGGGAACACTCATCCATTGTGGATGGGAATGCAAACTTGTGCAACCACTTTGGAAATCAGTGTGGTTGTTTCTCAGGAAACTGCTAGTCAACCTACCTCAGGATCCAGCAATTCCATTCTTGGGAATATACCCAAGAGATGCCCAATCATACTACAAAAGCATTTGTTCAACTATGTTCATAGCAGCACTATTTGTAATAGCCAGTACCTGGAAACAACCTGGCTGCCCCTCAATAGAAGAATGGATTAAGAAGGTGTGGCACATATACACTTTAAGTTCTACTTCGCGGTAAAAAACAATGACATCTTGAAATTTACATGCAAATGGATGGAAATAGAAAACACTTTACTGAGTGAGATAAGCCAGACCCCAAAAGAGGAATATGGTATGTTCTCACTCATAAGTGGATTCTAGCCATAAACAAGGGACATTGAGCCTATAATTCATGATCCTAGAGAAGCTAAATAAGAAGGTGAACCCAAAGAAACACATATAGTTATCCTCCTGGATACTGGAAGTTGACAAGATTGCCGGGCAAAAGTTGGGAGCAGGGGGGTGTGGGTGTATTGTAGGGGAAGGGAAGATGGGGAGAGAAAAGGGAGAATGAGAGTATTGGGGAGATCTTGGGGGAATGGGATGGTTGAGATGGAGGAAGGGTAGATATGAGAGCAGGGAAGTATATATCTTAACTAAGGGAGCCATTTTAGGGTTGGCAAGAGTCTTGGCTCTAGAGGGGTTCTCAGGTGTGCAGGGGGATTTCCGCAACTAGGTCCTTGGGCAGCAGAGGAGAGGGTGCTTGAGATGGCCTTTTCCCATGGACACACTGATGAATATCTTACATATCACCATAGATCCTTCATCTGGAAAGGGATGGAGACAGAGATCCACATTGGAGCACTGGACTGAGCTTCCAAAGCCCAGATGAAGAGCAGGAGGGAGAACACAAGCAAGGAAGTCAGAACCACGAATGGTGTATCCACCCACGGAGATTGTGGGACTGATCTAATGGGAGCTCACCAAGGCCAGCTGGACTAGGTCTGAACGAGCATGTGATCAAACCGGACTCTCTGAATGTGGCTGACAATGAGGGCAGACTGTGAAGCCAATGATAATGACACTGGATTTTGATTCTACTACATGAACTGGCTTTTGGGGGGCCTAGTCTGCTTGGATGCACACCTTCCTAGGATGGAGGAGGGGGCTTGGACTTCCCACAAGGCAGGGCACCCTGACTTCTCTTAGGACTGGAGAGCGATGGGAGTGGGAGGGAAATGGGATTATGGGAGGAGGTGGACATTTTAAATAAATAAATTAATTAATTAAAAAAAGTGCTTTCATAACTTACTAACTTGCAAAATGCACAATATCTCTTCCCATACAAAGAAAAAATTCCCCCAAGTAAGACAAATGTTTTTGTTATTTCATGAAGATGGTATTAATTCCTATCTCTGAGGATAACAGCAACATAGAGGTTTGAGAATGATGATTTTATATCTGTTGATATGCGATTCCCCTCTGTATGCTATAAATATGTTTTATTACCATTGGATAAGAAAGAAGCTGCTTTGGCCTATCACAAGGTAGAATATAGAAAGGTAGGAAATCCAAGTGGAGATAGAGGAAGAAAGAAGATAGAGTCAGGAAGAGGCCAAGTAGATGCCAAAGGAGTGGGTGGCTGGGATAAAAAAAAGTGCAATCTTAATTTATATAATGGTACCTAACATTCAGCAATGTACATCCATATAAAGCCTAAAAATGTTTTTTAAAAATGGCGCTTCTAGACCCACAAAAACAGGAAGGAGTGAATTGGAGCTTCTTGGTAGTCACTTTTTTTTTCAGGTAGGCTATTTGCTGGCAGCTAACAGAGAAGCTGCTCCTTTGAGAGATGACTTTCTGGTTCATGCTGGTGGCATGAATAGCTTTGACTGTTTGGGGAGGTTCTGCTACTGAGCACTTAAATGGGGTTGTGAGTACCATGTGGCAAGTTGCTTAATGGCAAGCAACATAGACCCTCAGTGTCCCTGGAACTGGGGCAGTAAACATGGTTCCCAGAACTGGCAGTAAATGTACATCAACTATATTGAAAGACTGAGAGAGGTGGAGTCAGCATCCAGGGGCACAGCAACTACAATAATTACCATTAAAAAAATGCTCCTTGTCAGAAAAGGATTTCAGATATACCATGGACAGAGTCAAACATAAAAGATCTCGAAACAAGACACAGTATGCTTAAAAGATATATGTAGGCATGGGAGAGAGAGGAAAAATGAGTAAAGAGATAGTAAAAATAATACAAAATAAATAAGCCACATAAAAATGGAAAATACACAGAGTCTTGATTATGCATAATATTGTGTTTTCCTTGAAGTTTTTGACTGCAGGGACATATTTGATTCTGGGGGCTGCCAATCTATACCAACTTACCTATTTTAAAGATATTTTGACTTCAAAATTTAAGACTAAGAACATGTTATTTTGGAAAAGAGTTTTTTCTTTTGTTTCGACAAAGAATTAGAACCTATGGATTCCTTCCAGTTTAATGTGCTTTGATGGAACAAGATCTGCAGAAAGGTTTCTGTGAAATGTAAAAACATTTCACCCAACAAATAGCAGGAAGCAGTTTGGAGAAAACTATGCCCAAATTTCCAAATATTGTTTATAATTTTTTTTCATTTAACAGTGGTTCATTATAAAAGGTTAATTATCACACTAGTTTCTTAAAAAATAAGTGGGATATGATATAAATACTTTACATTGGTATGAATTTTGGTCTATTGATACAAATTTAAGGTCAATTTTGTTACACTACATATATATTCTACTTTTATTTAAGGTATTATGTTTATGCAGCTCATTTAAAAATATAATATATAATCAAAGAATACAGATCACTATATAATCATCTATAACAATCAAACTTTAAGTCATGTTAGCTAGGTTTTTTTCTTTTTTCTCATTTATTTATTTATTTATTTAAAATTTCCACCTCCTCCCATCCTCCCATTTCCCTCCCCCTCCCCCTCCTTCCTGCTCTCCAGACATAAGAGAAGTCAGGGTGCCCTGCCTTGTGGGAAGTCCAAGGCCCCCCCTCCATCCAGGTCTAGGAAGGTGTGCATTCAAACAGACTGGGCTCCTAAAAAGCCAGTATATGCAGTAGAATCAAAATCCAGTGTCATTATCATTGGCTTCACAGTCTGCCCTCATTGTCAGCCACATTCAGAGAGTCCGGTTTGATCACATGCTCCTTCAGACCCAGTTCAGCTGGCCTTGGTAAACTCCCATTAGATCAGTCCCACAGCCTCAGTGGGTGGATGCACCCCTCGCAGTCCTGCCTTCCTTGCTCATGTTCTCCCTCCTTCTGCTCTTCATCTGTGCTTTGGAAGCTCAGTCCAGTGCTCCAATGTGGGTCTCTGCCTCTATCTCTATCCCTTTCCAGATGAAGGTTCTATGGTGATATTCAAGATATTCATCAGTGTGGATATGGGAGAAGGCCAGTTCAGGCACCCTCTCCTCTGCTGCCCACGGACCTAGCTGGGGACATCCCCTTGGACACTTGGGAACGCCTCTAGAGCCAAGACTCTTGCCAACCCTAAAATGGCTCCCTTAGTTAAGATATCTTCTTCCCTGTTCCTATATCAACCCTTCCTCCATCTCAACATTCCCATTCCCCCAAGCTCTATTTCAGTTAGATTATCTTCATCGCAACAATGACATATGGAATACGGCTTTTAAAATGTTCTAAAAACTTATACATTTCTTGACAGTGAGACATGTATGCTTCTGGCAGCACCAATTACTTCAGAGAGGTTGATGGCCATTGAAGAAACTCTTTATGGAATTTGTCCTCAATGTGACAAGGCCAGCCATTTGGACAAGAAACTGCACTTGTTTGGACTTCTTGATGGTATACTGTATGAATTAGACATGCAGGACCCACAGAAAAGTGACTGTTGAAATTTCCAAAAGACAGAATGGTCCTTCAGGGTTCCTGCTTCACAGAAGAAACTGCCCGACATTCTGCAGGGTACAGAAGAAAGTGACTGAAAAACTGCAAACATAGGCAAAACAGTCTTTCAAGTTTACTGATTTATGGAAAAGTCTGCCAGATACTAGTGACCTGTACTGAAAATGGATGCCCCAATGTTACAGAGGAACTTTGGGTGACTGTCCATGCAGCAAAATGTCTCTCTCAATTCTAGAAGTTGTTTACATCTTGTTTACTTAGGTAATATTATATCCTTCTGGGGTTTTTTACTAAGTTGAAAACAGATATAGTTTTCATTATTTATGGTAAAAGATAAATTATATATGAAACTTTAGAATCACAAGGAAATATTGTAACTGTAATTTTTGCTTTATACCTGTTTTGTTATATGTAATTTTACTATGTAATAGTTAAAACCTTCCTTTTTTATTTAGACAGAAAAGGGGAGATAATGTGGGATTCCCCTCTGTATGCTGTGAATATGTTCTATTACCATTGCTTAATAAAGAATCTGCTTTGGCCTATGGCAGGGAAGAATATAGCAAGACAGGAAATCCAAGCAGAGATAGAAGAGGAAAGAAGGTGGAGTCAGAGAGAAGCCATGTAGCTACCAAAGGAGTAACATGCCAGCACTGGTAAGCCACAGCCTAGTGGAAATACACAGATGAATAGAAATTGGTTAGTTTAACTTATAAGTGTTAGCCAGAAAGAACCATAAGTCATTGGCCAAACAGTGTTGTAATTAATACAATTTTGGTCTAGGTGGCCAGGAAATGAAAGTGCAGTATACCATTGCCCCCAGGCAGCAGGAAGTATTTTAAGGATACAACACCCACACTTCTAAGAGGTGGTGTGGGTGGTTTCTGGTTTTTCAATGAATTATGGTAGAGGGGTTGGTTACAAGTTATTATTGGTAATGGTCAGGAAAAAAGCTAAATAAGCAAAATTAGACGTAAGGTTCTATTTTGAAAAGAAAAAAGGAAATATAGATATGATAGGATAAGAGGGTAATTATTGAATCTACTCTGAAAAGAAAAAAAAGGAGGATATAGATAACGTTAAGATAAAAAGGTATATTATTGAATCTACTATAAAAAGCAACTAGTTTTAAATGTTTTACATTGGATTGGACTTTTGTATATTCTATACAAATTTTATATATTTAGATTAATTTTGTTAGAACACACTGTATATATATTTCTACTCTTGTTCAAGGTGCTGTACCTATATAACTCATTTAAGAATGTAATGCAAATTTGTAGTCCTTGAATATTATTATTATCAACTGTTTAGGATAAGAAGTAAATGCAGGTTAGTAAATCACCTATTAAAATCAAACTTGTAATAATATTATATATGTATGTTTTTAAAGTCAAACAAAGCTATGTTTTAGATAGACAGGTAATCTTCAAACATTTCAGAGATCTAAAGAATATGGCATTTAAAATGTTTTAATTATGTAGGTTCTTCCTTTTTATGACAATCAGACATGTCTGTTCCTGGCAACATCAATCTAATTCAGAGAAGAAAATGGGCTTTAGAGATACTCCACATAGAGGTTACTTTCTTTGTGACAAAAGCAAGCCACTGGGCCAAAAAAAAAATGCTCTTGCCTCAACTGCTGACAGTATGTTGTCCTAATTGGACAAGGAGGGAACAAAAGAAAATAAGTGCCAAACATTGTGAAGACAAGAAGGGACAGCCCTTCAGAATATCCTGCTTCACAGAAAAGTCTGTTGGATATGCAAAGCTTATAGGTTGAACATAGATGTCCCAAAGTTGAAGAGGAGCTTTGGGTGACAATCTAGGCAGTCAGCTATTTCTGTCATTCTTCACATTTTTTAGAAGTCATTCATTTCTACTTCCTGCTTATTCAGTTAATATTATTTCCTTCTCAGGTCTTTGAGGTAGTTAGTTGAAGACTAAATAATTATAGTCTCCCTTATTTATGAGACTCAGAAAAGAATTCACTAAAAAAATGTAAAATATATAAAATTGAAAGATATCAAAAGATAGTTTTGCATGGTAATGTAAGTTGTGGTAGAAAGTAAATTAGGTACAAAAATTTGGACTCACCAAGATAGAAAGGATATGGGTATTTTCTCTGAATTTCTCAAATGCAAATGAACAAGACATTGTTGATGCATTTATTGCCTGTATATATAGTATATAGTCAACTGTATTTATTGTATATAGTTTTTCTTAGATTAATTATAGCCTTATTTTTATTTTAGACAAAAAGGAGGAAATATAGTAGTATATTATTTGTATTTTAATAAATAAATCTAGTATTAAGAACTGAGGCAAAGCTAAAGTCACCAGAGGTCAGGTAATGGTGACACACACCTTTAATTTCAGGATTTGGGATTTGAGGCAGATGGCTCTCGAGTTCAAGGCTACACAAGAGCAATGCAAAAAGCAATCTAGGTGGTTGTGACCTACAACTTTAATCCCAGTACTAGGCAGTCCTATGCCTTTAACCCCAGCACTAGAGGGAATATAAAATGAGAGAGGTTTAGCTGCTTAGCTTTGTGGACACCAGTTTTGATAGAGAAAATAATTCTCTAGTGGCATGGCTTTTCTTGTTTTTGGGTTGAACACCAATATCTCTCTCTAGGTTTTTATTTTTGTGCTTAGATTTTTTTTTTCGATTGGATGACTGTTGTGGAATATTATTTTATCTAGGCAAAAATGGGTTATATTTGTTTATGTTCCAGAATGTTACTTTAACTGTGTAAAGATGTAAAGTTCTGGTGTCTGTCTCTGGTGGGGCTACTTGGCTTCTCCTTTCATCTATGACTGTCTGTAATCTGTCTCTTTAAAGATTTGGGTTTTTTTTTTTATAACTGTCTGTATTCTTTTTCTCTTCTTTCCCAAGCCTATGTACATTTATCCAACAATGTGACCTAGTTAGAGGTCTGTTCATCTGAATTTGTCTTTATTGTATAATTGTAATCCTTTTCTGACCAGGATGGCTTAACTAGCAGCCTCTTACAACAGTGTTGGAGAGGATGCAGAGTAAGGGGAACACTCTTCCATTGCTGGTGGGAATGCAAACTTGTATAAGCACTCTGGAAATCAGTATGGCTGTTTCTCAGAAAATTGGGAGTCAAACTACTTCAGAACCCAGCTATACCACTCTTGGGCATATAACCAAAAGATGCTCAACCAAACTACAAGGACACTTGTTCAACTATGTTCATAGTAACATCATTTGTAAAAGCCAGAACCTGTAAACAACCTAGATGGCCCTCAACTGAAGAATGGTTAAAGTAATAAATGTGGCACATTTACACAATAGAGTACCACTCAGTGGTAAAAAACAATGACATCTTGAAATCTGCATGCAAATGGAGAGAACTGGAAAAAAAAAAACATCCTGAGTGAGGTAACCCAGACCCAGAAAGATGATCATGATATGTGTTCACTCATAAGTGGATACTCGATGTAAAGCAAAGTATATTGAGCCTACAGCTCATGATCCTAGAGAAGCTAATAAGGTGAGCCCTATGATAAATATACATAGCTCTACCTGGAAAGGGTAAACAGCCAAGATTGCTTGACAACGTTGGGAGCATGGGGGTGGTGGGAATAGCAAGGACAGAAATGGAAGACAATGGGAGAAAGGGAGGGGGAGGAGAACTTGAGGCAATAGGAGTGTCAAGATGAAGGGAGGACAGAGATGAGAGCAAGGAAAGAGGTATCTTGATTGAGAAAGCCATTATGGTGCTCGCAAGAATCCTGACACTAAAGAATTTCCCAGAAATTCACAAGGATGACCCAAGCTAGGACCCTAAGCAATAGGAGAGGGGGCCCAAACTGGCCTTGCCCTATAGTCAGACCGATGAATATCTTAAATATCACCATAGAACCTTCATTCAGCAACTGATGAAAACGGAGGCAGAGACCCACACTGGAACACCAAGTTGAGATCACAAAGTCCAGTTGAAGAGTGGGAAGAGTGAGATTATGAGCAAAGAGATCAAAACCATGATGGGTACACCCACTGAAACAGTTTACCTGAGCTAATGGGAGATCACCAACTCCATCTGGACAGGGAAAAAAATAGCATAGGTCCAAACTAGTCCCTTTTAATGTGGGTTACAGTTGTATGGCTGGTGCAGACTGTGGGGCCACTGGCAGTGGCACCAGGAGTTATCTTGACTGCTTGTACTGGCTTTTGGGGAATCTATTCTCTTTGGATGGATACCTTGTTTGGCCTAGATATAGTAGAGAGGGCCTTGGACTTTCCGCAATGTGCCTTACCCTCTCTGAGGAGCCAATGTGGGGTAGGTGTGAGTTAGATGAAGGGAATAGGAGGAGGGGTGGAAGTGGGAACTGGGATTGGTATGTAAAATGAAAAAAGATTGTTTCCTTTTTAAAAAAATATATAAATAAAATGTAAAATAGCAATTTGCCACAGTGGTAGGAGGAAAAAAATTTCATGATTAAAACAGGCTAAATGAGGGTATACATAGCAGAGAAATCCTAAACAGGATTCAACAAGTAATACTTCACATTGAAGTGAATAATAAGCATAGCCAAGTGACCAAGAGACTATAGAAAGGAAACAAATAGTTATAATTAATTACTGACACACAAAGTACTACTGAGATCATAAACAGGAGACCCATCAAAAATAAACAAAACAAAAACCCCAAACCAACTAAATGGCTTCAATCAACACAGATACAACTCTCAGTAATATCTCTAAATATTATTGGCCTCAATCATCCAATCAAATGATACAGTCTAGCTGAATGGATTAAGAAACAAATCCACTCATTTGTTATTTACAAAAAACTCTCCTTCAAAGTAGTTACCATCTTACAGTGAAAAGATGGAAAAACTACACTAATCAGTTCAAAACAAAAATTAAGAATAATTTTATATTTATATCTGTCAAAAACAGACTTCAAACCAAAACTCGTCAGAAATAATAAAGAGGACATGTTATTGTAACCAAGAAACAATCATCCAAGAAGACACAATTCCAAACATATATGCAACAAACTTCAGTGCACCTAATTTCATGAAAAGAACACTACTAGTGATAAAGACATATACTGACAGTCATCAATTAATAGGAAGTAATTCAATACCACAATTTCTCTAATAGATCATCTAGACAAAGAGAAACATCAGAATTGACTTAATAGATATCAACAGAATTTTTCATTCAACACCAAGGAATATACATTATACTCAATGTTAGTTTCTCTAAAATAGAGCACTACCTGGGAAAAAACATCTTAACAAACCTATCAAAATTGAAATAAGTCCCCATATCATATCTATCCACAATGTCATAAAATTTAAAATTGATAGTAAACCAATCTCTAATGATTGTACAAACTCATGGAGATTAAACAACTCATACTGAATGATGAACAGATCAAACAAAAAACCAGAGTCCAGCCTGGGGTGGAGACTAAACTTTCACTAGAGACCTTGAAGACTGGGAGAAGTTCAGGTAGGCTGCCCTCTGCTCAAAATTTCCACATTCTCTCTCTCCACACACCCCCACTCTACTCCAAGTCCCTTGTTCATTTACTTGTGCCCAGACTCCAACAGGGGCAGTGAATCCCTGTTCTATCAGAGACTAAGCAGACTGGTAGAAGTCCAGGTAAACTGCTTGTCCACCAAACTGACCCACTTTCTTGGCCTCTGCCCACTCTATTCCCAGTCTCCCAGCATTCTAGTTGCCATATTCCAAGCTTTACCTGGGGCAGAGACTCCTCTACTCTCTATTAGAGACCAGCCTCTCCATGAATAGCCCACACAGCAACTGGGGTATAGACTCCTTGTTCCACCAGAGATCACACAGACTGGGAGAAGTCCAGGTAGTCTGCCTGTTTATCAAACTCCACGACCATCTCACTATGCTGGTGTCCCGCCACCATACCCCCAGTCCCACACCCTCCTAGTTGCTTCACCCCAGCCTACAACTGGGGCTGAGGTTTCTCACTCTACCAGAGACCAAGTAAAATAGGAGAAGTCCAGGTAGACTGCCTGCCCAAAGAACTACCCACACTCTCACAATCTCAGCATCCCCACCTATTACAAAGACCTGTGCCCTCCTTGTTGCCTTACCCGAGACTCTAATTTGGGTGGAGACTTCCCAGTCTACCATAAATCAAACTGGGGATGCCCAGGTCACACAGTCTATAGACCAGAGAGGAAAGAGAAATCAAGGAACAAAACACCCAACCAACAAATATGAACTCAGAAATCAGTACCTAGTCCTTTAATTTTCCCAAACCTCGATGTTTAGTGTAATTATTCAGCCACCCATAAGGTTGCACTTCTGGGTCCTAAAGGCAGACACGTGGGCAGACCCTTGGGAACAAAGGGTCCCGCATGACCCACATGCACACATGCGTGGTTACCTTCACGTGTGACTCAACCAAAACCCTTGCTCGCATGCACGGGTCACCCATCATTAGCGTGACATACTCAAGCAAACCCCCTGTGGACATGTGATAGGCAGCCTTTTAAAGCTGGACGTGCCATCTTTGCTCTCTGTCTGTACACCATTCCCAGGGGCCTGTGTGCACTTTCCCCTCTAATAAAGTCCTAAGTGGGTTTGTTTGCATCTTGTGTTCTCTTCTCGCTCTCGTCAGATCATTGCAGTTAGATCATTCAGTTAGATCATTTCAGTTAGATCATTTCAAAAGAACAGAAAAAAACAACAGCCAAAGCAGTATCTTACCATTAGAACCTAGCTATCCTACTACAAAATACCTCTACTATTCCAACAAAACAGATGCACAAGATAAAAGACCTTAAAAGCAATTTTATGAAGATGACTGAGGTCGTGAATGAGGAAATGAATAAATCCCTTAAGGAAATTCCAGAAAATACAAACAAACAATTGGAGAAAATGAATAAACCTCTTAAACAAAGCCAAGAAAAAACAGTTTAAGAAAATAAAACTTTCAAGACATGAAAGTGGAAATAAAAGCAATAAAACAACACAAACTGAGAAAATTCTGGAAATGGAAAATCTAAATATCAGTACAGGAACCACATATGTAAACAACATCAACAAGAGATTAAAGCAAGAATCTCAGGTGAAGATATGATAAAAGAAATTGATATTGCGATCAAAGATAATGTTAAAACTTCCCGCCATAAGACATCTAGGAAATCTGGGACACTATGAAAAGACCAAGTCTAAAAGTAATAGGAATAGAAGAAGATTCACAGGTCAAAGGCCCAGAACATATCTTCAACAAAATCATAAAAGAAAACTTTCCTAACCTGAAGGAGATGCGTACAAGGTAGAACAAACTTACAGAACACCAAATAGACTAAACCAAAAAAAAGTCTCTAGGCTACATAATAATCAAAACACTAAACATACAGAACAAAGAAAGAATACCAAACTCTGCAAGGGGAAAAGGCCAAGTAACATATAAAGGCAGACTTATTAGAATTACAACCAACTTCTGAAAGGTAACACTAAAAGCCAGAAGGGCCTGGACAGATGTCTTCTATACTCTAAGAGATCACATTGCCAGCACAGACTACTATATACAGCAAAACTTTCATTCACCTAGATGGAGAAATCAAGATGTTCCAGGACAAAGTCAAATTAAAACATCTATATACAAGTTCAGCCCTACTGAAGGTACTAGATAGAAAACTCCAACCTAAGGTTAATTACACTCATGAAAACAGAAAAAATAATCTCATACCAGCAAAATAAAAAGTAAATATACACACACAAGCAACCAATACCAACATAAAACATAACATGACTCAATAATCACTAGTCATTGATATCCTTCAACAGCAATGGACTCAATATCCCAATAAAAAGACACAGACTAACAGAATGGATGTGCAAGCAGGATCCATCCTTCTGCATATAACAAACACACCTCACCATCAAAAATAGACCTTACCTCAGGGTATAGGGTTAGAAAAAGTTACTGCAAATAAATGGACCCAAGAAGCAAGCTGGTGTAATGATTCTAATATCTAACAAAATATACTTTTAATCAAAATTAAAAGAGGTTGGAAAGGATACTTTGTACTTATTAAAAGAAAAATAAACCCACGAAGATGTTGTTTCAATTCTCAACATCTAAGCCCCAAACACAAGGGCACTCACATTTGTAAAAGAAACATCACTAAACCTTAAAATACACATTGATTCCACACATTAATAGAGGGAGACTTCAACAGTCTACTCTGACCAATGGACAGATCATCCAGACAGAAATTAAACAGAAAAATAATGGAGAGGGCTTTCTTTCCTACACACGCGCCCCCACCCCCACCCCCAAGCCTGCCTTGTCTGCAAGGTCCTTTGCTGTGGACAGTTTCATGCCCAACCCAGAGCAGTGAGAGCCTGACTAAAGGGCAGGCCTCAAGGTCCCCGCCAGGGAACGCGGGCCCCTGCTGCTGGGGCTGCAGTGTCCGCTGTGCTCTCCTGGACCGGCTCTGCCTGCCACCCATTTCCCTTGGCCCCTGGCTCATCGGGGCTACCAGGAGTCCCTCTGTAGGTGCTGAGAAGTCCCATCTGGAAGGGTGAGTGTGTGCTATCCTGGGGTGGACTGTCCCTGTAGAGAGCACAAACGCCCCTCCCCCAGCACCTGCTGCAGGGCTTTCTTTCCTACACACGCCCCCACCCCCACCCCCAAGCCTGCCTTGTCTGCAAGGTCCTTTGCTGTGGAACAGTTTCCTGCCCAACCCAGAGCAGTGAGAGCCTGACTAGAGGGCAGGTCTCAAGGTCCCCGCCAGGGAACGCGGGGCCCCTGCTGCTGGGGCTGCAGTGTCTGCTGTGCTCTCCTGAACCGGCTCTGCCTGCCCCCCATTTCCCTTGGCCCCTGGCTCATCGGGGCTACCAGGAGTCCCTCTGTAGGTGCTGAGAAGTCCCATCTAGAAGGGTGAGTGTGTGCTATCCTGGGGTGGATTGTCCCAGTAGAGAGCACAAACGCCCCTCCCCCAGCTCCTGCTGCAGGGCTTTCTTTCCTACACACGCCCCCACCCCCACCCCCAAGCCTGCCTTGTCTGCAAGGTCCTTTGCTGTAGAACAGTTTCCTGCCCTTTCACTAAGGCTACCAACCCAGAGCAGTGAGTGCCTGACTTGAGGGCAGGCCTCAAGGTACCCACCAGGGAACATGGGCCCCTGCTGCTGGGGCTGCAGTGTCTGCTGTGCTCTCCTGGACCTGCTCTGCCTGCCCCCTACTTCCCTTGGTCCCTGGCTCATTGGAGCTACCAGGAGTCCCTGTACAGGTGCTGAGAAGTTCCATCTGGACTGGTGAGTGTGTACTATCCTGGGGCAGACTGTCCTGGTAGAGAGCACAAACCCCCCTACACTAAGGCTACACAACCAGAGCAGTTAGTGCCTGCCTAGTGGGCAGGCCTCAGTAACCCCCGAAAGGGAGCGCAGGCACTTCCAGCTTGTACTGCAGTGTCACCTGTGTTCTACTCGACCCCGCCCTATACCTTGCATTCGGCCTTCTTTCCGCGGGTCATTGGAATACCAGGCATCCCTGTTTTGGTGTTGAGGAGTTCATCTGCAAGGGAACAGTTCCTGCCCCTACACTGAGGAGATACCCCAGAGAGTTAGTCAGAGCAAAGACTGATCCAAGACACCAGGCCTCCCCTGGCTCCATTTGAAGGAAAAGATGGGCAGGCGCCAATGCAAGAATTCCCCCAACAACTTGAAAAGCAATGTGACATCACCAGAATCCAGGAATCCCGAAATGAGAAGTGTACACGCTAATCCAGAAGAATTAGAAGAATTCAACTCAAAGGTGAATTATATGAAAATAATAGAGGACCTTAAACAGGAGGTGAAAAACTGCCATAATCAATTAGAGATTACAAACAAAAAGGTAGAGGAAATGAATAAATATCTCAAAGATACCCAAGAAAACCAAGAGAAACAAGAAAAAGTAACCAAACAGGTAAGGGAAACAGCTCAAGACTTGAAGAATGAAGTGGAAGTAATAAAGAAAACACAAACCGAGGGAAGGATGGAGATGGAAAATTTAGATAAACGAACAGGAACTACAGAGACAAGTACCACCAACAGATTACAAGAGATAGAGGAAAGAATCTCAGACACTGAAGATACCATAGAGAAAATAAACTCTCTGATCAAAGAAAACAGCATAACCAACAAATTCTCAACACAAAACATTCAGGAAATCTGGGACACAATAAAAAGACCAAACTTAAGAATAATAGGGATAGAAGAAGGAGAAGAAGTACAGCTCAATGGTCCAGAAAATATATTTAACAAAATTATAGAAGAAAACTTTCCCAACCTTAAGAAAGATATTCCTTTAAAGGTCCAAGAAGCATACAGAACACCGAATCAACTGGATCAAAAAAAAACATCTCCTCGTCATATAATAAGCAAAACACAAAACATACAGAATAAAGAAAGAATATTAAGAGCTGCAAAGGAAAAAGGTCAAGTTACCTATAAAGGTAAACCTATCAGACTTACACCTGATTTCTCTATGGAAACCATGAAAGCCAGAAGGTCCTGGATAGATGTGCTGCAGAAACTAAGAGACCATGGACCCAAGCCCAGACTACTATACCCAGTCAAGCTTTCGTTCACTATAAATGGAGAAAACAAAATTTTCCAGGATAAATACAAATTTAAACAATACGTAGCCACAAATCCAGCCCTACAGAAAGTAATAGAAGGAAAATCACAAACCAAGGAGTCCAACAATGCCCACAATAACTCAGACATCTAAAGACCCTTCACCAGCACAACTTGAAGAAGGGAAAAACACAAACTCTACTACCAAAAGAAAGAAAGAGAGAAAGGAAAAATGACCGGAGTTAACAACTACTGGTCATTAATATCACTTAATATCAATGGACTCAACTCACCTATAAAAAGGCACAGGCTAAGAGATTGGATACGAAAACAGGATCCAACATTCTGCTGCTTACAAGAAACACACCTCAACCACAAAGACAGACATCTATTCAGAGTAAAGGGCTTGGAAAAGGTTTATCAAGCAAACGGACCTAAAAAACAAGCAGGTGTGGCCATACTAATTTCTAAGAAAGTTGACTTCAAACTAAAATCAATCAAAAGAGATGGAGAGGGACATTTTTTACTCATAACAGGAACAATTCACCAGGATGAAGTCTCAATCCTGAATATATATGCCCCTAATATAAAAGCACCCACTTATGTAAAAGAAACGTTACTAAAACTCAAGGCAGTCATCAAAACACACACTAATAGTAGGAGATTTCAACACTCCTCTCTCACCAATGGACAGGTCAATCAGACAGAAACCTAACAGAGAAATAAGAGGATTAAGGGAGGTAATGAATCAAGTGGACTTAACAGACATCTATAGAACATTCCACTCAAATAAGAAAGAATATACCTTCTTCTCTGCAGCTCATGGAACCTTCTCGAAAATAGACCACATACTCGGTAACAAAGCAAACTTACACAGCTACAAAAAAATATCGGTAACCACCTGTGTCTTATCAGATCACCATGGATTAAAGTTAGAATTCAACAACAATTCTATCGCCAGAAAGCCTACGAACTCATGGAAACTGAACAGTCAACTACTGAACCACACCTGGATCAAGGAAGAAATAAAGAAAGAAATTAAAGTCTTTCTTGAATTTAATGAAAACGAAGACTCAACATACTCAAACCTATGGGACACTATGAAAGCAGTGCTAAGAGGAAAGTTCATAGCATTAAGTGCCCACTTAAAGAAAACGGAGAAAGCACACATTGTAGACTTAATAGCCCACCTGAAAACTTTAGAAAAAAAGAAGCAGACTCACCTAGGAGAAGTAGAAGACTCGAAATAATCAAATTGAGGGCTGAAATCAACAAAATAGAAACACAGAAAACAATCCAAAGAATCAATGAAACAAAAAGCTGGTTCTTGGAGAAAATCAGTAAGATTGATAAACCCCTATCCAAAGTAATCAAACAGCGGAGAGAGAATACGCAAATTAACAAAATCAGAAACGAAAAGGGAGACATAACCACAGACACAGAGGAAATTCAGAGAATCATTAGATCTTACTACAAAAACCTGTATGCCACAAAATTGGAAAATGTAAAAGAAATGGACACTTTTTTAGATAAGTACCATATACCAAAGTTAAACCAGGACCAGGTGAACAATCTAAATAGACCTGTTAGTCACGAAGAATTAGAAGTTGTTATAAAAAACCTCCCCACCAAAAAAAGCCCAGGTCCAGACAGCTTCAATGCAGAATTCTACCAGAACTTCCAAGAAGACCTAATACCTATACTCCTTAATGTATTTCACAATATTGAAACAGAGAAGTCATTTCCAAATTCTTTTTATGAAGCTGAAGTTACTCTGATACCAAAACCACACAAAGACACAATCAAGAAAGAGAACTGCAGGCCAATCTCACTCATGAACATCGACGCAAAAATACTCAATAAAATACTGGCAAACCGAATCCAAGAACACATTATAAAAATTATCCATTATGATCAAGTAGGCTTCATCCCAGAGTTGCAGGCCTGGTTCAATATACGAAAATCTATCAATGTAATCCATCATATAAATAATCTGAAAGAAAAAAACCATATGATCATTTCATTAGATGCGGAAAAAGCATTTGACAAAATTCAACATCCCTTTATGATAAAGGTCTTAGAGAGATTAGGAATACAAGGGTCATTCCTAAGTATAATAAAAGCTATTTATAGCAAGCCATCAGCTAACATCAAATTAAATGGAGAGAAACTCAAAGCTATTCCACTAAAATCAGGAAAACGACAAGGTTGTCCACTCTCTCCATACCTCTTTAATATAGTGCTTGAAAATCTAGCAATAGCAATAAGACAACATAAGGGGATCAAAGGGATTCAAATTAGAAAGGAAGAAGTTAAACTTTCATTATTTTCAGACGATATGATAGTGTACATAAGCGAACCCAAAAACTCCAGCAAAGAACTCCTTCAGCTGATAAACACCTTTAGTAGCGTTGCAGGATACAAGATCAATTCCAAAAAATCAGTTGCCCTCCTATCCACAAAGGATAAGGAAGCAGAGATGGAAATCAGAGAAGCATCACCCTTCACGATAGCCACAAATAGCATAAAATATCTTGGGGTAACTAACCAAGGAAGTGAAGGATCTATTTGACAAGAACTTTAAGTCTATGAAGAAAGAAATTGAGGAGGATACCAGAAAATGGAAGGATCTCCCTTGCTCTTGGATTGGGAGGATCAACATAGTAAAAATGGCAATTCTACCAAGGGCACTTTATAGATTCAATGCAATCCCCATTAAAATCCCATCAAAATTCTTCACAGATCTTGAGAGGACAATAATCAACTTTATATGGAGAAACAGAAAACCCAGGATAGCCAAAACAATCTTATATAATAAAGGATCGTCTGGAGGCATTACCATCCCTGACCTCAAACTCTATTACAGAGCCTCAGTATTGAAAACAGCTTGGTATTGGCATAAAAACAGAGAAGTCGATCAATGGAACCTAGTGAAGACCCTGATTATAACCCACAAACATATGAACACCTAATTTTTGATAAAGGAGCTAAAAGTATTCAATGGAAAAAAGAGAGCATCTTCAACAAATGGTGCTGGCAGAACTGGTTGTCAACATGTAGAAGAATGAAAATAGATCCATATCTATCACCATGCACAAAACTCAAGTCCAAATGGATTAAAGACCTCAATATTAGTCTGAACACACTGAACCTGATAGAAGAAAAAGTGGGAAGTACTCTACAACATATGGGTACAGGAGATCACTTCCTACATTTATCCCCAGCAGCACAGACATTAAGGACAACATTGAATAAATGGGACCTCCTGAAACTGAGTAGCTTCTGTAAAGCAAAGGACACTGTCACTAAGACAAAAAGGCAACCCACTGACTGGGAGAAGATCTTCACCAACCCTGCAACAGACAAAGGTCTGATCTCCAAAATATATAAAGAACTCAAGAAACTAGACTTTAAAATGCTAATGAACCCAATAAAAAATGGGGCACTGAACTGAACAGAGAATTCTCAACAGAAGAAATTCAAATGGCCAAAAGACACTTAAGGTCATGCTCAACCTCCTTAGCGATATGGGAAATGCAAAGTAAAACAACTTTGAGATACCATTTTATACCTGTCAGAATGGCTAAAATCAAAAACACCAATGATAGCCTTTGCTGGAGAGGTTGTGGAGAAAGGGGCACACTCATTCATTGCTGGTGGGAATGCAAACTTGTGCAACCACTTTGGAAATCAGTGTGGCGATTTCTCAGGAAATTTGGGATCAACCTACCCCAAGATCCAGTAATACCACTATTGGGAATATACCCAAGAGATGCCCCATCAAATGACAAAAGTATCTGTTCAACTATGTTCATAGCAGCATTGTTTGTAATAGCCAGAACCTGGAGGCAACCTAGATGCCCTTCAATGGAAGAATAGATGAAGAAAGTGTGGAATATATACACATTAGAGTACTACTCAGCGGTAAAAAACAATGACTTCTCGAATTTTGCGTGCAAATGGATGGAAATAGAAAACACTATCCTGAGTGAGGTATCCCAGACCCAAAAGAGGAACATGGGATGTACTCACTCATAATCGGTTTCTAGCCATAAATAAAGGACATTGAGCTTATAATTTGTGATCCTAGAGAAGCTAAATAAGAAAGTGAACCCAAAGAAAATCATATAGTCATCCGCCTGGAGAGGGGAAGTAGACAAGATTGCAGGGCAATAACTGGGAACTTGCGGGTGAGGTGGCAAGGGGCAAAGGGGAAATGGGATGAGAAACATGAGAAGGGGAGGATGGGAGGAGCTCGGGGGATTGGGATGGTTGGGATATAGGAAGGGAGGATACGGGAGCAGCAAAGTATATATCCTAACTAAGGGAGCCATCTTAGGGTTGGCAAGAGACTTGACTCTAGAGGGGTTCGCAGGTGTCCAGGGAGATGTCCCCAGCTGGTACCTTGGGCAACTGAGGAGAGGGAACCTGAAATGACCCTATCCTATACTAATAAATATCTTACATATCACCTTAGAACCTTCATCTGGCGATGGATGGAGATAGAGACAGGGACTCAATTTGGAGCAATGGTCTGAGCTCTTAAGGTCCAAATGAGGAGCAGAAGGAGGGAGAACATGAGCAAGGAAATCAGGACCACGAGAGATGCACCCACCCACTGTGACAGTGGAACTGATTTATTGGGAGCCCACCAAGGCCAGCTGGTCTGGGACTGAATAAGCATGGGTTGAAACTGGACTCTCTGAGCATGGCGGACAATGAAGGCTGATGATAAGCCACGGACAATGGCACTAGGTTTCGAGCCTAATACATGAACTGGCTTTGTGGGTGCTTAGCCTGTTTAGACGCTGACCTTCCTGGACATAGATAGAAGACCTTCGTCTTCCCGCAGGGCAGAGAATTGGGACTGCTCTGCAGTATCGAGAGGGAGGGGGAATGGTGTGGGGGGAGGAGAAGAGGAGTGGGGATAGGGGGAGAGGACTGGGGGGAGGGGGCAATATTAGGGAGGAGGGGAGGGAAATGGGAAACGGGGAGCAGGTCGAAATTTTAATTAAAAAAGAATAAAAAAAATAAAATAAAAAAAAACAAAAAAAATAATGGAGCTAACAGATGTTATGCCTCAAATGGACCTATCAGATATCTACAGAACATTTTACCCAACCCCAAAAGAATACACATCTTTTAAGCACACCAAAACACCTACAAAATTGACCACATACTTGGTCACAAAGCAAGTCTTCAACAGATACAAGAAAAATGAAATAAAAACCCATCTTTTATCAGACCACCTCTGATTAAACCTGGATTTCAACAATAGAAACACTAGAAAGTCTACAAACTCATGGTAACTAAATAATGCTCAAATTAATCACCCCTGGATCAAGGAGGAAATGAAGAAAGAAATTTAAAACTTCCTAAAACTCAATGAGAATGAAATCACAATATAGCCAAATTTATGGGACACAATGAGAACAGTGCTAAGAGGAATTTTCAGAGTGCTAAGTGCCTTCATAAGGAATTTGGAGAAATGTCATACTAGTAACTTAACAGCACAGCTGTATGCTCCAGAACAAAAAAGGCAAACAGACCCAAGAGGAGTAGAGAGCAGGAAATAATCAAATTCAGGGCTGAAACCAATAAAACAGAAACAATTAGAACACCACCAATACAAATAATGAAACAAAGGGTTGAGAAAATCCACAAGATAAACCCTTATCCAAACTAAGAAAAAGACACAAAGAAAATATTCAAATTAAAAAAAATCAGAATCGGTCCCACCCAGCTTGCATTCAGAACCGTTCTTCCTTCTGCCCCCTTTCCTCTTTGGGCACATAACACCATCCAGCTCAGTCTGTCTGGCACTGGTGGCGAATCCTCAGGGCAAGTAGGCAGGCGAGACTTCCTTTGTTTCACTGGCCTGCCTGCACCAAGCAAGGTAGGCGTTTGTTTATGAACTACCCAACCTGCACAGAGATCTGATCTCGGCACCAGGAGAGCCATCACTAGGGTGAGTTTTTGACCCGCGGCAGCAGCCCGGGACAGGGAACTCAGAAGTTCCTCATCCCCCCCCCATACTTCCTGGGCTCCCTGCAGGGACTCTACTCCCCTCCTACTGCCTCTCTCTTCTTGTCCCACCCAGCCTGCATCCAGAACCCTTCTTCCTTCTGCCCCCTTTCCTCTTTGGGCACATAACACCATCCAGCTCAGTATGTCTGGCGCTGGGGGTAAATCCTCAGGGCAAGTAGGCAGGCGAGACTTCCTTTGTTTCACTGGCCTGCCTGCACCAAGCAAGGTAGGCGCTTTGTTTACGAACTACCCAACCTGCATAGAGATCTGATCTCAGCACCAGGAGAGCCATCAGTGGGAGAGCTAATCTTGCCACAAGGAGAGCCATCATTGGGCACGGAGATCTGATATTGGAACCAGGAGAGACATCACTGGAGCACCAGGAGAGCTATCACTGGGGAGTGCTATCACTGGGAAGGTACATCAGTAGGCAAGGAGACATGATCCGGTAAAAGAAGATCCATAGGGGAGCATTCGGAGAAAGAGATGGGCAGGAACCAATGCAAGAATTCACCCAACAATCTGAAAAACAATATGAAACCACCAGAACCCAGCGACCTCACAATAGGAGGACATGAACACCTTAATCATGAAGAAGTAGAAAAAATTGACTTTATGAAAGTGATTGACGCCCTTAAACAGCATGTAAAAAATGCCCTTACAGAAATGGATGAGAAGTATAACAGAAAGTTTGAAGAATTGAGTAAATCAGTGAATGATACCCTAGGAAACCAAGGAAAAACAATTAAACAGATAATGAAAACAGTTCAAGACCTGAAAACTGAAATGGAGGCAAAGAAGAAAACACAAATAGAAGGCCGGCTGGACAGGGAAAATCTAGGTAAACGAATAGAGACTACAGAAGCAAGCATAACGAACAGAATACAAGAGATAGAAGAAAGAATCTCAGATTCTGAAGATACCATAGAGAAAATAAACACGCTGATCAAAGAAAACAGCAAGGCCAACAAATTCTCATCACAAAACATACAGGAAATATGAAACACAATAAAAAGACCAAACCTAAGAATAATAGGAATAGAAGAAGGAGAAGAAGCGCATCTCAATGGTCCAGAAAATATATTTAATAAAATTATAGAAGAAAACTTTCCCAACCTAAAGAAAGATATACCTATGAAGGTTCAAGAAGCATACAGAACACCGAATAGACTGGATCAAAAAAAAAAAAAAAAAAAACATCCCCTCGCCATATAATAATCAAAACACAAAGCATACAGAATAAAGAGAGAATATTAAGAGCAGCAAAGGAAAAAGGCCAAGTTACTTATAAAGGTAAACCTATCAGACTTACACCTGATTTCTCTATGGAAACCATGAAAGCCAGAAGGTCCTGATAGATGTACTGCAGAAACTTAGAGACCATGGGTGCAAGCCCAGACTACTATACCCAGCCAAGCTTTCGTTCACTATAAATGGAGAAAACAAAATTTTCCAGGATAAAAACAAATTTAAACAATATGTAGCCACAAATCCAGCCTTACAGAAAGTAATAGAAGGAAAATCACTAATCAAGGAGTCCAACAATGACCACAAACTCAGACATCTAGAGACCCTTCACCAGCGCAACTCAAAGAAGGGAAACACACAAAATCTACTACTAAAAAAGTGACTGGAGTTAACAATCACTGGTCATTAATATCACTTAATGTCAATGGACTCAACTCACCTAAAAAAAGGCACAGACTAAGAGATTGGATACGAAAACAGGATCCAACATTCTGCTGTTTACAAGAAACACACCTCAACCACAAAGACAGGCATCTATTCAGAGTAAAGGGCTGGGATAAGGCTTATCAAGTAAATGGACCTAAGAAACAAGCAGGAGTGGCCATACTAATTTCTAACAAAGTTGACGTCAAACTTAAATCAATCAGAAGAGATGGAAAGGGACATTTTCTACTCATAACAGGAACAATTCATCAGGATGAAGTCTCAATCCTGAATATCTATGATCCTAATATAAAAGCACCCACGTACGTAAAAGAAACATTGCTAAAACTCAAGGCAACCATCAAACCACACACATTAATAGTAGGAGACTTTAATACTCCTCTCTCACCAATGGACAGGTCAATTAGACAGAAACCTAACAGAGAAATAAGAGAATTAATGGAGGTAATGAATCAAATGGACTTAACAGACATCTATAGAATATTCCACCCAAATAGAAAAGAATATACCTTCTTCTCTGCAGCTCATGGAACCTTCTCAAAAATTGACCACATACTCGGTAACAAAGCAAACATCCACAGTTATAAAAAAAATATTAATAAACACCAGTATCTTATCAGATCACCATGGATTAAAGCTAGAATTCAGCAACAATGCTACCCCCAGAAAGCCTACAAACTCATGGAAACTGAACAGTCAACTACTGAACCATACCTGGATTAAGGAAGAAATAAAGAAATTAAAGTCTTCCTTGAAGTCAATGAAAATAAAGCAAAAACATACTCAAACCTATGGGACACTATGAAAGCAGTGCTAAGAGGAAAGTTCATAGCACTAAGTGCCCACTTAAAGAAAACAGAGAAAGCACACATTGGAGAATTAATAGCCCACCTGAAAGCTCTAGAAAAAAAAGAAGCAGACTCACCTAGAAGGAGTAGAAGACTGGAAATAATCAAACTGAGGGCTGAAATCAACAAAATAGAAACACAGAAAACAATTGAAAGAATCAATGAAACAAAAAGCTGCTTCCTGGAGAAAATCAACAAAATTGATAAACCCCTATCCAAACTAATCAAACGGGAGAGAATATTTGCAAATTAAAAAGATCAGAAATGAAAAGGGGGACATAACCACAGACACAGAGGAAATTCAAAGAATCATTAGATCTTACTACAAAAGGCTGTATGCCACAAAATTGGAAAATGTAAAAGAAATGGACACATTTTTAGATAAATATCATATACCAAAGTTAAACCAGGACCAGGTGAACAACCTAAATAGACCTGTTAGTCGCGAAGAATTAGAAGCTGTTATCAAAAACCTCCCTTCCAAAAAAAGTCCAGGACCAGATGGTTTCAATGCGGAATTCTACCAGAACTTCCAAAAAGCCCTAATTCCTATACTCCTTAATGTACTTCACAATATAGAAACAGAAGAGTCATTGCCAAATTCCTTTTATGAAGCTACAGTAACTCTGATACCGAAACCACACAAAGACTCATCAAGAAAGAGAATTACAGGCCAATCTCACTCATGAACATCGACGCAAAAATCCTCAACAAAATTCTGGCAAACCGAATCCAAGAACACATTAGAAAAATTATCCATTATGATCAAATTAGGCTTCATTCCAGAGATGCAGGGCTAGTTTAACATACGCAAATCTATCAATGTAATCCATCATATAAATAAACTGAAAGAAAAAACCATATGATCATTTCATTAGACGCTGAAAAAGCATTTGACAAAATTCAACATCCCTTTATGATAAAAGTCTTGGAGAGATTAGGGATACAAGGGTCATACCTAAATTTAATTAAAGCTATATACAGCAAGCCGACAGCTAATATCAAATTAAATGGAGAGAAACTTAAAGCCATCCCACTAAAATCAGGAACACGCCAAGGCTGTCCACTCTCTCCTTACCTCTTCAATATAGTTCTCGAAGTTTTAGCAATAGCAATAAGACAACATAAGTGGATAAAGGGGATTCAAATTGGAAAGGAAGAAGTTAAACTTGCATTATTTGCAGATGATATGATAGTGCACATGAGCGACCCCAAAAACTCCACCAAAGAACTCCTACAGCTGATAAATGCCTTTAGTAATGTGGCAGGATACAAGATCAACTCCAAAAAATCAGTCGCCCTCTTATACACAAAGGATATGGAAGCAGAGAGGGAAATAAGAGAATCATCACCTTTTATGATAGCCACAAAAAGCATAAAATATCTTGGGGTAACTCTAACCAATGAAGTGAAAGATCTATTTGACAAGAACTTTAAGGCATTGAAGAAAGAAATTGAGGAGGATACCAGAAAATGGAAGGATCTCCCTTGCTCCTGGATTGGGAGGATCAACATAGTAAAAATGGCAATTCTACCAAGGGCAATTTATAGATTCAATGCAATTCCCATTAAAATCCCATCAAAATTCTTCACAGATCTTGAAAGGACAATAATCAACTTTATATGGAGAAACAAAAAACCCAGGATAGCCAAAACAATCTTATACAATAAAGGAACTTCTAGAGGCATTACCATCCCTGACTTCAAACTCTATTACAGAGCTACAGTAATGAAAACAGCGTGGTACTGGCAAAAAAAACAGAGCAGTCGACCAATGGAGTCGTATAGAAGACCCGGATTTTAACCCACAAACCTATGAACAACTGATTTTCGATAAAGGAGCTAAAAGTATACAATGGAAGAAAGAAAGCATCTTCAACAAATGGTGCTGGCACAATTGGATGTCAACCTGTAGAAGAATGAAAATAGACCCATATCTATCACCATGCACAAAACTCAAGTCCAAATGGATCAAAGACCTCAATATCAATCTGAACACACTGAACCTGATAGAAGAGAAAATGGGAAGTACCCTACAACATATGGGCACAGGAGATCGCTTCCTATGTATAACCCCAGCAGCACAGACATTAAGGGCAACATTGAATAAATGGGACCTCCTGAAACTGAGAAGCTTCTGTAAAGCAAAGGACACTGTCATTAAGACAAAAAGGCAGCCTACTGACTGGGAGAAGATCTTCACCAACCCCGCAACAGACAAAGGTCTGATCTCCAAAATATATAAAGAACTCAAGAAACTAGACTTTAAAAGGATAATTAACCCAATTAAAAAATGGGGCACTGAACTGAACAGAGAATTCTCATCAGAAGAAGTTAAAATAGCCAAAAGATACTTAAGGTCATGCTCAACCTCCTTAGCGATCAGAGAAATGCAAATCAAAACAACCTTGAGATATCATCTTACACCTGTCAGAATGGCTAAAATCAAAAACACCAAGGATAGCCTTTGCTGGAGAAGTTGTGGAGAAAGGGGTACCCTCATCCATTGCTGGTGGGACTGCAAACTTGTGCAACCACTTTGGAAATCAGTGTGGCGGTTTCTCAGAAAAATTGGGATCAACCTACCCCTGGACCCAGCAATAGCACTCTTGGGAATATACCCAAGAGATGCCCTATCATATGACAAAAGCATTTGTCCAACTATGTTCATAGCAGCATTATTTGTAATAGCCAGAACCAGGAAGCCACCTAGATACCCTTCAATGGAAGAATGGATGAAAAAAGTGTGGAATATATATACTACTCTGCGATAAAAAACAATGACTTCTCGAATTTTGCATGCAAATGGATGGAAATAGAAAATACTATCCTGAGTGAGGTAACCCAGACCCAAAAAGAAGATCATGGGATGTACTCACTCATAATTGGTTTCTAGCCATGGATAGGGGCCATTGAGTCTATAATTTGTGATCCTAAAGAAGCTAAACAAGAGGGTAAACCCAAGGAAAAACATACAGATATCCTCCCAGCTATGGGAAATAGACAAGACTGATGGTAAAAAATTGGAATCTTGGGGGGTGGGGTGGGATGGGGATGAGGGGAGATGGGGAGAGAAAAGTGTGAAGGAGAGGATGAGGGGAACTGGGGGAATCGGGGTGATTGGGGTTAAAGGAAGGTTGGATTGGGGAGCAGGGAAACTCATACCTTAGTTAAGGGAGCCACCTAAGGGTTGGCAAGAGACTTGAACCTGGAATGGCTACCAGATGCCCAGGGCAATGTCCCCAGTTAGTTCATTGGGGCACCTGAGGATAGGGAACCTGAAATGAACCTATCCTATAATCATACTGATGAATATCTTGCATATCGCCATAGAACCTTCATCTAGCGATGGATGGAGATAGAGACAGAGACCCACACTGGAGCACTGGACTGAGCTCCCAAGGTTCTAATGAGGAGCAGAAGGAGGGAGAACATGAACAAGGAAGTCAGGACCATGAGGGGTGCACCCAACCACTGAGACAGTGGGGCCGATCTATTGGGAGCTCACCAAGGCCAGCTGGACTGCGACTGAAAAAGCATGGGATAAAACCGGACTCTCCGAACATGGCGGACAATGAGAGCTGACGAGAGGCCAAGGAGAATGGCATGGGGTTTTGATCCTACTTCATGTTCTGGCTTTGTGGGAGTCTAGACAGTTTGGATGGTCACCTTCCTAGACCTGGATGGAGGTGGGAGGACCTTAGACTTTCCACAGGGCAGGGAACCCTGACTGCTCTTGGGACTGGAGAGGGAGGAGAAGAGGAGTGGGGGGAAGGGGAGAGGGGCGGGAGGAGGGGGAGGGAAATGGGAGGCAAGGAGGAAGTGGGAAAATTTTTTTTTCAATAAAAAAAAATCAGAATCAAAAATGGGGTGCATAACAACAAATACCAAGGAATCCAAAGTATCATTAGGTCATACTTCATAGACCCAAACTCCACAAAATTAGAAAATCTAAAAGAAATGGACAAATTTCTTGATACCACCTACCAAAGTTAAATCAGGATCAGATAAAATATTTAAATAGGCCTATAATCCCTAACAAAATAAATGTCATTGAAGTCTCCCAATAAATAAATAAATAAATAAATACACACACACATACATACATACATACATACATACATACATACAGAGGACCATATGATTTTAGTAATAAATTCTAGGAGAGTTTTGAAGAAGAGTCATTTCCAATACTTCTCAAATTATTTTACAAAATAGCAACAGACAGAACATTGTTGAATTCATTTTACAAGACTACAGTCATCCTAATACCCAAACCTGACAAAGACTCAACAAAAATGAGAATTACAAACCAATATGCCCCATAAACATTGATGCAAAAATATTTAATAAAATACTCACAAACTGAATCTAAAAACACATTAAAAAGATCATCCATCATGATCAAGTAGGTTTCATTCCAGAAAGAAATGCAGGTCCAACATATTAAAATCTGCCAATACAATCTACCAAATAAACAAACTGAAATTTTAAAAAAGTATGATCATTCCATTAGATGCTAAAAAAGTCTTGACAAAATACAACACCCTTTTATGATAAAAGATTTAGAGATATCAAGGATACAAAGGACATACCTAAATATAAGAAAGGCAACATACTGTTCAGGAATATTAATTTAAGATGTGTTACTTTGCCTACCCGAAACAGCTGATTAGTCTAAAAAGGGGCTTAGTGGCCAATGGCTAGGCAGGAGAGGGATAAGATGAGCTGCCAGGAAGAGAGAATAAATAGAGAAAAAAGGAGGGGCAAAAAAGGGATAAAAGAGGGAGAGGAAGATACTAGGGACAGTTATACAGCCACACAACCAAACATGGAATACGAAGGAAAGGAAAGAAATAGAGACAGCTAAAACCCAGAGGCAAAAGGTAGAAAAAAATGACTAGAAATAAGCCAAAGCCAAGGCAAGGCCTGGCATTTATATATAAAAAAAAGTCTCTGTATGGTTCGGTAATGGGCCCTCATAGTCAATGAGTAACAATAATCAATGGCATTATACAGCAAGCGAATAGCCAACATAAAATTAAATGAAGTGAAACAGAAAGCAATTCCACTAATATCAGGAACAAGGCAAGGTTGTCCACTCTCTCCATATCTTTTCAATATAAGATGTGAAGTTCTAGTTGGAGCTCTAAGACAAAGAAGATGAAGGGATACAAATTGGAAAGGAAGTCAATTTATTGTTATTTGCACATGATATGATAGTATACATATATGATGCCAAAAATCCTACCAGGAAACTCCTACAGCTGATAAATAATTTTAGTGAAGTATCTGGATACAAAATTAACTAAAAAAAACTGTAACCCTCCTATAAACATGATAAATAGACTGAGAAAGAAATAGGAAAACAATATCTTTCACAATAGCCACAATTAATATAAAATATCTTGGTGTAACTCAAACAAAGCAAGTGAAAGACCTATATGACAAGAATTTCAAGTCTATGAAGAAGAAAACTGAGTAAGATATCAGAAGATGGAAAGATTTCCCATGCTCATAAATCAGTAGGATTAACATAGTAAAAATGGCCATTTTGCCAGGTAGTGGTGGCGCACACCTTTAATCCAAGCACTTGGGAGGCAGAGACAGGTGGATCTCTGTGAGTTTGAGACCAGCCTGTTCTACAAGAGCTAGTTCCAGGACAGGTTCCAAAGCTACAGAGAAACCCTGTCTCAAAAAACAAACAAAAAAATAGCTATTTTACCAAAAGCAACCTACAGATTCCATGCAATTGCCATCAAAATCCCAACTCAAGTTTTTACAAACCCTGAAAGAATAATACTTAATGTGCTATGGAAAAAAAAAAAACTAGGATACCTAAAACAATAAAGGAAGTTCTAGAGGTAACTTTATCCCTAATTTCAAGTTCTACCACAGAGCTATAGTAATATAAACTGCATGGTATTGACATAAAACAAACCAGTTGATCAATGGAATAAAATTGAAGACCCAGACAGAAATCCACACACCTATGCATACCTGATTTTTGAGAAAGAAGCCAGAAATACACATTTGAAAAAAATAAAGAATCATTAACAAATACTGCTGGTCTAAATGTATGTTGGCATATAGAAGAATGCAAATAGATCCATATCTATCACCCTGTACAAAACTCAAGTCCAAGTAGATCAAAGACCTCAACATAAAATCAGATATATCAAACATGATAGAAAAGTAGAAAATAGTCTTGAACACATTGGCAAAAGAGCCAGCTTCTTCAACAGAACACCAGTAAAACAAACACTAAGATTTACAATTAATAAGTGGAACCTCCTGAAACTGAAAAGCCTTTTTAAGGCAAAGGACACTGTCAATAATACCAAATGACTGCTTATAGAAAAGGAAAAAAACTTCACCAAACCTACATCTGACAGAAGGTTGATCTCTAAAATATATAAATAACTCAAGAAACTAGATAGTAACAAAGAAATTAATCCAATTAAAAATGGGGTACAGATCTCAACAGAGTAATATCAAATGGCTAAGAAACACAGAAATGTTCATCATCATTAGCCATTAGGAAAATGCAAATTGAAATGACTCTGAGATTCTATCTTATACCTGTCAGGGTGGTAAGATAAAAACAAGGAACAGCTCATGTTGGAGAGTATGTGGAGTAAGGGAAACATTCCTCTATTGCTATTGGGAGTGCAAACTTGCATAGTCACTTTGGAAATCAATATGGAAGTTTCTCAGAAAATTGGGAATCAATATACCTCAAGACCCTGTTATACTAATCTTGGGCATATACCAATAGGATGCTCACCCATACATACCCCAAGGACAATTTCATAGCAGCTTTATTCATAATAGCTACAAACTGGAAACAACCTAGATGTCCCTCAAGCAAAGAATGGATAAGGAAAATGTGGGACTTTTACACAATGGAGTGTAACACAACTGTTAAAAAGTATCACAATGAAATTTGCACGCAAATATATAAAATTAGAAAAAAATAACAAAGTAACCCATGCCCCGAAAAAAATGGTATGTACTCACTTATAGGTGGATATTAGCTGTGAAATAACTGATAACCATGCTACAATCCTCAGACCCAGAGAGGCTAGGTAACAGAGGACTCAATGGGGGGGGGATGTGTAAATCTCCCTTGCTAGAGGAAATAGATTTCATGGATGGCCTGGGAAAGGGAGTGGATGAGAAAAGAAGAGAACAGGTGGGAAGGTGGAGGAAGAAAATATTGGGAGAGACAACTGGAATCAGGGGGCATCTTGGGGGGTGAGGAAGAAACCTAGTACAATGAAAATTCCCAGGAATTTATGATGTTGACTCTAGCAAAGAGTTCTACTAATAGGAGATATGGAGCCTGAAACAGTCACCTTCTCTAACCAGGCAAGGCTTCCAGTGGAAGAATTAGAACACTAACTCAGGCACATAATGACCTACAATTTGTCTTTTCTGCAAGATGTGCTGGGGTAAAGATGACAGAGAACTTGTGGAAGGGGCCAACCAATGACTGGTCCAACTTGAGACCTATGACACAAGAGGGAGTCCATGCTTGTCACTGCCTAGATGGCCAGGATACATAGGCTGGATAGCCCAGAGACCTAGAATAGAACCAAACACATATTGAATAAATGAAAGAAAATGTCAATGATTTGATTCCCAATGATGCTCTACTATACTTGTAGCCTGGCACCTAGGATAATCATCATGAGAGAGGCTTTATCTAACAAGTGATGGGAGCAGATGTAGAAATCCACAGCCAAACATTAGGCCGAGCTTGGGGAATCCCGTGGAAGTGTGGGAGGAAGGATTTTAAGAGCTGGAGGTTTTAAGAACTTCACTAGAAAATGGCTCAGAATCAACTAAGCAGTGCTATTAGAGTTTGAAGAGATTGTATGGACAATTAGGGAGCCTGTATAGGTTTGACCTAGTTCTCTGCATATATGTTAAAGTTGTATAGCTTGATGTTTCAGTGGGACTCCTAACAGTGTGAACAGGAGCTGTCTTTGACTCTTGCCCACTTTGGGACCCTTTCCATCCTATTGGGTTCCCTTACCCAGCCTTGATAAGAGTAGATATGTATAGTCTTAATGCAATTTAATATCCCATGTTTGTTTGAGATCCCTGGGAGGGTTGGCCTTTTCTAAAGGGAAACGGAGGAGGAGTGGATCTTGGGGAGAGGTAAGGTGAGGAGAGGACTAAGTGGAGAGGAGGGGAAACTGCAGTTGGAATGTAATAAATGACAGAATAAAATAAATACAGAAACAGAAGCAACACTTCCAAACTCCTATGAATACAGTATAGCTTTAAAACCATAACCAGACAAAGGTATAACAGAAAAGAAGAGCTACAGGCCCAATATTCTCATTAACACAGATTTTTGAGCTCTGCCTGCGCCCTACTTCCCTTGGTCCCTGGATCATTGGGGCTACCAGGAGTCCCTGTGTAGGTACTGAGAAGTTCCACCTGGACGGGTAAGTGTGTGCTATCCTGGGGCGGACTGTCCCAGTAGAGAGCACAAATGCCCCTCCCCCAGCTCCTGCTGCAGCTCTGCCTGCGCCCTACTTCCCTTGGTCCCTGGCTCATTGGGGCTACCAGGAGTCCCTGTGTAGGTGCTGAGAAGTTCCACCTGGACGGGTGAGTGTGTGCTATCCTGGGGCAGACTGTCCCGGTAGAGAGCACAAACCCCCCTACACTAAGGCTACCCAACCAGAGCAGTGAGTACCTGCCTAGAGGGCAGGCCTCAGCAACCCCCGAAAGGGAGCGCAGGCACCTCCAGCTTGTACTGCAGTGTCGCCTGTGTTCTACTCGACCCCGCCCTACCCCCTGCATTTGCCCTTCTTTCTGCGGGTCATTGGAATACCAGGCATCCCTGGTTTGGTGTTGAGGAGTTCATCTGGTAGGGAATGGTTCCTGCCCCTACACTGAGGAGATACACCCAGAGAGTTAGTTACAGCAAAGACTGGTCCAAGACACCAGGCCTCTCCTGGCTCCATTTGAAGGAAGAGATGGGCAGGTGCCAATGCAAGAATTCCCCCAACAACTTGAAAGGCAACGTGACATCACCAGAATCCAGAAATCCCGAAATAAGAACTGTACACCCTAATACAGGAGAATTAGAAGAATTCGACTCAAAAGTGAATTATATGAAAATAATAGAGGACCTTAAACAGGAGGTGAAAAACTGCCATATTCAATTAGAGATTACAAACAAAAAGGTAGAGGAAATGAATAAATCTTTCAAAGATACCCAAGAAAACCAAGAGAAACAAGAAAAAGTAATCAAACAGGTAAAAGAAACGGTTCAAGACTTGAAGAACGAAGTGGAAGTAATAAAGAAAACACAAACCGAGGGAAGGATGGAGATGGAAAATTTGGATAAACGAACAGGAACTACAGAGACAAGTACCACCAACAGATTACAAGAGATAGAAGAAAGAATCTCAGACACTGAAGATACCATAGAGAAAATAAACTCTCTGATCAAAGAAAACAGCATAACCAACAAATTCTCAACACAAAACATTCAGGAAATCTGGGACACAATAAAAAGACCAAACCTAAGAATAATAGGGATAGAAGAAGGAGAAGAAGTACAGCTCAATGGTCCAGAAAATATATTTAATAAAATTATAGAAGAAAACTTTCCCAACCTTAAGAAAGATATTCCTTTGAAGGTCCAAGAAGCATACAGAACACCGAATAGACTGGATCAAAAAAAAAAAAACATCTCCTTGTCATATAATAAGCAAAACACAAAACATACAGAATAAAGAAAGAATATTAAGAGCTGCAAAGGAAAAAGGTCAAGTTACCTATAAAGGTAAACCTATCAGACTTACACCTGATTTCTCTATGGAAACCATGAAAGCCAGAAGGTCCTGGATAGATGTACTGCAGAAACTAAGAGGCCATGGATGCAAGCCCAGACTACTATACCCAGTCAAGCTTTCGTTCACTATAAATGGAGAAAACAAAATTTTCCAGGATAAAAACAAACTTAAACAATATGTAGCCACAAATCCAGCCTTACAGAAAGTAACAGAAGGAAAATCACAAACCAAGGAGTCCAACAATGCCCACAATAACTCAGACATCTAAGGACCCTTCACCAGCACAACTTGAAGAAGGGAAACACACAAACTCTACTACCAAAAGAAAGAAAGAGAGAAAGGAAAAATGACCGGAGTTAACAACCACTGGTCATTAATATCACTTAATATCAATGGACTCAACTCACCTATAAAGAGGCACAGGCTAAGAGATTGGATACGAAAACAGGATCCAACATTCTGCTGCTTACAAGAAACACACCTCAACCACAAAGACAGACATCTACTCAGAGTAAAGGGCTGGGAAAAGGTTTATCAAGCAAACGGACCTAAGAAACAAGCAGGTGTGGCCATACTAATTTCTAAGAAAGTTGACTTCAAACTAAAATCAATCAAAAGAGATGGAGAGGGACATTTTTTACTCATAACAGGAACAATTCACCAGGATGAAGTCTCAATCCTGAATATATATGTCCCTAATATAAAAGCACCCACTTATGTAAAAGAAACGTTACTATAACTCAAGGCAGTCATCAAACCACACACACTAATAGTAGGAGATTTCAACACTCCTCTCTCACCACTGGACAGGTCAATCAGACAGAAACCTAACAGAGAAATAAGAGGATTAAGGGAGGTAATGAATCAAATGGACTTAACAGACATCTATAGAACATTCCAGTCAAATAAGAAAGAATATACCTTCTTCTCTGCAGCTCATGGAACCTTCTCGAAAATAGACCACATACTCGGTAACAAAGCAAACTTACACAGCTACAAAAAAATATCGGTAACCACCTGTGTCTTATCAGATCACCATGGATTAAAGTTAGAATTCAACAACAATGCTATCCCCAGAAAGCCTATGAACTCATGGAAACTGGACAGTCAACTACTGAACCACACCTGGATCAAGGAAGAAATAAAGAAAGAAATTAAAGTCTTTCTTGAATTCAATGAAAACGAAGACTCAACATACTCAAACCTATGGGACACTATGAAAGCAGTGCTAAGAGGAAAGTTCATAGCATTAAGTGCCCACTTAATGAAAATGGAGAAAGCACACATTGGAGACTTAATAGCCCACCTGAAAGCTCTAGAAAAAAAAAAGAAGCAGACTCACCTAGGAGAAGTAGAAGACTCGAAATAATCAAATT
This sequence comes from Chionomys nivalis, assembly GCF_950005125.1. Taxonomy (NCBI): domain Eukaryota; kingdom Metazoa; phylum Chordata; class Mammalia; order Rodentia; family Cricetidae; genus Chionomys; species Chionomys nivalis. The sequence continues at coordinate 81,188,786 of NC_080112.1, read as the reverse complement.
GAGGGCTGAAATCAACAAAATAGAAACACAGAAACAATCCAAAGAATCAATGAAACAAAAAGCTGGTACTTGGAGAAAATCAGTAAGATTGATAAACCCCTATCCAAAGTAATCAAACAGCGGAGAGAGAATACGCAAATTAACAAAATCAGAAACGAAAAGGGAGACATAACCAAAGACACAGAGGAAATTCAGAGAATCATTAGATCTTACTACAAAAACCTGTATGCCACAAAATTGGAAAATGTAAAAGAAATGGACACTTTTTAAGATAGGTACCATATACCAAAGTTAAACCAGGACCAGGTAAACAATCTAAATAGACCTGTTAGTCGCCAAGAATTAGAAGTTGTTATAAAAAGCCTCCCCACCAAAAAAAGCCCAGGTTCAAACGGCTTCAATGAAGAATTCTACCAGAACTTCCAAGAAGACCTAATACCTATACTCCTTAATGTATTTCACAATATTGAAACAGAGAAGTCATTGCCAAATTCCTTTTATGAAGCTGCAGTTACTCTGATACCAAAACCACACAAAGACACAACCAAGAAAGAGAACTACAGGCCAAAATCACTCATGAATATCGACGCAAAAATACTCAATAAAATACTGGCAAACCGAATCCAAGAACACATTATAAAAATTATCCATTATGATCAAGTAGGTTTCATCCCAGAGTTGCAGGCCTGGTTCAACATACAAAAATCTATCAATGTAATCCATCATATAAATAAACTGAAAGAAAAAAACCATATGATCATTTCATTAGATGCTGAAAAAGCATTTGACAAATTTCAACATCCCTTTATGATAAAGGTCTTAGAGAGATTAGGAATACAAGGGTCGTACCTAAGTATAATAAAAGCTATTTATAGCAAGCCGTCAGCTAACATTAAATTAAATGGAGAGAAACTCAAAGCTATTCCACTAAAATCAGGAACACAACAAGGTTGTCCACTCTCTCCATACCTCTTTAATATAGTGCTTGAAATTCTAGCAATAGCAATAAGACAACATAAAGGGATCAAAGGGATTCAAATTGGAAAGGAAGAAGTTAAACTTTGATTATTTGCAGATGATATGATAGTGTACATAAGCGACCCCAAAAACTCCAGCAAAGAAGTCCTTCAGCTAATAAACAACTTTAGTAGCATTGCAGGATACAAGATCAATTCCAAAAAATCAGTTGCCCTCCTATCCACAAAGGATAAGGAAGCAGAGATGGAAATCAGAGAAGCATCACCCTTCATGATAGCCACAAATAGCATAAAATATCTTGGGGTAACTCTAACCAAGGAAGTAAAGGATCTATTTGACAAGAACTTTAAGTCTATGAAGAAAGAAATTGAGGAAGATACCAGAAAATGGAAGGATCTCCCTTGCTCTTGGATTGGGAGGATCAACATAGTAAAAATGGCAATTCTACCAAGGGCAATTTATAGATTCAATGCAATCCCCATTAAAATCCCATCAAAATTCTTCACAGATCTTGAGAGGACATTAATCAACTTTATATGGAGAAATAGAAAACCCAGGATAGCCAAAACAATCTTATATAATAAAGGATCGTCTGGAGGCATTACCATCCCTGACCTCAAACTCTATTACAGAGCTTCAGTATTGAAAACAGCTTGGTATTGGCATAAAAACAGAGAAGTCGATCAATGGAACCGAGTAGAAGACCCTGATTTTAACCCACAAACATATGAACACCTAATTTTTGATAAAGGAGCTAAAAGTATTCAATGGAAAAAAGACAGCATCTTCAACAAATGGTGCTGGCAGAACTGGTTGTCAACCTGTAGAAGAATGAAAATAGATCCATATCTATCACCATGCACAAAACTCAAGTCCAAATGGATTAAAGACCTCAATATTAGTCTGAACACACTGAACCTGATAGAAGAAAAAGTGGGAAGTACTCTACAACATATGGGTACAGGAGATCACTTCCTACGTTTATCCCCAGCAGCACAGACATTAAGGACAACATTGAATAAATGGGACCTCCTGAAACTGAGTAGCTTCTGTAAAGCAAAGGACACTGTCACTAAGACAAGAAGGCAACCCATTGACTGGGAGAAGATCTTCACCAACCCTGCAACAGACAAAGGTCTGATCTCCGAAATATATAAAGAACTCAAGAAACTAGACTTTAAAATGCTAATTAACCGAATAAAAAAATGGGGCACTGAACTGAACAGAGAATTCTCAACAGAAGAAATTCAAATGGCCAAAAGACACTTAAGGTCATGCTCAACTTCCTTAGCGATAAGGGAAATGCAAATTAAAACAACTTTGAGATACCATCTTACACCTGTCAGAATGGCTAAAATCAAAAACACCAATGATAGCCTTTGCTGGAGAGGTTGTGGAGGAAGGGGCACACTCATCCATTGCTGGTGGGAATGCAAACTTGTGCAACCACTTTCGAAATCAGTGTGGTGATTTCTCAGAAAATTTGGGATCAACTTACCCCAAGATCCAGTAATACCACTCTTGGGAATATACCCAAGAGATGCCCTATCATATGAAAAAAGCATTTGTTCAACTATGTTCATAGCAGCATTGTTTGTAATAGCCAGAACCTGGAAACAACCTAGATGCCCTTCAATGGAAGAATGGATGAAGAAAGTGTGGAATATATACATATTAGAGTACTACTCAGCGGTAAAAAACAATGACTTCTCTAATTTGGATGCAAATGGATGGAAATAGAAAACACTATCCTGAGTGAGGTATCCCAGACCCAAAAAGAGGAACATGGGATGTACTCACTCATAATCGGTTTCTAGCCATAAATAAAGGACATTGAGCATATAATTTGTGATCCTAGAGAAGCTAAATAAGAAAGTGAACCCAAAGAAAATCGTATAGTCATCCGCCTGGAGAGGGGAAGTAGACAAGATTGCAGGGCAAAAACTGGGAACTTGCGGGTGAGGTGGCATGGGGCAAAGGGGAAATGGGATGAGAAACATGAGAAGGGGAGGATGGGAGGAGCTCGGGGTATTAGGATGGTTGGGATATAGGAAGGGTGGATATGGGAGCAGCAGCGAAGTATATATCCTAACTAAGGGAGCCATCTTAGGGTTGGCAAGAGACTTGACTCTAGAGGGGTTCGCAGGTGTCCAGGGAGATGTCCCCAGCTGGTACCTTGGGCAACTGAGGAGAGGGAACCTGAAATGATCCTATCCTATACTGATGAATATCTTACATATCACCTTAGAACCTTTATCTGGCGATGGATCGAGGTAGAGACAGAGACTCAATTTGGAGCAAGGGTCTGAGCTCTTAAGGCCCAAATGAGGAGCAGAAGGAGGGAGAACATGTGCAAGGAAATCAGGACCACGAGGCGTGCATCCACCCACTGTGACAGTGGAACTGATTTATTGGGAGCCCACCAAGGACAGCTGGTCTGGGACTGAATTTTCATGGGTTGAAACTGGACTCTCTGAGCAAGGCGGACAATGAAGGCTGATGAGAAGCCAAGGACAATGGCACTAGGTTTCGAGCCTAATACATGAACTGGCTTTGTGGGAGCTTAGCCTGTTTAGATGCTCACCTTCCTGGATGTAGATAGAAGACCTTTGTCTTCCCGCAGGGCAGAGAATTTGGACTGCCCTTCAGTATCCAGAGGGAGGGGGAATGGTGTGGGGGGAGGAGAAAAGGAGTGGGGAGAGGGGAAGGGAATGGGGGGAGGGGCAATATTTGGGAGGAAGGGAGGGAAATGGGAAACGGGGAGCAGGTGGAAATTTTAATTAAAAAATAAAAAAAACACAGATTTTTAAAAATCCTCAATAAAATACTTGCAAAAAATAGAGGCATATATCAACGTATTCACCATGCCAGGATGATTAAGCAGATTATAAGTCATTAAATGTAATAAATCACAAAAATAGTCTTAAAGATAAAAAGACTGTCACATGGCTTTCTCAATAGTTGCAGAATAAGCTTTTGACAAAATCTACTATTCATCATGATAAATGTCCTAGATATTGTAGGACTAGAGGGAACATACTTTAACATAAATGTTTATACATGAGAAACCTGTAGGGCCCAGGTCTGCCCTTGTTTCTGGGTGTATCTCGGGGACAGTTTCTGGTCAGCTAACTAAGCATCCTGTTTGTTCCTGTGCTCTTCCTGCCCCCCACCTGGTGATTAGCTGTAGGGCATTGACTCCTTTGTTGGTATGGTAATTTTCCACCTGCCTGGGCAGAGGTCCTTGTGCAGCAGTTAGGTCCTTAAGGACTTCCCCAAGTCTGAATAAACTGGCATTTGGCTGATCTCCTTTCGAATGACCCTGGTCTCTTTGTGTGTTCTTTCAATCTTTAGGCCTTGCCCGACTTGCATATGGTACAGTGGTGCTCCAACTGTACCGAGAGTGTAACACAGAATAGGTGTTACAATTGGAGGCCCCACTGGGAGGATCATCGACAACTACAGTCAGAGACCCATCTACGAGATTGAAAAGTAGGGATCCCTGAGGGATCGCCCTCGGGAAGGCTGGCCAACAGGTAAAAAATTGAATGATAAGGGTAAATTGGTTATGGGTACAAGTAATTCTGTTCCAGTGTTAAAGGGCCGGTTAACAGGCCAGTTGTTAGGTCTTTTGGAAAATAAAGGCACCGGTATTAAAGTTGAAACAACACAAGAGACCATTGAGACGGTTTTAGAGTTTAATCCCTGGTTTCTACACGCAGGGGGTTTTAACATTACTGATTGGGAGCAGATAAAGGCTGATCTTCAAAATACACTAAAAGAACAAGGGCCAAAAAAAATTCCCCATAGCAATAATTTCACTATGGCGCTTGATCAAAGATACTCTTCTCAATGATGATGTAAAAGTAAAAGAGCAATTAAAAAGCTTAAACAAAACCTTTGAGGAGATTCAAAAAGTAAAATCTATAAGTTTTATTAAGAGTTTTAAAAAACAAAAAGTTTTAAAAACAAAAAATATTAAAAGAGATATGAAAAAATTTTAAAAAAGGAGATCACACTAATAAAAAGGAAGTTAGAAAAAGAGGAAAGGAAGGAAGCAAACGGAGATGCCTCCATGAGACCTCCGCCACATAATCCTTGTACTACTGCTTCTGCCCCTATAGACTTAGAGGCAGAAATCCGAGAGATCAAAAAGAGGTTAAATAATCTAAGTAGAGAGAGGCAGATTTATCCTGTTGTGGAAAATATTGATCAGCAGGGACAGAGGGTCAGACAGCATAACCCCTTGGCCTTTAAGGATATTAAGCAGTTAAAAGAAGCAGTTGTGGACTATGGAGCTCATGCTCCTTTCACTGTAGTTTTATTGGAATCCTTTGCAGAACTCAACCTTACACCCAGTGACTGGATGCAGCTTTGCAGGACTTGTCTTTCAGGGGGAGATTATTTGTTATGGAGAGGTAAAATGCAGAGAATTTGCCAAAAGACCACAGAAAAAAATGCCAAAGCAGGTTTCCCCCAGTATAACCTTGACATTTTAACTGGTAAGGGACAGTATGCTGGTTTAGCAGCACAGATTGCATATGATCCTACGATTTATACTCAGATAGCTACAGCAGCCGTTAAAGCTTAAAAAACTTTACCTAACAAAAAATCACGAGAACAGCTTTCGTATGGAATTGACTATTACACTAAAAGCTATTCACTCAATGAAATTCAATAAAAAAAAAAATCCCTGTCTAATTCTTCACAGAAATAGAAAAGTAACATTCTAATATTCGTTTGGAATTAAGACTCCAGATTGCTAAAGCAATCACAAATAAAATAAACAGTTCTGGAGGGATTACCATTCCAGATTTTAAGATATACTACAGGCCTCTCTCTTCTTGTCCCACCCAGCTTGCATCCAGAACCCTTCTTCCTTCTGCCCCCTTTCCTCTTTGGGCACATAACACCATCCAGCTCAGTCTGTCTGGCGCTGGGGGCAAATCCTCAGGGCAAGTAGGCAGGCGAGACTTCCTTTGTCTCTCCAGCCTGCCTGCATCAAGCAAGGTAAGGCCTTTGTTTACAAACTACCAAACCTGCACGGAGATCTGATCTAGGCAACAGGAGAGACAGCAGCTGGGTGAGTTTGGGACCTGACTGGCGGCGGCGGAAGCAGCCCTGGACAGGGAACTCTGAAGTTCCTCATCCCCCACCCTATACTCCCTGGGCTCCCTGCAGGGGCTCTACACCCTGCATACTGCCTCTCTCTTCTTGTCCCACCCAGTTTGCATCCAGAACCCTTCTTCCTTCTGCCCCCTTTCCTCTTTGGGCACATAACACCATCCAGCTCAATCTGTCTGGCGCTGGGGGCAAATCCTCGGGGCAAGTAGGCAGGCAAGACTTCCTTTGTCTCTCCAGCCTGCCTGCATCAAGCAAGGTAAGGCCTTTGTTTACAAACTACCCAACCTGCATGGAGATCTGATCTAGGTACCAGGAGAGACAGCAGCGGGGTGAGTTTGTGACCTGACTGGCGGCGGCAGAAGCAGCCCTGGACAGGGAACTCTGAAGTTCCTCATCCCCCACCCTATACTCCCTGGGTTCCCTGCAGGGGCTCTACACTCTGCATACTGCCTCTCTCTTCTTGTCCCACCCAGTTTGCATCCAGAACCCTTCTTCCTTCTGCCCCCTTTCCTCTTTGGGCACATAACACCATCCAGCTCAGTCTGTCTGGCGCTGGGGGCAAATCCTCAGGGCAAGTAGGTAGGCGAGACTTCCTTTGGTTCACTGGCCTGCCTGCACCAAGCAAGGTAAGGCCTTTGTTTACGAACTACCCAACCTGCATAGAGATCTGATCTCAGCACCAGGAGAGCCATCAGTGGGAGAGCTAATCTTGCCACAAGGAGAGCCATCATTGGGCACGGAGATCTGATATTGGAACCAGGAGAGACATCACTGGAGCACCAGGAGAGCTATCACTGCAGGGTGCCATCACTGGGAAAGTACATCAGTAGGCAAGGAGACCTGATCTGGTAAAAGAAGATCCATAGGGGAGCATTCGGAGAAAGAGATGGGCAGGCGCCAATGCAAGAATTCACCCAACAATCTGAAAAACTATATGAAACCACCAGAACCCAGCGACCTCACAACAGGAGGACATGAACAACTTAATCATGAAGAAGTAGATAAAATTGACTTTATGAAAGTGATTGACGCCCTTAAACAGCATGTAAAAAATGCCCTTATAGAAATGGATGAGAAGTATAACAGAAAGTTTGAAGAATTGAGTAAATCAGTGAATGATACCCTAGGAAACCAAGGAAAAACAATCAAACAGATAATGGAAACAGTTCAAGATTTGAAAACTGAAATGGAGGCAAGGAAGAAAACACAAACAGAGGGCCGGGTGGATGTGGAAAATCTAGGTAAACGAATAGAGACTACAGAAACAAGCATAAGCAACAGAATACAAGAGATAGAAGAAAGAATCTCAGATTCTGAAGATACCATAGAGAAAATAAACACGCTGATCAAAGAAAACAGCAAGGCCAACAAATTCTCATCACAAAACATTCAGGAAATATGGGACACAATAAAAAGACCAAACCTAAGAATAATAGGAATAGAAGAAGGAGAAGAAGCGCATCTCAATGGTCCAGAAAATATATTTAATAAAATTATAGAAGAAAACTTTCCCAACCTAAAGAAAGATATACCTATGAAGGTTCAAGAAGCATACAGAACACCGAATAGGCTGGATCAAAAAAAAAATCCTCTCGCCATATAATAATCAAAACACAAAGCATACAGAATAAAGAGAGAATATTAAGAGCAGCAAAGGAAAAAGGCCAAGTTACTTATAAAGGTAAACCTATCAGACTTACACCTGACTTCTCTATGGAAACCATGAAAGCCAGAAGGTCCTGGATAGATGTACTGCAGAAACTAAGAGACCATGGATGCAAGCCCAGACTACTATACCCAGCCAAGCTTTCGTTCACTATAAATGGAGAAAACAAAATTTTCCAGGATAAAAACAAATTTAAACAATACGTAGCCACAAATCCAGCCTTACAGAAAGTAATAGAAGGATAATCACTAATCAAGGAGTCCAACAATGACCACAGTAACTCAGACATCTAGAAACCCTTTACCAGCACATCTCAAAGAAGGGAAACACACAAAATCTACTACTAAAAAAAAAAATGACCGGAGTTAACAACCACTGGTCATTAATATCACTTAATGTCAATGGACTCAACTCACCTATAAAAAGGCACAGACTAAGAGATTGGATACGAAAACAGGATCCAACATTCTGCTGTTTACAAGAAACATACCTCAACCACAAAGACAGGCACCTACTCAGAGTAAAGGGCTGGGATAAGGCTTATCAAGTAAATGGACATAGGAAACAAGCAGGTGTGGCCATACTAATTTCTAACAAAGTTGACTTCAAACTTAAATCAATCAGAAGAGATGGAGAGGGACATTTTCTACTCATAACAGGAACAATTCATCAGGATGAAATCTCAATCCTGAATATTTATGCCCCTAATATAAAAGCACCCACGTACGTAAAAGAAACATTGTTAAAACTCAAGGCAGCCATCAAACCGCACACATTAATAGTAGGAGACTTTAATACTCCTCTCTCACCAATGGACATGTCAATCAGACAGAAACCTAACAGAGAAATAAGAGAATTAATGGAGGTAATGAATCAAATGGACTTAACAGACATCTATAGAATATTCCACCCAAATAGGAAAGAATATACCTTCTTCTCTGCAGCTCATGGAACCTTCTCAAAAATCGACCACATACTCGGTAACAAAGCAAACATTCACAGTTACAAAAAAATATTAATAACCACCTGTATCTTATCAGATCACCATGGATTAAAGCTAGAATTCAGCAACAATGCTACCCCCAGAAAGCCTACAAACTCATGGAAACTGAATAGTCAACTACTGAACCATACCTGGATTAAGGAAGAAATAAAGAAAGAAATTAAAGTCTTCCTTGAAGACAATGAAAATAAAGAAACAACATACTGAAACCTATGGGACACTATGAAAGCAGTCCTGAGAGGAAAGTTCATAGCATTAACTGCCCACTTAAAGAAAACAGAGAAAGCACACATTGGAGACTTAACAGCCCACCTGAAAGCTCTAGAAAAAAAAAAGCAGACTCACCTAGAAGGGGTAGAAGACTGGAAATAATCAAACTGAGGGCTGAAATCAACAAAATAGAGACACAGAAAACAATTGAAAGAATCAATAAATCAAAAAGCTGGTTCCTGGAGAAAATCAACAAGATTGATAAACCCCTATCCAAACTAATCAAACGGCAGAGAGAGAATTTGCAAATTAATAAGATCAGAAATGAAAAGGGAGACATAACCACAGACACAGAGGAAATTCAGAGAATCATTAGATCTTACTACAAAAGCCTGTATGCCACAAAACTGGAAAATGTAAAAGAAATGGACACTTTTTTAGATAAATACCATATACCAAAGTTAAACCAGGACCAGGTGAACAACCTAAATAGACCTGTTAGTCGTGAAGAATTAGAAGCAGTTATCAAAAACCTCCCTTCCAAAAAAAGTCCAGGACCAGATGGTTTCAATGCGGAATTCTACCAGAACTTCCAAGAAGACCTAATACCTATACTCCTTAAGGTATTTCACAATATAGAAACAGAAGAGTCATTGCCAAATTCCTTTTATGAAGCTACAGTAACTCTGATACCAAAACCACACAAAGACCAAACCAAGAAAGAAAATTACAGGCCAATCTCACTCATGAACATCGATGCAAAAATCCTCAACAAAATTCTGGCAAACCGAATCCAAGAACACATTAGAAAAATTATCCATTATGATCAAGTAGGCTTCATACCAGAGATGCAGGGCTGGTTTAACATACGCAAATCTATCAATGTAATCCATCATATAAATAAACTGAAAGAAAAAAACCATATGATCGTTTCATTAGACGCTGAAAAAGCATTTGACAAAATTCAACATCCCTTTATGATAAAAGTCTTGGAGAGATTAGGGATACAAGGGTCATACCTAAATTTAATTAAAGCTATATACAGCAAGCCGACAGCTAATATCAAATTAAATGGAGAGAAACTTAAAGCCATCCCACTAAAATCAGGAACACGCCAAGGCTGTCCACTCTCTCCATACCTCTTCAATATAGTTCTCGAAGTTTTAGCAATAGCAATAAGACAATATAAGGGGATAAAGGGGATTCAAATTGGAAAGGAAGAAGTTAAACTTGCATTATTTGCAGATGATATGATAGTGTACATGAGCGACCCCAAAAACTCTACCAAAGAACTCCTACAGCTTATAAACGCCTTTAGTAATGTGGCAGGATACAAGATCAACTCCAAAAAATCAGTCGCCCTCTTATACACAAAGGATATGGAAGCAGAGAGGGAAATAAGAGAATCATCACCTTTCACGATAGCCACAAAAAGCATAAAATATCTTGGGGTAACTCTAACCAAGGAAGTGAAAGATCTATTTGACAAGAACTTTAAGGCATTGAAGAAAGAAATTGAGGAGGATACCAGAAAATGGAAGGATCTCCCTTGCTCCTGGATTGGGAGGATCAACATAGTAAAAATGGCAATTCTACCAAGGGCAATTTATAGATTCAATGCAATCCCCATTAAAATCCCATCAAAATTCTTCACAGATCTTGAAAGGACAATAATCAACTTTATATGGAGAAACAAAAAACCCAGGATAGCCAAAACAATCTTATATAATAAAGGAACTTCTGGAGGCATTACCATCCCTGACTTCAAACTCTATTACAGAGCTACAGTAATGAAAACAGCGTGGTACTGGCATAAAAACAGAGAAGTCGACCAATGGAATCGTATAGAAGACCCGGATTTTAACCCACAAACCTATGAACAACTAATTTTCGATAAAGGAGCTAAAAGTATACAATGGAAGAAAGAAAGCATCTTCAACAAATGGTGCTGGCACAATTGGATGTCAACCTGTAGAAGAATGAAAATAGACCCATATCTATCACCATGCACAAAACTCAAGTCCAAATGGATCAAAGACCTCAATATCAATCTGAACACACTGAACCTGATAGAAGAGAAAATGGGAAGTACCCTACAACATATGGGCACAGGAGATCGCTTCCTATGTATAACCCCAGCAGCACAGACATTAAGGGCAACATTGAATAAATGGGACCTCCTGAAACTGAGAAGCTTCTGTAAAGCAAAGGACACTGTCATTAAGACAAAAAGGCAGCCTACTGACTGGGAGAAGATCTTCACCAACCCCGCTACAGACAAAGGTCTGATCTCAAAAATATATAAAGAACTCAAGAAACTAGACTTTAAAAGGATAATTAACCCAATTAAAATTGGGGCACTGAACTGAACAGAGAATTCTCATCAGAAGAAGTTCAAATGGCCAAAAGATACTTAAGGTCATGCTCAACCTCCTTAGCGATCAGAGAAATGCAAATCAAAACAACTTTGAGATATCATCTTACACCTGTCAGAATGGCTAAAATCAAAAACACCAAGGATAGCCTTTGCTGGAGAGGTTGTGGAGAAAGGGGTACCCTCATCCATTGCTGGTGGGACTGCAAACTTGTGCAACCACTTTGGAAATCAGTGTGGCGGTTTCTCAGAAAAATTGGGATCAACCTACCCCTGGACCCAGCAATAGCACTCTTGGGAATATACTCAAGAGATGCCCTAGCATATGACAAAAGCATTTGTCCAACTATGTTCATAGCAGCATTATTTGTAATAGCCAGAACCTGGAAGCAACCTAGATGCCCTTCAATAGGAGAATGGATGAAGAAAGTGTGGAATATATATAGAGTACTACTCTGCGGTAAAAAACAATGACTTCTCGAATTTTGCATGCAAATGGATGGAAATAGAAAATACGATCCTGAGTGAGGTAACCCAGACCCAAAAAGAAGATCATGGGATGTACTCACTCATAATTGGTTTCTAGCCATGGATAGGGGCCACTGAGTCTATAATTTGTGATCCTAAAGAAGCTAAACAAGAGGGTAAACCCAAGGAAAAACATATAGATATCCTCCCAGCTATGGGAAATAGACAAGATTGATGGGCAAAAAATGGGAATCTTGGGGGGTGGGGTGGGATGGGGAAGAGGGGAGATGGGGAGAGAAAAGTGTGAAGGAGAGGATGAGGGGAACTGGGGGAATCGGGGTGATTGGGGGTAAAGGAAGGTTGGATGGGGGAGCTGGGAAACTCATACCTTAGTTAAGGGAGCCACCTAAGGGTTGGCAAGAGACTTGAACCTGGAATGGCTACCAGAAGCCCAGGGCAATGTCCCCAGTTAGTTCATTGGGGCACCTGAGGATAGGGAACCTGAAATGAACCTATCCTATAATCATACTGATGAATATCTTGCATATCGCCATAGAACCTTCATCTAGCAATGGATGGAGATAGAGACAGAGACCCACACTGGAGCACCGGACTGAGCTCCCAAGGTTATAATGAGGAGCAGAAGGAGAGAGAACATGAACAAGGAAGTCAGGACCAGGAGGGGTGCACCCAACCACTGAGACAGGGGGGCCGTTCTATTGGGAGCTCACCAAGGCCAGCTGGACTACTACTGAAAAAAACATGGGATAAAACCGGACTCTCTTAATGTGGTGGACAATGAGAGCTGACGAGAGGCCAAGGAGAATGGCACAGGAACTTTCATCTGGCGATGGATCGAGAGAGAGACAGAGACCCAATTTGGATCAACCGTCTGAGCTCTTAAGGTCCAAATGAGGAGCAGAAGGAGGGAGAACATGAGCAAGGAAATCAGGACCACGAGGGGTGCACCCACCCACTGTGACAGTGGAACTGATCTATTGGGAGCTCTCCAAGGCCAGCTGGACTGGGACTGAATAAGCATGGGTTGAAACTGGACTCTCTGAACAAGGCGGACAATGAAGGCTGATGAGAAGCCAAGGACAATGGCACTAGGTTTCGATCCTAATACATGAACTGGCTTTGTGGGAGCGTAGCCTGTTTGGATGCTCACCTTCCTGGACCTAGGTAGAAGTGGGAGGACCTTGGTCTTCATGTAGAGCAGGGAATTTGGACTGCTCTTCAGTATCGAGAGGGAGGGGGAGTGGACTAGGGGGAGGAGAAGTGGAGTGGAGATAGGGGGAGGGGAGCGGGGGGAGGGGGCAATATGTGGGAGGAGGGGGAGGGAAATGGGAAACGGGGAGCAGTTGGAAATTTTAAGTAAAAAAGAATAAAAAAAAAGATATACCACAATGTTACATTGTAATAAAAACCAGTACAGTACTAGCACAAAAAAATCAAGCATGTAGACCAATAGAAGAAAATTCAGTAATCATCACTACAGCCATCTAATATATCTGACAAAGCCAACAAAATCATACACTGGAGAAAAGATAGCTTCATCAACAAATGATATGAAAACTGGATGTTGGCATGATCACCCTTACTAACAATTAACTCAAAATGGATCAAAGACCTCACTGTTCACTTGAAACTTCAAGAATAAAAAACCAATTATAATATAAGATACAGGTGAAGAAATAGATTTCTGAAAAGGACTCCATTTACCCAGGACCAACAACTGACAAGTAGGACCTCATGCAACTTAAAACCTTCTGAACAGCTTAGGAAACAATCAAGAGTAAAGAAGAGAACCTTTCAGCTAAACACATGATAGAAGATTAATATCAAATATATATATAAAGAACTCAAAAATTGACTCCTAAAACAAATGAAATATTTAGTAAATGTGCTATGGAAGTTAACAGTTTTCAAACAAAAGTGGCTAAGAAATATCTCAAAAATGTTCATCATCCTTAGCAATTAGAGAAATGAAAATCAAAACAGCTTTGAGATTGTATCTTACCTCAGTCAGAATGACTGAAGGCAACAAAATAAATGCTGCATAGGACACAAGGAGAAGAAAGCCATCATTTACTGCTGGTAGGATTATATACTGGTAGTCACTCTGCAAATCTGTGTGATAATTATCCAAAAGCTAGAAATAAGTCTACCACATGAACCAGTTATACTGCTTCTTGGCAAATGCCTAAAGGAATTGACAACCTATTCCAGATACTTATTTAGCAAATGTTCACTTTTGCTTTATTACAATAGTGAATAAATGTAATCAACCTAGTTGCCCTTCATATGGAAAATGGATCATGAAAATATAATACAGATACGCTTTGGAATGGTATTTGGTAGTAAAAACAGGGAGTAACAATAAAATTTCAGATTAATGGGTGGAACTAGAAAATATATTGAATGAGGTAATCTAGATCCAGACATACAAATACTGAATGTTTTCTCTTATCTGTGCACCTAACTCCAAATCTTCGGATATGAATATATAACTTGAGACAACCTCAGAATCCAGGAAACCAAGTAAAAAGGGACTACAGGGGAGCTTTGGAGAGGATGTTAAAGCCTTATGCCATATCCTTCCTATATATTAACACCTTCGTTGGTTTATTTTACAGAATGAATACCATCTTCAAGGAGACCAAGTTGAGTAACTCTGAAAACTTGTTTTATATAATTTACTGAATTTTTAAAAATCTATATTCTGAGTATGCTTTGGCATTAAAAACTAGAGGAAACATCTTCATAGAAATTTGCAATGGAAGAATGGATGAAGAAAGTGTGGAATATATACACATTAGAGTACTACTCTGCGGTAAAAAACAATGACTTCTCGAATTTTGCATGCAAATGGATGGAAATAGAAAATACGATCCTTAGTGAGGTAACCCAGACCCAAAAAGAAGAACATGGGATGTACTCACTCATAATTGGTTTCTAGCCATGGATAGGGGCCACTGAGTCTATAATCTGTGATCCTAAAGAAGCTAAACAAGAGGGTAAACCCAAGGGAAAACATATAGATATCCTCCCAGCTATGGGAAATAGTCATGACTGATGGGCAAAAAATTGGAATCTTGGGGGTGGGGTGGGATGGGGATGAGGGGTGATGGGGAGAGAAAAGTGTGAAGGAGAGGATGAGGGGAACTGGGGGAATCGGGGTGAATGGGGATAAAGAAAGGTTGGATAGGGGAGCAGGGAAACTCATACCTTAGGTAAGGGAGCCACCTAAGGGGTGACAAGAGACTTGAACTTGGAATGGCTACCAGATGCCCAGGGCAATGTCCCCAGTTAGTTCATTGGGGCACCTGAGGATAGGGAACCTGAAATGAACCTATCCTATAATCTTACTGATGAATATCTTGCATATCGCCATAGAACCTTCATCTAGCGATGGATGGAGATAGAGCCAGAGACCCACACTGGAGCACCGGACTGAGCTCCCAAGGTTATAATGAGGAGCAGAAGGAGAGAGAACATGAACAAGGAAGTCAGGACCATGAGGGGTGCACCCAACCACTGAGACAGTGGGGCCGATCTATTGGGAGCTCACCAAGGTCAGCTGGACTGCTACTGAAAAAAACATGGGATAAAACCGGACTCTCGGAATGTGGCAGACAATGAGAGCTGACGAGAGGCCAAGGAGAATGGCACAGGAACTTTCATCTGGCGATGGATCGAGAGAGAGACAGAGACCCAATTTGGATCAACCGTCTGAGCTCTTAAGGTCCAAATGAAGAGCAGAAGGAGGGAGAACATGAGCAAGGAAATCAGGACCACGAGGCGTGCACCCACCCACAGTGACAGTGGAACTGATCTATTGGGAGCTCTCCAAGGCCAGCTGGACTGGGACTGAATAAGCATGGGTTGAAACTGGACTCTCTGAACATGGCGGACAATGAAGGCTGATGAGAAGCCAAGGACAATGGCACTAGGTTTCGATCCTAATACATGAACTGGCTTTGTGGGAGCTTAGCCTGTTTTGATGCTCACCTTCCTGGGCCTGGATGGAAGTGGGAGGACCTTGGTCTTCCTGTAGGGCAGGGAATTTGGACTGCTCTTCAGTAGCGAGAGGGAGGGGGAATGGACTGGGGGGAGGAGAAGAGGAGTGGGGTTAGGGGAGGGGAGAGGGGGGAGGGGGCAATGTGTGGGAGGAGGGGAGGGAAATGGGAAACGGGGAGCAGTTGGAAATTTTAATTAAAAAAGAATAAAAAAAAATATATAATAATAAAAAAAAAAAAAAAAAAACAAAAAAAAAACTTCATGTACAAATCAGGCAAAAAAAAAAAAAAAAAAAAGAAATTTGCTATTGAATGTAATGAATTAAAAAGAAAATTTACTTGTACATAAGCTATGATTATGCAGAAAAGGCTCAGAAATCAATGAATGTTTGTGTTCATTGTAAATAGGTAGTTTGTTACTTTCTTGTTTTTCTTCTTCATTGACATAATATAAAAAATAATATGTAAGGTTCTGGAAATTTAACACATTAAAAACAAGACATTCTTAACATCGTTATGCTTAGCTTTATTTCTTCACAGGGGCACTTAAATTCTGGTCTTATGATAGATAAATTTGCAACATCACTTTCATTTAAAATTTTCCATTCATTTTTAAAATTATTTATAACTTGTGTGTATGTGTTTGTGTACACATGTACTGGTACATGTGTAGAGGTCAGAGGAAAAAATATGGGAGTTGGTTCTTTTCTTCCACCACGTAGGTCTCAGGGATCAAACTTAGATCATGAGGAGTGACAGTAGACACCTGGAACCACTTATAAATCTTGCAGGGTCAAGTATATAATTTTTAGATGTTACTCTGAAATCTAAATCTTAAGTCAAATGTAATTCTATCTCCTCAGGTAAACATAATATTCCGTGTTTTCTATTTTTGATCAGTCATACCACCAATATCATTCACATTAGAAAACTGAGTTGTCTTAAGTATTTTCCTTGTTTACTCATGCATCTATTTACAAATTTTAAGTTGCTTTTATTTTAATATCCCAAGTATATTTTCCCTACTCCATATTCACTGTCTTCTGCCTTATTTCAAGAACATGTGAGTTAATGTCTAGAATAATACAGGGAAGCAAGCTTTCTAGTCAGTCCCCTTAACTCTCAGCTTTCTCTAAAATCCATCCCCATACCACCAATCAACGGAGTTCTTTGCAGCTCAATCAGATCATATTATTACCCTGCTTTAAATTCTTAATAATTATACATTTTCTGAGAGAAGACTTATTTTTTCTATTATGGTAAACAAGGGTCTCACATCTGTTTCCCATATGAGTTACTACCACCACCTCATTTACACCATGAACTCTATGCATGCTAAACTATTGGTAGTTTCCCAAATGTATGGATAACTGATAACTAGAAACTTGAGGATGGAATCAATGCATACTGTTTATATGAGGCTTCTGAAGGAAGTAATTTTTATCTTGAGGGAAGATACAAAAGAGAACATGGGGTGTATGTGTGCACACATGTATAAACAAAGTAAAGCACGGAAAAATTTAGGAAACTTGGAAAGCTGAAGAAGACATTTAAATTTAAGTAATGACTAATAGAGCACACAGAGTGTCTTCTCTGCATCTTATACAAAAATGTCTCAAATTAACATGGCTTGATTGTCTAGTATGTAGTGTACCTGAAATTCAACAGTCAAAAGAGGTGTTTATTCAAATATGCCTAGAAACCCAGCTCTGCTTTCTAATTGAAAAGAAAATAAATTTTTCTTTATTTTGATTATTTTTCAGTTATCCTGTTAAGTCCTATAAATATATTGTTTCTTACAGGAGGACCCCATAGACAGCTTCACTTGAATGAGACAAATAGAAAGTTAAACAAACACGGAACAATAATGATGAGTCTTAACTATTTTAATTTTGAGTTCCATACTCACAAGACAGTAGCAACAACAATTAAAATTAACAATGAAATAGATATTCATTCAGTATATGTTCTTTTAAATCTAGAATGGTCACCACAAATATATAAGACATAAATAAAATATGCCTTAAAATTATTTTAAAGGTAAAACTGTCTTGAGAATACAAGGAAGAATTTCTGCTTGAAAAACATGTCTATATTTTGAATACTTAACAATAAAATTTATTTTTGTATGTCTAGAGAGGATTACAGTGTGTCCTTTTCCTAATTCCAGAGTCTACCATATGTAAGTAATATGGATGGGGGCAAATGCTACATGGTACTTTGAAATATTTGTGGCCACAACAGAAAATAAAAGTTTGGACATATAATGTGGAGAATATCTAAGAATAATAAACATAAAATAAACATTGCTCAGGAATCTTTGTAGTTCTTTTTGAAGTTATTTGCTCTTATTCTCAGAACGTTCTTGGTTGTGCTTTTGTCTTTTCCATCTCAAGGTATTCTTTTTATTAATCAAAGGCCAAAGTTTGTCTGCTAACTGGAGTTTGAGCTGCAACAACAGGATAAAAACAAACTAAGGAATATAAGTGGTAGTAAAAAAATATATTTCTGCTTATTTCAAATAATTATTGTAATAGAAAATATTGAATATTGTGATCCTTGAAAAATTCAAGTCCTTACTCTAGAAACTGCTATGATTACCTTATAATAACAGGAAAAATACTATTTATTAAAATATTAAGATGGAACCATAGTGATATTTACTTTGTAACCTATATATATATGATATATTACATTAATGCTCTATTTACTATATTTGATTGCTAAAATAGAATGCTATAGCTAATATACAAATTAACTCTATATGTTTAATTATATGCTATTTAATTTGACAGCTATGTAATCATGGAAACATTACTTAATTATTCTATGCTTCTAATTCTTCATATGGGAAAGAGAGACAATGTAACTACATAAA
Organism: Chionomys nivalis; assembly: GCF_950005125.1. Lineage (NCBI taxonomy): Eukaryota > Metazoa > Chordata > Mammalia > Rodentia > Cricetidae > Chionomys > Chionomys nivalis. Next base: position 81,170,063 of record NC_080112.1, on the reverse strand, counting down.
ATTGTACTTCATATTACTAAGAGCTTGAATAACTGCAAATTTCATCTATCTTATAATTTCTTTGATTTCTCAACCTTTTTATGTAACCTTACATATTATTTACAATTTTTATTAAGAATATTTTGAATGAATTAAATACTTAATTTTTCTGAACTTTTGCTTAAGCCCTCATAATCAATAATCTTAGTAATTTTTTCTGGTTGATATTCTTATATAATTATCTATAATTATTATTCAGGGCCTATAACACTTTTCTTTCTTCATTGTCTATCACTATGTATTTATTTAGCTATTAGCAGTATCTATTTGTAGCATACAATTTACGAGATGAAAAATGTAGCTCTGATGCTATAATAAAGAGAATTGGATAAGAATCCCTGAAAAATCAGGAAAATTACGATCTGAGTTTTTTTTTTTTTATTTTTTTTTTCAGAAAGGATCACGGGCATTTATTTTTCTATACACAAGAGCAGTAACAAAGGTATTTCTTATCCAGAACTTGGGACAACTGGTTCACTTTGGATTCCTCACTTAGGCCTTTGTACGTTTGTATTTGCCTCAGAAAACTACACATAACATAGAGAAAAGTTTTAAAGAAAATTTAAATCAATTTTTCTTGTATGAGACAGAGTCTTATATAGCATTCGTTGGTCTGTGTGGAATGTGCTATGTAGATGAGGCTATGCAGAACTCACAGAGATCTATCTGATTGTTTCTGCCCCTGGAGTGCTGGAATTAAAGACATGTGCCACCTCATCTGATAACATCTTTATATATTATAAGATTAATGATGATTTTTCTCACAAATTATCAAGAGAAAAAATGAAAGATTTACATTAGTAGAAGCTCTCTTTTTTTTTAATTGCTCAGGTTTTTTTTTTTCCTCTCAGAATTTTTGGAGAGAATTACTTCGGTTACTTTCAATTTGAAACCTTTAACTATACCAAAAGGAGAATACAATTCAGTTTATTATATCAAACTGAACATTTTCAAGTCCCTTTCTTAGTTATAGCTGTAGTTAAATGGTAGATCACTTGTCTAACACAACAGTGGCCCTGGTTCAATAACTAAACACTATGAAAATATGAATGATAAAAGTCCTTATCTGACAAGTAATATAACACTAAGAGACCATCAAACACTTTAGTAACATGGAAAAATATTAAATTGTTATATCAAATAGATACTTTATGGTAATGTCTGGTAAACTGATGGTCCTCTAAGTAAAGAAGTTGAACAATTAACAGACCTTGAGCAAGTTGCCTTTATCTTTGAACAGGAGATCTTTCGTGGTATGTCATACAGAAAATTTCTAAGAAACACATCTTCAACTGTAAGAAAATATAGCATAAAAAGCAAGGAGTGGGAAAATTGATTATCTCTTTGTAAATATTGAGGTATATGTTTTTGAAGGATATTGCATTTTCTAGACTATGTGGACATTTAACATTTCTTTTAAGGTCTATTAAATAAACAAATTAAATGTATAAATGTCCTTCTGTTATGAAATATTAGTTTAAGATCTGATACATTTGTTTATGATGTGGAACATTTGTTTAATAATGCAAAGATGTGTTCATTCTTTTATGTTGCTTTGTAAGCTATGTTACTTTGCCTGTCTAAAACACCTGATTGATCTAATAAAGAGCTGAGTGGGTAATAGCCAGGCAGGAGCGGGAAAGATGGGGCTGGCAGACAGAGAGAATAAATACGAGAAATCTGGGAAGAAGATTGAGGAGTGAGAAAAGGAGAAGGAGAGGGGGACTCCAGGGTCCAGTCACCCAGCTACATAGAAAGCCACAGATTAAGAAAAAAACGAAAGGTATATAGAATAGAGAAATATAAAAGCCCAGAGGCAAAAGGTAGATGAGATAATTTAAGAAAAATCTGGCTAAAAACAAGCCAAGCTAAGGCTGGGCATTCATAAGTAAGAATAAGTCTCTCTGTGTGTATTTATTTGGTAGATGGGTGGTGGGTCCCTCCAAAGAGCCAAAATAATGAAACAACAACAACAACAAAAAACCCAACAACATTTTGGCACACCAACATGAGGCTTGAATATTCCTAGTGCCCGAGAAAACTGGAAAAAAATGATGTGGCTCTTTTAAGAAACTGTACCTTAGACTTCTGGTCCCATTGGCAGTGGGACCAAGATTTATTCCTACTGCTTGCCCTGACTTTTTGGGAATCTATTCTCTTTGGAGGAATATCTTACTCGACCTAGATATAGTAGAGGGGGCCTTGGTCCTTCCTCAAAGCAATGTGCCTTACCCTCTCTGCAGAGTGGATGGTGGGGGGAGGTAAGGGGGCAAGGTGGAGGGAACAGGAGAAGGGGAGGGACTGGGAACTTGGATTGGCACATAAAATGAAAAAAAAAGATATTTTAAAAAATTAAAAAAGAAACTCTGTCTTAGAACAGAGTACTTAAACAACCTTTCCCACACTTTATAGAAACAAAAATCTAAGTGAAAAATGCCTGTCACAGTGCAGGACACAAGCATTCCATAGCTGGGGGTTGCATACAGTTCCTGGTCAAACGTACCTTCAACCTAGCTGAGAACTTTAGACTTAGCTTTCACCAAATTAGAAGTGGGCAGAGTCAGCCTCCAAAGCTGTGCAGAAGTCATAGTCATGTCTCTTAGCTAAGAGTTTAAAGGTTCATGTGATCAAAAAAGACTAAAGATATGCAAGAAGACAGATCCAGATTGGAAAAAAAAAATCTTCCAAAAGGTTACAGTGTGTATAACAATGTGAGTAGGCTTAAGAAAAAAAAATGATATAGACAGTAAAATAAAGAAATATATTAAAAACAATAAAGTATTTAAAGAAAGAAGTAAAATAGTAAAAAAGGAAAAGGTCACATTGAGATAGGAAATACACAGGATGTCTGGATTCTGTATGTTATTGTGCTGCTTTTGAATTTTTTGATTGCTGAGAAGCAAATGATAGCTGCTAAAGCAACTGGAATTGAGAGACTACTGAAATAAACCAGCCTATATACTTTAAGAATGCCTTAACTTTAAAATGGAAGTAAAATTATGTATCTGTAAAGTGAAACTTAAAAGATGTGCTGCTTTGGAGAATAGGTTTTGCTTTTGATCCTACATGAGACAGGAGACTGTAGATTCCTTTAGGATCAATAATGGATCAAGTACAGACTGCCCACGCAGGACTCACAGGAAAGTGACTCCTGCACATTGCCAAAACCAGGTAGGACAATCCTTCAAACTTTCTGCTTCATAGACGAGTCTGCCAGAGTCTGTCTAGGCCTGTAGGCTTAAGATGGATGCCCTAAAATTTCAGAGAAACTTTGGATGACTCTTATGGCAGCCGATTTCTCTGTTGTTAGGTAATATTACATCCTTCTGAGGCTTTTCATGGAGTTGAGTCTAGATAGTTATATTTGCAGTTTTCCTTAGTTAGGATAGAAAGTAAATCAGGTATAAAATTTTGGATTACCTAAGATAGATAATGGAGTATTTTCTCTAAATTTGCAAAATACAAATAGACTAAATATTGTAAATGTAATACTTACTGGATAACTGTTTTGTTGCACATAGTTTTATTATGTTAAAATTAAAACCTTTCATTTTTATTTAGACCAAAGAGGAAATGTGGAATATTAGCTTAAAATGTGCTACATTTGTTTATGCTGTGAAACATTTGTTTAATAATGCAAAGATGTGTTGCATTCTTTTACGTTGCTTTGTAAGCCGTGTTACTTTGCCTGTCTAAAACATCTGATTGGTCTAATAAAGAGCTGAGTGGATAATAGCCAGGCAGGAGAGGGATAGATGGGGCTGGCAGACAGAGAGAATAAATACGAGAAATCTTGGAAGAAGATTGAGGAGAAAAGGAGAAGAGGGGGACTCCAGGGTCCAGTCACCCAGCTACACAGAAAGCCACAGATTAGGAAAAAAAGGAAGGTATATTTAATAGAGAAAGATAAAACGTTAAAACCATGCTTTCATTTGGCCAAGAATACCAAAAGAATAAACTAATATTTCAATTTTTTTTCATACTAATGCAAACAAAGGTTCACTTGAGAGAAATGGAAAGACAAGAAAAAACTTTAAATTCTAAATATTTTATCTGAGAAATACTCTTTTATTACTTATAAATACCCAATATGAGCTTTAAGTTTATATAAGAATAACAAAAACCATACTTGCTGTTTCTACGAAGATGCTGTCTCTAGGGAAAAAACCATAAAACTGTTCTCTATCAAAGTAAAAGCATTAAGGAGATAATTTTGTACTTCTATTTTGATTATTTGAATCTGTGCTTCACTCTAAATGTATAGTTGTATTCATTTACTTATTTAAAAAAAGCAAATTACATGAAGTTGAACATTTGCACAAAGACACTGAAGTCTAAGTTTACCGTGTCTATTGTATAAAATGCAATGTATATCAACTTAATTATGCCTTATTGATAATGTGTTGGTAAAGTTACACAAAAATAACTGTACTTTGTTATTGTCAAAAATAGTTCTCTATGTACTTAAGCAATCTTAATTTGTGAATATAGTTCATACTAGAGGAAATAATTGATAAAAACATAGGTTTATTTATTATAAAGAAAAATAAGATAAACAGATTTTAAACTAAAGTTATAAAATCTATTAGTGGGTTTTGATTTCTTACATGTCATCAAAATAACTCAAGTGTTATTTATTTAAAAGTAAATGAGAGTTTAGAATGCCAAAGCTACTTCAAAAACCTTCCTTAAAACTATCAGTGTTTTCAAAGTTGATTTTGGTTAAATGGTTTCATTCACAATACTTAAGATTAATTTTGATTGCTCTTCTTTTTTTCCTCCTTCCTTCTGTCCCATCCCTTCCATAATTCCCTTCACCTTTTCTCTAAGGTGAATAGCCAAACAAGGGTACATGCGAGCAATACTTATGTAAAAATCTACTGGCTTGCTTGTGACTAGGTTTACATTTATGAACTATTCAAACATTATTAAGGAGGTAGAGAAGTAGAACAGTCTATTACAGCCTATTCGGTTAGTTTTCCATTCACCAATGTATAGAAGATGAATATTTCCTATTGAAAATCACACTACAGCCTTTCCCATGAAAAATAAATAATACTGGATACTTTGTCTCCACTATTCCACAGTTTACATATCCATTAATTTTAAACTAAAATCAATAACCTAATGCTAAAGTTACAAGAAACTGAGAATGAATTTGAAATGTATATTTATGTAAACTTACCTTAAATAAATTATTCACAGCACCTGATGATATAGCAAACTTCATAACATCTGGTAGTTCAGCTTCAACTATAACATCAAAACTGTGGAGTGGAATATTTAGATTGGAAAGAATCTTGAAAGGAGAAGGATCCTTGATGCCAATTGGGTTCTGGACCCCAAAAAAATCTTTTAAAAAGCCAGATTCTTTGGAATCAACGGCATCTATTGACCCAGTGGCATACTTAGAAGTATCAGGGTCCATGTATCCAGCAGTGTTTTGGAATTGAGCACCAATATTTTGGTTATCAAAAATTATATAAGCTTTAACAAATTCAACTGGATCATAAAATTCGGAAGTTATCAAAAAATCAGGATAAGAAGTATGATTTGTGCCAGTAATAAAATGTGAGATATTTCTATAAACAATTTTAAGAATAGATGATGATATAGAACTGGTTTTTAATTCATTATCAGTTAGAATGTTAATATTGCTGGTACTAGAAGAATTATGATCATTCTGAATATTTTTGATGATAATGTTGAATCCATTAAAATGACTAAGGAAATGTTTATTTTCTGGGGCATTGTTTTTTCCAGCAGTAAACTGAGAGCTAATAGCAGCAGTACAGCTGATGATGTTGCTAGTATCAATGGCATTGATAGTGCTAAGTGCAAAGCTGGTTATATTAGCATATTTCTTTCTGCCAAAATAGTTTGGGCTGACTAGAAAACTTGATCTTACTTCATATGTAAACCCTGTGATATCATTAAGGTCTGAATAATATTTTATGGCAGCTGTATGTTTGTGATTAGCAGTGCTAGAAGCTTCTGTGTCATAGTTAGAGTCAGAAATATTGTTAGGTACAACATTGTGGCTAGTAGCATTACTGGGTTTGGTATTATAGTTAGACTCAGTATCCTTTGGGAGTCCATGGCTGTTTTGGGGGCTAGGGTAGTTCTTGGGATCAGTTTCATTTTGGATGAAGTAAAAACTGTTGGAAATTGGTCTAATAGTCTCAGAGTAAGTATTGTTTCCTTGTCCAGTGTCATTTCTAGGAACAGAATCATAGTTGGAACTAGAAATATAGTCCAGCACAGTTCTATTTTTGTTTCCAGAGGCAGAGTTTGGAGTTGTGCTACCCTTGGAGTCAGCATTATTGTGTTGATTGACATCTTCTGCCAGATCAGGAGCATTGCCTAAATCAGTATAATATTTCAAGTTAGCATCAATGCTGGAGGCCTTATCAATGGCAGGGTCAGATTCGTTGTTATGATCAATTCCATTTTTAGAGTCATCATCCTTGATGGAATCAGGTCCACTTGTAGGCCCAGAAGCACCACTAGGATCAGACCCACTATTGTTATCAGTATTATTTTCAGAGTTTCCATCTTTAGGATCACTGCCATCGGGGTCAGATTTATCTTTGGGATCTTTCTTATCTTGGTTGTCTTCATCTTCAGTGTCTGTTTCATCTTCAACATCTGTTTCCTCTTCAGTATTTGTCTCATCTTCATGGTCTGTCTCATCTTTGGAAAGAAGTTTGTTTTCAACATCAGCCACATCTTTGATATGTCCAGCACTGATAAGTTTAATAATGCTACCATCAGAATTATCCTTATTTTGAGTTTTGGCAGTAAGATTGAATTTGCTTTCACTTGCAGATAATCTTTTTGGCGTTGACATTATGTGGCCAGAGGTACTATGCTGGCCCATGATTTTTTCAGATTTTATAGGAATGGTTTGGGTAGCGGCAGATTTCTTAAGATTTTGGAGAGCTGAACAACTTTCACAATGTAAATAAGAGGTGGAATCCAAAGATTTAAAATCTTCCCTGTGCAGAGAGAAGGGGATGCCCACACAATGCTTAGGATCCAGGGATCGAGATAAAGGGCTATTTCGAGAAGTCTTCAGGTGTCGACCAGTTTTAGAACCCAAAGAACATTTAGAATCTGAGGAAATTTGGCTATGTAAAGGAGAGTCAGAGTCAGAATCATCAGAATTTGTGGAGCATTTATGAAAAGAAGAGTTACTGATTTCCATAAAACATCTGGCACATCTTTGAGTTTCCACATCCAAAGAAGATGTAATACTTCTTCGAGTCTTCTGTCTTGTGACAGACTTAGAACTCTTAGAATTTGGGCTGCCAACAACTGATGATACATTAGAGGCGCAAGTCTCAGAACTTAGAGGAATAGGAGTAATTTGATACTTTAAACTCTCAAAACCACGGGCATATCTATACTCCCTACAATGGCGCTTATATACAGATATTTTCCGGCTGGCTTTTCTGTGATACTTCTCATCGGTGAATGTATGAGAGTCTGGAGAAAAACTACAGCCATGTTTTCCCTTTCTTTTCCCCTGTGACAGCTGCATGGCACTGAGACTTGAAGATGCCTCTTTGAATCTCACAGTTTTGTCTTCATTCTTGTATCTTGTTAACTGACTTCTGTAAACTGAGAGAAGAATAATATATGAGCAAGAGTAGACAAATATATAAACAATCTAACTTTAATGTTCACATCACAATAGAAATCTGTGTAAACAAAACAATTTCCTTAAAAGTATTATGGTGAGTTTTATTTGATTTTTAAGGGGAGGCCATGACCCTAAATTTTCTTCTCAATTAAATGCCATGTGAAGCTTTTTAAGCTATAAATAAAACATGGTCATTTACTTCAGATAGTCATTTTCTTCAAGTTGATAGAGCTAACTCTTTAAAAGATAAATCACTATATAAGAATTTACAAAATGCTGTGACCAATATACAACTATAGCTTTACAAATTTGTTACAATAAAGCTATCTACATTGATTCATTGTATTTCTAGAAATTTTAAGAACTTTATTTGTTCCTGGGCTATACCATTTATAATATATAAAATCTCCATGTTTAGAGAGAAAAACATATCCTTGTATTTGATATACATTTTGGTATGAGAGTTAACAGCATCTATATCTTCTACAGTTATCAAGAAGCTAATGTTAGCAGGGCGGTGGTGGTGGGTGGTGCACACCTTTAATCCCATCACTCAGGAGGCAGAGGCAGGCAGATCTCTGTGAGTTCGAGGCCAGCCTGGTCTACAAGAGCTAGTTCCAGGATAGACTCCAAAGCTACAAAGAGATCCTGTCTCGAAAAACCAAAAAAAAAAAAAAAAAAAAACCAAAAACAAAACAAACAAAAAAAAACCTCAATGTTATATCATTGTGGAAATGTAGATATTTACCAATATCTTAGCTTTAAAATTGAACTAAAATTATTGAATTTCATTATGGACAATGTTGTCATCAAAGTGCACAGGAGAGTATATAAACTTTTTTGCCATTCCCTCCATGTTTCAAGTATATTTTTATGCATAAACATGAAATCATATTTTGGAAAGAGTTTAGGAATATTGAATGGTAATTTCCTGTTAGAAACTGGTAATAAAATTTTTACAAAGACATAAGCTTTCTCATCAAATTTCCCTTATCATCACAGGAGTCCATAAGATATTGTTAAAAATTTTTACCCTTTTTTGGTTGCACAATCAAATAGGCATACTCTGAAAGATATTCACTAGTATAAGGCATATATGATTTGCCTATAATGAAATATTTCCTCTTTGAAAGACTTTATGATTTTATTGCTAAAATAAAATAAGAGTATATTTTGAAAAGTATATGAAGTTATTCTAGTGCTCCTGATAACATAATGGTATTGAAGATATTTGTATAATGGTGAAGACGATTAGTACCCTAAAGTAATATTCTCTATAATAAATATAAAATAAAGGTGAAATTACTAATTTTCTATACCAAATCATATGTCAAAAGTGTTTAAAATGTAATTATTTTCTTCAATGCTATGGTCTTCGAGTACATGTATCAATGTACTTTAATTATATACTGGTATAAATTAGTGACAAAGGGTAACTGCCTGGCAGAAACACACAAAAAAGACAGTGTGGCTGTTTCTAATAATATTCCCTATTTAAGGTAATAGTACAAAGCAGTAAGACACAATCTGTCTGGAGAGCAAATAATAAGTACACAGTTATTAAGAAGTACTGTACTATTGAACAACATGAAAAAATTATTTGTAAAAGGGCATATCAAGCATATGATTTTATGATGATAAATTGGTTTAAATATTTGTCATGAGATACCTAACCACAAAGGTCACTAAAATGTGATACTGTTCTCAGTCATGTCAATTTTTTAATTTTAAACTTATTTTATTTTTGTGATGTATGCTTGTATGCATATGCATGCTCAGATCTGCATACCCCTGTGGAGACTAGAGTCAATGTCAGACATTTGCCTCTATTTTTTTCAACTTAAAATTGTAAGACTGAGTCTCTCATTGAACCTAGTGTTCACTGGTACCTCTTATAACTGTTGTTTCTAATCATACTATCCTAAAGATCTACATGTGATTCAAGTATTTTTCAAAACATTATTCTAATAGCATGTGGTTTGAATAGAAATAACCCTCATAGACTCATGTGTTTGAATGCTTGACCCATAGCTAGTGGCACTATTAGGAGGTGTGGTCTTTTTGGAGTATATGTGGCCTTGTTGCAGGAAGTGTGTCAGTGTGGAGGCAGCCTAGTGTGGTAGTTATCTTCTGCTGCCTGCGGTTCCAGATGTTGAACTCTCAGCTTCTTTTCCGGCACCATGTCTGCTTAAATGTTGCTATGCTTCCTGCCATGACAAAAATGGACTAAACCTCTGAAACTGTAAGCCAGCCCAAATTAAAAGTTTTCCTTTATAAAAGTTGCTGTGGTCATGGTGTCTCTTCACAGCAATAAAAGCCCTAACTAAGAAATAGCATTTAACTGACATTACCACGTGTTATACTATTTTAGATAGGACTCTTAATTATAATATTTTTACTGTTGTTTGGTAACTTCCTAATTTTTTATTTATACAATTGTTTGTATTTTTATTATTTACTAATTGTTAGTAATCACTAAATTTACCACTATTTCAAAAATCATTTGATAGCTAGCCATCAAGTTGAGTTTGCATACAGAGATGAATATGCACAAATTCTTCCTATCTTTAAGAAACTGATGAATATACTATGGATATAAGCAATGCTATGTTAACTTACAAATCTATCACTGATCAAGGGATTTCACAAAATGTTCTATAAAGAAATTCAAATATTTTTAAAAATATTTTGTGTGTAAATGAAGCATTTATGTGTGTACTCATTCATGTTTGTTTATTTGTATGAATTGGGCATGTGGTATACATAGTTTGAAACAGTTTCTCTTATTATTCACTGCTACAAAAGCCAGTCAAGCTTGTCTTACAGTCTCCAGTGACTTTACTGTCTCTGTCTCCCATCTTCTTTTGGAAGAAGTGGGTTTAAAGATAAGCATTCCTCTCTCCAGCTTTTATGGTTTTGGAAATCTGAACTCAGTTCCAAGTTTTGAACAAAGGAATATCTTTCCTTATGTTCCTTTGTTCAAAACTTGGAACTGAAAAGTACATGCTCAACTATGTTCATAGCAGCATTGTTTGTAAGAGCCAGAACCTGGAAACAACCTAGATGCCCTTCAATGGAAGAATGGATGAAGAAAGTATGGAATATATACATATTAGAGTACTACTCAGAAGTAAAAAACAATGACTTCTTGAATTTTGCATGCAAATGGACGGAAATTGAAAACACTATCCTGAGTGAGGTAAGCCAGACCCAAAAAGAGGAACATGGGATGTACTCACTCATAATTGGTTTCTAGCTATAAATAAAGGATATTGAGCATATAATTTGTGATCCTAGAGAAGCTAAATAAGGTGAACCCAAAGAAAACATATAGGCATCCTCCTGAATATTAACCTTCATCAGGCGAAGAAAGGAGACAGAGACCCACATTGGAGCACCGGGCTGAAATCTCAAGGTCCAAATCAGGAGCAGAAGGAGAGAGAGCACGAGCAAGGAACTCAGGACCTTGAGGGGTGCACCCACACACTGAGACAATGGGGATGTTCTATCGGGAACTCACCAAGGCCACTTGGCCTGGGTCTGAAAAAGCATGGGATAAAACCAGACTCCCTGAACATAGTGGACAATGAGGACTGCTGAGAAGTCAAGAACAATGGCACTGGGTTTTGATCCTACTGCACGTACTGGCTTTGTGGGAGCCTAGGCAGTTTGGATGCTCACCTTACTAGACCTGGACTGAGGTGGGTGGTCCTTGACCTTCCCACAGGGCAGGGAACCCTGATTGCTCTTAGGGCTGACGAGGGAGGGGGACTTGGATGGGGGAGGGGGAGGGAAATGGGAGGCAGTGGCAGGGAGGAGGCAGAAATCTTTAATAAATAAATAAATAAATAAATAAATAAATAAATAAATAAATAAATAAATTTTTAAAAAAGTTTTGAACAAGTTCCAAGAAAATGAACCTTAAAGAATGAGAAGTAGACTCTTAGAGAGACTTAGCATATTATTTATAGGTGTCTGAGAGATACTGAAATTTAGATAACAGGCTACTTAATGCGGGGTTCTCTCTTGAATAAGGCCATTTGAACAAAATTTGGGAGCGGTGAATGTTTTTATGATGTGCAAATATGAAAAGTCAAAGACAACAATGAAATATGGAATTTTTTTCAAAACAAAGGAATCATTCATATATATCCAGATATTGATGATGGCATACACTAATTTTATAACAATATATTATAAGCCTTACAAATTTAGGCATAGGATTCTAAATAAGAATTAATGATGCTTGCTTTTTACAACTGTTTCTGTTAGTTTCTCCTATTTTCTGAAGGAAAACTTAATCGGCTGGTGATTCGAGGTGCTATAAGTTCATTGAATTTATTTGGTGGATAAGCCTAAAATCACAGCAGGTAGCACTGAATATGAAATGGTAGGGGGTAGTTTTAGTTCCAACACTTTCAACACACATTCATGGAAAGTAAAGCATTTCAAGGTATCAACTGGTATGTTGGTCAAAGAAAAATACCTGGATCTATCAGCTTTTAGGCAGCTGTTCTGAAAACAGACCAGAACTAACTTAAGTGAATTTTTAATACTAAAAATTAAACTAAGGAAAGTACAATCTATGGTGAGAAGTCACAGTGAGAATCCAGTTAACATACATTGTCTGACTAATATATGTTTTACTTAGGATGTGTTTTCAAGGGCAACAAATGTGCCTTCTGGGACTATACTTATGGCTTGTGAACTCTATTACAATAAAATCTGAGCACGCAAGTCTTTCAGGTCAGCTCATAATTAACTGTTAGTTACCCTGTGACTGAATTGATGGTCTGAAGTTTTTTTTAAAGATAGACTTTTCTGGTAAGGGGCTTTTGTTCTAACTAAATGAGGGAAGATTAAAAAGTATAAACTAAGATCATTTATTCAGTTTATATCTTGCCATATAGGGGTTTTATTAGTAACAATTTTCATGAAGACATCTTGAAGAAGGTCTAACAGAGCAAACTGCACACAGATTTATTAAAATCATTCCTTAAGCTTCTGTTTTGAAAGGTCCTTTACCCTTGACTGGTGTCTGAATTGGGTTTGGAAAGAACTTAATAGTGTTTCAAGAATGAATTAGCGACATGTTGTGCCTAAATTTTTAAAAAAGTGGCATTTGTTAAATATGTATTTCTTATTAATAAGTACTATATTTAATATTCATACATTCATAATTTTGGATCCAGTCTACTCATTTTCTCCCTTCTAATCCATCTTCTACACTCTTCAGCTTTCCCTCCCAACTTCATCTGTCTTTTAAATTTAATACCCTCTGAGTCCACTTAGTACTGCCTATATGTGTATGTCTGTGGGATCATCTACTGGAGCATGGCTAGTCTTTCATAATGTGTAGCCCTAGCCACTCTGAGTTTATATGTACAACTATCCTCTCATGATAGGCATATAATGTTTTGTTACGGATAGTTACTCCTTCTGGCTTTTATTTTTTTCATCCCTTCTTCTGTAATGATCCCTGAATGTTGAGAAAAGGCAGTGTAACGCAAAATTTCATTTAATGTTGAACACTCCAGTCTCTTATTCTCTGCACACTAATTGGTTGTGGGCCTTTGTACTAATTGTCATGTAGTGAAAAAAGAAGTTCTTCTGAGGAAGGTTATGATATTCACTAATCAATGGATATAAAATAAGAACATAGGAGACACTTTAATACTATATTAATTTAGCCTAATAATAGCATTAGGGCCTATGACCTAGCCAGTCACTGATTTTTGCCCTAGTGGTACAGGCAAATCCTAAAAGCAACTTATACAGAAAGTATACAAAGAAAAGAGGATAAAAATCTACAAAAAATTTCTAAGGGAACACATGCAAGATAGCTGAATGAAATAAGGAAGTAATACAGGATAGGAAAATGGTGTTCAATAAGGAATTACTGAAGAATACCAAAGTAAAATGCTGGAAATGGAAACCTCACAAAAAGAATGGATCGGGGAGGACAGACTAACAGGGCATAAAAGCAAGTAAGAGGACTTGGAATACTCAATCAAATAAATGTCTGTGAGCAGAATTTATGCAATCTTGGGGACATTATGAAAAGACAAAAATCAATGAATTTTGAGGAGGGTAATTTAAATACAAATAAGAATAAAATGGAAAACTAAAGAACAAACAGTTGGGGCAGTTTTGGGTTTTAAAAAATGGACCGAAAAGAAACTGGTTTGAAGATAAATATATGACCTGACAGCATAAAGAGTTTCATTTCTCAGGAGGTTGAAACACTACTAACCAGTCAAGTCCATGGTTTTGGGGAGGCAAAAATATAAAAGAGTAAATATGGAAATGATAGAGTACAAAGCTATATCTGGCACACTGCTTGGATCCAATGTGACAGTTCCCAACAACTTTTCACCTCATTTAGTACTATATAGTCCTAATTTACCCCTCCCAATTTAGCAGTACTTTATAATATAGTACCATGACAGATACTCTGAATATGGCTCACAAAGGGTCTTTTTGGGGTGCTGAAATGCCCACACAGCGGATTTTTTTTGAAATGATGTGTGGTATTGTTACAATAATAAGCAGGAAGCTCAATGGCAAAATTACAATCTATACATGAAATTATGGATCAGTTTAAACTGATTTTTACAATAGTGTCAAGAACACCCCATGAAGAAAAGAATAATTTATTAACAAATGATAACAGGGTAAGGTGCAGCCACTTGAAAAAAAAGGTTCTCTTACATTACACTATGCCAAAAAAAAATCCCCAAATAGACTAATTATTTAAATGTAAGATACAAACTTATGAAGCTCTTAGAAAAAAAAAAGGTGGAAAACTTTACAACCTTGAAATTGGAAAAGTATTATTATATACGAGGTCTAAAATATAAGGAACAAAAGGAAAACTTATAGATAATATGAAAATAGGTATCTATAACAATATTTTGTCAAATTAAGATTGGATTTTGATGGCAAGAAAATATAGTCCACATAGAAGAAAAAAGTATTATGAAGTAATATACCTAATGTGTATATATATACTTTTAAAAAAATAATTTTGGGGGCAGGCCAACTCATAATTCTGGTTCTGGGCCAGGAAAGTTGCAGGGTTCCTCAGTCCACCAGCTCTCTTATCTTCACCACCAAGGTGAGCTCTCCAGGGGTGGTGTCAGTTCTCCTGATTTCATGTCCTCAGGCTTGACTTTCCCACACCCATACCTTCAGGGAAAGCTCTACTGTGTTGCCCAGGTGAGGTGTGTTGGCCACTCTCTCAAAGGCTGTAGCTGGTGAGAGGCACAGACAGCTCATCCACTTTTAAAACCCCAGGGTAGGCAATCCTCCCAGCCACAGGCGGTGAGAAGTATAGACAGCATCTCTCCTCTGCACACTACATGACAGATGAAGGGCAGGGCCAGAGCTTCCACATGCTCACGTTCTCATGGCTGGTTCCCTGACCCCTGTCAGTAGGAGCTCTTCTATGCTGTCCAGGTAAGGTGCAGGGTCCACTTTCCCATGTGATGAAACTGGTAAGAGGTCAGCTCCCTAAACCACCACAAGTGGTAGGGCCAAGAAAGGAAGGGTATTTTTCACTTGCCCTCACTACCACATTTTGGCAGATGATGGGGCTGTGACCAGCTATTCCACCCTCACACCCTTAGGACCAGCTCACCTGTGCCTCTGCCAATAGGGTCAGGTCTACTGTGCTGCCCAGGTGAGGAGCAGGGCCTACTTTTCTGAGTGCTTCAACTCAGAAGGGGGAGAGTCAGCTCCCTTATCTGTAGCATGTGGAGAGGGGTGAGGGGTAAGAAGGGGCAACTCTCTCCCACCCACCACTCCATCTATGATCTTCTGGAACATGTGAAGGGGCTAGTCCTGCAGACCCAAAACTGCAGAATCTGCATGACACAGTGCAACAGGATATCAAAGAGGAGTCCTAGAGAGACCTTGAACCAGACTAATGACTTTGCAAAGAACACTTGCAAGTAAAGTTATAAGGATAAAAGGGTTTACTGTGTGAATCACTGTGTCACAGTACAATTTCCATGACGAGATTTTTTCCCTTTTTCTCTTAAATTTTATTTTATTTTATGGGGAAGTTGCAAGGGCAGATGGTAGATATAAAGGGATAGGGAAACAAATGTATCATGTTAAAGACACAAAGAATTAATTAAAAAGAAATTTAAAATAAATAAAAGCATTTTTGCTATTATATTTACATAATTTTCTCCTTCCCATATATTCCTCTTTGCTCTCTTTCAAATTGGTGTCCTCTTTATTTTTTAACTATTTTTTTAACAAAACTGTTCAGTCTGTATAATGTTATCTCTATGTATACATTAACTTTCAAAACAGTATATAACTTTGGGACAATTCATTAAGCAACAAATAATGGTTTTGATGCGACTTCACTTCTAGGTAGATTACTGGCAAGAAATGAAACATATTCCATTACAGAATCTTTTAGAACATTTAGAGCAGCCTTATATCTGTGATGGAATGAATCCAAATGCCCATCAATGTATAGGTCTACAAATAAAAAGTGATAATGCCTAATAGGATTGTTGTTCAATCATAAAATTTTAGATACACACTGTAATAGAGTAATCTTGGATTAGTTATACTAATTAAATGAATGAAGTCATAAGGTGGAATTCATCATATGATTCAATTCATATAAAATAAGTAAAATAGGAAATTTGACAGAAAGTTAATTAGTTGTTTCAGAGGGAAAGATAAGGTAGGGGAGGATCCATAGATAATAGGTACAGAGTTGTCACTGTACTAATAAAATACTCTAATAGAGTCGATAGTTGCATGTATCTGTGAATATATTAAAAAACACTGAGCTTCATACTTTATTGGGAGAATTATATCCTAAACTATTAAAAACACATTATAGATAGGCATTTGGAAACTAACCAGCATTGCAGGAAAACACCACATACTGCAAAAAAAGTTCCCGGGTTGATTACATATATACAAATATATCATATTTTATTAGACTTTATTTCATGTCTTTTTGGTTGTGCTGTTTTTTCTTTGCAGTAAATCATATAATTTAGTATTATTATGTATTAAGTATTAAATTAAGTATTATTGTGTATTATATTACTTTGCAACCACTCTATCTCTTCAGATTCTGAATTTATTTTTCAAAATATTAACAAATAGCATGACTAAATTCTCAGACAATTTCTACTGCATATACTCACCTCTGTTATCTTTTTGCTGTACAGACTTTTGCTCTTCAGTTTTCTTTTCATGACCAAGCTTAGTAGGCAGGCTAAGAGGCCTCCAAAAACCTAGAGTCATATTAAACAGACTCAGTTATTTCCAATTACTAAGAAAATGATATTACGCAAAATAATGTTTACTACACAATACTGGGGACATTATGTTAAGGTGTATTACTTTTGTTTATGCTGCATTTGTTTAACTCTGTGAAACTGTGACACTTTGCCTGTCTAGAACACCTGATGGTCTAATAAAGATCTAAGTGGCCAATAGTGAGGCAGGAAAAAGGATAGGCATGGTTGGCAGGCAGACAGAATATATAGTAGGAGAAATCTGGGAAAAAGAGTTGCTGAGAGGTAGCCCAAGAAGAAGGAGGACATCAGGGGATAGCCATCCAGCTACATAGTAATCCACAGAGTAAGTAAAAAACTGCTTATAAAAACACTGTCTATTATGGCCCAAGAACACAATGTTAAATTTAGCTACCATCATCCTGGAATAAGTAAAAGGATTTTTTTCCTATTTATTTGGAAAAAAAGATTTAAGCATAGAAGTACATCAGCTTTTAAATTACCTTTCCTCTCTTATAAAGTTGTCCCTGAAGTTCCTTAATTTTCAAGGAATAGTTTGCATTTATCTGTTACTCATGTTTATTTTATAATAATATAGAAGAGATAAAAATTACCTAAAACAAGATGATATTCTTTTTTTTGAAAGTGAAATAAAAATCTGGTATTATGATGTTTAGTCTCTGAATTTCCTATTAGTTTTTTTAAGTGGGTTAAGACCAAAATATATCAAAGTTACTGACATTTGGGAAAATGTTATGATGCCATTAATAAAATTTATAAAATATTTTTTAAAGGCCACAAATATTTTAGCATACCTGGAGGACGATTATCCTTTCTGCGAGCACCAAGTCGGTGTGCTTCATTTTCTGAATCATGATGGTCAGACTTCATGAGATGTTCTTCTCTTTCCTTATCCATTTGAAACCCCTCATTGTCAAATCCTTTCTCTGTCTTTATGGGGTGTCTTTTACTTTCAGGTTCATTTTTATCTCTTTCATTTCCAGCTTTTTTCTGATGTTTTTCAGAACTGGAGTCTACTTGATCTTTTTCAGTGATACTCTGAAATGTTTGAAGGTCACCCTGACATTTTCCAAAGCTATCTTGAGGTACTATAGACCGAAAATGATACTTTCCAGAGCTATCCCAGTGTCCACTATGACCAGAATCTAACTGTTCTATTTTAGCATCTAACCACTGCTGTAGAGACTCAGACTTGTGAGTCACCTTGAGTCTTTCCAAATTACAGGTACTTTTGCATGCTTCAGCTTTCTTTATGTGCTTCACAGAATCAGAGGACATCGCAGGGCTTTCAGAGTTTGAGGTCACTGTTCTTTCAGACCAAGAATCCTTTGTGGGTTTGTTATTAGCAGTGCTCATATGAAATGTTTCTGTTTCCATGAAATGTTTCATAGCTGTTGAGGCTAACACACCTCTTTCTAAATCTGAGTCCATCTCACTTGATTCAGAGTCAGAGTCCATCAGATATCTCTTAGATCTTTGCTTTTCCACCTGTATCACATGTACCTTAGACGTTGATGCTCTATCTTTTTCTGTACCTGAGTCTACTGCATAACTCTCAGAATCAGGTATCATCCAGAAAATTTCAGTGTCCATCATTGTTTTTTCAGATTCCATTAGACGTTTTATGGAATCTGAAGCCATTTGACGTTTTTCTTCTTTCTTTCTTTCATTATTAGAGGCTGAGTCTCTTTCATAGTCAGAATCTTCCAGGGATTTCTCTGAGCCTGAGAGCACCCAGTCTTTCAGAGATTCAGATTCCACCTGTTCAATTCTCACCAGCAGTTGTTCTGTCTTGGTCAAGTCTTCAACTGAGACTGAACCCATTTGATAACTTTCTGTTTTTAATGGTTGTTTTCTAGAGTCTGCATCCCTAGGAGACTTTTCTGAGTCAGAATCTACTCCCCATATTACTGATCCAGAGCCCTTAGATTGTTCTTCTAACTCAAAATCTGAGACAACACCTCGGTCAGAGTCAGAATCAATTGCACATCTTTCAGAACCAGAGTCCATAAGAGGAGTATCACTTTCAATAATTGTTAGGTCTTCAAAAGTTTTATAGTAAAAAGAACTCCCCAAAGTTTCAGATGCATTTCTATCAGGAATTTCCATTTTAGATTTGTTTTCTTCATCATGTTCCGATGTAACTGCTCCTTCATCACTTCAAGAAAAACAAACATAAATGCATGATTAAATATTTACAAGTTGGTACTAAGGCATTATCTCTGTTGAAATTCTTCTGTAAGAAAATACTATGGAGCATATAGTCCTATCTGTTGACTGTGTAAAGCAAGAGGCAACATTAAGCTTTTTGTGAAAAAATAGGAATATTAGTGTGTTTATTTTATACTCTTCCCTGATATAAGGTATTTGCATCTGCCTTCACATTAACTATTTTCTGATGGACATAAAAGTATTTCTCTGAGTAGGATAATGCCTCATTAACATGTGATTTTCTTGTCACTATCTAGTCACTATATCAATTTTTAGGTATCAAGTATCACTTTTAAAGTGTACTGTAAATTAAAAATAGATTTTTTTGCATTTAAGTCTAGGTGAGAATTGTATATAGATAGATCTGATTATTAGTGAGAGTTACCTTGGAGTGTCAACTCTTTGTGAAGATGAACAACTCTCAGATACTCTTTGATTCGGAAGGGATGTATATTGTATGGCAGGTTCATATGGTAGGACAGTTGTAGTTACTGGCTGAAAAACAAATCATGAAGTTATAGCTTTTTAGTTAAACACAAAACACAACACAATAAAACATTTACACTGGAGAGGGTATCAACTTGACTAATTACAAACTAGAGCTTAATAGGCTTTGTATAACCTTCCTGAGTAAAATCTCATATTTAAATATAGACATGATAGACACATTATGGGTTGTTTGTTCATTATCTATATTTCTACAAACTAATCCCCATGCCTAAATAACAGAAGAGTCCCATGCAACTCAGTCTTTGGATTGCATGAAACTACCATTTAATTAAAATTCTCTTTGTTAGAGATTTGGAGTTAGTATTCAGAAAAATTTTCCCTGCTTGTTATATGAAAATTGGGGTAAACAATATTAGTTTCTGTGTAAAATCAAATCCTGTCATGTGCTTAGGACTACTGAGAACTGAAGAACAATGGCAATGGGTTCTTGATCCTATTGCACGTAATGGCTTTGTGGGAGCCCAGGTAGTTTGGATGCTCACCTTAATAGACCTGGATGGAGGTGGGTGGTCCTTGGACCTCCCACAGGGCAGAGAAACCTGCTTGCTCTTTGGGCTGAGGAGGGAGGAAGACTTGATTGGGGGAGGGGGGAATGGGAGGTGGTGGTGGGGAAGAGGCAGAAATCTTTAATAATTAAATAAATTAATTAATAAAAAAAGAACTGAAAAAAAAAGAAGAGTATACCAAACAAACTTTCTTAAAGAATAGACAGCCATGTCTAGAGGAAACAGATATAAGTGATTATATGATTCTAGAAAAAGAGAGATAGAAATATTTTGTACCAAATTCTTGACATTTTTTTCAGTTAGCAATTCAAGTTTCTCCTTATAGTAACACTATTTCCTGTCTTTGAATATTTTTAGGTGATAACAGATTACTGAGTTAAGTCCCTTACCATTTGTCCATTTTTTCATTCCTAAAGTATAAGTAAAGTTTTGTTTTTTTCAAACACAGTGACTTTTTAAAGAGAGTAGAATTACAGCCAGCATTTCATTGAAAAATCTAAAACTAAAAAGTATAACAAATGTGAATTTAGACACATGAACATTACTAACACAGAAAGAAAGTTGAAGGATGACCAAAATTAATCTCATTTATGTGAGGACACTTCTTTTTTAATGTAACTTTAACAAGACATAATAATATACATATATGATAATGGGTCATTTAGATATGATATAAGAAAATTTCCATATTATGTCATATTTCAGAATTGATGGTAGTACATGAAATGTTTGAAATTTATTTTCTCAGAAGATAATTGGAAGGCTTAAACATGATAGAAGAATTTTTTGAAATATCATATATATAATATATATATGTATATATATATGTGAGGGAAATATATACACACACATGGTGTGTGTCTTTTTTCATGGAGAAAACATGAAAATATATTTGTGTGAGTCTGCATTATTTCACTTAATATGATTCTCTCCATCAATTTTACTACAAATGACATAGTTTCATTCTTTTTGTGGATGAATGAAACTCCATTATGCATCTATACATTCACTTTATCCATTTGATGATGAACACCTAGGTTGACCCTATAATTTGGATATTAGGAATAGTGCCACATTAAGCATGGTTGTTAAAGTATTTTGTAATATGATTACTTATTTTCCTCTAGATATACTTTCATCATGAATGATTTGTCTGGAACACATGCTGCTTCTAAGATTAGGGTTTTGCTTGAAACATTGAAAGTGCTAGAATAAAATAGAGCTATTTTGACTCATAGGCAGGCAAGGGTAAGAACTTTATGAAAATTTATCTAATTTTCAGTAAATAATATCAAGAAGTGACAAATACTATTTCATGAAATTAAAACACATCTTCACAGCAAAAGAAATGACAGAATAAAGAGACAGCCTTTAGATGATAGAAAACATGATAGAAGAAAATCTTTGCCAGTTACACAGTTTATGGGGATTAATATCTACAATATATATTAAGAACTGAAAAAGATAACACAGGAGCCAAGGAAATACTCTAATAAACAAATGACCAAATTAAATAAGTAAATGCTTCTCAAAAGAAGAAGTACAGGGGGTTGGTGTAATGGCTCAGGGGTAAAGTTCTCTGCCATCAAGACTGATGAACTAAGTTTGATCATCACTACAAAGATACAATATATATTTGGAATGGTAAATAATCTAACTGCATGCCTTTTATCATTACTTAATGTACCTATATATTGATTACTACATTTCACCCCGTAAGTAAGTATAAATATTGGTCAGTTAATACTAAAATAATACTAGAGAAATTATAGGGACAATTACTAAATAAATAAAAGCCTAAAAATTATAAATTCAAGGAAACACCAGTTGTAAATTCTAGAGCTGAAAAAAATGAAATGATAAAAACAAACTACTAACTGGATATATGGAAAAATACATTTGTAGTTGTAATGAAAACTAGTTGAAATGGTAGGGACAAGATAAAAAACCTTGAGCCTAAATGAATGGAACTCCACCATTCCAAATAAAAGAGAAAAGTCACCAGAACAACAGAACCTTATGAAATTATATCAAACACCAAGTCAATGTAATATAAGAAGGAGAAGAAACAACAAGAAAAATCAGAGAAAACACTTGTGTCAAATGAGATTTAGTGAACAATCCTGAAGATACTTGAAGTAAAAGGATGTGGATACAGGGCCCTCCTAGTTCCTTCCTGTTGCACTCTTTCACATTTTCTTCTATCCTATATCCATTCATTTGTGATCCCCACTCCCTGCCTCAATCCACAGAAGCACTCTCTACAAGGGATCCAAGTGGCCACATTGGGCTAAGGCACATGTAAGCTACATTTATTGTCCTTCCTGTCATGATTCTCGTCTCTCCAGATTAATTCCTAGTCCTGCTACTGCCTGCTCAAGGAACCCCTCTTCCCAACCCGTCACAATTCCTTATGGATCCCACATCATGATGAAGAATCAGAGTCTTCCTAGGTCTTTCCCACCACCCCATTCACCCCTTTCTTCTAGATTATCTCCATTTGTTTGTGACACTCTTAACTCACAGAAACACTCTGCACCAGAAATCCCACAGTCAATAAATGTGTCTAGGTCCCAAAGTGGGAAATAGCCACCAAAGCATGGAATACTCAATCAAAGAAGTTGAGATCAGATACCTACTACAAGAAATACCTCAAACATCATAAATCCAGATGTTTCAGCCTGCAAACACAAACATACAAAACTAAACAAAATTCCTCAACCAGAAGCCAGCAGCTCTATTTTGAAAGGCCCCGACAAAAGCATTTTACCTGAAGCACAAGACATGTATTTTAAAATAGCAATTATGATTATGTTGAATTAACTTAAAGAAATATGAATGAATGCCTTATTGAAGACTGTGAAAATACAAACTGTTGAATGAAATAATGAAATCAATTCAGGGCATAAAAGAATAATTAAGCAAGGAAATAGCAGAATCTCAAACAAATTAAAATAAGTTGGAAGTTAAAACTCAGGATGGTAAACAAAAACCTTAAAGGTAAGCATCACCAACAGAATACATGACACAGAAAAGATAATAATAAGACAGAAACAAATACCTCAATATTAAATCTGATAAAAACCCAGAAACAAGGCATTCAGGAAATCAGGGACACAATGAAAAAACCAAACCTATAAACAGTGGGTATAAAGGAAGAAAAAGAAAGCCAAGTCAAAGACTCACAAATATTTGTTAACAAAGCCATACATTTCTCCAACTTAAGAGATGCCTATCAAGGTACAAGAATCATGCAGAACAGTAAATAAACAGGAACAGAAAAGAAACTCCCCACAACACAAAGTAATCAAAACACTAATTGGACAGAACAAAGAAAGCATGTTAAAAGCTGCAAGGGGCAAAGCACAAGTCATATATAAAGGTAGGTGCATTAGAATAACCCCTGGATTTACAATGGAGCTTCTAAGAGTTAAAAAGATGTGGACGGATGATCTTCAATTTCTGAGGGACCACAGAAAACAGACTACTATACGAAGTAAAAGTATAAATCATAACCAGTGGAGAAAAAAAATTCTATGATTAAAAATAAATTTAAGCAATTTTTCTTCATGAATCCAAATCTACAGCTTTACAGAACATACCAGAAGAAAACCTTAGACTGAAAAGGAATTTAACTACACCTAAGAGGGCAGAAGAAATAAATAATTTGAGAACAGTGGATTAAATAATGGAGGGAGTCCACAACAAAACAACAAAATAAGAGGAACAATATACATTAATCAATAAAATCTTTCAATATAATTTCCTGCATGTGGACCTTGGGGGAGAGTTGAAGAGAGGAGGGGAGAGGCAGGGAGGGGAGCAGAGAAAAATGTAGAGCTCAATAACAATAAATAAAAAACCAATTTTCATCCAAAAAAATCCCTATTAATAAAACAGACTAACCGATGGTAACAGCTAACAGGATCCATCTATCTGCTGCATCCAAGATATATACTCCATCATCAAAAATCAGTATCATTATAGGATAAAAGATGGAATAAAATATTCCAAGCTGATGGACACAATAAAGAAGCAGGTGTAACCATTTTAATAATTTAAAAGATAGACCACATGCCAAAAATAGTAAGAGATAAAGAAGAACACTATATACTTCAAAAATGAAAAATATATCAAGAGAACATCACAATTCTAAACATTTATGTGCCAAATGCAAGGGCACTGAACTTCATAAAAGAAAACATTACTTTAGCTAAATTCACATAACGACTTTAACACAGTATTAGTGGATGACTTTAATACCCTGGTACTGCAAATGGAAAGGTCATCAAACAAAAAAATTAAACAGAGAAACACTGGAGTTAAATAACATCATAAATCAAATTGGACCTATCAGACAGATATCTACAGGACATTTCATTCTAACACAAAAGAATAAATTTTCTTCCAGCATTTCATGGAACATTCTCCAATTTAACCACATAATAGGACACAAACCAAGTGTCAAAATATATTATAAAACTGAAATTACATCCTTTATATCTGACTACCATGGCTTAAATATGGATATAACTAACAATAGAAACAGCAGAAAATATACAAAACTATTGAAGATCCATTTGTAATAAAATACCTAGAAAGATTATGAATTCAAGGAACATGTCTCAACACAGGAGCACCAAGTTCATAGCCAACCTTCTCATTGGAGGAAAAACTCAAAACACTTCCATTAAAATCATAAATAAGATAAGGATATACTTTTTCTCAATACAAACTTGATGTAGTACGTAGCTAGAACAATGGAAAACTGAAGGAGATCAAATCAGAAAGAACAGAGTGTGTCTTTATTTGAAGAGAATATAATTTATATACATGAAAGACCCTAAGACCCCCACCAGAAATATTTTACAACTGATAAATACTTTCAGCACAGTAGCAGGACACAAGATTAACACATAAAAATTAATGACTTTCCTATATACAAATGAAAAACATACTGAAAAAGAAACAAGGAAACAATACCTTTCACAATAACCTCAAAAATATATGTTGGCATAAATCTCAGCATGCAAATGACAGGCTTGTATAATAGAACCCTTAGGTCACGGAAGATTGAAATATTTCCCTTGCTCATAGACCAGTAGGATTAATTTTGTGAAAAGCCATCCACCAAAAGCAACCTACAGATTCAGTACAATCGGAATTAAAATACCAACACAATTCTTAATAGAAATAGAAAAAAAACTTCAACTTCTTATGAAAACAAAACAAAAAATCCCAGGAGAGCTAAAATAATCCTGAATAATAAATGAATTGATGGAGGCATCATCATTTCAGACTTCAATCTCTGTTATATTATACAAGGATAGTAAAAATAATCAGCATGGCATTGGCATTAAATGAAAGACATTAATCAATAGAACCAAACTGAAAAACTAGACATAATGATACAAAACTTTGTAATTTCTTGCATAGCTAAAAATATACTGGAGAGCTGTACCAGAAGATCCATCCGGAGTTGTGAGTGTGCCCAACTGGCCAGCCACCAGCCGCCCTGAAAAGTGAGCACAGGCACCCCCCAATCCCCTAAACTTTCTGGCCATTCAGCGGGGGCTTCTCCCAGGCTACTGCCTTTCTCTTCTTATCCCATCCCAGATTGCCCCCAAGCACCCCTTTCCATCTGGGGGGGTCACGGAATCCCCCAACTCAGCCTATTTGGGGTTTAGGGGCTGGGGACAAAGTGGTGAGTGCAACTGCTAAAGGAGTTTCTTTGTTCCAGAGTCTACACCCAGTAAGCCCGCCCTTTTGTCTGGAAGGTCCCAGGCAAGCAAGTGGCCCTGATCCTGGACCAGAAGTTCCATCCAGAGGGGTAAGTGAGTGCCTGACCGACCGGCCAGATGCCCTGGGAAAGGAACACAGGCACCCCCAATCCCCTAAACTTTTTGGCGATGAAGAGGGGCCTCTCCCTGGCTACTGCCTTTCTCTACTCATTCCATCCCAGCTTCCCTCCCACCCCTCCCAGCACTTCTTTCCATCTGTGGGGTCCTTAGATTCACAACCATAGCCTACTTCAGGGTGGAGAGGATCTGAGAGACAACTCCAGTGCTAAGGGGACCTAAGAGAGGGCAGACCAAGAAAAAAACCCAAGTAAACAGATAGGTACAACAAAGATAGGACCAAGCCAACAAGACTCTCCTAACAGCATTTGAAGGGAGAGATGGGCAGACGCCAATACAAGAATTCTTCCAACAATCTGAAAAGCAACATGATAACACCAGAATCCAGCAACATACAACAGGAAGACTTGAACAACCTAACCCAAAAGAAGTCAAAGAAATAGACTTTAAATGTAACATTATGGAACTATTAGAGAACATTAAACAGGATGTGAAAAACTCCTTTAAAGAAATGAATGAGAAGACTAACAAAAAGAAGAAATGAATAAATCACTCAAACATACCCAGGAACACCAAGAAAAAGTAATCAAACAGGAAGGGAAA
Source organism: Chionomys nivalis (assembly GCF_950005125.1). Taxonomy (NCBI): domain Eukaryota; kingdom Metazoa; phylum Chordata; class Mammalia; order Rodentia; family Cricetidae; genus Chionomys; species Chionomys nivalis. Next base: position 81,143,395 of record NC_080112.1, on the reverse strand, counting down.
CAGTTCAAGACTTGAAAATTGAAATGGAGGCAATGAAGAAAACACAAACTGAGAGATGGCAGGATATGGAAAATCTGGGTAAACGAACAGAAACTACAGAGACAAGTATAACCAGCAGACTATAAGAGATAGAGGAAAGAATCTCAGATGCTGAAGATACTACAGAGGAAATAAATTCACTGATCAAGGCAAACAGGAAGTCCAACAAATTACAACACAAAACATCTAGGAAATCTGGGACACCATGAAAAGACCAAAATTAAGAATAATAGGGGTAGAAGAAGGAGATGAATTACAGCTCAAAGGCCCAGAAAATATATTCAACAAAATTATAGAAGAAAACTTTCCCAACCTAAAGAAGGATATTCCTATGAAGGTACAAGAAGCATAAAGAACACTGAATAGACAGAATCAAAAAAAAAATAACAAAAAAACAAAAACAAAACATCCCCTCGCCATATAATAATCAAAACACAAGACATACAGAATAAAGAAAGAATATTAAGAGTTGCAAAGAAAAAAAGGTCAAGTAACATATAAAGGTAAACCTATCTGAATTACACCTGACTTCTCTATGGAAACCATGAAAGCCAGAAGGCCTTGGATAGATGTGCTGCAGAAATTAAGAGACCATGGATGCAAGTCCAAACTACTATAACCAGCCGTGCTTTCCTTCACCATCAATGGAGAAAACAAGATATTCCAGGGTAAAAACAAATTTAAACAATGCATAGCCACGAACCAAGCCTGACAGAAAGTAATAGAAGGAAAATCACAACCCAAGGAACCCAACAATATCCACAATAACTTAGACATCTAACAACCCTCCATAAGCACAACCCAAAGAAGGGAAACACACAAACTCTACCACCAAAAACAAGAAATAACCGGAGTTAACAACCACTGGTCATTAATAACACTTAATATCAATCGACACAATCAATGGAGAAAACAAGATATTCCAGGATAAAACCAAATTTAAACAATATGTAGCCACAAATCCAGCCTTACAGAAAGTAATAGAAGGAAAACCACAACCTGAGAAACCCAACAACATCCAAAATAACTCAGACATCTACCAACCCTCCACTAGAACAACTCACAGAAGGGAAACACACAAAATCTACCACTCCCAAAAAATATAACCGGAGTTAACAACCACTGCTCATTAATATAACTTAATATCAATAGAATCAATTCACTTATAAAAAGGCACAGGTTAAGAGAATGGATGCGAAAACAGGATCCAACATTCTGCTGTTTACAAGAAACACATCTCAATCACAAAGACAGACATTTGCTCAGAGTAAAGGGTTAGGAAAAGGTTTTCCAGTCAAACAGATCTAAGAAACAAGTGGTTGTGGCTATACTAATATCTAACAAAATTGACTTCAAACTAAAATAAATCAGAAGAGATGGAGATGTACACTTTATACTCATAACAGGAACTATTCATCAGGATGAAGTCTCAATCCTGAATATCTATGACCCTAATATAAAAGCACCCACATATGTAAAAGAAACGGTACCAGAACTCAAGGCACACATCAAACCCAAATATGAATGGTAGGAGACTTCAACACTCCTCTCTCACCAGTGGATAGGTCAACCAGACAAAAACCTAACAGATAAATAAAAGAACTAACAGAGGTAATGAACCAAATGGAATTAACAGACATCTATAGAACATTCCACCCAAATAGCAAAGATTATACCTTCTTTTCAGCATCTCATGGAACCTTTGCAAAAATTGATCACATAGTCAGTAACAAAGGAAACATCCACAGATACAAAACAATTTTAGTAACCACCTGTGTCTTATTGGATCACCATGAAATGAAATTAGAATTTAACAATAATTCTACCCCCAGAAAGCCTACAAACTCATGGAAACTGAACAGTCCACTACTGAACCACCCCTAGGTCAGGGTAGAAATAAAGAAAGAAATTAAAGTCTTCCTTGAATTCAACGAAAAATAAAGACACAACATACACAAACCTATGGGACACTATGAAAGCAGTGCTAAGATGAAAGTTCATAGCTCTAAGTGGCCACATTAAAAAAAGAGAGAGAGAAAGCTCAATTTAGAGACTTAACAGCACAGCTGAAAGCTCTAGAAAAAAAAAAAGAAGCAGTCTCACCCAGGAGGACTAGAAGACTGGAAATAATCAAACTGAGGACTGAAATCAAAATAGTAACAAAGAAAGCAATCCAAAGAATCAATGAAACAAAGAGCTGGTTCTTTGAGAAAGTCAACAAGATTGACAAACTCCTATCCAAACTAATCAAAAGACAGAGAGAAAACACAAAAATTAACAAGATCAGAAATGAAAAGGGGGACACAACAACAGACACTGAGAAAATTCAGAGAATCATTAGGTCTTACTACCAAAGCCTATATGCCACAAAGTTGGAAAATGTAAAAGAAATGAACTTGTTTTTATATAAATACCACATACCAAAATTAAATCAAGACCAGGCAAACAATTTAAATAGACCTGTAATTCATGAGGAAATAGAAGCTATCATAAAAAAACCTCCCAACCAAGAAAAGCCCAGGACCAGATGGTTTTAATGCAGAATTTTACCAGATCTTCCAAGAACAGCTAATACTTATACTTTTTAATGTGTTTCACATAATAGAAACAGAAGAGTCATTGCCAAACTCTCTTTATGAAGCTACAGTTACCCTGATTCCAGAACTAAACAAAGATTCAACCAAGAAAGAAAATTACAGACCAATCTCGCTCATGAACATTGATGTAAAATTCTCAATAAAATACTGGCAAACTGAATCCAAGAACACATAAAAAAAATTATCCATTATGATCAAGTAGGCTTCATCCCAGAGATGCAGGACTGGCTCAACATACAAAAATCTATCAATGTAATACATCATATAAATAAACTGAAAGAAAAAAACCCACATGATCATTTCATTAGATGGTGAAAAAGAATTTGACAAAATTCAACACCCCTTTATGATAAAGGTCTTGGAGAGATTAGGGATACAAGGATCATACCTAAATATAATAAAAGCAGTATACAGCAAGCCAACAGCTAATATCAAATTAAATGGAGAGAAACTCAAAGCCATTCTACTAAAATCGGAACAAGACAAGGTTGTCTACTCTCACCATATCTCTTCAACACAGTGCTTGAAGTTCTAGCAATAGCAGTAAGACAACATAAGGAGATCAAGGGGATTCGAATTGGAAAGGAAGAAGTCAAACTTCCATTATTTGCAGATGATATTATAGTGTACATCAGTGACCCCAAAACCTCTACCAAAGAATTCCTACAGCTGATAAATACCTTCAGTGATGTAGCAGGATATACGATCAACTCAAAAAAAATCAGTAGCCCGCCTATACACAAAAGATAGTGAAGCAAAGAGGGAAATCAGAGAAACTTCACCTTTCATGATAGCCACAAATACCATAAAGTTTCTTGGGGTAACACTAACCAAGTAACTGAAAGATCTATTTGACAAGAACTTTAATGCTTTAAAGAAAGAAATTGAAGAGGATACCAGAAAATGGAAGGATCTCCCATGCTCTTGGATGGGTAAGATCAACATAGTAAAAATGGCAATTCTACCAATGGCAATCTATACATCCAACACAATCCCCATCAAAATCCCAACAAAATTCTTTACAGTCCTTGAGAGAACAATAATTAAATTTATATGGAAAAACAAAAACCTAGGAGAGCCAAAACAATCCTATACAATAAAGAAACTTCTGGAGGCATTACCATCCCTTACTTCAAATTCTATTACAGAGCTACAGTAATGAAAAAAGCTTGGCATTGGCATAAAAAGAGACATCGATCAATGGAATAAAATCGAAGACCCGGATATTAACCCACAAACCTATGAACACCTGAATTTTGACAAAGGAGCTACAGTATACAATGGAAGAAACAAAGTGTCTTCAACAAATGGTGCTGGCATAACTGGATATCAACCTATAGAAGAATGAAAATAGATCCATATCTATCACCATGCAAAAAACCCAAATCCACCTGGATCAAAGACCTCAATATAAATCTGACCACACTGAACCTGATAGAACAGAAAATGGGAAGTAGACTGCAACACATGGACACAGGAGTCCACTTCCTATATATAACCCCAGTAGCACAGACAATAAGAACAACATTGAATAAATGGGGCCTCCTAAAACTGAGAAACTTCTGTAAAGCAAGGGACACTGTCATTAAGACACAAAGGCATCCTACTGAACGGAAGTAGACCTTTTCCAACCCCGCATCAAAGGTCTGATCTTTAAAATATATAAAGAATTTAAGAAACTAGACTTAAAATTCTAATTAACCCAATTAAAAAATGGGCTACTGAATCGTGAGACTTCAGTCCAGTGCTCCAATGTTGGTCTCTGTCTCTGTCTTCTTTCATCGCCTGATGAAGGTTAATATTCAGGAGGATGCTTATATGTTTTTCTTTGGGTTCACCTTCTTATTTAGCTTCTCTAGGATCACGAATTATAGTCTCAATGTCCTTTATTTATGGCTAGAAACCAAATATGAGTGAGTACGTCCCATGTTCCTCTTTTTGGGTCTGGCTTACCTCACTCAGGATAGTGTTTTCAATTTCCGTCCATTTGTATGCAAAATTCAAGAAGTCATTGTTTTTTACTGCTGAGTAGTACTCTAATATGTATATATTCCATACTTTCTTCATCCATTCTTCCATTGAAGGGCATCTAGGTTGTTTCCAGGTTCTGGCTATTACAAACAATGCTGCTATGAACATAGTTGAGCATATACTTTTGTTGTATGTTAGGGCATCTCTTGGGTATATTCCCAATAGAAGTCTCACGATCCAAAGGAGGAGCAGAAGGAGAGTGAGCACGAGCAAGGAACTCAGGACTGCGAGGGGTGCACCCACACACTGAGGCAATGGTGATATTCTATTGGGAACTCACCAAGGCCAGCTGGCCGGGGTCTGAAAAAGCATGGGACAAAACCGGACTTGCTGAACATAATAGACAATGAGGACTACTGAGAACTCAAGAACAATGGCAATGGGTTTTTGATCCTATTGCACGTAATGGCTTTGTGGGAGCCTAGGTAGTTTGGATGCTCACCTTAATAGACCTGGATGGAGGTGGGTGGTCCTTGGACCTCCCACAGGGCAGGGAAACCTGATTGCTCTTTGGGCTGAGGAGGGAGGAAGACTTGATTGGGGGAGGGGGGAAATGGGAGGTGGTGGCGGGGAAGAGGCAGAAATCTTTAATAATTAAATAAAAAAAAAGAATAAAAAAAATGGGCTACTGAACTGAACAGAGAATTCTCAACAGAAGAACTTCAAATGGCCAAAAGACACTTAACGTCATGTTCAACCTCCTTAGCGATCAGGGAAATGCAAATCAAAACAACTTTGAGATATCATCTTACACTTGTCAGAATAACTAAAATCAAAAATACCAATGGCTTTGAGTTTTTCTCCGTTTAATTTAATGTTGGCTGTCAGCTTGCTGTAAATAGCTTTTATTATATTTAGGTATGATCCTTTTATCCCTAATCTCTCCAAGACCTTCATCATAAAGGGGTGTTGAATTTTGTCGAATGCTTTTTCAGCATCTAATGAAATGATCATATGGTTTTTTTTTTCAGTTTATTTATATGGTGGATTACATTGATAGATTTGCGTATGCTGAACCAGCCCTGCATCTCTGGTATGAAGCCTACTTGATCATAATGGATAATTTTTCTGATGTGTTCTTGGATTCGGTTTGCCAGTATTTTATTGAGGATTTTTGCATCAATGTTCATGAGTGAGATAGGCCTGTAATTCTCTTTCGTGGTTGGGTTTTTGTGTGGTTTTGGTATCAGGGTAACTGTAGCTTCATAAAAGGAATTTGGCAATGACTCTTCTGTTTCTATATTGTGAAATACATTAAGAACATCTGTCAGAATGGCTAAAATACAAAACACCAATGATAGCCTTTGCTGGAGAGGTTGTGGAGAAAGGGGTACACTCATCCATTGCTGGTGGGAATGCAAACTTGTGCAACCACTTTGGAAAACAGTGTGGCGGTTTCTCAGGAATTTTGGGATCCACCTACCCCTGGACCCAGCAATACCACTCTTGGGAATATACCCAAGAAATGCCCTATCATACAACAAAAGTATATGCTCAACTATGTTCATAGCAGCATTGTTTGTAATAGCCAGAACCTGGAAACAACCTAGATGCCCTTCAATGGAAGAATGGATGAAGAAAGTATGGAATATATACATACTAGATTACTACTCAGCAGTAAAAAACAATGACTTCCTGAATTTTGCAGGCAAATGGACAGAAATAGAAAACACTATCCTGAGTGAGGTGAGCCAGACCCAAAAAGAGGAACATGGGATGTACTCACTCATATTTGGTTTCTAGCCATGAATAGGGGATGTTGAGCCTATTATGCGTGGTCCTAGAGAAGCTAATTAAGAAGGTGAACCCAAAGAAAAACATTTAGGCGATGAAAGGAGACAGAGACAAAGACCCACATTGGAGCACTGGACTGAAATCTCAAGGTCCAAATCAAGAGCAGGAGACAGAGCACGAGCAAGGAACTCAGGACCACGAGGGGTGCACCGACACACTGAGACAATGGGGATGTTCTATCAGGAACTCACCAAGGCCAGCTGGCCTGGGTCTAAAAAAGCATGGGATAAAACCGGACTTGCTGAAAATAATGGACAATGAGGACTACTGAGAACTCAACAATGGCAATGGGTTTTTGATCCTACTGCACGTACTGGCTTTGTGGGAGCCTAGGCAGTTTGGATGCTCACCTTACTAGACCTGGATGGAGGTGGGTGGTCCTTGGACTTCCCACAGGGCAGGGAACCTGGATTACTCTTAGGGATGATGAGGGAGGGGGACTTGATGGGGGAGAGGGAGGGAAATAGGAGGTGGTGGCGGGGAGAAGGCAGAAATCTTTAATAAATAAACAATAAAAAAAACAAAAATACCAATGATAGCCTATGCTGGAGAGGATGTGGAGTAAGGGGAGCACTGCTGGTGGGAACACAAACTTGTGTAACCACTTTGGAAATCAGTGTGGCAGTTTCTCAGGAAACTGGGAATCAACATACCTCAGGATCCAGCAATACCACTCTTGGGAATATACCCAAGAGATGCTCAATCATACTACAAAAGCATTTCTTCAACTATGTTCATAGCAGCATTATTTGTAATAGCCAGAACCTGGAAACAACCTAGATGCCCCTCAATGGAAGAATGGATAAAGGAAGTGTGGAATATATACACATTAGACTACCACTCAGTGGTAAAAAACAATGACATCTTGAATTTTGCATGCAAATGGATGGAAATAGAAAACACTATCCTGAGTGAAATAACCCATACCCAAAAACATGAATATGATATATACTCACTCTTTAGTAGACTCTAGACATCAACCAAGGTCATTAAACCTACAGTTCACAAGCCTAGAGAAGCCAAATCACAAGGTGAACCCAAAGAAAAACATATATATATATATATATATATATATATATATATATATATATATCATCCTGGAAGTTGGATGCAAACAAGATTGCCGGGCAAAAGTTGGGAACATGGGGGTAGGTGTAGGGGTGGGGGTGAGGTTGGGCTAAGGGGAGAGGGAAGGGAGAAGGAAAAGACTAGACTGAGCTTGGCGAGTGGGAGGGTGGAGATGGAGGAAGGGAGGATATAGGAGCAGGGAAGAAGATATACATTAAGGGAGCCATTTTAGGGTTCGCAAGAGACTTGGCTCTAGAGGGGATCCCAGGTGTCCACAGGGATTTCCCCAGCTAGATCTTTGGGCAGCGGAGGAGAGGGTGTCTGTACTGGCCTTGCTCCACTATCACATTGATGATTATCTCGAATATCACTATGGAATCTTTTGTCTGGGAAAGGATAGAGATAGAGACAGAGACCCTCATCAGAGCAAGGGACTGAGGTCCCAAAGTCCAGTTGAAGAGCATAAGGAGGGAGAAGACGAGCAAGACGAGCAAGGAAGTCATGACAGTGAGGGGTTGGTTGGTTCACCCACTGAGGCAGTGTGCCTGTTCTAATGGGAACTCAGCAAGGCCGGCTGGATTGGAATTGAACAAGCATGTGAGCAAACCAGACTCTCTGAATGTTGCTGACAATGGGGGCTGACTGAGAAGCCATTGATAAAGGCACTGGGACTTGTTTCTACTGCCAAGTACTGGCTTTTTGGGACCCTAGTCTATTTGGATGTACAGCTTCCTAGGCCTGGATGTAGTGGGGAAGGCCTTGGACTTCCCACAGGGCAGTTTTCCCTGCCCTCTCTTAAGCAGGGAGGGAGAGGAAGGAGGAGGAGGGAGGGAGTAGGAGGGGAATGGGAGGAGGGGAGGATGTGTAAATTTTTGAATGGAAAAAGAAAATGAAAACAGATGTCTAACTAGGATGCTGAGCTCACCACTAAGTGCTCCTGGCATCCTGGCAGTGGGCCACCTGTTAACACCTAGCTCTGTGGTCTATCAGGGAGCAGAATAGTCAACTGCTTTGGGGAGGGCTTTTGGAAAGGCGGGCCTGCTAGACATAACTGGGGGCTGCTTGATATAACCACTTTGGGGATGGGGCTTCTTAGAGATAAGGCACACCTGTGTTATGTAAGACTAACTCCTTTGATCCAAAATGAACCTGGCTTGGTGTTTTTGCCTATATAATGTCAACCCCAAATAACAAGGGAGCTCTGCTCCCTACTGGGCTGCAAACAGTAGTGGAGCAGACCCCAGCCTGCCTAAATAAAGCTCCAAATAAACCTTGCTTTTGATTCTGGAAAAAAATATACAGGAGAAAAGGTAGCATCTTTAAGAAATGGTCCTGTTCAAACTAGATAGCTGCATGTAGAAGAATGATAATAGATCTATAATTATCATCCTGCACAACACTCAACTGCAAATGAACCAAAGGCCTCAACATAAAAATAAATGTTTGTGTCTCATAGAAAAGAGCATAGAGAATAGGCGTGAATTAGCATAGGAAAAGTTTCCTAATTTGAAAATGATAACACAGGCATTATGACCAACAACTAATGTGACCTCATGAAGCTAAAAGATTCTGTATTGCAATGAACACCATCATTTGAATAAACTAAAAGCCTGTAGAATGGGACCAATTTTTATCAATTATATGTTTTAGAAGATTAAGATAAGGTTTAGTATCTATTATATATAAAGAACTAACCAGCCTACATATTTCCCCCTGTACCCTAACCAACATCTAAGCTTCAGGACACATCCCACTAACTGAATCCACCCACAGGCTTCTTTCAATAGCCTCCACCACCTCACTCTATAATCATAACTTTCCACTTCCTCCTCCAGGGTCTATCCTGGTGAGTACCCCTGATCTCTTCACAACATTTTCCCCAAACTGCAGATTTATCCTGGATCCCATAACTACTGCACCAGGACTTCCCTGCCTTCAGTGTAGAAGAGCTTTAGGCTCAGGTCACCATATTCCCTATCTTCCTTCTAAAACACAGGACTCTCCCACATCATAGCCAACCTTTATACTCATATCTACCTACTCCCACACTCCCAATGTAGAACAGAAAAGCACATACTGTATATCATCCCAGTTCCATCTTCCCAAATGACTTCATTTCACCCAAGTCACTTCCAATCTCTAGACCTAACCTTCCCCCACATCTCTTCTCCAATTGTGTCCATCCAGTATAAAATTAAAACCTGAAGAATAAGGTCACATTTCCAGATCTCATCACAAACATAACAACAATTTAAGAGAGTAAGTATATTTTCTCTTAAACCTACTAGTTCTATAGAGATGCTTGCCCTTACTATTACCTAGATTAACTTCAGAAGATAGAAATTAAAAGTAGTAAGTCTCTGCAAAAAAAAATCAAATTTAAAGAAGAGACAAAAAAATAGCTCAATGAAATTAAGGAGAAAAGTTTAAAGAGAATAAATATTTGAGAAGTGCCCGAGAAAACACAAACATAAAGCTGATTGAAATCATAAATACAATTCTGGACTTGAGAATGGAATTAAATCAGGAGATAGAAACAATGAAGGAGACTCAAGTTGAAGCACTGATATAGTTTTAAGAAATTAACAGCCAAACTTGAAAATCCAAAGGAAAGCCTTACAAGTATAATGAATTAAACAGAAGAAAGAATGCCAGGGCTGGAAGATAAAATAGTGGGCTTAGATCAAATGAGCAAGGAATATGAAAATTAGCAACAACAATACAACAGAAAAGGAACAAACAGGAAATGTGGGGCACCATGAAAAATTAAAACCTTTGAGATTAAAGAAAAAAGTCAATGGTATAGCCCATATCTTCAACAAAATTATAGAAACAAACTTTTCTAAACTAAGAAAAGAAACAGTCATACAATATAAAAAGTGCACAAAACACTAAACAGACAAGATCAGAAAAGAAAATCCCCATGGCATATCATAGTTAAAACATTAAACATACATAATAAAGGGTACTGAAAGCCAAAAAAGAAAAACATTAATGTAAGTCTCATATAAAAGAAACACCATAAAAAACAATCTGATCTTTCAGTGAAACACTGAAACTTAGAAGAGCCTAGATCAATGCATTCTAAATCCTAAAAGTGATATTAGCTTACATAAAATAATACATCCAGCAAAGCTATCAGCCTTAATTGAATGAGAAAAAAAAATTTCTATGACATGTACAACCAAAAAGAAATATATCCAAAAAACAAAACCTGATGTGGGCTTCCCCTCTCTGATGGAGGTGGGTCTTGTATTAATCTGTTGCTTTCATTGGTTAATTAATAAAGAAACTGCCTAGGCCCATTTGATAGGCCAACCCTTAGGTGGGTGGAGTAAACAGAAGAGAAGGCTGGGAGAAAGAAGCTGAGTCAGTGAGTCACCATGATTCTCCCACTCCAGACAGACGCAGGTTAAGATCTTCGCTGGTAAGCCAGCTCATGGTGCTACACAGAATATTAGAAATGGGTTAGATCAATATGTAAGAGCTAGCCAATAAGAGGCTGGAACTAATGGGCCAGGCAGTGATTAAAAGAATACAGTTTCCGTGTAATTATTTCGGGGCATAAGCTAGCCATGCGGGCAGCTGGGTGCCGGGGACACAGCCCTGCCGCTTTTATTACAATACCACTCTATGCTATGATATGTTTTATTACCACTGGTTAATAAAAAAGCTACTTTGGTCTATGACAGGGCAAAATATAGGTATGCAGGATAACTAAGCTAAATTCAAGGAGAAAGAAGGTTGAGTTAGGGAGATAATATGTAGCTGCCAAAGACCCTAGAACCTTACTAGTAAGCCACAGACTTATGGTGAAACACAAATTAATAGAAATGGGTTAATTTGAGATATAAGAGACAGCTAAAAATACTCCTGAGCTGTTGGCCAAATGGTGTTGTAATTAATATAGGTTTTGTGTGATCATTCAGGTCTGGTTGGCCGAAAAACCAAAAAGCAGTCTCTATTTATAAAACCAAAGGGAAAAAAGAAGTATTATTTCAGACTGAAGAGAGGAATGAGCATAAATAGCAAAAACTGTGAAAGGAACTAGGAAGCCATAATTATTTAGACAGAAATACCACTGAAAACAGATACCACACCAAAAATCAACAACACAATTATGACCACAGCTAACACACACACACTTCAATAACACTATCAACGGCCTCAATTCTCTAAACAAAACACACCAACTGAATTAATCACAACACAAAATTCATCTATCTGCTGCCTGCAAGCACCAAACCCTAGTTTTAAAGATAGTTACCACCTTAAAAGCAAAAGGATGGATTGCTGCAGGAGCTGCTTCCGCTCCCTCAGCCAATAGACTTTAAGATACCAGCCCATATGGGCATGGTCTGGTTTGCTTTAAAAAACAGTGGGGACCCGTGTGCTTGCTTTTTTGCTTTCAGCTCCACTTCCGGCTACTAGACTCCTTTCCTGATCATGCAGAGGGCTGTTGTCTGGGACGGTGATCTGTAAGTTTTCCCCTTTAAATAAATAACCATTCTATTAATCATAATTCCAAACTGGTGTGGGATTGTTTGTGACTTACGCCTTCATCTGGCACCCAAACATTTGGTTTTAGAATCCCCCCCCACCCTGCTCTGCTGCCTGTTGCCAGCCTGGCTTGGCACGAGCCCTCCCTCAGCTGCGGCCTGTGCCCTGTGAATGGAGCCAACAGTTCAATATAAATTACCACACAGTCGCTTTTCTTGCTGCAATTCTTTATATTTTCTCTGTACATGCCTCAGACTGACTTCAAGTCCCCATGCACCCTATCATTTGCCTCCCCACGTGGATTTAAACTCCACGCCTCCCGGGCTCCACAGGCCTGGATAGTCTTTGCCCACCTGGTTTGCTCTTTTCTGAGTCGTTTTTAAATCTCCCTTGAAAGTGCAGCACTTAAGTGGCACGAATCAGAGCACAAGCAGTTGCTGAAAGCTGTAACCCCTTGGGGCAACTCTGTATATGGAGGCATAGGCAGCTTCAGGGTTGCTCTTCTCTACCCCTGAATTTTGGGTTTCTGGTTCTGTGTATGGAATTGATTTAATTACATTTACTTTGTTGAGCAACTCCTATTTCTCAGTTTTTAACAAATACTAAGGCAGACATTGAAACAGGACCCCGTTTCAGTCACCTTTGCAGTGGTTCTAGTCATGACTCGGCAATAGCACCACCTGCTGGATAATAGGAAATATGGCAGTTTTCATTTCCAACGCAAATTTTACTGCTTTCTTTACTAATACAATGGATTGTATCATGCGAGGTTTATATGACTATGGGGATACCTCAATTTACTGGTTACTAGGTTTCAGTTTTCTTTTCCATATCCTATCATTAAGGAAGAATATGGCACTCCTAAGAATGATACAATCTTTATGGACTAATAATGAATGGCTAGTAGAAAGGATTAAAATTATTGAAAATCAGAGGTTATCTGAACAAGTGGATACTATGATAGGCAAAATTGACTCCATACCCAAGAGTACTAGGAAGTTACCTGAAAGGGTTCAGACTGTTGAATTTGACGTTCAGACATTATCACAAAATTTTGATAAGGTAAGAGACAGAATGTACCTCTAGGATGGGAATCTACATGATATCCAAGAAAAGTTCAAGAAGGATATGTTATCTTTGAAGGAAAAAAATTAAAACCTTGGAGTCACAGGTGTAGAATGGGAACCAAAAAATTGATACCTTAGTGAAATCACTAGAAACACATGCAGGTCAGGACATTCAGGCTTTAAGAGAGACAATGATAAAAAGATTTGAAATGATTGAAGAAATTATTGGAGTTGGTGAACAGATTAAGAAGGCACAAGGACAAGATACAACGTCACCACCGGCTGTCAGAACTGGTTTAGCCAGGGTTTTAGCATCATACCCTGTAATTTACTCTGACAAAGCATCAACTTCTAAAGGCTCAAAGGGAGTCAAAGAAGCTAGATGAACACCAATAGGAATGAATGATTTAAAAGAAATTAAGCAAGCTGTCGTTAATTATGGGTTGCACTCTGCATTTGTTAAGGAAATGATAAGGACTTGGGCTTCAAATGTCAGAGCTAGCCCCCCATGATTTCTATCAGTTAGTGTCTGCAATTTTAGATTATGGGCCTACCTTGATGTTTGGAATTTATTTCAGAGAAGAATCTAAACATATGGAACAGCAAGGAAGAGCAAAAGGTGTGGATGTTTCCCAAGATCAAAATCTTGGTGTAGGAGCGTATTCTGAACCACAGGCTCAAGCTCCTTATGACAAAAAATTATTGTCCCTATGTCACAAATCAGCCTTGAATGCTTGGAACAGAATATAAGATCCAAGGAATAGGGTCGAATCATATACCAGGATTAGGCAGGGACAGAGACAACCCTTTATTGACTATTTGCGAAGATTAATTAAGGTTCTGGAAATAGGGGTAACACACCCAGAAGCTAGACAAATAATTCTTGAATCTCTGACTTTTGAAAATGCAAACATAGAATGTAAAAAGATAATTGGGCCTTTAAGGTCCTATGGATGAATGGATTCAGCATACGATGAATGTTGAGATGTTTAGCTATAATGATGAATCTTGGGTAGGAGAAGCAATTTCCAAAGCAATGAGGAGACATCAAACTGCCAGGTATTTTAATTGTGGTAAATTAGGACATCTGAAAATGGATTGCAGGCAAAGAATTTCTAGGAATAATATCTCCTCTGGGAATGACAAAAATAGGAGACCTCGGCCTTCAGGTATATGTAGGAGATGCGGTAAAGGCTGACATTGGGCCAACGAATGCAGGTCAACAACAGACAGACAAGGCAACACGAAACCACTTGTGGGGCCTCTCGCAGGCCCCTAAGCCAAAAGTGACCCAGTCATTCCCAGTTACAGTGGAGAAAGTATCTCACAAAGAAAATTAAAAACTCCAATGTTTGCTGTAAAAAGCAATACTGGTCTAAATGATAGGTTATATGTGGAGGATGAGTAAAAAAATCCAGTAGGACAGAGTAAATGTATATTTTAGCAGACTTCTATTACCGATCAAAGACAAAATCTAAGAGTCTGTATAAATGGCATTTTTATTGAAGGCTTATTAGACGCAGGTGTGGATGTAAGTATCATTACTATAAAGGATATGCTGAATAAACAGAAGGGGACGGAAAATATCCCCAGAAATAGATTGCATAATGCTTTATTAACCTTGAATTTTCTTAACGCTAATGAGAAAGGTTTTTTTTTCTTTTTTTTTCTTTTTTTAAAGATTTATTTATTATGTATACAACTTTCTGCCTCCATTTATACCCACACGCCAGAGGAGGGCGCCAGATCTCTTTACAGATGGTTTGGAGCCACCATGTGGTTGCTGGGAATTGAACTCAGGACCTCTGGAAGAGCAGGCAATGCTCTTAACCACTGAGCCAGCTCTCCAGCCCCACGCTAATGAGAAAGGAACAACAGCAGCAGAGAGGCATTGGATAATGGAAAAAACTTCTGAACTGAATCAACCAGTATATTTCAAGGATGTGTTGACTTAACAATGGAAACCAGGAGATGTAGTATGTTGGGGAAGGAGTTTTGCTCTTGTTTCCACAGGAGATGAAAAAGTATGGATACCATCAAAATTAATAAAGATTCGCTTTGAAAAGGAGAAACCTATTGAAACAGAGAAATGACAGCTCATTCACACTGGTGATAGCCATACAGGTTGTAAGAAAAGCATTTAGGATGGGAGCAGGGTCCTGTTCTTGTCTTTGCAGGAAAATACTCATCTTCAAAAATTCAAGAAACCTCTGATGTTTGAATGACAACACGTAGAAAAATAACTACCCAATAAGGATCATCAAGAAAATCAAATATGGTTTGCAAGTACAAATGATACAATATATACATTTACATATATATGTATGTATAGGTATGTATATGTTTATGAATATATAGAGCTGGTTTTTGACTTGGACAACGGCTCTATCCTTCTTTAAAATCCAAGCATGTTGTTCAAAGAAAAATCCCAGAGTTTCTATCTCATGTCAAAAGCTGTTTGATGTGGGAAAGAAAGAAAAAAGAATTTAGAAAATATCTTTGTTTTTCTTCATGTCTATTTTTGTCTTTATCATACCTTTAATTGAATATATATGTCTGAATATGTCTATATAAATAATGTTTAAGTTTTCCACAATGAACAATGAATTTTCCTGCAGTAATTTTTGAAGTTTCCAGGAAGAAGATGGGGCCCCATGACAACAACTCCACCTGGTTGATATGGCGCTGTGATACTGATAGTGCTACTACAAGACCTGTTTTGGGTACCAGCTGTACAAGACGGTTCCAACTTGGTTAGCTGAAATAGTGCACATCTTTTACAACATTCTAGCCAGACCTCCACAAAATACTCAGAGACTATTTGCAATCTTACCATACATTAATCTTGAAATTTAACCATCATTTTACTTTCACAGGATCCCCCAGAAAGAACATCACCCCCATGACAGCTGGAAGTAATTCTAGAGGATGATGTCCCCTCTCCCAGTAAAGTTTGTCCTTGGGTTTAGGGACATCATCTAGGGGTTGATTATAATTAGTATACGGTTGAGGGTTGGGGGAGGAATTTTATAAGCTCAGGGATCTTTTTGAAAAAAAAGAGGGATAATTAGATGATGGGATAATAGATTGGTACTTGTGAGTTATTGCTTTTAGACAATTATATTGGTATCAATTCTTGTATATTGATACAAAGTTAAATTATATTGACTATTGTATGCATGCATGCTTCTACCTCTGTTTAAAACATTTTTATGTATTGATATATATATTGTATTGATATATGTATATTTACCATATTGCAGTGTACATTTCTACCTCTGATTAAGATACTTATATATTGTTTATGTATTGATATATATTTACCATATTGCAATGTATACTTGTACATTGTTTACATTTAGAGGTCACTGTCTTCATTTATTGCACAGTTGTTTATTGTCTTAGTCTTTAAGTTAGATAGGTATTGAGAATTATACAGATCAATAGTCATCTATGTTTGTCATTTATAATTAGACCAATCAGGTTCTTTAGATACATAGAGATTATAATTAGTATAGATAGATAATCTTCAACCTCTTCAAAGAGATGTAGAAAATGGCCTTTAATCTAACTCAGAGTTCTGTGGTAGTGAGACATAATCACTCCCGGCAACACCAATCTATTCCCAAGAGAATGTTGAGCACCAAAGACACTCTACCTGGAGCCTTTCTTCTTGGCAGAATTGGCCTTTGGGTAAAGAAATGCTCATACCTCAACCACTGACAGAGATACAGAGTATCCATAAATGGATAAAACAGGACTGTCATATCCTGCCAAGACAGAGTAAGATAGTTTTGAAAAGTTTCTTGCCTTTGAAAATGGTATGTCAGTTACATTAGGCTTCAGCCAAAGTTGGTTGCTTCAATGCTGCAAACGTGACTTTGGGTGACTGCTCAGGTAGCCAGTTGTCTCTATGATTTGTTATGTTTTAGAAGTTGTAGACTTGCACTTCCCAATTACTCAGGTAACATTATTTCCCTTCTCAGATCTTCGATGGGGTTGAAGACTATATAAATGTAGTTACTTACCTCTCATGACTTGGTCAAGTTATTTATTATACAAGACTTAAGCTAGTTAGAATAGGTATTTGTTCTTATTGTACATAATTTCGTAGTAGGTTTAGAACTCTCTTAAACAAAAGGGGGAGGTGCTGTGGGAGCTGTTTCCTCTCCATCAGCCAATAGACTTTAAGATACCAGCCCACTTGGGCATGGTCTAGTTTGCTTTAAAAAACAGCAGCAGCCATATGCTTGCTCTCTTGCTTCCAGCTTCTAGACTCCTTTCCTGATTGAAAAGAGGGCTGTTGTCTGGGATGGTGATCTGTAAGTTTTTCCCCTTTAAATAAATAATAACCATTTTATTAATCATAATTCCAAAATGGTGTGGGATTGTTTGTGACTTACGCCTTCAATGGATTAAGGTACTATAATTAAATGGAACAAGGACATGAGGAGGTGCCACTATATTAATGTGTGACAAAACAGATGTATTCTAAAACTTATCAGAAGATATAAAGAGAGATACTTATTCCAATCAAGGAAACAGTTAACCAAGACTTTCCTATCTTAAACATATATGCATCAAACTCAGGGGTGCATAACTTCACAAAAAATACTACTGGCATTAGACACAGAATAACATCAATCTCTTAATAGTGGTGACCTCAATGCCACATTTTCTCAAATAGACAGGTGATCCAGACGAAAATAACGAGACAAATCAAAATTCATTGACATCATACATGAAATATAGACTTAATATCCACAGAATATTCTACCCAAACACCAATGTATACACATTCCACTCAGAAGCACATGAAAACTTTTCTAAAATAGATCATATCCGGGACATAGAACAAATCATTACAAAATCAAAATGATTGAAATCACTTCTTGTATCCTATCAGACCACAATGTAACAAAATAAAATCTGATAGCACACAAATCTCTAGCAAATCCACAAACCCTTGGATATTACACAACTCATCATTATTTATTAATTGGTCAAAGAAGAAATCAGGAAATAAAAGAAAAATTCCTGGGACTAAATGAAAATAAAAACATAATGAAACAAAACCCCTTGG
This sequence comes from Chionomys nivalis, assembly GCF_950005125.1. Taxonomy (NCBI): domain Eukaryota; kingdom Metazoa; phylum Chordata; class Mammalia; order Rodentia; family Cricetidae; genus Chionomys; species Chionomys nivalis. Next base: position 81,125,216 of record NC_080112.1, on the reverse strand, counting down.
ACACAAGGAAAACAATCCTATGAATGAAATTTATAACTCTAAGAGTCTATATTAAAAAAATCATAAAGCATAAATAAATAAATAACAATGATGCAACTCAAAAAGTTGGAAAAACAAGAATAAACCAAATCAAACCCAGTATATGAAAGAAATAATAAAAATCAGAGCAGCGTTCAACAAAACAGAAACAAAATAAAACAATGTAATCAACAAATCTAAGTGTTAGTTGTTTAAGAAGATAAACAATATTGACAGACTGTTAAATCAATTACTGAAATAAAAAATAGTACCCAAATTAACAAAATCAGAAATGAACAGGAAAACACTGTAACAAACATCAAAGAAATTCAGATATTATAAGAAAATATTTTTTAAACCTGTAATATATGACTCTGATAAATATAAAACACATGAATGGTTTTCAAAATTCACCCAAACCACACAAATTAAATCAAGAAGTCAACAATCTAAACAGACCCAAAATAAATACAGAGATTAAAATACCTAAAAAAGTATCCCACCTTTAAAAAAAAGTTCAGGCAAAGATTTATTCAGAGTAGAATTCTTACAAATATTCAAAGATCTACAGCCATTCCTTCTTTTTTTTTTTTTTTTTTTTTTTTTTGTTTTTCGAGACAGGGTTTCTCTGTGGTTTTGGAGCCTGTCCTGGAACTAGCTCTTGTAGATCAGGCTGGTCTCGAACTCACAGAGATCCGCCTGCCTCTGCCTCCCAGGTGCTGGGATTAAAGGCGTGCGCCACCCACTGCCCGGCCAGCCATTCCTTCTTAAATTATCTCAAAAAATGAAGGCTGGAGGAGGAGGGGGGAGAAGAGGGAGTTAGGGGAAGAAAGGAGAGGTATGGAAAGAGGAGAAGATGATACCACCTGGAACAAACAAGGCAAGATAAGAAAATTAAAGGGGTACAGATAGTGAAAGATGTCAAACCATCAGATGATATGAAATTATGCATTAGGGATTCCAAAATTCAACCAGAAAACTTTCAGAAATGATAAATTCAGCATTGTGGCAAGATAGAGAATCAACTTGCACAAATCAATTGGTTTACTATACACCACCAACAAACACATATAGAAGGAGACCAAAGACACACTCCTACTGTAGCCTCAAAGAAAATATAATTGTAGGAATAAACCTAACCAAGGAAGTAATGACTTCTAAAATGAAAACCTGAAACATCTGAAGAGACAGAGAAAGACACTAGAAAATGGAAAGACAATCCCATTCTTATCAATTGATAGAATTAATATTATCAAAATGACTATTCTACTGAAAGCTATAAACAGATTCAATGCAATCCCCGTCAAAATCCCCATTTCATTTTTCATAGACACAGAAGAAAAAAAACTATCCTAAAATCCATACGGAACCACAAAAGACACAGATTAGCCAACAAAGTCCTGAGAAAAAGAGAACCAAACCAAAACAACAAAACAATGCTGGAGGATTTACAATTCCAGATCTTGAGGTACATTATAGAGCCATAGTAGTAACAATTATTGGGTGAAAAAACATATAGACAATGTAGACGAACAGAACGAAACTAAAGACCCAAATCTGAGCACATGTAACTTTAGCCACTTAATATTTGACAAGGACATCAAAAACCTACATTGGAAAATAAAGCATCTTCATCAAATTGTCCTGAGAAAACTAGATATTCATATGCTAATTAAAATTAGACCTATATCTATCACCTTGAACAAAAACTAACTTGGAATAGATCAAAGACCTAATCCTGAAATCTAAAACACTGAAATTTCTAGAAAAAAAATTTAAGCAGTACATCACATGATGCTGGTGTAGTTGTATGAATAGGATCCCATTTGCCCAAGAATTAAGATAAACAATTGGCAAATGGAATTACTTGAAACTAAAAATGTGCACAACAAAAGAAACAACACGGTGAAGAAGAGGCCCACAGAATCAGAAAGATTCTCTGCCAGTTATATATCTAAGAGAGTTTTAACATTCAGATTATACACAGAACTTGAAAAACAAACAAAACAAAAGCAAAGAGTCAAAAAATAAACTGACCCATTGGTCTGGGACCTGAGTAAACAGTTGTCAGAACAATAAAATTAGGCTAAGAAATATCTCAAAACATGTTCATCATATAGAACAGGAAATGCAAATCAAAACAACTTTGAGATCTTTGCCAGTTAGAATGCTAGAGGGTGATGTTAGGAAAGCTAACGCTCATTCACTGTAGGTGGGATTGCAAACTATTATAGCATTATGAAAATCAGCACAGAGAATTCTCAGAAGGACAATCTATTATATCCAGATATACCACTTCTTGACATATGTCTGAACTCTAGACATCATATGCCATAGGTACTTGATCAGCTGTATTCATTATTACTCTATTCCCAAGAGTGAGGAAATGGAAACAACCTAAATGTTTTAGTAAATGACAAATGCATAATGGAAAGGTTGTACATATACTTTGAAGATAAATGGATAGAACTAGAAAAGAACATACGGAGTGAGGTGACCCAGATTAAAAAAAAATAAACATGACATGTTCGTTTATTGAAGGATACTAGCTCGAGATCTTCAGATATGAGTAAATAGCCTATAGTAACCGCAAAAACCAAGAAAATAAAATGGTACACTGCCACATTAGAGGGGTTGGGGAGCAATAGAGAGGGAGAATAGTAGGGTACAAGTAATCTGACCAGAGAAAAGAAGGGACTTCTTAAAATGGGGAGAAGGAGATAGGTAGGTAAAATAACAATATGGATTGTTGGAAAAGTCACAAGGGATCATAGTATCAACTATTTACTTAAAAAATCTATAACACATGTAATTCAAAATATAAATGTACATATATGGTTTTAATGACCTTTTCTTATCTTGGCTTACAGTGCTTATTCTAAGAGCCAAAGACCAACTACCAAAACCCCAATACCAGACACCAGAAGCCCACTTCTGAGTTGTTACCTAGGACAATCTAAGAGACTTCCAAAACATACAGCCTACTTCAATTGCCCTTGTTTACCTCCCCTACCCCCAGAGGTAGAAGGTAAGTCTCTATAGCTGAAGACATAATATTCTTAAGAAAAGGGCTCAGAGGCCCCTGAGCTGAAGCTGAACTAAATGATTACTTTCAAGGATAAGCTTTCATGGTACCAGTAGGATTCATGCAAGGCCCCTAAGCAGGACGGGAATCAATACTTCTCTTACCCAGATTATGAAGCCAATGAATCACATCAACATCTAGTATGACATGATAGGTGCAACAGTGGCACTCATACTTTGGTAGTTATCAACTGTTGTGGAATATTACTTTAACTATGTAAAGGTGTGTTACATTTGTTTAAACTTCATTTGTCTAATTATGCAAAGATGTGTTTCAGTTTGACTGGTCTAATAAGCTGAATGGCCAATAGCTCGGCAGAAGAGGGATAGCAAGACTGGTAGGCAGAGAGAATAAGTAAGAGGAATATGGGCTTGGAAAAAGAGTGATAAAAGAACGAGAGAAAAGAGAAAAAGGGGGAGAAAGAAAGGGAGATGCCTGGAGTCAGAAATTTTGTAGCCACCAGACAGAGAGACAGAGGAAATGGAAAATATGATATACAGAAAGAAAAGTAAAAAAGCCCCAAATCAAAATTTAGATAAAGATAAACAGATGAAAACCAGAGCTAAAATAAGGCCAAGCCTTCAGAACTAATAAAAAGTCTCCATGTCATCATTTGGGAACTGGTTGGTGGCCCAAAAGAAAGTCTGCAATTAAGACCTACTCAAAAATAAGGATACCATGCCTGATACTGGATAATTAGCTAACTACTCAATGCTAGTGAAGTCATGATTATTGGAAGAGAATCTACAACTATTAATTTACTAAACTAGCATAATCCATAATCACAGTAAACATTTGTCTTTATACCCAAAGTACAGTCTTCACCCCTCATTAAGGAAACTTCTCTTTGCAGCAAATGGATACAACTACAGAAAAGCAAAACCAATCAAAATGCAAAGCTGTGGACCCCATTCACAATGGATATATCTACAAAACACTCCTACACCTAATGCTCAGGGGACATTGTAGAAGAAGGGTTCATAGAGCCAGAGATCAAAGACTTTGCTGGAGATTGTGTGTCTCCCACCAGCAACAGAAACTATACCTATGAAGTCTTACCAATATGACTATCCAAATGTGATCTGAACAAGGACAACACCGACAATCATGCCAAACTACACGGGTGGAAAGCCCAGAAGGGCTAAACCCTACATAAAGAACTACAGGCATCTGAGAAAGCGGAAGGTGAGGAGGCTCTCATCAGCTAAGGGCACACTAATTGGCTGTCAGTGCCAAACCATTAGCCCTGAGAATATACATATAAGTAACATTATATGGGCTCAATAGGTTATATTTACAAATATACATACACACACACCAAATATTTATATACCTATACTTGCAATAACAATCATTGAAAAAGGAATTCATAAATTTGAAAAACAGTGGGCTTCATAGGAGAGTTTGTTTGGAGGGAGAGAAGAGAAGGGAGAATGTAATTAAAATCTCAAAAATAAAAAAGAGGTAAAATAAATGAATATTAAGAAAACAAGAAACTCAATGACAATGAGGTATAGAACTAAACAAATTTAAAGATTCTTAAGATAAGAAGTACAAATGGTTGAGTAACACTTAAAAGATAGTTACCATCATTTGCTATCAGGGAAATGACCTTACATTTAGAACTGTGGTGATATGTTGTTTGTGTTTTAAACAAATAAAGTTTGTCTGAAGATCAGAGTGCAGAGCAAAACCACTAGAGGTCAGCCAGTATTAGCACACACCTTTAATCCTAGGATTCAATTCCAGAGACAGAAGCATACAGATCTCTGTTAGTTCAAAGCCACCATGAGCTACAAGAAACTGATCCACTCTAAAAGAGAAACACAACTCACACAAAGGTGATTCAAGCACTTGGGATCCCACACCTTAATCCCAGCACTAGGGAGGTGGAGACAGGAGTGATATGGCTGGGCAGAGAGAGAAATATAAGGCAAGAGGAGACAGAAGCTCATTGCTGTTTGAGCAGCAGTCAGTCTGAGTTTGAAGTCTAGGCAGTCAGTCTGAGGACAAGATTACCCTTTTGGTCTGAGTATTGGTAAAGTTAAGAACTTTAGTGGCTTTTCTAACAGCTTTCACAGGCTGATAGCTGACTCTGAGTTTTTTTTTTTTTTTTTTTTTTTTTTTTTTTTTTTTTTTTTTTCCCGAGACAGGGTTTCTCTGTAGCTATGGAGCCTGTCCTGAAACTAGCTCTTGTAGACCAGGCTGGCCTCGAACTCACAAAGATCCGCCTGTCTCTGCCTCCCAAGTGCTGGGATTAAAGGCGTGCGCCACCACCGCCTGGCTAGTTTTTATTATTAAGAACAATTAGAATTTTTGCTACTTAATAATAGCCAAGACCAATAAAATTAATGCCAGCAGATGTTGGTGAGGACCTAAGAAAGAGGAACATTTTTTTTAAATTGATGCTCAGAGCACAAATTGTTCCAGCTACTCTGGAAGTCAGTGTGGAGGTTCCTCAACAAGTTGAAGGTGGATTTGCTATAAGATCCAGTTATGTTACTCTTGAGAATACACTCAAAATACTCTGTATCTTTTTATAGAGATATTTGTTCACTGCTGTTTTATTTATAATAGACACTTTAAATAGCCTACATGTCCATCAACTGAGGAATAGATAATGAAAATATGGTACGTTTAAACAATATAATATTTTTCAGTTTTTAAGAAAAAAATATATTATGTAATTCACAGGTAAATGAATGGAGCTACAAACAATAATCCCAACCGAGATAACCTATACTAAAAAAAAACTGCATGTTATATTTTATACATCAATTTTAGATTTTAAGCTTTTAATGTGTGTGCTTCAATTAGAATAGCCAGGTTAGGTACCTAGTAAGGCACCATGGAGAAGGATGGATCTTCTAAGTAAATGGGAAATAGAGTATATTATTATTAAGAGGCAAAGGGAAAACTCAATTAGGAGAATTAAATGGGGAGGAAAATGGGACAGCAGGGCCAAATTTGGAATATAGGGAGCAATAACTAGCACAAAAAGGCTTTTGGCAGTGGGACCAGGATTTAACCCTAGTGCTTTAACTGACTTTGTGGAGCACATTCTCTTTGGAGGGATACCTTGCTCAGCCTAAATATAGGAGGGAGGGGCTTAGTCCTGCTTCAAAGTGATGTGCAAGATTTTGTTGATCCCCCATGGGAAGACTTACCCTCTCTTAGAAGTGGATGGGGATTGGGGTGGGTGGAAAGTAGGGGGAGGAAGAAGGGGAGGGAGTGGAAACTGGAATTGGTATATTAAATGAAGAAAGAATATTTTTAAAATAAATTAAAAAAATAAAAAAGTTTTTTAGCTTCATGGAAATCTAGGAAATATAGTTTCTTTTTTATTGATTTTTATTGAGCTCTACATTTTCTCTGCTCCCCTCCCTGCCTCTCCCTTCCCTACTTCAACCCTCCCCCAAGGTCCCCATGCTTCCAATTTACTTAGGAGATCTTGTTTTTTTTTGCTACTTCCCATGTAGATTATATCTAGGTAAGATTCGCTTAGTGTCCTCATTGTTGTCTAAATTATCTGGGCTTGTGGTTTGTGGGCTATTTCTTTGCTTTATGTTTAAAATCCACCTATGAGTGAGTACATGTGATAATTGTTGTTCTGTGTCTGGGTTACCTCATTCAAAACACTGTTTTCTAGCTACATCCATTTTCCTGCAAAATTCAAGATGTTATTTTTTTCTGCTGTGTAGTAGTCCATTGTGTAAATGTACCATATTTTCCTTATCCATCTTTCCATATTATCCATCTTACCATATTTTCCTCATCCCCTTGTTGAGGGGCATCAGGTTCTTATCAGGGTTCTGATTATGACAAACAATGCTGCTATGAACATAGTTGAGCACATGTCCTTGAGGCACGATTGAGCCTCCTTTGGATATATACCCCAAAGTGGTATTACTGGGTCTTGAGGAAGGTTGTTTTCTAATTTTCTGAGAAATCACCACATTGACATCCAAAGGGGTTGTACCAGCTTGCATTCCCACCAGCAATGCCAAAGTATTCCCTTTCCCCCACAACCTTTCCAGCTTAAGTTTTTATCAGTGTTTTTGATCTTGGTCCTATGCTGGTTCACAAAGATCAAATCGAAGACATGGATATTAATCCACACACCTATGAACACCTGATTTTTGACAAAGAAGCTAAAATTTTACTATGGAAAAAGAAAGCATCTTCAACAAATGGTGCTGGCCTAACTGGATGTCAGTATGTAGAAAAAGCAAAGAGATTCATATCTATTCCCATGCATAAAATTCAAGTCAAAATGGATGAAAGACCTACATATAAATCCAACAACACTGAACCTGACAGAAGAGAAAGTGGGAAGTAACCTTCACTTAATGAGTACAGGAGACCACTTCTTATATATAACACCAGTAGCACAGACACTGAGAGCAACAATAAATAAATGGGTCTTCCTGAAATTGAGAAGCTGTTCTAAAGCAAAGGACACAGTCAATGTGACAAAAAGGCAGCCTGCTGAATGGGAAAACATCTTCACCAACCAAAATCAGACAGAGGACTGGTCTCCAAAACATATAAAGAACTCAAGAAATTAGACATCAAAATATCAAATAATCCAATTTAAAAAGGGGGTACAGATCTAAACAGAGAATTCTCAACAGAAGAATCTCAAATGGCTGAAAAACACTTAAGGAAATGTTCAATATCCTTAGCCATCAGGGAAATGTAAATCAAATGACTCTGAGATACCATCTTATACCTATCAGAATGGCTAAGATGTAAAACATCAATAATAGCTTATTTTGAAGAGGAAGCAGAGTAAGGGGAACATTCCTCCATTGCTGGTGGGAATGTAAACTTGTACAACCATTCTGAAAATCAGGATGGCAGTTTCTCAGAAAATTGGGAATCAACCTACTGCAAGACACAGGCATATACCCAATAGATGCTAAAACATACTACAAGGACATTTGTTCAACTATGTTCATAGAAGCATTATTTGTAATATCCAGAATGTAGAAACAACCTAGATGTCCCTCAACTGAAGAACTGATAAAGAAAAGATGGTTCATTTACTCAATGAAGTACTACCCAGCATTAAAAAACAATGACATTTTGAAATTTGCGTGCAAATGTCTGGAACTAGAAGCAACCATTCTGAGAGAGGTAACCCAGACCAAAGGATGAGCATGGTATGTGCCCACTCATAGGTGAATACTAGTTGTAAAGCAAATGATTAGGAACCTATAGTCAACAACTGCAGAGAAGCTAAGTAACAAGGAGAATCCTAAGAGAAATGTACATACACCCCCCAGCAAGGGGAAACAGACAGGATCTCCTGAGAATATTGGGAGCATGGGGCTGGGGGAAGAAGGGAAGGCAGAAGGTGAGGAGGAATGGAAAAGAGGAGGAAGGAGGAGAACTAGAGGGAACATGGAAAAGATGGGGAAAGGGCAGAGAAGGAGAAGAAGAAAAGTGATATCTTGATTGAGGGAGCCATTATAGGACTAACAAGAAACCTGGCCATAGAGCAATTCCCAGGAAACCACAAGAATGACCCCAGCTAAGAGCCTAAGCAATAGTGGAGAGGGTGCCTGAACTGGCCTTGTCCTGTAGTCAGACTGATGACTATCTTAAATGAACCTACATCCAGTAACTGAAGAAAGCAGATGCAGAGAACCACAGGAGGGCACTGGGCTGAGCTCCCAAAGTCCAGGAAGGGAAGAATGAGAATATAAGCAAAAAGGTCAAGACCATGATGAGGACACTCACTGAATAATGGAAGCCTTCCAACACCATACTGACCACTTTTCTAAAAATTGGATTTAAGACTCATTCCATGAGATGGATTCCATATTTGACATTGCTAATGTGCTCAAGACCCCGAGATTAGATAGGTCATGTACCCAGGGTAATACTACCTACTATTATTATTCTGCTAAAGGTACATAGCAATAAAATGACTGCTAATGACATAATGCTATATCTACAGATCAGTGCATCACTCAGCCCTCATCAAAGAAGCTTCTTGCAATACATAGGACTTAACAATGGGACAATCTGAAGACAGAGAATCTTTGACGCACTCAGTCTGTTTGAAACATAAATGAAACCATTTTGTGAAACCTAAGCATTTTGTGTGACTTAGAATATAATACCTGTAAGATAGAAATCTGCCACTAGGAAACTCAGGTAGGAAATAGGCCCTAAAGAAGCTCTGATATGTTAATGGTCAGTCACAAGGCAGCTAAGACACAAGACAAAAATCCAAGACAGAACTTGATATGCTAATGAAGCAATCCCAGAGTGGCACTGATATGTTAATGAATCATCCATAAACAGTAAGGCTGATAATACAAAACTATCACCCAATGAAATAATGCAAAAAATTTAAACTTTGAATATGGACTCTAGAGTTACACTTTCCAAACTTCCGCACTGATACCCACTGGTGAGAGAAATTTGAAACTAGCCTTTGCTAATCTCACATATGCCCACCTGTCAGTGCTACTGGCTGAAGCTCTCAAGGATCTCCTGGACCTCCACAAGTGCCATTCATCTTCTTGGCCTGACCTAGCTGAAAGACTTTACAGCAGAAGGGGGTTGAGGCTGCAAGATTCTGAAGCATCATCACTGAATACGATTCCCCAATGCAACTCTGCAGTAGCGTTTTCTACCTGAACAACTGCCCCCTACTTGGTGATATGTCTTTTTAACTTTCATATTAGCATGGTATTACAAGATATGTTTCTGTGAATAAACCGAGCACACTTTAAAGACAGATCTCATGGACATACTAATTGACAAGTGACTCACAGCCCAAAAGGCATAACTTTCCACATAGTCCTACATAGAATTTCATCAAGCACCTCACATCAAGGCTCAAAAAGGATAATAAGGATGAAAAGGAGGCAGAAAGATTGTGGGCCAGAGGTGGTAGAAGACTTCAAGTAAAAGGCACCTTCCAAATACAACAGGATAGGTACACATATAAACAGATACCATATCTTGATAGTATACAGAACACATGGACAGGTTCAAACAAGACAAATCCAAGCACTGAAAAGGAAACAACTGACATCTGCTAGGAAAGGAAAAATTAGTTTTATCCAATTGGGTACATCAACAACATTCTATGGCGGGACCCTTGGCCACAAGTAGTTGGTCAACAGAAAATAGGCTCCATATAAATTTTAAGGGCATTGTTTCAGTAATTATTTTTTGTTCTTTTGATTTTCCTTCTTTTTTTGAGAAAGAAATAAAGTTGGAAAGGTAAGGCAGTGGGAAGGATCTGAGAGGAATTGGGGGATAGAAAAAAGTGTGATAAAATATATTGTTTGAAAATAAGTGAAACAACAGAATGTCTCAGAAAACATACTTTGAAATCATTAGCAAATAATAAATAGAGCATTATATAAATAACAAGACAGGAACTTTAGAATTCAAAGATATAATAACCAAAATAAATGCTCAACTGATAGTTTGAATAGCAATGGAAAACACAGATGCATTGTTAGTGAAAATGGAAGAGAACATTAGATATGAATTATTGAAAATATAAAGAGAAAATAATTAGATTAAAAAAGAAAAACCTGATTGTCTGCAAGGTCCTTGGCTCAGGAACAGTTTCCTGCTCCTGTACTAAGGCTACCCATCCAGAGGGGTGAGTGTCTGCCAGATGGGTAGGCCTGAAGGGCCCCGCAAGGAAGTGCGGGCACCTTCAGCTTGTGCTGCAGGGTCTCCTGTGTTCTACTCAACCCCGCCCTGCTCCCCACGTTAGCCCTTTTGTTCACAATATCCTTGGGCTACCAGGCATCCCTGTTTCAGTGCTGAGGAGTTTTATCCTAACGGGCTATCCACCCAGAGGGGGATACCAGGCATCCCTGTTTCAGTGCTGAGGAGTTCCATCCAGACAGGAACAGTTCCTGCTCCTACACTGAGGAGATCCACCCAGACAGTCAGTCACAGCAAAGACTGGACCAAGACACCAGGCCTATCCTGGCTCCATTTGAAGAAAGAGATGGGCAGGCGCCAATGCAAGAATTCCTCCAACAACCTGAAAGGCAACATGACATCACCAGAAGCCAGGGATCCCGAAACAAGAAGAATTGAACACCTTACTCCAGAAGAAATAGAAGAAATCGACTTTAAATGGAACTATATGAAAATAATTGAGGACCTTAAACAGGAGGTGAAAAACTGCCATAAAGAAATAAAAATGACAAACAAAAAGGTAGAGGAAATGAATAAATCTCTCAAAGATACCCAAGAAAAACAAGAGAAACAAGAAAAAGCAATCAAACAGGTAAGGGTGAAATGGAGTTAATGAACAAAACACAAACTTAGGGAAGGCTGGAGATGGAAAACCTGGGTAAACGAACAGGAACTACAGAGACAAGTATTACCAACAGAATACAAGAGATAGAAGAAAGAATCTCAGACACTGAAGATACCATAGAGAGAATAAACACACTGATCAAAGAAAACAACAAAACCAACAAATTCTCATCACAAAACATTCAGGAAATCTGGGACTCAATAAAAAGACCAAACCTAAGAATAATAGGAGTAGAAGAAGGAGAACAAGTGCAGCTCAACGGTCCAGAAAATATATTTAATAAAATTATAGAAGAAAACTTTCCCAACCTAAAGAAAGATATACCTATGAAGGTTCAAGAAGCATACAGAACACCAAATAGGCTGGATCAAAAAAAAAAAAAATCCCCTCGCCATATAATAATCAAAACACAAAGCATACAGAATAAAGAAAGAATATTAAGAGCAGCAAAGGAAAAAGGTCAAGTTACTTATAAGGGTAAACCTATCAGACTTACACCTGACTTCTCTATGGAAACCATGAAAGCCAGAAGGTCCTGGATAGATGTACTGCAGAAACTTAGAGACCATGGATGCAAGCCCAGACTACTATACCCAGCCAAGCTTTCGTTCACTATAAATGGAGAAAACAAAATTTTCCAGGATAAAAACAAATTTAAACAATACATAGCCAAAATCCAGACTTACAGAAAGTAATAGAAGGAAAATCACAAACCAAGGAGTCCAACAATGCCCACAATAGCTCAGACATCTAGTGACCCTTCACCAGCACAACTCAAAGAAGGGAAACACACAAACTCTACTACCAAAAAAAATAAAAATGACTGGAGTTAACAACCACTGGTCATTAATATCACTTAATATCCATGGACTCAATTCACCTATAAAAAGGCACAGGCTAAGAGATTGGATACGAAAACAGGATCCAACATTTTGCTTTTTACAAGAAACACACCTCAACCACAGGGACAGACATCTACTCAGAGTAAAGGGCTGGGAAAAGGTTTTTCAAGCAAATGGATCTAAGATAAACGCAGGTGTGGCCATACTAATTTCTAACAAAGTTGACTTCAAACTAAAATCAATCAGAAGAGATGGAGAGAGACATTTTATACTCATAACAAGAACAATTCATCAGGATGAAGTCTCAATCCTGAATATCTATGCCCCTAATATAAAAGCACCCACTTATGTAATAGAAACATTACTAAAACTCAAGGCAGTCATCAAACCACACACACTACTAGTAGGAGACTTCAACACACCTCTCTCACCAATGGACAGGTCAATCAGACAGAAATCTAACAGAGAAATAAGAGAATTAATAGAGGTAATGAATCAAATGGACTTAACAGACATCTATAAAACATTCCACTCAAATAGGAGAGAATATACCTTCTTCTCTGCAGCTCATGGAACCTTCTCAAAAATTGACCACATACTCGGTAACAAAGCAAACTTCCACAGTTACAAAAAAATATTAGAAACCACCTGTGTCTTATTGGATCACCATGGATTAAAGTTAGAATTCAAAAACAATGCTACCCCCAGAAAGCATACAAACTCATGGAAACTGAACAGTCAGCTACTGAACCACACCTGGATCAAGGAAGAAATGAAGAAATTAAAGTCGCCCTTGAATTCAATGAAAATAAAGACACAACATACTCAAACCTATGGGACACTATGAAAGCAGTGCTAAGAGGAAAGTTCATATCACTAAGTGCCCACTTAAAGAAAACGGAGAAAGCACACATTGGAGACTTCATAGCCCACCTGAAAGCTCTAGAAAAAAAAGAAGCAAACTCACCTAGGAGGAGTAGAAGACTGGAAATAATCAAACTGAGGGCTGAAATCAACAAAATAGAAGCACAGAAAACAACCCAAAGAATCAATGAAACAAAAAACCGGTTCTTGGAGAAAATCAAAAGATTGATAAACCCCTAACCAAACTATTCAAACTGCAGCGAGAGAATATGCAAATTAAAAAGATCAGAAAAGAAAAGGGAGACATAACCACAGACAGAGAGGAAATTCAAAGAATCATTAAATCTTACCACAAAAGCCTGTATGCCACAAAATTGGAAAATGTAAAAGAAATGGACATTTTTTAGATAAGTACCATATACCAAAATTAAACCAGGACCAGGTGAACAATCTAAATAGACCTGTTAGTAGCGAAGAATTAGACGCTGTTAACAAAAATATCCCTACCAAAAAAACCCCAGGTCCAGATGGTTTCAATGCAGAATTCTACCAGAATTTCCAAGAAGACCTAATACCTATACTCCTTAATGTATTTCACAATGTATAAACAGAAGAATCATTGCCAAATTTCTTTTATGAAGCTACAGTTACCCTGATACTAAAACCACACAAAGACTCACCCATGAAAGAGAATTACAGGCCAATCTCACTAATGAACATCGACGCAATAATCCTCAATAAAATACTGGCAAAACGAATCCAAGAACACATTAGAAAAATTATCCATTATGATCAAGTAGGCTTCATCCCAGAGATGCAGGGCTGGTTCAACATACGAAAATCTATCAATGAAACATCATATAAATAAACTGAAAGAAGAAAAAACATATGATCATTTCATTAGAGGCTGAAAAAGCATTTTATAAAATTCAACACCCCTTTATGATAAAGGTCTTGGAGAGATTAGGGATACAAGGGTCATACCCAAAGATAATAAAAGCTATTTACAGCAAGCTGACAGATAACATCAAATGAAACGGAGAGAAACTCAAAGCCATCCCACTAAAATCAGGAACACGACAAGGCTGTCCACTCTCTCCATACCTCTTCAATATAGTGCTTGAAATTCTAGCAACAGCAATAAGACAACATAAGGGGATCAAGGGATTCAAATTGGAAAGGAAGAAGTAAAACTTTCGCTATTTGCAGATGATATGATAGTGTACATAAGCGACCCCAAAAACTCTACCAAAGAACTCCTACAGCTGATAAACATCTTTAGTAACGTGGCAGGATACAAGATCAACTCCAAAAAATCAGTTGCCCTCCTATACACAAAGGTTAAGGAAGCAGAGAGTGAAATCAGAGAAGCATCATCTTTCACGATAGCCACAAATAGCATAAAATATCTTGGGGTAACTCTAACCAAGGAAGTGACAGATCTATTTGACAAGAACTTTAAGTCTTTGAAGAACGAAATTGAAGAGGATACCAGAAAATGGAAGGATCTCCCTTGCTCTTGGATTGGGAGGATCAACATAGTAAAAATGGCAATTCTGTCAAAGGCAATTTATAAATTCAATGCAATTGCCATCAAGGTCCCATCAAAATTCTTCACAGATCCTGAGAGGACAATAATCAACTTTATATGGAAAAACAAAAAACCCAGGATAGCCAAAACAATCTTATACAAATAAGGAACTTCTGGAGGCATTACCATCCCTGACCTCAAACCCTATTACAGAGCTACAGTATTGAAAACAGCTTGGTATTGGCATGAAAACAGAGACGTTGACCAATGGAATAAAATAGAAGACCCGGATATTAATCCACAAAACTATGAACACCTGATTTTTGATAAAGGAGCTAAAAGTATATGATGGAAGAAAGAAAGCATCATCAACAAATGGTGCTAGCACAACTGGATGTCAACCTGTAGAAGAATGAAAATAGACCCATATCTATCACCATGCACAAAACTCAAGTCCAAATGGATCACAGACCTCAATATCTACCTGAACACACTGAACCTGATAGAAGAGAAACTAGGAAGTACCCTACAACATATGGGC
This sequence comes from Chionomys nivalis, assembly GCF_950005125.1. Lineage (NCBI taxonomy): Eukaryota > Metazoa > Chordata > Mammalia > Rodentia > Cricetidae > Chionomys > Chionomys nivalis. Next base: position 81,110,024 of record NC_080112.1, on the reverse strand, counting down.
ACAGGAGATCGGTTCCTACATATAACCCCAGCAGCAAAGACATTAAGGGCAACATTGAATAAATTAGACCTCCTGAAACTGAGAAGCTTCTGTAAAGCAAAGGACACTGTCACTAAGACATAAAAGGCAACCTACTAACTGGGAGAAGATCTTCACCAACCCCACAACAGACAAAGGTCTGAGCTCCGAAATATATAAAGAACTTAAGAAACTAGACTTTAAAATGCTAATTAACCCAATTAAAAAAATGGGTCACTGAACTACACAGAGAATTCTCAACAGAAGAAGTTCAAATGGCCAAAAGACACTTAAGGTCATGCTCAACCTCCTTAGTGATCAGGGAAATGCAAATCAAAACAACTTTGAGATACCATCTTACACCTGTCAGAATGGCTAAAATCAAAAACACCAATTATAGCCTTTGCTGGAGAAGATGTGGAGTAAGGGGTACACTCATCCATTGCTGGTGGGAATGCAAACTTGTGCAACCACTTTGGAAATCAGTGTGGCGGTTTCTCAGGAAATTCGGGATCAACCTATCCCAGGATCCAGCAATACCACTCTTGGGAATATACCCCAGAGATGTCCTACCATATTACAAAAGCATTTGTTCAACTATGTTCATAGCAGCATTATTTGTAATAGCCAGATCCTGGAAACAACCTAGATGCCCTTCAATGGAAGAATGGATGAAGAAAGTGTAAAATATATACATACTAGAGTACTACTCAGCAGTAAAAAACAATGACATCTTGAATTTTGCATGCAAATGGATGGAAATAGAAAACACTATCCTGGGTGAGGCAACCCAGACCCCAAAAGATGAACATGGGATGTATTCACCCATAACTGGTTTCTAGCCATAAATAAAGGACATTGAGTCTATAATTTGTGATCCTAGAGAAGCTAAGGAGGTGAATCCAAAGAAAAATATATAGTTATCCTCCTGGATATTGGAAGTAAACAAGATTGCCCGGCAAAAATTGGGAACTTGGGGGTGGGGTGGGATGGGGGAAGTGGAAATGGGGAGAGAAAAGTGAGAAGGGGATTATGGGGGGAGCTTGGGGGAATGGGATGGTTGGGATAAAGGAAGGGTGGATATGGGATCAGGGAAGTATATATCCTAATTAAGGGAGCCATCTTAGGGTTGGCAAGAGACTTGACTCTAGAGGAACTCCAGGTGTTCAGGGAGATGTCCCCAGTTAGTTCCTTGTGCAGCTGAGGAGAGGGATCCTGAAATGGCCCTATCCTATAGTCATAATGATGAATATCTTGCGTATCACCATAGAACCTTCATCTGGCGATGGATGGAGATAGAGACAGAGGCCCACACTGGTGCACAAGACTGATCTCCCAAGGTCCAAATGAGGAGCAGAAGGAGGGAGAACATGAGCAAGAAAGTCAGGACCACGAGGGGTACACCCACCCACTGAAACTGTGGGGCTGATCTATTGGGAGCTCACCAAGGCCAGCTGGACTGGAACTGAAAACCATGGGATAAAACCGAACTCTCTGAACATGGTGAACAATGAGGGCTGATGAGAAGCCAAGGACAATGGCACTGGGTTTTGATCCTATTGCATGTACTGGCTTTTTGGGAGCCTAGCCTGTTTGGATGCTCACCTTCCTAGACCTGGATAAAGGAGGGAGTACCTTGGACTTCCCACAGAGCAGGGAACCCTGACTGCTGTTTGGACTAGAGAGGGAGGGGGAAAGGAGTGGGGGGAAGGGGAAAGGAGTGGGGGGAGGAGGAGAGGAGTGGGGACAGGGGGATGGAAATGGGAGGTGTGAGGTGGCAGAAATTTTTTCAATAATAATAAAAAAAAGAAAAACCTATGGTCACAAATATTATATGAAAAAATTTAAATGTCTGTGTCTTCAGAGTTCCAAATAAGAAAAAAGATCTATCAATATGATTCAAGGAAATAATGTAATTAAACTGCATATTTTGGAAAAGAAATATCCATTAAAACTTATAGGTCTTAAATAAAAACGAATGACTTCCTAGCCAAGACAAATATAATCAAACTTTGTGTAAACCAAAATCAAAAGTAAAATAGTCAAACAGATTATAAACAAAACACAGAAAAATTACATTTTGCTTATAAAGAAAAGGGAAACACGGTATATTTCTTAACAGAATACACAACTATCACATGAATATGATAGATTTTCAATGCTACTGGAAAAGTATTGTCAGTTCAGAATTAAAAGTATAGAAGAAACATCCTTCATGTATAATAAGGAAATTGAATATTCTCAAATGAAGGAAAAGGAAAGGATTGTTGGGAGACCTACCCAAAGAAATGTTGGAAGGAAATTCTTATATAAGGAAGTAAATGGCAAAAAATAATGATGAAACAACAGTAAGGAAATACAATTATAAATTGTAAAAACATGAATAAATATAATAGGTATTCCTTCTCTTGAGTTTTCTAAATTACTTTGAAAAATGAAGCAAAAAAAGTAATATTTCAGACTAGGAATGTAGCAAATTGTAGAGTTCTTCATTAAATTAAGCATGGCCCATGCTATAGTCTAAACCAGAGAATAGCCTATTCTCTAAGTAGTTCAGAAAGGGTTAAAATATTTTTGCATTTTATTGAAGCTGGTAAAATGGAATGAAACTAGACATAAGTAACAAAAAGAGGGAAATCTTCACACTTCTAGAAATGAAATGACACATTTGTAAATTATCATAGAGCTAAGTAAATATTAAAAAAAAGCACAAGGAACTGAATAAATAAGAATACAAGTCATTAAATGTAAGAGACAAAGTTAACTATGGTTGAGAAATAGTTTTATATAATTAAACACATACATTAGAACAAAAGCCAGCCTCTTTGGTAAGCTCTACACTGATTTCCACAATAGCTGTGTCAGTCTATACTCACAACATCAGTTAAGAAGGTTGTTATTTCCTATATTCTAATCATCATAGGAACATCATTTGATCTAGCTATACAAATATTAACTATATTCCCCAAAGACTATATTTTACCACAGATAAATCTTTGCATTCATGTTCATAGCTTTTCTATTCTTAATATTTAGGAAATGAAATCATTCTTGATGTCTATCATCTGATGATAACAAAATTGTGGCACATATTCAGAATGCAATTTTACTCAGCAGTATAGAAAAATGAAGTCATCTAATTTGCAAAATATGAACCTATAAGATAATACAGTATATGAGATAACTTAGGCCCAGAATGGTAAACACTGTTATGTTCCCTCTCTTATACAGATATCAGCTTTGAATTTTTAGATTTCTGTGTTTAAGTCAGAGTGTCTTTAGTGTTTAGGAAGTAATCAAGAAACCATGGAGAGAGGGCTTAAAGGAAGGATAGTAAAATTATGTAATATGAACATAGAGGGGCAAGGTGTTACAAGTCCTAAGAAGGCTTAAACAGGGATGTGAGTAGAGAGAAGGTAAAAATGCGATGGTGGGGAAGGGTTAATTAAAACTCAGAATATATGAAAATGTTATAGGAAGCCTACTGTTTATAAGCTAACTGAAAATATAATTTTCAAAAAGAGAGTTTGAATATAGGTATCCTGCATGGGTAGAAAATGCTGTAGTCATTCATTCCTTTTTCTGTTTTGTTTTATTACTTCTGTTTTGAGATTATAAAATAATCATAACATTTTCTGCTTCCCTTTCCTCTCTCAAACTCTCTCACATATACCACTCCCTTTCTCTTTTAAACTCATGGCTTCTTTTTCATTAATTGTTGATATATATGTTGTTATATATATATATATATGTAACTAATGTACATTCATATATATATATATGTACATATATATATATATATATGTATACACACACACACACAACCTGCTTAGTCTGTGTAATTAGAAAGCCAAAAATATCTCAACTCTTCATTAAAAAAACTAAAGGCAACTAAAAAATGCTGAGAGAGGGAGAAACAGTCTTCCATGAGTAAGAGCATAATAATTGTTTGTCCAGTACCAAATGGTCAGTTTTTCTTGTGATACTTTTGCTAGTTCTTAGAGAATTTCACATATCCATACAATGTATTTTGTTCATGTTCACCACCTGACTTCTTAAGTTCTTTCAGATATATCCCATAAACCAACCCCTCCTAAGTATACATCTTCTTTTTCAAAAAAAAATTTAACCATCACTTCCAAAGTGTACTGCTGACATACTTGTAAGTAGGGGGGCATCTGTAACTTGATCAATCTACCAGGGGTCATACACTGGCTGAAATCTGACTCTCCCTTCCTCAGAAGTCATTAGCTGCTAATAGCTCCTAAGTTAGGGTTGGGGACTCCCTACTTCATGCTACAATTTTGACTGACTTGATCTTGTGCAGGCAACCTCAGCTTCAGTGAGTTCATGAGTGCAGTTGTATTGTCATGTCTAGAAGACATGTTCCTCCCTAAAACTACAGGTTCCTATCAAAAAAAACCTAGTTCTAGGTAAAGCATACCTTCCCTTGAGTTGTTGGTCATGGATGTCCATGCTTTACTCAAATTGTGAGTGTGCTCTGGTTCTTCCCTCTTGAAATGAGAAGGTATTTAATTTATATTTGATTTTATAAAAGCCCACAGTTGAGAACCTATAAACTTTTAAAGAGATTTTGAAATTTTACAAAGACATTGAATTTTAAGAGATTAAGTATTTTAATAAGACTAAAATTTCATTGTTTGAATTTGCAAAGACTGTGGGAGTTTTAGAATTTGATTATGTTTATATTATAATGCAGAGATTTGTCAGTGATCTTGGGGATGAACAAGAAAGGAAAGATTATGGTTTAATAGTGGTATGTCTTAGTGTCAAATTAACAAGGAATCCTTTGTGCTGGCTGTTTTTATGCCAACTTGATACAATTTAGGATTATCTGAAAGAAGGGAACCTCAATTGAAAAAATGCCACCATAAGATTAGCTATAGACATTTTCTTCATTATTGGCTGATGGGAAGTCCCAGCCCATTTTTGGATGGGGCCATCCATAATCTGCTGGTCATGGGTTCTATAAGAAAGCAGGTTGAGGAAACCATGAGGAGTAAGCTGCTAAACAATACCCCTTCCTCTGCCTCAGCAGCTCTCGCCTCCATATGCTCCTTCTTTGACTGATGAAATGTTCATGGAACTGTTAGTGAAATAAACCCTTTCCTTCCCATAATGCTTTGTATCATCGTGTTTCATCATATCAATTGTAACCTTAAGTAAGACAGATGCAAAAATTATCAATTAAATTTTCCTAAATTTGTTATCACATCACAAGGACTATTTATCATGACCATGTTTGCTTTATTCTCATTATGTAGAGATGGTTCAACTTTTGTAAGCCGAAGAATTTAATTCCTCCAAAATGAATGACTAAAGAATGCAGAAAAAGTCTTTGCTGAATCCAAAACCCCTCATGATAAAAGTCACAGAGAATGAGGAAATGGAAGGAACATACAATAAATACTATAACTAATGCTATATCTAACAAACCTACAGCTTAAATAATACTAAATAAAGAAAAACTCAATGAATTCCAAATAAGATCATCAATAAGTATTCACGGTCTCCATTTGTAGTCAATATAGTATTGAAGTCTTAAAGAAAAAGAGAAGTAAATAAAGGGATGTGAATAGGGAAAGAAATAAAAGTATGCCCTTTAACACACTATTTTATCTGAAACACAACCCTGGAAAACTACTAGAGCTGACAAATACGTTCACGAAAGTGTCAAGACAAAAAATTAGCACACACAAAAGTTAATAGCCTCCTATAAGAAGACAAGCATATGGAACAGAAACCAGGGAAACAGTTTAACTCACAATAAATGATTTTAAACATATGTATATATGTATATATGTCCAAACCCCCAACACAAACAAACAAATTTGGGAATAAACATACAAAAAGAAGTAACTATTCCAAGACAGTAAATAAGTTACTTAAAATACTAGAAGATGAAAAGACAGACCATACACTTATGAAAAGGGCCATGCTCCAAAAAGTAAGACAGAAATTCGTAGCAGGGACTGGGGTATTGCTGTGAGGGGCCTTCCATGCCTTTTGGGAAGGAATTTGGTACTGTTTATTACAAAAGCAGCAGAATGCTTTAAACACTGATTAATGAAACATACTAGTAGGAGCATGAAAGACAGTGTTGCTAAGAGTTATTTGAACTGTGGGGGACTTGGCTCAAGAGGTTTTCAGAGGAGTATTCTAGTATGTTGCCTAGAAATTTTCTTCTGATCCTTTGGTAAAGAATTTGTCTGCTTTTTGACTTCTCTGGAGAGTCTGCCTGAGGCTAAAGTGAACAGTTAATCCCATTGGCAGAGGAAATCTCAAGAGCCTAATATAGACTCTATTGTGTTGGTTATTAATGGCAACTCTAATGAAGATGTATAATGAGAAGATAAAGCTGAACAAATAAAATATATAACGTATAGATTGAGAAAAGGGCAACAGTAAGTGGAATGGAGCTAAATCCTGTGTTCAAGGAGAGAAATGGATTAAGACAGAAGTTGTTATCAGGAGTGAGCTTTGAACCAACTTAAACTGTCTTAGAGTTTTTGTTGCTGTGAAGAGACACTATAATCACAGCAACTTTTATAAGGAAAACATTTAATTGGGATGGTTCACTTACAGCTTCAGAGTCTATTATCTTGATGGCATGGAGCATGGTGGCATGCAGGCAGAAATAGTGTTGGCTATATCTTGATCAGAAGGCAACAAGAAATGGACTGTGACACTGGAAGTTAGCTTGATCATAGGACAACTCAATGCCCATCCCCTACAGTGATACTTGTCCTCCAAATGGCTATACCTACTCCAATAAGGTCAAATCTCCTAATAGTGTCACTGTCTTTGGAGACCATTTTCTTTGAACTTCCACAGGAGGGAATGTGTTGGATTTAATCAAAAATAATGATTGCTTATATGAAATTTTCAAAGAATAAAAACTACATGAACAATAAAAAGTAAATTAACATAGACAAAATGTTATGTGCCTTGGGCAGTTTGTGGGTCCACAACAAGTGGGATCAGAATTTATATCTAGTGCATGAACTGACTTTCTGGAGCCCATTCTCCATGGAGGGATACTTTGCTCAGTCTAGATACAGCAGGGAGAACCTTGGTTCTGCCTCAACATGATGTGACAGTCTTTGTTGACTAGCCATGGAAGACTTTACCCTCTCTGAGGACTGGATAGGTGATAGGGTGGGAAGAAGAAAGAGTGGCAGAAGGGGAGTGAGGGGAAATTGGGATTGGTATATAAAATAGATTGTTTAAAAAGTAAAATAAAATCTCTTCCCAACCCTAAAATGGCTCCCTTAATTAAGATATATACTTCCCTGCTCCCATATCCACCCTTCCTCCATCCCAACCCTCCCATTCCCCCAAGGTCTCCCCATCCTCCCCTTCTCACTTTTCTCTCCCTGTCTCCCCTTACCTCCCCTACCCCCACCCCCAAGTTCCCAATTTTTGCCTGGCAATCTTGTCTACTTCCAATATCCAGGAGGATAACTATATGTTTTTCTTTGGGTTCACCTTTTTATTTAGCTTCTCTAGGATCATGAAATATAAGCTCAATGTTCTTTATTTATGGCTAGAATCCACTTATGAGTGAGTACATACCATATTCATCTTTTTGGGTCTGGGTTACCTCACTCAGGATAGTGTTTTCTATTTCCATCCATTTGTATGCAAAATTTAAGATATCATTGTTTTTTTACTGTTCCCAGGAGCCCAAGGAGATGTCCCCAGCTAGTTCCTTGGGCAGCTGACGAGAGGGAGCCTGAAATGGCTCGATCATATAGCCATACTGATGAATATCTTGCATATCACCATAGAACCTTCATCTGGGGATGGATGGAGATAGAGACAGAGACCCACATTGGAGCACCGGACTGAGCTGCCAAGGTCCAGATGAAGAGCAGAAGGAGGGAGAACATGAGCAAGGAAGTCAGGACCGCGAGGGGTGCACCCATCCACTGAAACGGTGGGACTGATCTAATGGGAGCTCACCAAGGCCAGCTGAACTGGGACTGAAAAAGCATGGGATAAAACCGGACTCTCTGAACGTGGTGGACAATGAGGGCTGACTGAGAAGCCAAGGACAATGGCACTAGGTTTTGATCTCTACTACATGTACTGGCTTTGTGGGAGCCTAACTTGTTTGGATGTTCAGCTTCCTAGACCTGGAAGGAGGTGGGAGGACCTTGGACTTCCCACAGGGCAGGGAACCCTGACTGCTCTTTGTACTGGAGAGGGAGAGGAAGGGTGCAGGGGGGGGGAGTGGGAGAGAAATGGGAGGAGGTGGAAATTTTTAATAATAATAATAATAACAATAAAAAAGTAAAATAAAAAAGAATGAAAAATAATAATAAAAGCTATCACTTGACAGAGGAGGGCATCATGCATGGCAGAACCCACCGGAATGGAAAATGCATCCTAGTAAAAATGTTCCTCAATCAAATTGAAGATAAGCCATCAAAAGCTTTTTATAGGAGTTGAGGGTATACCCCCAAAAGACTCCATTAAAAAGTTCTAATTGGTATATTTCAAAGCAAATAGGTTTGAGGATAATGAAAGGTGGGGCCTATAGACAATCCAGCTAGGGATTGTGGTCAGAGGGATGAGTCACATGAGTAATGTATCAATGTGTGTAGTCATGAAACTAAAAGAAAACCCAAATAAACCTGTTCTTCTGTGTTAATCACCCATCAAAGAAATTATAAGCAAATTCTGTTAACTAATTCCAGTGAATGAATAAAATTTATATGTACTGTAAAAAATTAAGATTTGCAGGTTCAACAAGTTTTCACAGAACATTTCTGAATTTCAATGTTATTAATTATGTAGATTGATTTATATTTGGTTCAACTTTTAGAATTAAAATCTCCATGAAATAGATCAAACTGAAAAAGTTTAGAAAATGCTGAAACATTGTACTAAGATATTGTAGTAATAAATTATCCTAGAAATCATCTATTAGTATAAGAATGGCAATTCAGCCACTTTGAGAATACTTATTGTCCAATATGATCACACTAATGTGCCTTAACAGGAACTTTTGTCTCCAATTATTGCAAATATCTCAAAGTAAATGTTTACACATTCTTAAGAAGCAAACTAAGAAATTTTAAAACTTATTTTTCTCAGAAAGTTTTAGAGTGTAAATACTTCTTGGCTTTTATACACAAATCTGTTAAGAATAAATAATAAATTTAAAACTGGATAAATCATTCCAATGCATATTAATGGAATTTTAAAACTGACAAATATTACTCAGAAAATTGAAATGCTGCAAATTACACAAGGACAAAAGTTTGACATGTTCTTAGTAAGAAATCCTGTATTTTATTTATTATGTATTACTGCACAAAAATACCATTTGGGAATAAGAATAAATCTTATGTTGACACAGTTAACATATTAAGCTATGCCAATTATATGTAGCTTCTAATTTCTGTAGTTCACACTTTTCAAGACTTCTAACTGTTTCTCCTAAGTATACATTTTGTAAGTTAGGCTACATAATGGAGTGGTACTTCTTTCTGTAATGACACCCTATAACATATATGATCAGTATAGGAATTTACCATCGCCTATGAAAGTGAGCCTCATGTAAAAAAGGTGTTAATAAATTATGCTGTACATAGATGGTATATCTCATTCAGTAGAAAATAAGCTTTTGAATTTTTTTTACAAATTGATATATTTTCCTGTGGCATTTGTATTCTTAACTCCTGCTTTCTGAAGTCAACTGAAAATATTTGGATAACAAATAATCTGATATTATATAAAGTAAACAAAGCTGGCCAATTTAAGAAAATATGTGTGAAATTTCATTATATTAATAGTTACTGTCTTTTCAGTTTTAGGTTAAAATAACTTGTAAAATAATAAAACATAGGCCTTTGGTCACTGAATAGATGCAGACATGCATGCTAATCTAGGAAGAGATAATAACCACCAAAAAATAAGAGTCAAGAAGTACAAGTTTCCTAACAATCTAATGAAAAATCATTTAGAATAACTTCTTGTCAGTATTATTGACGTCATCAAAATAAAACAAAATTTCTGTTTTGCTTGTTTATATGAGACAAGACTAATAAGGAAGCTTAATGAGAATAGGCATATATGTCAACTTGTCTGTCTACTGAGCTATTTACTTGCTAATTTCATTTTCTATTATTGAAAATGGATTTTTTATATCATATAATGTAGCCTGACTATGGTTTTCCTTCCCACTACTCCTCCAAGTCCTCCCCAAATCCTAACCCTTCTGGACCTACACTCTTTCTATCTCTCATTAGAAAAGAACAGGCTTCTAGGAGATGATAATAAAATATATAATAATAAAATTTAAGATAAAATAAAAAATTTGGACAAGACAAATCAACAGAAGTAAAAGAGCCCAAGAAAAGGCATAAGAATCAGAGAACCACTTGTTCACACACTCAGGAGTCCCATAAAAGTACCAAACTGGAAATCATATATGTAGACGATCTGGTACTTAAAACATTCCTTTCTTCCATTTATTTATTTGTGTATATATGTGAACAACTTCATGACACAGTGTGTATATGGGTGTCAGAAGACAAATCATAGTGGTGGGCTTTTTCCTTACACCATATGGATTCCATGGATTAAACTCTGGCCATCAAACTTGGTGGCAAATGTTTCTATCCTAGAGATCACCTAGAGATATTCATTAGGAATAAAATAGTTTAATTATATTAATATTTATAGTTTTCAAATTTTTACAATTTAAATTTTAAACAACTTTAGATTCATTCCCGGTCAATTTATTTCATTTATATACTTCTAAAATCCACTAATTTAAAATGTAGTTAAAGATTTCAAATTAAATAATTCTGTTTGAGATTACACTGTAGAAATGAACAGTGCAATTTAAGCTGCTCTCATGTATAAAATAATCTCACTTACTCCAGAAATTTTTATGTTTACTCATCATTCCCAATGATGTTTTACATAAAACTAGTGGGTTTCACACAATTAGAAAGTTAAAAAAGTAGTTTCTATCACATCTATTCATATTTGTTTAACAGTCAGCCCTTCCCTCTTACTAAAGTACTCATAATGTATTATACTTATAAGTTGGTTTAAATAAACTTATTAAAGACTAATAATAATGAATAGTTTCAATAAAAATCTTCCTTCTTTCAAGCCAAATTACTGAAAGTCACAGTTAAAAAAAAATGCTTCAAATGAGACTCAAACCAAAGATAGACTGAAATGTTTTTAAGTGTTCTAAAGTATTATTCTTTGAAGAAATTAAAACAATTTTATAAAAAAGAATTCCTTCTCTCTTAATTCAATTTTTATGGGTGCATGCATGCACATGTGTGTGTATGCGCATGCACCACAGTGCACATATGGACATCAGAGGATCATTTGCAATAATAGGTTGTCTTCTTTTACTGTATGGGTCTTGGGGATCAAACTCAAGTTGTAAGACCTGGCTGCAAAAGTTTTTATCTGCTAAGCCATCTCCAGCCCTTTATTCTAAATTATGATTAGGCTTCTAGTTATCAAAAGGATTACTTATCAAGAAATTCAGACTGAAAGTTTTTTTTTTAATTCAGAAATATTTTTTAATGAGGGTTAGTTTTTTACAAAGCTAATTAACTTCAGTGATTTAAAGTGTTGTAATTTGTTTATACAACATTTAAAATTATAATATGTACTGAGAGGAAGATTTGCTAGCATATTTACTAGATATGATAAAGGTTTAAGAATATGTCAATAAGAAGATGTATAGAATTCTTTTGTTACCAGAGATCATGCCCTCTTTTGAATATTCACTAAAATTGATTTTTAAACAATTTCAATTCCATTCAAATATCAAAATTTATTCTCATTATGTAATGAAAGAGTTTTAAGATTACATATAGATGACAGTTGTCTCTGTAACTGTATTCATTCCTAATTTGCTTTCTCGTAAAGCAGGAAATATAGACAATCGGAATTCTGTTATTTGATTCACTGAAAAAAATGGACAACATTCTCATATTATAAAATAGCCAATACCAATATTATTTGGAAAATATAGACAAAATATTTCAAGATATTGGAAAGTGTGATTTGTAAGTAAGACCAGAAAAACATAAATAGAAAAAATACTAAAAATGGATATAGGATTATCAAAATAAAAGGTTCTGCATAGAAAAGGAAACATGCGACAGAGTGAAGAGATAGCCTACGGAAAAACTGAGAATTCTTCACGTAATAATGATATAAAGTCAACATAAAATTGAAACAACCTATAACAAAGTAGGTGACAGGAATGTCAGCAACAAACATGAATTATATCATAATTGAAATAATTTCAGTGTAGCAAGGAATTGCAAAATGTTAGATTGTGACTTAGATTGAAATCTTTAAGTATAAAATATATTAAATGCAACAAACAAGAAAATAAAAACAACAATCATAAGTCATTCTAAGAAGAGCATGCTTTTTGTAAGGAGTGAAAAGAAGTCATTTGAATCTTTACAGAATATTGACAAAATAACAGTCTAAGTCATACATAATCTACTATGATTTTTCTCAGCTTTATGTACTTTATAATACAATTTTAAAACAATCAAAATCATGGCCTTTGAGATGGTTTAGTAAGACTCTTGCCATTAATTCTGACCACCTGAGTTTGATCCTCTGGAACCGCAGGTTGTAATGGAAGACCCAATATCTCCAAGTTGTTGTTTTACTTCATGTGTGCACCATGGCACTTATGCAAGCACACATACACATTAATTAATAAATAAGCAAATGAATTAAATACATGAAGTAATTTTTTAAGGAAGAATCAAACACTATCATAATATTATACAGAGTACCTCACTTTGCCAGTTAAGAACCATTTTATTTACCACCTTTTCTCCATGTGTATAATTATTTTAAAAGTTGTAAAATAGGTAGGTTATTCTACAGGGGGCAGGGAGCAATTATATTTGGTATGAAAGACATGGAGTACCAGTATTTTTCAAAGAGTACCTGGAGGTGAGTGTACTTTGCTGTATCTGGCAAAGGAAGATAAAATTTTCATCTCTTTCATGAAGAGACTTAAGTCAGAATATTAGACTGAAATAGTAGGTAGCTTCTAACTTCTACTTTGTTACTGGATTTGGCACTGCAGTCAATATTTTAGTACTTCAACAAATGGCTCAATGTATTTTGAAAACTAGAGGTTTTCCCTAAGTTGTTAAAAAGCATTTATTCCAACAGTTTCTCAATATATTTAAGGATTTATACTCCTGATTTCTAATTGTTTTAAACTTTGTTGAGATTTATTTTATTTTATTTTTGTTTATTAAAGACAGAGTTTCTCTGTGTAACTGCCACATCTGTCCTGGAACTAGTTCTTGTAGACCAGTCCGGCCTTGAACGCAGAGATGTGCCTGTGCCACCACTGCCCAGTGATTTGGAGATCTTACCTGTGGGTTATATGTACATTATTATAATGAATTCAACCATATTAGGCAGTAGGAAGCCTTAGGAACTACTTGAGAAAAAGTTACATTAGGAACCATGGTGCTTTCATTATTTCAATTCTGACACAGCATACATCTATATAAACAAAAATAAAATATTTATACAAATAAATACAAGCATTCTTTGTTTATGGCAGGTGAAAAATTCTTTATGCTAATAGAAAAATTACATATTTATAAACATATAATTCCTATTTAATTTGGTCTCTAAATGGAAAGTGTGTTTTAGATGGAATTGTCTCTGTGTTTGGATCTAGATAAACAGTCTACATGATTCCTTTAAAAAGAAAAAATGACAGTCACAATAAAGTAATTCTATGTTAGAATTCTTTAACTAAAATAAATAAAATTAATTAAGCATAATTAATAAAAATCACGTTTATATACAAAGAAATTTTAGGTAAATTTATTTGACTGCCTTTATTTTAAAGTTTAGAAACTTTCCTGAAAACTTTCCCTAAAACATAAAATCATCTTGATATCATCAAATAATATTTAATAAGTTCTCTCAGCTTTTCTTAGAGAATTAAGAGTTGAGAGATATGAAAATACGCAGAATGAAACTTTTTAATTTTTCTATAAAAATAAACCTTTAGTATTGCCTACCTTCAATTTACAAATAGAATGCATACTGAGAGACCAAGCACAATAAGTTCAAGACTACTTGATTTATGCAATTTTTTAGAAAGTGAGTAACAGAAAGACCTTGCCTCAAAAAAGAATTGACAAATATAACTGTACATTATACCACTTATTATAATTAATGAATATTTTCATACATTTGGTTCTATTTATACAGTTTTATGTAATATACACATATGTTATTAAAGGTAACCAATGATCCTGTCAAGGTAGAAAAAACTGAAATATTGTCAGCCTACCTTTAAATATGCATGAATTTTTTCACAGGAAACCTCTATAAATAGTTTAACAAATTCTCAAAGGGAAAAAATGCTTCAAAGTATTCAAACTTAAGTTTTAAAACTAGAAGACTAAGAAAATGGCTGAAGAAAATCCCAACTGAATCTAGATAGCTAGTAATTTGCCATAAAAGGCTATATCTCAAAAGGAAAAGATTAAGAACGTATAGGTCACATCTGCTTTCTCTGACCTAACCCTTGCCCTATTTTTTAACCTATTCTCTGCAATCACAACCCAAATGACATTTCTAACGTGTAATTTCGACATTTGCCTGCTTTTTACAGTGTAACATTTTAAATTATTTTTAGAAAATTATAAGGCTAGTGAGTGAACTGGAAAATAATTGTGCTTAATATGGTCAAGAAATTCTCTTGGGTTGATAAAGAAAAAATAAAGTCACTTGAAAGGAAGTTGTATCCTGAGATCAAAGCTATCTTACCATAAATTAAAAACCATCCAATGCCATATATGAAGGTAAAACTTTATGTCATTATAAATACAGCATGTGGGTTTGGATATGAAGAAACCACATGATTAAGATAGAAAACAGTTTTGGAGAGACAACAGATTTCAAATTAAAATGGAAAATTGACATTTTCAGTTATATAAGCAAGAACAAGGAGTAATGAGTAAAGTGAACTTAAAGAAAGTACCCCACTATAACTTGGGCAATAAATACACAAATAAATAAATGTATAAAACCAAAAAGATATTAATAATATAAAAGTGTTGCAACTTAGTGGACATTCTCACTTATGAACCTAAGTATTTAGAATTATATTTCATATGAAGGAAGATTTTGAGTAAGGGAATGATAGTGAATAACAAAGAAATGTTTGCAGAATGAATGGGCTTCTTTTGCAATATATAGAATAGCTGATTAGTTTGGAATTAGCTTTTGGATTTTAGATATGTTTGCTTCATTTACAATAACAGCAGAGGCTAGGTAGTTAGTAAGAGATCATAGGAGAAGAGGAGAGCTTCCAATAAAGGAGAAATATAATATAGTGTTATAAAGGAATTAAAAGGAAATGAGAATAGGAGGGATAAATGAGGAATATATAAAGATATACATATAGATATATGTGAAATTTAAATAGAGTCACTATATAATGGAGGAGATCATGCCTAAGCTAGACATATTATTCGAACAAGTAAAACACCCAGTATTAGGAAGGGGTTATATCTTTTTTGTTCATTGGAAAAAGAGATCCCAGAGATCCCCCAAACATTACAAGTTATTTATTATTCTCTACTACCTGACTGTGGGGCTCTACTGCTAAAGACATTGCTTGTATATGGCACCAACCATGGAGAAATCAAGCTGCTGTCCAATTAGAAGTTTCATCCCTACTGACTAGCATTAATGATGCTGAAAGGTACCATACACACTACTACAGGAGAAGAAAAGTATTCATCACTATCACCCAGTTACAAACTGTGAGACATACAAAAATATCTGTGCGCAAGATATAGAGTCACAAATACTATATGAATAAGACAGAGATTATTTGATTGGACTTAATGGCCACACTGTAAAACTATACCTAACACTGATAATGTGGCCAAGAACATGAGAGTCTATAGGTCATAGACCCCAAGGAACACCTACTACTATTATTCTGCTAAATGAATATAGCTATGAAACTACAACTAATGACATATCCCTCATCAGAAGAAGATGCTTCTCACAGTAGTTGGGACTAACACTGAGACTCCAAACTGGAAAATGTGCAAGCAATGAGAGATCTTGAGGCACTTAGGCCTAAATGTCTTTATCAAACCCATCCTCTCAAGGTTCAGGTATCTATGCTGAAATGGAAGCAGGGAGATTTTAATAGCCAGAAGTGGTGAATGAATCTTAGGAAACAGTAAAACAGGGCTGACTCACATACAAACTCACAGAGATTGTGAAAGCCTGCACAAGAATATCAGTTTTCCCCAAGTGACACTAAGTATTGCAGTCCCATGATTAGAAGTACTTCAAAAACACAAAACGGACTCATGTTTCATGTGTGTCTGTTTGAATATATTTTTGTTCATATGGTATTTCTTGCAATTCTGTTGCTTTGTTTTGTTTTTTTCTTTTGATAAAGACACATAAAATGTAGATTGGTGGATAGGGAAGTGAGGAGAATCTAGGGAAACTTGGGGGAGGAGAGAGAACATGATATATTGTATGAAAAACTTTTAAGCCCATTAAATGAATATATGCTTGTTAAACATAAGGTTTGTCTAAACCAGAGTTTTATAACAAGAAAAAAATCTTGGAAGTTAGATGGAATTTTTGAACTTAAGAGATAATAATAAAAAGAAGAAAAGATTAACAAGAAAATATATGTAATTAATATTCATGTTTATATAATGTTCATACATTAATCCACTACCACTACAAACAACAAAAATGCTGGTTTTCAGCAAAGGGTAATTTATCTCCAAATAGGAATATACTTTATTAAATCCTTAAAAAGAAGAGGGGAAGGGATACGAACAGGCAAATCTCTCTCAAGAGGAAAAGGATATGGTCAGAATATATAGGCATACCAACAAAGCATTAACAGAAAAAATATGTGGTTGATTATATATATATAAGAAAACACATGAGAATACACTGGTTCAATTTGAAAGACATTTTCTAGTAATTTTCAAGCTGTTTCTCATAATTAGTATTATGTAGCTAATTTTTTTCCATGTAATTAAGTGGCCATATATATTTAAAGGCAAAATCATGTAGCAATGTTATCAATTAATACAACAGGAACAAATATGTGTATAATATAAACAAAATACTGTGATAGAAAGAGACACAAAATGTGGAAGAAGAATGTTAAAGGGTCAATAATTTTTAAGTACAGAGACTGTAAAAACTGTTTCTGAGAATTCAGGCTAGTGAGATGGTTCAGTAGATGAAGGAGTTTACTGCTAAACCTGACGACCTGAGTTTAATCCCCAGGATCTACACAGTAAAAGGAGAAAACATTGGTTCTTGGATCGCCACTCACACACTGCTGTATGCCTTTCCTAACAAAGAAACAATCAAACAAATAAAATAAAAATAAAAGGAGGGATTTAATATTTTATCAGTATACATCATCTTTTCAAAAATCTAGTTAGCTAGTTCCAGAAAATGGTTCTAAAACTTTTTAAAATAAATACTAATTTATTTTTTTTACTTATTTATTTATTTTTATTCTTTTTTAATTAAAATTTCCACCTGCTCCCCATTTCCCATTTCCCTCCCCTCCTCCCAAATATTGCCCTCCCCCCACTTCCCTCCCCCTATCCCCACTCCTCTTCTCCTCCCCCCACTCCAATCCCCCTCCCTCTCGATACTGAAGAGCAGTCCAAATTCCCTGCCCTGCGGGAAGACCAAGGTCCTTCTATCTACGTCCAGAAAGGTGAGCGTCCAAACAGGCTAAGCTCCCACAAAGCCAGTTCATGTATTAGGATCGAAACCTAGTGCCATTGTCCTTGGCTTCTCATCAGTCTTCATTGACCGCCATGCTCAGAGAGTCCGGAATCAACCCATGCTTATTCAGTCCCAGACCAGCTGGCCTTGGTGGGCTCCCAATAAATCAGTTCCACTGTCACAGTGGGTGGGTGCATTCCTCGTGGTCCTGATTTTTTGCTCATGTTCTCCCTCCTTCTGCTCCTCATTTGGACCTTAAGAGCTCAGACCGTTGCTCCAAATTGAGACTCTGTCTCTACCTCGATCCATCGCCAGATGAATAAATACTAATTTAACACAAACCACTCAACTTTTAAAGATAAATAAACTATATCAGGAATGTTTAATTTCCATTTTCCTTTAAAGCTGTCTATTTGGCATGACTAATTAGAAAGGTAAGCTTAGCATTTATCATGCCTTATATACTTTATAATTTTGACACTATGGAGTTTCTATGAAACTACAACCAATCATGTTTGTTATTCTATAAATGTATGTTATATGATAATAAAATTGATACTATATGCTTTTATAAAATCTTCATTTAAATGAGGTGGCTAAATAGAATGATTTGTATTTCTTAATGTTACAATTTAATGTTAGTTGATATAAATTGCAAATAAATAACTCCATATGGTATCTGAAGTTGTTTCTAATAGAATATCAGAACAATTTTTCTTTACTTAATATAGCTTTGTAAATGTTTCCAAACTTATTGCATGAAAAGATATAGGTAATAGATATGCACTGTACTGTGGGAAATTTACTTTTTACATGTCAGACTGGAGGTTTGAATATCTAATGAACAGGTGTACATTTTTGTCAAAGTGGTCAGAAAGTATTTTAAAATGTGTTCTTTGTGTGTTTGAACACTGGAAGACTCACTAATTCTATCTCTCTAGTAGAAGAGTCTGATGTCTCCTCTTTTTGCGTAGAAAAAAAATGGAGATGTGTTTACCATAGGAAATTTTATCTCTTGTATTCTGAATCTGGTGGACCAAATAAGGTATTTGATTTACTCAAACATGTTCCTATGTTTAGTCCCTTCCCTCAGTCTAGTATACCATCAACCCCATACCAATCTATATAGACATCTACATAACTACCTATCCACAGGAAGTGATAGTTTTTAACAAAAATTTCTATTGGCCCTGAAAAGACTGAATTTTTGACACACATCACAGAAAAGCTAATAATAAGTCTTGAGTTAATTTTTAACAGTGTATTAAATCTGCTGTCCTACTGTGTACTCAGCCTGTACAAGTTTAGCCTGCCTTTAAGAAATTAATGTAACCCACAATATAATTCAACTGAAAAGAAAAAGAAACATATCATCTCATTAGATGCTGAAAAACCCTTTGACAAAATCCAAACCCCTTCATGATAAAAGTCTTAGATCAGGGACACAAGGAACTTATCTAAATCAACTTAAATGGAGAGCAATATAAAGCAATTCCATTAAAATCAGGACCAAGACAAGGCTGTCCACTTTCTCCATATCTATTCAATATAGTACTCAAATTTCTAGCTAGAGCAATAAGACAACAAAAGGAGATCAAGGGGATTCAAATTGGAGAGGAAGAAGTCAAATTTTAACTCTTTGCAGATGATAAGAGAGTTTAAATAAGTGACCCCAAAAATTCTACCTGCAATTCCTACAGCTGAAAATACCTTCAGTAATGTGACAGGATACAAGATCAACTAAAAAAAATCAGTAGCCCTTCTATGTACAAATGATAAAAGGACTGAGACAGAAATCAGAGAAATATCACCATTTACAAGAGACACAAATAATATAAAGTCGAATGGGGGTAATGCTAACCAAGGAAGTCAAACACCTATATGACAAAAACTTTAATCTTTGAAAAAAATGAAGAAGATATCAGAAAATGGAAAGATCTCCCATGCTCTTGGATAGGTGTTGAAGGAGCAGTGGGCTGCTTTTCGTCCCGCCCGGCTCCTTGCCGCCTGGCTAGCTTTACCCGAAATAATTTTTACAAAGAACCTAAAATTATACAATGGAAAAAGACAGCATCTTCAACAAATGGTGCTGGCATAACTGGATGTCAACATGTAGAAGAATTCAAATAGATCCATATCTATCCCCACACACAAAACTCAAGTCCAAATGGATCAAAGACCTCAACACAAATCCAGTTATACTGAACCTGATAGAAGAAAAGGTGGGACATATCCTAGAACACATAGGCACAGGAGACAATTTCCTAAATATAACACCAATAGCAC
Organism: Chionomys nivalis; assembly: GCF_950005125.1. Lineage (NCBI taxonomy): Eukaryota > Metazoa > Chordata > Mammalia > Rodentia > Cricetidae > Chionomys > Chionomys nivalis. The sequence goes on along the minus strand of NC_080112.1, from coordinate 81,089,909 downwards.
AGACACTGAGAGCAACAATTAATAAATGGGACCTTATGAAACTGAGAAACTTCTAGAAGGCAAAGGACAGTCAATATAACAAAATGGCAGCCTACAGAATGGGAAAAGATCTTCACCAATCCCACATCAGACAAAGGACTGATCTCCAAAATAAATAAGGACTCAAGATACTAGATATCAAATAATCCAATTAAAATGTTGTACAGATCTAAACAGAATTTTCAACAGAAGAATCTCAAATGATCAACAACCACCAAAGGAACTGCTCCCCATCTTTAGCTATCAGCAAATGAAATCAAAACGACTCTGAGATACCATCTTACACCAATCAGAATGGCTAAAGTCAAAAACACCAATGATAGCTTATGCTGGAGAGGATGTGAAACACTCCTCCACTGCTGGTGGATGAGCGAACTTGCACAGCCACTTTGGAAATAAGTATAGCAGTTTTCAGAAAATTGGAAATCAGTCTAACTAAAGATTCATCAACCCACTCTTGGGCATATACCCAAAGTATACACACTCATACCACAAGGACATTTGCTCAACTATGTTCATAGCAGCATTATTCAATATAATCAGAACCTGGAAATAACCTAGATGCCCCTCACCCAAAAAAATAGACAAAGAAAATGTGGTACATTTACACATTGTAGTACTACTTAGTGGTAAAAAAAATGACATCTAGAAATTTGAAGGAAAATGAATGGAACTAGAAAAGCAACCATCCTGAGTAAGATAATCCAGACCTAGAAAGACAAACGCAGTATGCACTGACTCATAAGTGGATATTAGACATAAAGCAAAGCATAAACAGCCTATAGTCCATGACTCCAGAGAATCTAGGTAACAAGGAGAACCCTAAGAGAGACATATATGAATCCTTTTGGGAAAGGGAAATAGCTACAACCTGAGAAAATAGGGAGCATGGGGGTGGGGGAGAAGGAAAGAAGGAAGAGGAGGGTAAAAAGAGATGGGGAAGGAGAAAATGAGGGAACAGGATGGTTGAGATAGGGAAAGGACAGCAAGGGAGAGCAAGAGAAGTGATATCTTGATTGAGGAAGCCATTGTGGGGCCAGCAAGAAACTTGGCACTGGAGAAATTCTTAGGAATCAACAAAAATGACCTCAGCTATGACCCTAAGCAATAGTGGAGAGGGTGCCTTAACTGGCTTTGCCTTGTAGTCAGATTGATGACTACCTTAATTATCATCACAGAAACTTGATCCAGCAACTGATGGAAGCAGGTGCAGAGAGCCACAGATAGGCACTGGGCCAAGCTTCCAAAGTCCAGTCCAAGAGATGAAGGAGCAAAAGTACGAGCAAAAGGGGTCATGACCATGATAGAGATACCAACAGAAACAGCTGACCTGAGCTAGTGGGAGCTCACAGACTCTGGACTGACAGTAGGGGAACCTGAATAGGACCAAACTATGCCCTCTAAATTTGGGTGACAGTTGTGGCAGTCAATGGGAACCTTGGCAGTGCGACCAGGATTTATCCCCAGTGCATAAACCGACTTTCTGGAGCCCATTCTCTATGGAGGGATACCTTGTTCAGCCTAGATATGGAGGAGGGCCTTGGTTCTGCCTCAAAGTGATGTGCCAAGCTTTATTGATTCCCCATGGGAAGCCTTACCTTCTCTGAGGAATGGATGGTCAGATGGGAGAAAGGTGGGGGAAGTGGAAACTGGGATTTGTATATAAAATGAGAAGAGACTTTTAAAAATAAGTAAATTAAATGTGTAATCAATGTAACAAACAACTTTACTTGTCTTGGATTTTCTATACAATCAGCTTTTGTAAACTACATTAATGTAAAGTTTTAATCTTTTATTATATTCCTGTCCATGCCCTGACCCAGAGTAACACACGTGTATATGCATGTGTCTGGTTAATCAGCTGCTGAAAGCAGTCAGCAGCTTGAAAGCAACCTTATATAACAAATATCTACCAGAAATATTGAAAAGTACCTGTGGATATATCTTGAAAATGTGTGTTTGGAATTTACTAATCTGTGTCAGTTTTGTCAGTAAAATCAATTCTTCCAATATAAAACTCTGTTATAGATTTCCATAAAGAAACCTCCCTTCCCCCATGCTGTGTTTGCGGTTCTGTACAATAAATCCAAATCAAAATTCTTTATTAGGAACAGATAGAATCCACAGGGGGAAAAGTAGAGAGTTTCAGTTTGGGTTCACTCTTGGTTAAATTAATCCAAGAGAAAGTATGTTTTTATTTGTTATGCATTATTTATTTTGGTGTCCCAAAGGAGGAACATTTCATGAGTTAATGAAGCACACACTCACTCCATCTGGCTATCTATATCTCTGTCTGTTCGTCCATTCTTTCCTTCCCCATCCATCTTTTCATTCATTCAACAAGCACTGATGCCTTACCTTTATAATATTATTATTAAATATTAGAATTAGAGAGTAATAGGAAAAAAGTCACAAACTGAGTGGAATGAAGCATGATGAGCTCATTATCAGTACTATGTACACAGTACCATGTGAAAATAAGGCACACACTGATTAATTTTGGACAAAATTTCACAAAAGGACCAATACTTGAGCTCATGAATGTTGGAGAATGAAAAATAATTAACAAAGTAGAGAAAGAAAGAAAAGAAACCTAAGCATAGTAGAAAGTTATTAAAATGCCCAAAGAGTTAGAACATATGGAGTGAATATGGGAAAATTTATAATGTGGCTAGCAGATTCCAAGACAGGTAAGCAAGGGAGTTTAAGTTGAAAGATGCTAAAAATTTCACAGATGTGTATATTATGCTAAGGTGTTAAAGTTACTAAAATCAACTTAGCTACATAGATATTGGGCTCATGAAAGTAATTTCTAACAATAGTTAATTGTAGCATGGCTTTATTTATACACAAATAATATTATCAGAGGACAGGTTTTATCTAGGTCTCTAAATTTTAGTGGAACATTTATTAAGCCATTAAGTTTATCTCTCACAAATAATTTTTCAATACTTGCAATGGATTTAAGATACTTACCACTGATAGTTGTTGAGTGAGTGGAATATAATCAGGTTTACATTTCACTGTAGAACTCATTGTTTCAGGTTCAGTGGTAATTGGCTAAAAGCAAAAGTGAGATAAGTTAAAATACTATGACTTATCTAATATTAAAAGGAAACCATAACTATTTATAGTAGGTACAGAGATTTGAATTAGTATTCTTAATATTTTTAGGAAAATTGCAATATCATAAACACATGTACACTGGTACAGATACATAGTGCATGAAAAATGAGAGCTTCCTATAAGTTAGACATTATTCTGAGGTTTTGGGGCATGTTATCTGTTTAAATCTATATAACAAACCACCTTAGGAGGTAGGTACAATTATTACAGATATGAAGAAACCAAGACATGGAGAAATAAAATAATCTAATCAAAAGTTAATTCATGGAATAGAGTTTTTATCTCAAGAAGTCTAAGAATGGAGTCTACACTTTTAATCACTAAACCAGTTTAATAAATGTTAGAAGTCTTAATTAAACAGAATGACATGAAATGGTTTATTTGAGAATTTTACTATGAAACATAACATATATCAGGTTTCATTTTAGTATTTTATAAATATTAACTTATTTAGTATGGCTTCATGTTATATTAACTTTACTTGAACATCTGAATGAGTATATTATATAAAATTTATTATATTGTCTTAATCACCCTTGTACTAGAAAAATTGCTTTACTACCAAACCTAAAGTAGATGAAAACATCAAAATCTTTTATAATCAATAAAATAGAAACCATAAAATATCAAGATTTAATCATGCATAAATAAAAATCAAATAACAAATGAGTAGTAAGAGTAAATGATTAAAATATTTCATCAAAGAAAAGCTCAAGAACAAATGGCCTGACTGATGATTTCAACCAAACATATAGAAAAAAGTTGTATCACCAATTTTTCTTAAGTTGTTTTGTGAAATTTATCAGAAACTATTTTATTTTCAAATTCGTCTTAGGAAACCAGACCTTCTCTGAGACCAAGTCAAACAACTGAAAGAAAACAACATAAAGGAAAGCAATGAACCAGCACTCTTAACTAATTTAAGAATTTTGAATGAAACATTAACAAATCAAATCCAAAAGAGTATGAAAAGTTGTTCACTATAATCATGTAGAATTCACCCTAAGCTCCTAAAGAGGCTCAACATGAATGAATAAGAATGGTAAACACATGTGTAGAATAAATAATAAAACCATATTATTAATAAATAATAAATAATAAAATAAATAATAAAACCATCTCTGCAAATATAAAATTCAACTTAAGAATGCAAAAAATTAGGTACAGCAGGAGCATACGTCTATATAATAAAAACAATAAAAATAAATAAACAAATAATAGTACACTGAGTGGCTAAAAGCTGAAAGCTTTCTGACTTAAATCTGCTAAAAGCCAAGGATGTGTATTATAAACTCATACATTTAATTCAACATGCTACACTAAGTACTAGTTTGAATAGTAAACATAAACAAATAATAAGATAATAAGAGTTTTCCTAAGTCAATCTCTATTTGCAGATAGATATGAATTTATATATAAAAATTCCCCCCAAAAATCTATTAGAATTAATACATGTGTTCTTATTCTCAGTGTTGAAGATTGACCCTGGGACCTCACACATGTTGGACAAGCATTCTACCACTGACTTACATTCCTCCTCGCTAATATTAATAAACTAATTCAGTCAAGTTTGACTTATATAAACTATATATAAAAATCAGTAGCATCACAATATGCCACTTACAATAGCTATAAAAATAAAAATATTTCTGTGTCTAGGTTACCTCACTCAAAATAATGTTTTCTAGCTCCTGCAAAATTCAAGACAATTTTCCTGCAAAATTCAAGACAATTATCACATGTACTCACTCATAGGTGGTTTTTAAACATAAAGCAAAGAAAAAAGCCTACAAACCACAATCCTGGGAACTTAGACAACGAGGACACTTAGAGAGACTTTTAAAGATCTAATCTACATGGGAAGGACAAAAAAAAAGATCTCCTGAATAAAATGGGCACTTAGGGACCTTAGCGGAGGGATGAACGGGGGAGGGAGGGGAGCAGAGAAAAATGTAGAGCTTCATAAAGATCAATAAAAAAAGAATAAAAAATTAAAACATTTGTCAATAGATTTAACCAAAGCACTGAAAGACCAGCAAAACTGAAATATGGTATATTACTAAATTGTAAAAAATAAAAGGTCAGTTCAGGCACCCTCTCCTCTGTTGCCCAAGGAACAAGCTGGGGACATCTCCTTGGACACCTGGGAACCCCTCTAGAGTCAAGTCTCTTGCCAACTCTAAAATGGCTTCCTTAATTAAGTGCCTGAACTGGCCTTATCCTATAGCCACACTGATGAATATCATGCATATCACCATAGAACCTTCATCCGGCTATGGATGGAGAGAGAGACAGAGACCCATACTGGAGCACTGGACTGAGCTCCCAAGGTCCAGATGAAGAGCAGAAGGAGGGAGAACATGAGCAAGAAGTCAGGACCACGAGGGGTGCGTCCACCCACTGAGACGGTGGGGCTGATCTAATGGGAGCTCACCAAGGCCAGCTGGACTGGGACTGATGGAGCATGTGTCAAACCAGACTCTCTGAATGTGGCTGACAATGAGGGCTGACTGAGAAGCCAAGGACAATGGCACTGAGTTTTGATTCTACTGCATGTACTGGCCTTGTGGGAGCCTAGTCTGTTTGGATGCTCACCTTCCTAGACCTGGATGGAGGGGGAAGACCTTGGACTTCCCACAGGGCAGGGAACCCTGACTGCTCTTAGGACTAGAGAGGGAGGGGGAAGGGGAAAGGGGGAAGGAAATGGGAGGAGGTGGAAATTTTTAGTAAATAAATAAAAATAAATAAAAAAGGCAAGTTGTATTATATTTATAGATTGTGAGACAAATATTAAAATATCCATACTACTCAAAGCAATCTATAGATTCTTGTCCATTTTTGAAATTCAATCCCTCTTGTAAAACCAATGATTTTTTTTGGGACAGGGTTTCCCTATAAAGCCTTGACTGTCCTGCAAACTCGCTGCCTTGAACTTATAGCAGAACCTGCTTTTGCCTCCCCACATGCTTGGATTAAAGACATGCCCCACCAACACCTGTCCAAAAATACCAGTGATATTTTTAGCATGATGAAAAAATCCTAAAATTTTATTGGAACCACTATTACTTTAAACAGTTAAAGTAATCTTAAGCAAAAATCGTAAACAGAAAACATTACTACATGATGCTTTGGTAACCAAAACAGAATGGTATTGACATAAATCAGTGAAGCAAATAACCTAGAAGTGAGTCTACACATTTAAAACCAGTTGAAATTTGACAATCCTAAAATCCCCCATTGTAGAAAGGATAATATTTTCAATACGTGATAGTGGGCAAACTGGATGTCCACATTTTGTTTATTATAAAGCAACTCCTACTGTCTACTAGCTACAAAAAAAATCAATCTAAAATAGCTCAATATCTTAAATGTAAAGGAAAAATGTGAGAAACATTTCAAGCAAATGACAGGGCAAGGTTTTTTTGAAGTTATCTCAAAAGCGTAGGAAATAAGTGTTTGAAAAAGACAAATGGGGGATGGAGAGGTGGCTCAGAAGTTAAGAACACTGGCTTTTCTTTCAGAGGACCCAAGTTCAATCCCAGCACCTATGTGGCAGCTCACAATTATCTGTAACTCCAGATTCAGGGGATTTAAAACCCTCACACCAATATCCATAAAATAAAATTAAATTATTTTTTAAAATAGACAAATGGTATTCTATCAAATAAGAAGTTCCTGAACAGAAATCACCAGAGTGAAGAAATAACTTACAGAAATGGAAAATTATTTAATATTGGTCATCCAGAAAATGATTGTGATATAAGAAAATAAGGAAATCCAAATCTCAGCAGCATACAAATAGATCAATTAAAAACTTAGCATTTGCCTCCAAAATCATTTACTATAAGAAATGAAAATGACCAATATTAATGAAATATATTCAACATTATTAATAATTGGGAAAATGAAAGCCAAACAAAAATGGGATATCACTCTGTTCTAACAAGTATTTTATGATAGTTACTACTACCATAAGATAAATGATGACACATGAGAATATGGAAAAATGTAACTTTTGAACGCAATTAATGAGAATGTAAATTAGTACAGTTATTACAGAAGAGAATATGGAGGTTCCTATAAAACACACAAAACAAAATATAAAACAAGACTTTTGTAAGACCCATTAGTTCTATTCCTCACTGTACATTCAAAGGAAAATAAACCAGTATGACAAAGAGATAAACTCATCCCAATTCATTGTAGCACTATTATCAAAAGCTAATAAATGAAAATAACTTATATGATCATGAATGGGTAAAGTAAATGTAATATGCACACACATACAATAATACTATTCGGTAATAAAAGATGTTATAATTTGTAACATGTCATATGAGATAATTCAGGCAGAGAATGACAAGTATCATTTGATTTCACTGATGTGGAATCCAAGAAAATGTATCATATATAACAAGAAATAGAACAGTGGTCATCAGAGGCTGTAAGAAGAGTTTGGGAAAGGTTGACAACTGTATACTAAGCTATATTTAAATGGAAGTAGTAAGTTCTGGTGTGCAGTTGCATACTAGAGTAGCTAAAGTGATTATGTTATAGTGATTATATAGTTACTTTAGCTTCTCTGTTATCAAATTTGTGATGAAAATATTTAAAACCTAGTTTCTCAGAAAATTTTAAATATATTATATATTTTTAATTGTAATCATACAACCATATCATTAGTGACCAAAATATTTTAGTATAAGTATTTAATATCAGGAATAGAGAATTCATTAGCCAAATAATTATACTCTGAACAGTAGAAAACATACTTTGGAGAACTTACTCCATGTACAAATAAAGTGAACTGACTGTTGTATAATGTGCATACTGTGACTGAAAATGTTCTGAGCACCATTTATAAATGAAATTTAATAAATAAAGAATTGGGCAACAATGATTTTGAATTCTAGTTCACATAATTACAAATAATATATATATTATAGGTCTTGGTTTCTTCATTCATAAGATGCTATTAAGACCTTCCTCACATATTTGTTTTATAGATTGAATAAGATGCTCTGAATAAATTGTTTTATATATGGATACCACAAACTGATGACTATCCTCTTTTTCTTCACAATATCAAAAAAGGAACTACATTAATTTATGCTTTAATGGATATTCATATTGAGGAAATGACCTTAAACATTTTAACATAAAGAATGTTAGTAGAGTCCTTACTCTGAACAATTCAAGCATGCTTTTGAAGATTTGAACCCACTATTTATGGTGGATAGTTATATTTCATGGCAGTGTTGCAGTTAAGAATAACAAAGCAATGCTGGGCTGGAATTCATTGGAAGAGTGCTCTCTCAGCATTCATAATACTCTAAGAATGACAGCCAGCATAACCCAAACTAATAAAAGCCTTAATATAATAGTAAACATAAGTTTATTGATTCATTCATATTATGGATTTTAGTTATCATGCTGTCTTTTGGTTCACTTCCTAAAACTGCCCTCAGCCATTCTACATGATACTTAAATTCAATAATGCTAATTGACTAATAGTTCCAGTGGTTTCAGAGCACTGTTTTATTATTAACAGGAATTCTCAAGATAAAACAAAATGCTGAGTAATTAGAGACTATTGAAAGGTAAAATATCCTCTGATCAGCTGAAATTCCATTTTCAGATTATCATTTTAATTATATGCAATAATAGAAATCATGCATTTATATAGCTGAAAGATTAAAAATAATGATCTACTTCCATACTGAAAATAGTACTCAGGAAACTAACTTTTACAATGTATATGGATATAATATACATCCTTTATACCACCTTTTAATGTTAGAGTGTGACAATTTTACAATACACACTTTCTGTAAAAATAAGTCACTACCTTTTTATTTCTAAACTTATTTTCATATTTAAGTTAATAATATGGTTTGAAGCTAAATATTAGGCCTATGAATATCTTGGAAATGATATTTCTGTGGATAACTTGGAAAAAATCAGTAAATATATGTACTAAATGTTTATGTGAATTCATTTGTGCAAAATTTTAGCTTTTCCATATGATTTTAAACTGATGAAAAATTGAAGTCAATTTTATTTCATAAAAAAATAAGACGTAGCCTAGAAATATTCCAAATACTATTTATTTTACCACATATAAATATACTTTAAAAATTATATTATACATAATATTTTACATGTCAAGTAAGACATGTAGCTTGTGATTATGGAATGTAGTCTACCAGCTACCATATAAAGTATACTATAGCAATAGAACTAGAAATTAGGCAAACTATTTTCCTCATGACTTCATTTAGTCAAATTTTCTTTACTTCAGATTAGTGTTTAACATACTCATATTTTTGACTTGCTTAGTTAATGAGCATTTTCCTTTTTAAAGGTGTACATTTTCAGTATTTTCCTTTTACTTTAAATTAGCTATCCTTATAAATATACTATGCCATCAAGCACTCAAGAACAATTAGTAATTATTTTCCTATGAGGAGTTTTTCAGTCTTAACAGACATGCATAACAAGCTACCAAAACAGACTTAAAAGAGACACTTTGGAAATTTATTTCTATCTGGTGGCATACATCATAAATAAATAGACAGAAAAAATTTAAAAGAAACAAGCCAATTTTTATAGTAAATACTAACCAAGAACTAATTAGATTGCTAGCAGCTATACTACATTATTTTTTCTAGAATTTTATTCCTAGCATATATTTAGGACCCTATAAATGTTTGCTGAACTAAGTTGATTATAAAATTAAAGAGCTGAATAAGTGCTGAAGTAATAAAGCAACATCAGATTAAGGAACACTATAGGAAATACATTGATAATGGACACATTTCTTAAAAAAATTCTTCCAGTGAAATTAGGATCAAGACACTAATACTGCATACTGTGAAGCATGGAGATATTCTCTCAAGTTTTGTGTTAATATATATGAATATGAGGTTACCCTAACATGTATGGGATCCTACAAAATTTAAGAACTGAAAGTAAAGGGGATGACAACCTTAATCCTTGTCTTTATAAATAATGTTAAGATACAGAAATAGTAAAAAAAGAATTTGAGTTCACACATAAGAGATATTATAATGATAAAAACTTTGACTACTACACTTCTGAACCAACTGTCAGGGATTTCTTGATAAAGGATAAAGTGTCACTATACAAAAGACATAATCATTTGGTGAAACAAGAGTAAGACGACCATAAATTACAAGATGTGTTATGTAATTTCCCTCAGGACACAATTGCTTCCAAGTGCTCAGTAGCAAGTTTTTAAATTTTTAATGAATGAGATTAAATTAACAACTGGAGTTTTTTTTTTTAATATACTAAAATTCCAACGAAAGTATTCTTGTTCAGTGTTTGTAGATAAGCACTTTTTTTTTAATGTTACAGGATCTGGTAATTGGAAGTGATGCTTACTGTGCTAAAAACAATAATGATAAAGTAAAACATTTTTGAGCAGATTCTTCTTAGAATATATATTTAAGACAGAAGAAAGGAATAGCAGTCAAAAGCAAGAATCATAGGAACCAATATCATTATGAGGAAGGAAGTATATATAGCCTAAGAGTTAAAGTAGGCTGAATAATCTTAGATAGAATATGGTAATAGACATTTCAATGTAGTAATAATTTCTTTAGAAATTTTATTGTTATTGTTTGGATTATTATTATGAAGATTTGACGTTTTCAATTGTCTGCCCAAACCTCATATTCCCCTATATTATTTTGTGAAAAGTTTTGTAGAGTATGATTATTTCTCTAATCTATATAGAAAAACATACTAACTCAATAAATATTAATTACCATTATTTTTACATAACTAATTAACAAAAGCTTTATAAAGTACTTTGACAACTAGATTTAACCATTGGTAAGAAATTGGAAAAAGCAAAAATCTCTAGAACCGTTTGAGAAGAAGAGAAGAGCATTAACAGCAACATAAAATACAAAAGACAGTAGTACACAACCCATAGAATTTTGATTTAATTTGCCTGGCAAGAAACAAAAGAGACTCTGGACACGATTTAAACATTTGATTTTTCAAGTCATATTTCTGCTCTAATGTACATACAGAAAAAAATGACTGAAGTCATTTAAACTACTATTTTCAATCACATCAAGAGTTAGACTTCAAGATTATAAAAATGAAATATTTGATTTAAAGTTGGTGAATGCTATCAATGCTCACTATATCTCTCATAAACACAAACATATTCACATGGAATCTGCACGGATATAGCAATGCACAAAAGCTGTATATATTTACTCCCAGGGCTGAGAAAATATTCAAAAAGCACTCATAAAGCTCCTAAACTCTTAATTATCAACTAAATTGAGGATCTTGGAACGTATGAATACTAAGAACAGAAATGTCATCTGATTACTGCAGTTGATTGTTTCTCAAAGATACCAAATGCATCATAAAAGGAGTGGACACATTATTTCACCTGTATTCTCCTAAGAATACAATCTGACCATTTTAAGTTATGCATCTTTAGCCACTGTAAAACCATGTGTGTAAATTTCTGTGAAAATATCTATCATTTACTTTCTTTTACTCAGAGATTCCTTAACCATTTGTAGAAAACATTATGCACTTTCTGCACATATCAGAAATATATGTCACCAGGAACACACTAAAGCACACAAAGGAGTTTGAAATTATAGCTTTGATCATCACATAATAGTCACATATTTTTTTCCAATTTGACACAAACTGCATTTTTTTCCACTACTCTTAGATCTCCCCTATTCCTACTCTTTTCAGTATCATATTGCCATAGGTACTGAAGAATATTAAAGGAGTTCTTATGATTGAAAGAATACTTGAAAATTATATATGCTCGTGTGTATAACTAACATCCAATATGCATAAGCAATGCACACAACTCAATAACGAACTGAAAAATAGTCAATTAATGGCGGAAGAACCCAAAATAGCCACTTTTCTAAAGAAGACATAGAAACAGCAAAAGCAAATATACTCATCTTAATTAATCATCAGAGTACTGCAAATCCAAAACTAGTCAGTATTAGCCCACACCTGCTGGAATACTATTACTCAAAATACTAAAATTACATGTGTGTTAATGTAGATGTAAGGAAGTTAATCATTTTTCAATGCTAGTGGAAAAGTAAGATGTTACTACTATCAATTAAAAACACTATAAAGATTCCTCAATTGATTAAACATAGAAGTATCTACTTGTACTGGTTAGTATTTTGTTAATTGACACAAGTTTGTCATCTAGAAGAGTGAATCTTAATTGAAAAGCTGCTTCCATTAGACTTCCCTGTAGCAACGTCTGTGGGATTTTTGTCTTAATTAGTTATTGATGTAGGAGGATCCAATCTAATGTGGTAATGCCACCCCTGGCCAGGTGGTCATGGTTTATATAAAAAGGCATGCAGTACAATCCATGGGAGCAAGTCAGTAAGCATATTTCTCTAGTTAAAAACTATTGCCATTAGCACTTTAATATGCCATTTATACCTATATTTGGGCTTACAAATTGAGCATCTTATCATCAAAGGTAATCCTGGTGAATTAATAATCCTTTCATTCTTTGACAATAACTATATTTATGTCATGACTACATATCTAGGTATACAGTTGAAGAGTATTTTCTCTACCTGAAAATTATAATGAACACACACAAGCTAGTGAGTGATTAGGCATATTTGTAGACATAATAGGTTTTTGTGTTTCCAACCAAACATAATTTCAAGAAGGCAGAATAAAATCATCAAAGTGCTACTGAACACTGAAAAGGCCATAGGCAGACAGCATCATTATGTTCCCATTAAATTTATTTCCAGTAGCTTAAGGAGCTCTGGTTCAGCTCTTTTGACCATGTGTTTTGCCCAACAGACTTGAAAAGCATGCCCTCTCCAAAATGAAATTATTTACTTCAGTTCTGTTAGGCAGTAAATGGTTGGGTAGTTACTTAGCTGCAAAATGGATCAAAAGTAAGTACTTTTTTACATTTCCAAGTCTAGCATGGAACAGAAAAAAGTCAGATTTTTAAGTAATAAAGTTATTGTTCTACAACTTCATTTGAGACTGTTAAGTACAATTTTGACTTCACAGTTATTCCTAGAAGCAAAGTGTTAACAACCTTTATTTTCTACTTTCCTAAACACCAAGCCTAGCCTTCAATTTTATCACTGAGTTTTACTCAGCCTTTATAATTTTAAAAACAGTATGTTAATAAAAAGACAAAAAGAATATGATCTAATAAGAATAAACTTAGAGGAATTTGGCAAGGCCTAGTAATTCAGCTTTTTTTGTGGCATATAAGTATATGGCAGGGCCCACTGGAACAACAGATTTACATGTCTTCAAAACAGGCAGATCAAAGAATTCTTTTACTCCTATGCTATAGGAGAGAAATATATATGGTCAGAGAGTGACCACCTGAAATTTTGTTTCCTTTGGTTGAAAATACTCAGTGTGCCAAGATGGTATATGTTGGGATATCATGTTCTGAACATCCACCTGATATCTATCACATTCATTTCATCTTTTCCTTTTCTTGCTGCTTATATCGTATCAATCACAGTGAATTTTTTCAAATCACTTAACATTCCTAATTGCATTCTCATTTGGGATATGACCTATCTATTGAAATTTGAAGTCATTTAGTAAGACAAAAAAATTAAAACACCACAGTGATAGTACAAACTGAGTATCTTAAATGTTAGCTTTTCTCTTGCTTCCTAGTACTCAAGAAAAAAATTCCATTTTCCATGCTCTCAGTTCTTATTTGATTCCATTTTATTATGTTATTTCCCTATTTGAAAATGGTATACGACCTGATAGTCTACAGATACAGATTTGTTTTATACTGTCAACTACCTTAGCGTTTTCATAACCTACATTTCCAGTTATATTTCTAAATATCTTTAAACGTAAATTATTTTCTTTAACTATGTTATACAAATAAATATATAATCATTACAAATAAAATGCATGCTTAAGCTTGTTTTTGTAAACAACCTCCCTTCCCTTTTATCTATAAATTGTATGAAATATTCAATAAGTAAGTTCCAACAAACCTCCATTACCAATTATCATTAAGGAAAAGATAATGTAATTTACAGTTTTGACTTTAGAGTCTGTCCAACTCTATTGTTTTATGTAAACCTTACATATTACTTCTGAATTCATTCTACTAACCAGTCAAGGGACCTAGTCACTTAGTGGGTCTGTAGCAGTAATACCACAACAAAACAGATTGGTATAAAGTCCTGGAAGAACAGAGGGGATATCTAAATTCAAGAGACATACATGTACCCTCCTTCTGTGCTGAGAATGAAAGCAACTAACAGAGAGGAATAAGAGAAGCATCCTAAGGTTCCATCTATCCCTCCCAAAAGTTCCTGGTGAACTGGTTAAATGGTCTCACACGTAAATTTACATACCCTCTGGCCTTTTTCTTATGGTTTAATATAAATTGTTAGCCAGTCACAGAAATGATTCTAGAATAATTTGCTATTTCAAAAGCTCTATCTCTTCCATGGAACTTTCTAACTTGTAAGTGAATTTCATCCTTGGGATATCTGGCACAGGAGATAAGTATTGGTGGTCACAGCTAGGGAGCTGCTACTAGTATCTAGTAGTTAGTATCTAGTGGTTACTATCTAGTGGATAGTATCTAGTGGTTACTATCTAGTGGTTAGTATCTGGCTGCTACTAGTATCTAGTGGTTAAATATTCCATGTAATCTCTTTACGGTCAGTATTATCTGACCAAAAAAAGTATTATTAAATCACAATTACTAATATTACTAACCAGAAAAACTGTGTTTATAGCATTGCAAAATATGGTTGTTTCTTTTATGTAAGATACAAGATGGCTATATCTATATTTACTGGCTTTACCCCTTACATATAACTGAAACTCAGTTTCTACATCTACAGTATGGGAAACATAGCTGTTCTTTCTTTATAGAATTGACATAATAACAGGCTACTGAATTTCAAAATGCTGTATAAATTTAAAAGGACTAGAATATATGAAGAATGACAATCACGAAAGTGGAAATTTTTGCTAATTTTAAAAATCCCAAACACAACTCTAAATCATTCTGAAGGGAACTATACAAGAATAGAGAGGAATACAATTTAACTTTTTGGCTAAACTAAAAAAAAATAAATTTATTTTAAGGTTCATACTAACTATAGGAATACATATAAATAATTCAGATAGACAAGGATATATATCTAATTGCATATGCAACTAGAACATAGTTTTGTAAGACAAATGTTGATAAATACTTTTCAATATGCTTATTTTATTCTTTTCTTTTAGACTAATTTTTAAATTATGGCATTTTCTTTTTTAAATTTATTTATTAAAAATTTCCACCTCCTCCCATCCTCCCGTTTCCCTTCCACTCCCCTCACTCCCCCTCCCCCTTCCTCTCCATTCCTAAGAGAAGTCAGGGTGCCCTGCTCTGTGGGAAGTCCAAGGCCCTCCCCCCTCCATCCAGGTCTAGGAAGGTGAGCATCCAAACAGAGTAGACTCCCAAAAAGCCAGTACATGCAGTAGAATCAAAACCCAGTGCCATTATCATTGGCTTCTCAGTCAGCCCTCATTGTCAGCCACATTCAGAGAGTCTGGTCTGATCACATGCTCATTCAGTTCCAGTCCAGCTGGCCTTGGTGAGCTCCCATTAGATCAGTCCTACCAACTCACTGGGTGGACGCACCCCTCGTGGTCCTGACTTCCTTGCTCATGTTCTCCCTCCTTCTGCTCTTCATCTGGACCTTGGGAGCTCAGTCCAGTGCTCCAATGTGGGTCTATATAATTGTATTGTTGATCCTTCCTGTTACTCCTTTCCTTTAATCTGTCCAGCTTCTTTCCATTCTTCCCATAGTAGTCATCTACTAACATTCTTTTCATGTGTATTTATATTACTTTCTTTTTATAAATCTCCATTTTCCTTAAGACCCCTTTTCCTTCTTATGATCTCCTCTCTAGTTTCCTGACTTAACAGCTACACAAATTTATACACCATAAAAATTAAAATCAAGGATATACAGATTAGGTAGAACATGAAGCATTTGTCTTTCTGAGTCTGAGTTAATTGTCTTAATATTAATCTTCAGATTCATTTTCTTCTTGCAAGTTTAATGATTACATTCTTTTGGCTGCATATAATCCCACTCTGCATATATGCCATATTTTTATCATCCATTCATATACTAATAAAGTTCTAGGTTTCTTAAATTTCCCTACTGAATGAAATAGTTTATAAGTATATATGTCTGAAAGACTATGAGGATAAAATTACTAACTGGCTTATATTCTGTGTCATTACACAGATTCCAAGACATTCTGATCAAATATGAAACAAAGGAATGTATTAGCTATTTTTTGTATGTGATGTTTAAGCATGTTCATGTGTGTGCATGTGCACGGTGTATAAGTTACCACGTTTTGGAGGACAGGATAATCTCAATTTACATTCCTTAGTACCTAGGCACATTTTTTGAAACAGAGTCGCTCATGGGCTTCATGGGTAGGCTAAGCTGGATGGTCAATTAGCCCCAGGGATCCAGTCATTGCACTCATATTTGTTTTTATAACAGCTTTAATTTTACGTGAGTTCTGGTGACTGAACTCAGGTATTTAAGTTTTCAAAGCAATAACTTTAACAAAAGAGTTATTTTTTAAGTCCCTAGTTGTTGATTTTTTTTTTTACTGAAAATTGTTGTTACTGAATTTTCACTAAGGAAAATGTATTCTTTATAAATTACAAACAAAATCAGAATTCTTGTTTCAGAAGATGAGTTATGCTGAGAAATAACTGAAACAAATCAAATCAAACTAATGGTGGACCTAAACAAGTTCTTAACAAGGAAACAATAACTGTTAGATAATAGAGATAATTCTATTATTATATATAAGGTACTTATCTAATATTCAAAGCAGACATCAGACCTTTTAATCATATTCCATTTCCTTTCTTTGAATATTGATTACCTAATTGTATTTTATATATTTGTAAATAAGGAGCCTCAAACAACCTTCAAATTCACTTTGTTTTCAGGCTAATTCTTCTCAAACTAAATGAATAAATGCCAGTTCAGCACTTTTTAATCAAGTAGAATAGCCTTAGTGTGATGTAATTATTGACCTACATGTATAAAAAGATGTTTTATTTACTCTCTTTATTTCATGGTATTGGAACTCTGACGACTATTATGACCAGAATTTACAAAGTAATCTTAAGATAATCTCTAAATGACATTTATTTTTAAAGTACAAAATCCACTTCTAATAAACCTTTCCTTTTGTTTGAACTCAAGGGGAAAATATCTTTTTTTTTTTTTTTAGTGTAGCCCCATTCAAATTGTTATACTTAGTTAGTATTTTCATTTCACCAAGGGGGACAACAATTGTTTATTTGTTCATAATGACCAAATTACAATTACACAAAATAACAAAATTAAACTCCTTTTTATGGTTTGTTATTTTATTCATTTTCTTTAGTTTGATTAGGTGCATGCTCTAGACCTTAGCTTTTCTTTGAATTAATTTTGAAATGCTAATATATTATTTTCAAATTTTTGTCCTTCATCAACACTATTTGTTATACTTGAGATTACTTTTTAAGCCTGTGCTATCATCAAATGAAGGAATAAATAATAGTGCAAGACGATATGCTGATTGCAGTAAGGTGTGTCAAAATCAAGTATGACATCATTCTTGCCGTATTCAAAGTCAGGGATGTAGCTCAGTGGTAGAGGCCTCTTTGTTATTCACAAGGCTCTGAGTTCCATCCCCCATTATTCACATGTACATGTGTGCACACACATAAATACATACATACCATATATATGTATGTATATGTAATTTAGATAGATATATAATTATGTATGTATGTATGTCTTTAAATTACTTTCTACATGTTTCTATGCTTACCCTCCCACTAGACAGTGCCTACTCACTGACAACTGTTGCTGTACAGCAAACAGTGAATTGGGTCGGTTCTTGATGTGATTAGGAAAACATCACAGAAGTTAGAAAGGACAAATGCTGAAGCTGGATTCTGATCACATCACTCTTTTGTACAAAACTCCCTAGGGTCTACTCATTAATGTAACACGTATACTCTTCTGCCTTCTGCCATGTATAGAAAGCATATTTTCAGGCTGAGTTAATTCCAGGTATCACATCCTCTATCAGCCCAACAGCCTGCTTTTCCCTGAATGTATGTTTAACCCCAAACTACCAATCTCTATTCATGCATTGCTTTCTTCCAACTGCCTCCTGTTTACTTCCAGTGTATCTGCCATTCTAGTATCAATTACACTATTTAGAATTAAAAAGGGGAAAATATCTACTTAAAAAAAAACTATTGTCAGCACAGTGACAAACAACTTAATGAGATCATATTTAGAATAACTATGATAAAAGTGGTAAACTTCTAAAGTTATTGAACAACATGCGTAAATTGTTGAATTTGATACTTTAAAATTGAATTTTTCCATTTAGGTCATAGTTAAGTATTATAATAATGCTTTCAAGGAATCAGAAGAAAAATGCAAACTGATTATTTAGAAGGTTAAATGGGTTATATTAGTTCATTAAAGAGACTATATATTCAAACTTTATCTAATTTGATGTTGGCTTCATAGATAAAACTACAATTTTATACTAGTCTTTTTTGGTAATTTGATCAGAGAAATTGACTTTTTTATTTTAGTGATGTAAAAGCCAGTTTAAATCCCTAAATATCTATCCATTAAGCAGAAAAAAAAATTCAACACACATACAATTGCTTTGTTAGGAATACATGTATCAAAAAATCCTTATAAAATATGAATATTCATCCAAACTTTTTGTACTCATTACCCTATTACTGGTGAATGATACTCAGGTGAGAAAAAGTTTGATAAAAGAGAATTTAGAAAGATTGGAAATGTGACTTTCTGCTCAGAAGATCAAATATAATGGATTTGTTCTTTTGCTGAACATTATTTTCCTTAGAAAAAACATTTCAATTCTATAAATTATAAATTGAAAGATTTCTGCTTAGAAATTGGTCTTAAATAAGAGTCATACATTCAACCAAGACCCAAATGTATCAAAACAGTTATTTAGTAACACACACACACACACACACACACACACACAAAATGTTGAATCTTTGTTAAGACACTCCACCTTCATACTCTACCAATCAGTAATGATCAACATGTATGTGAGTCTTACTGATCCTGGAACCCCATTATAAGAAAATTAATCCAGTTATTTCTAAACTATTAAGCAATACATTCTACAAAACTTTTCTTTTAATAATAAATTTACTCTATGTTGTTTAAGTGCTACTTAATAGCTATCTTGGGAAAAATACTTCATTACATCACCAAACTATAGCAACCTGAATGACAAATTGATAGTACTACTTTTATTAGAAATTTTATTCTTTGAGAATGTCATACATGTATACAGTGAAATAAGACAATACTCACTCCCAATTTGTCCCATTAAACCACCCCAAAATGTCCCTCCCCCAACTTGATATTTTCTTTCTTTTTCTTCTTCTTCTTCTTTTTTTTTTTAAATAAACAACTAAATTCTGAGGAACTACTGGAAGTTGATAGCTGCTGGAGAAAAGAAGGAGGGGAAACTGATAGTCACTATTTAGAGCTACAAAACATTTAACACCTGTCTTTGTCGAAGTACCTGCACTAACAGACTTGAAGAAACTCTATGATAGTATTTGTGACCTTACAATAATATTCTTAGGATAAACAAAAACATTCTTACAATGTCTTTCTGAAAAAGTTAAAACTTCAGGACAGCTTAGTATTTGTTTGAGCCTAAAACCTAGACATAAGTCAATGGGCACTTGAACATTCTCTAAATATAATTATTTTAAAAGTTTGATATAAATCATTTCTTGCTTGTTGAAGTATTATTTACCACCTACAACTCTGACTTTTGTGTCAGCTCTTAAATAAATTCATTCAATGAAGTAATTCTTTTTTTCTAGTACATGTAGAACTAGTTGCTTAGCTATGATGGTCAGTTTGACCCTACTTACACCTCTATCTCCTGAGACAAAGACAGCACTGTTTTTCCCTGGATAAATACCAATTACGAAAGCCAAATAGTCGCCGGGCGGTGGTGGCGCACGTCTTTAATCCCAGCACTCGGGAGGCAGAGGTGGGCAGATCTCTGTGAGTTCGAAGCCAGCCTGGTCTACAAAGGGAGTTCCAGGACAGGCTTCAAAGCTACAGAGAAACCCTGTCTCGAAAAACCAAAAAAAAAAAAAAAAAAAAAAAAGAAAGCCAAACAGTCTATTCACATGTACCAACACCACTTCTTTAGGCTATTTTGTATATTTTCTTTAGCATATCTCCAGCATCTGTGAAGGTTTTCTGCTTTTTGTTTTCTGGAGTTAAACTCACGGCTTCCTGAGGTTTCTTCACTATTCCATAATCATTACTGAACATAATTATTTGGTTGTTTGTTTATCATTTTTAATAAGAAGTGTCTGATTTGGACATTTTTCTTGAAAAGGTGCAGCTAAACACTTGATTTCCAAACTTATTATCTTATGGAAAAATTAAATTTTCATTATATTTGGAATATTTATATTTTAAAGAAAACATTGGTCAGAACTTGAGTTAAAATTATTACATAGATTATTTTCTGACAACTCAGGTGTATTCATAGCATAACTGAGTTGTGGAATAATTTTAAAATAAAATCTGTCAATGATGAACTTCATGACTATCTCTGATATTTCCCCATGGTATTTTATGAGACATTTCCACTTGTTTAAAGTTGTTAAAATCAAAGGAATATTTAAGATTTTCATAGTTCTTAAAGTTAAAGTTGTCAAAAATATCTTGACTGAGACGTTGGGTTGCAAAGTCAGGTAGGAGGCTAAGAAGAAAAAACACAGGGTTATCAGTGCTAAGGTCATTTAATAAGTGACATGCAAAGTTCATTTACGTAAGTACATAGAGATTTAAAGGTCATCTATTGTACCTCATTTCCATGTAACTCACAACCAAGAAAAATCAATTTGCTAGTAGATGATATTTGTCTATTAGAATGATGATGGTGGTGGTGATTTAACTATTACTAATGGTGTTGAGCTAGGTATGTGCTAAATCATTGAGCTACTATCTCAGTTCCAACATTTAAAAACTGTCTTTGATTTTTACATGTATAGTAAAAACAATAACAAGTCAAAAAGAATTAGTTTATAAATGTACAAGTAGAATATGTTTATATCAAAGAAAAATGAATGAAATTTCTGTTTTGCCTAGATTCTTGAAAGAAAGAAAATTGCGTTTATGTGTTCTGTTATTTTATAACTTAGGAGATGATAATTAAAATCAATTAAATAATATTATTAATACTAACACAACAATGTTATTTTATTACTTCCTTATTGAGCAAAACAGATATTAGTCAGAATTGCCAAGAATTTGTTATAAATTGCAAATTTTTGCCCCCATCCTTGCACAATATGATTTAGAAAAGGTAAAAAGTTCAAGTATATGCATTTGAACAAATGTCTTTACTGTTTCTGCTACACACAGTCCACAGTCTGTACCTTGAAATATAACAAAGTAGCTAGAGCAGGGTTAAGACAAACACCTAAAAACAAACTGCAAGAGAAATCTAACATTTATATTTAAAACTAATGGGATCCAATAAATAGAACTAAGAAAAAAATATCCAGATAAATTTTAGAAAAAAATCAGAGAATACATCCTCACAAAACTGACCTAATACAATTTTAAAGAGTAATGATCAGCTGCATTAAAAAAAAATAAGAGTTCTAAGTTTTAGTAGAACAGTTGTTGCAGGGAATTTGATTTCTGTGACATGAGCAGTAAACAGGAAGTTACAAAGTCATAGCATATTGTCAGTCTAGAAAACTAGAAGATTTATAGAAGTCTAGAAGAGAAGAAGATAGTCAAAAAAACCAAAAGAAGCAGAACCAAGTACTATTTTATTTTGGAGAAAGGCAGAATAGAAGTATGCCTATATATTGGAATGCAAGAAGGACATGTTAAGTGAAAAGAGAATTGAAGAAGTAAGCAAAAAATAGGAATAAAACAGAAACTGACAGACATGGAAGATTTAAAGAATTATATTTAGAAATGAAAATAGTATACTCTTCTGTAACAGAGAGTGAAGTAATGTTTGTGTGCAAATATAGTTTAGCTTTGTAATTTTGAAGCTAAGAGATTTACATTTTTAAAATTGTGCACAATACTATAATTTTTAAAACTGATTTAACTTTCTTGAGAAAATAACATAATATTCTTCCTAATCTCTATTAATTTTTATCATCAAGCTATATATTTTACATGCCAACCTTCTGTGCATTAACACAGTTTTATCATTTTCCTTTTAAACATAGCATAATTTTTCAATGTGTCTCTTTTAAGTAGTGTTTCTCCTACCAAGTAAGTGTTCTTTTTCTTAATCAGACCATTTCATTTTTCTTATATTTAAGGTTGTATTTGCTACATATGGACTTCAATTTGACACTTTAACAAGTGTTTTCAAGTTTTCTTGTCTTAACATACTACTACTTGCAAATCATTTGTTTTTCCTTTAGTGATTTTCAAAAGCATCCACTGGCTTAAAAAAAAGAAAAAAAAAACGGCTTTTCAAGTTTTTGGATATTTAAGAGATAACAAAACACTTAAACTCCATTCAACCTCCTCCCCTCCTTTTCAGCTGCTATTGTAATGTGTTTGATTTCTACATCTTTTAAGTCCCATATCAGTATTATCATTTACATAGAAAATAATAATTTAGATGTACATAAATATTTACCATTTTTTGCTGCTCTTCATTCCTTTCTGCATCCCCGAGATTTCCATCTGGGATCATTTTCTTCTGTTGAAGAACAACTTTTAATTTGGGCATGCTTATTTTAAATTTTCAGTATATTTTTTTGTCCAAAATGTTTTTATTCATTTCCAGTCTGTAGGATAATTTTAAAGGACATAAAATTTTATGCTTGTAGATATTTCCTTTCAGTACTTCCAGTCCATTTTTTTTCTTGGAGTTATGACCAGCATTCCATTACTTCTGACATCACTGTCTTCTGGCTTGCATTGATTTACAGTCTAGGTTTTCTTTCTTTCAAGGTATTGGTCCCACGTTTAATCAAAGAATGGTAGCTCTCCAATGCCTCTGAAGATTTTTAATACATCAAGTTTTCCTGGTTGATCTCAGTCAAAAGTTTGTCAATCGGCATAAAGTTCATCATTATTCGAAGCATTCTGAAAACTTCATAAGTGGCCAAATATTTTGGCTGAAGAAGGAAGGAAGGCCACATGCTGATATTGAATGAATTTCTAGAGTTGGACAGGGGCCATTTTTAGAGACTGGTTAAATTTTAGAATAGATTCTGAGACAAGACAACTGACCACAGGTGATTAAATGGATAAACAGATGATATGGATGATTCAATGGAATCTGATAGGTATTAGTCATAATCAAAGGTACAGAAGGGCATAGTGTGTATCTGGGCTTCAATTTAAAAAATATTTTAAAAGGTAGAGTAATAATTCCTACCTATCACAGTTATTCTGAGGACAAAATTGGATTGTGATATGCATTTCAAAGGAAATGATGATTGAAAATTTAAATTATGAAGTAATAACTATTAACTTGTTACACACATGCAGCCTTTAAAATTGACTAATATGTGAAATGAGAGCTCATCTCTTAGTGAAAGGAAAAAACTAAATGTGACTGTTTTTAAGATTGTGAATGTTCTTTAAAAATTTACTCATATAATTGGCATTCACTAATAATTCTAATAGCACTAAAATTTATATGGTAGAGAGGCTGTGGGAAGGCGAATCACAGGTTATAGATTACTTGACATGAAGTCATGAGAGAATAAGGTAAAATGAGACTGAATAGGAAGGGAAGTAAAACGTTTAGGAAGTTATTCTGTGGGTTCTAAATTTATAATATAAAAGACAAATCTGACATTTAACAGGACTTTTTCCCTCCCCATTTTGCTATCATCCCTGAGTTATAGATATAGAAGTTGTATTGGAAGTGTATCAGCTGATAGAGTATCCCATGATCACTTGTTCTCTGAAAACTTAGGGGCAGCTCCAATTATATACATTACAATATTTATGGGAAGTTACATTAGAAAATGGTAAAAATGCTTTATCTGGCTTGTTAGAAAAATAAAGGAGATTTTTTTCAGTGCAAAAAAAATAAATATGGGCAGCCATACAACAATTTCTAATAGAATTAGTTTAGGAAAGTTATGCTATCCAGATTAGCTACTAATAAGACTATATCAGATTTATTTATCCAAGAGTTACTTCCATCTGGAATTTAGAAAGCCTACTGTCTGTTCATGGGCTCCCACTTCATCTCCTAAGTCTTATTACTTGAATACAAACTATATGTCAGCTAAATAATTCTCGGCTTCTCCTTTTGAGCAGCAACAGCATATTTAAGTTAAAAAGTTTATAATTGAGTTCATTATTTGCCATTGTAACATGGAAACAGAATCTAAAATCCAAAAAGAGCAAGCATCTTTTTGAAGCTAGATTCTAGATTTCCACAATGTAGTATAATGACTCATTTTGGAGACACAAAACACTCTTTAGATGACGCATTTTTACATGAAAAATATCTTATAGTCATTCAGTACTTCAACTACACATTTTGTAACTTAGAAATAACCCCACTACTGGACTTCACAACCGAGAAGCTCAGGGAATAGCCTTTGGAATTTTAAATATTAAAAAAATTACTGAATATGTTTTTTATTTAAATCATTAATTTGATTATGTCTTGATTTTGTTTTGTTTGTTGTGCAGTAAGTCTAAACTTTCCTGCTATCTAATCATTTCTTGGCAACTCTTTTATATGGTAAACAAGATTTTTCAACAAGGGAAGATGGTTTACAGCCACATTTATAATTAGAAGTTACATAATAAATTTCAAAGGTACAGTTAAACTTTGTCTCTAATATGTTAGGATTACTGATATTGAGAATCAGCATATTTTCTCGGAATAGATTTCACACTTGACTGCAGGATCACTGATAACTTA
Source organism: Chionomys nivalis (assembly GCF_950005125.1). Taxonomy (NCBI): domain Eukaryota; kingdom Metazoa; phylum Chordata; class Mammalia; order Rodentia; family Cricetidae; genus Chionomys; species Chionomys nivalis. The sequence goes on along the minus strand of NC_080112.1, from coordinate 81,064,670 downwards.
AAGAACTGCAATGGTCACCACAGTCCCAAGAAAACTATGAATAAAAATATCATAGAACACAAGTTGTATAAAAATTTTGGAATATCACAAAAATTTTGCCCTTCATAACCCCCCATTAAACTAAATAGTCATAGTTATCTATACATTAAGTGTGTAAAAAACTATATAAAACAAGGCATCTTAGAGGAAAGATGATTTTGATGAGATGTTTGAACACATAATGCCAAGGCATCAGAACACGTTTTCAGATGTAAGATAATGTTCACAGACAAGGTAGAAAACTCAGTACTCACTCTAACAGGAATATAGAAATCGTTCTATTTGTGATTAGGTTTATTTAGCCATCAACCTATAAGAATTCAAACCAGACATGGTAATATACACCTAAAATCCTAGCACTTGGAAAGTGGAAACAGGAAGATGAGATGTTCAAAGCCAGCCTATGTTATGCGACATTTTCAAAGACAAGCTTAGATTATATGAGACCACACCACATAAACAAACAAACCTAAAACAAAAGGCATGGTACAATTTTCTAACTTTTTAAACCACAGTAAAGTAATTAATATAATGTAATCATGAATTCTTAATGAGATGTAGCAAGAATAATTCAGGTAGTGATATAGAGGGAACCATGGTAGCTTAATATAGTCCTTGCCAAAGATACAAGCCTTATCTATCCAGTATTTACATTTGACTTCCAGTACTGCTTTCTTCTTTCAGGATACTTGTGCCCATGCCCACGCAAAGAGAAGAACTGCTAAGAAGTGGAGCCAGAGCAGGAAGAGTAAAAAACATGCTTAATTTCAGACACGAAATTACCATGAAGCCAATGAAGGTTAAGTTTTATAGCCCCTTTCTTGATCATGCCACTTTCAAGGCCCTGAGAGTATTTTACATGTAATATTTGAGAACTTTAAAAATTCATGATTTTCTGTGGTTTTTCTTATTATTAATGTCTTTTTATATAATTCATATATATAATATTATATTATATATTAAAAGAGGGACCCCAAACTGTGTAATGCTCAGGCTCTTGAAAACCTATACCCTTCCTTATTACACATGTCCTTCATCAATAGTTATTATAATTTGATTTTAATATCCTCCAGATTCCTATCATTCTCTTCTAAAGTCTAATTTAAAAACCCTTACCTATAGAACAAACATTTTCATTAAAATCACCAAAATCCATTCATTTCAACACTGTGAATTAATCACTAAAGAGAATATACACAATAATTTGTTTGAGAGGGTCACTATATAAAGAAGTAAGTTTTTAGATGTGTAGTGACCTCCGTTACCATTAGCAACTCCTATATTTTCTATATATGAACAGTAAGAGTTAGAAAGAAAGTATTACTTGATCAAGTTCACATCTGGGTAAGTATTGGTAAAGTATGAATTTAAAATTGACCGAGTCATACACTGATTGTTAAACATATTGTTTTAAATTCTTTGTTTCTGAGATAGCAAACTTTATTTCCTAACATGTTTTGGATTCATATATTTTACAGAATTAGATTAAAATCTTTGGACTGATTATACAAATTTTGTAAATCACTATCAGTAGATAATGACATCTTCATTTTCTAGTATATTACCATCACTGATAAAATTAAATAATAAGACAACTCCTATTTAAGCAATCTGTTCATTTTTAAGTCACTATTTCAACTTAGTATAAATCAACAATCTCTACCTTCTTTTCATTAATTCATCAAGATAAAAATACATTTTTCACAAAAATATAACAGCAATTTTACTATGAAAATTTAGATAATAACCATTGGGAAATGGAACTATTTGATAATAACTATTAGGAAATGGAATTATTTCTTAAACTATTTTCAAATCATAACTGAAAAGTTTCCACAGTAAATCACTCATTCTGTTTGAAGAAGTCTCAATGTACTGTGAAAGTACATAAAATAAAGTTGTCACATATGAATAATATTGTAATGCCCGTAAATTGTCATACAGAATTAAGTGGTTAAATGAATAAGGATTATTAACATGCAATCCAGTCAAAAGGAAACAAAATAATGCATAAGTGTAAGAGAAATATATAGTATCACTAGTTATGAGGAGTAAAAAATGACTATGACTATATTTTACTTAGACAATTATAATTATTTAAGTAGTCTAGGCATCATGTATTGATATACATAAGTGCTGCTGATGATCAAAGTATATACTGTTATGGCCCTTTAAGAAAGCAATTTTTGAACACATATTGATAAAATAAGCAATTAAGACAAATTATTAATTCTTTATATTGTAGCAGAAACAGGAACAAGAGAGAAACTCAGTATACACACACACACACATCACAAAAACTGGTAAAACAAATTCAATTCATTATAATTCATCAGTAATTTAAGAATAGCATTAATTTTACAGATATGCACACTGTGCAGTTGCATACTGGTGACCATAACCAGAGTTTTAAGATAATTATATCACTTTATTTTCAATACTTGAAATCTTATGGCCATCCAAATCCAATAATACCTGAATGATTAATAAAATTGATATTTCACCATACACAAAGCATTCCTTTAAAATTAATATGACTATAGTTAAAAAGAGATATTTTGCATATCATATATACTGAAAATATTAGACAAAAATATTTGTTAGCGACAATCTTAGAGCATTTGTAAATATTTTATTAATACTTCATATTAATGACAAATATTTTTCAAAATTGCTTACCACTTGCACCCTGGGTGGTCTGTCTTCATGATGAATAGATTCTGGAACTTGTACTTCTGGTTTTGGAAGATCAGGTGGAAGAGAAATTATGTAGCGACACATTTTACTCACACCCTTGCACTAGTAAAAGATACAAAGAAGAAGATAGACAATACATCAGTTTTTACCTTACTTCTAATATGGACATTAAAAAGAAACTGCAATATTCATAGACTGAAAAACATATTCATTTATTCAAAGAATTTTGGGAGAAGGAGCAAAATTTATACTTTTGAAATAAATACTAGTTTCAATTTCTTAGCTAATCTGATATGGGTTATAAGCAGATGAGTAGAATGGCAAAAATGTGTTATGAATGTTGAATTGCTTTGGAATAATAATTTCATGGGAATGGTCCTCATAAGTGCATATAACTGAAAGCTTGGTCCTCAGTTCATTGAACTGTTTTGGAAGAATTATGAGGAGTGGATTTTTGGAAGAGGTGTGTCATTAGGGGTGAGCTTTGGGATTTCAACACCCCACATCATGCCTAGTTTCTTCGTTTCTTCCCTTCCTCCCTTCCTCCCTCCCTCCCACTCTCTCTCTGGTGGATCAGGATATATGGTTCCCGATATTGCTCCAGCATCATGATTGCCTGCCTACTGTCATTCTCTTCCCCATGATGGGTGTGGACTCACCCTTTTAAACTATAAGACCCCAACAATCTGTTTCTTCTCTAAATTTCCTTGATTATAGTGTCTTATCACAATAAAAATACAACTAAGACATATTGTATCTACTTATCGATTCACTACAGCTTGCACTCCCATTTAAAACTAATAAAAATTATATGAGCCACCACTATCAAAGGGAAACATACACTATTATAAGGGACCTTTAAATAGATTAAGAATTGGTTACAGAATCTGTCCATAATGAACTCCTGGAAAATGAGCTATATTATCTAATTTCATCAACTGAAAAAAAAAGACAAGACAAGCAACACTTTCTTCAAGCCTGAAGATAAGGGCTCTACCAATTAAATATAACCAGCTCCTATGCTGGCATGCTTCAAGACATTAACTCTTAGATTCATAGTTCTCACATCAAACCTATGACAATTTCAGAGAAAATATCTACATAAGCTTTTAAAATAATTATATTAAACTATATAAAAATTGAGTACCTAAAAATGTCATTATATTTAAGCATTTTTTTATTTTAAAGCCCAAGATACTGAAATTTTTCTTATATTATTTCTAGGTTCTATAATAATAGTTTTAATAAATCTATAAATGAAGTTTATATTATGATCTTTTGTAAATCATATGTTTGTCATGACTGTTTAACCAAGTCTCCCTATCTAACTTGAATCAAGTTTTAATGTTGAAAAGTATGCAAGCATGTGGGGCAGTGGATGTGACCTTGAGAACTGAACAGCAGGACACAGGTGATATGAAGAGGAAAACAGAAAATTGGGAAGAGAGCCTGTTACTGGGAAAAGGGAGAGAGAGGCCAATATAGTAAGAGAAATGAGGGAAGAAGGACAAATAACATGAAAAATATTTGATAAAGCCTCAGGTAATCATTTTATATTTTCCTGAAACTATTTATAATATATGGAAGTACACACACACACATTGTTTAAAAGAAGTTATGCAAGTTGGGCTGACAATGTCCAGGACAGCTAGGACTGTTACACAGAGAGGCCCTGTCTCAAAAAACCAAAAAAAGGGCCGGGCAGTGGTGGCGCACGCCTTTAATCCCAGCACTCGGGAAGCAGAGGCAGGTGGATCTCTGTGAGTTCGAGGCCAGCCTGGTCTGCAAGAGCTAGTTCCAGGACAGGAACCAAAAGCTATGGAGAAACCCTGTCTCGAAAAATAAAAATAAAAAAAAAAGAAAGAAAAAAAATGATTGTAAGAAACAAGACCACAACAATAACATTATCAATAGATATGCTAACTAATATTGAAGGGAGTAAATTTAATGGGGTCCAACTCCTATACATGTAAATAAAGACTGCTTAGAGGGAGAATTAACTTCTGCAAGGAATCAGTCAACTAATTTGATATCCAGTACATGTGATCAGCTCTGATAACATATACATACAATCAACAAAATAGACTTGGCAGCTTGTATTTATATAATTGTTCATACTTACTCATACGAATACATATCTGTAACAATATAATCAAATCAAAAGGTTACTGACTTGGAAGTGAGGGTGAACATGGAAAGAATTGGAGGAAAGAGACAAAGGAGGGGCTGGAAGAAGAAAAGGGAAAATGGAAAGTGATGTAACTGTTTTAATAAAAATGTATATAAAAATGAAAAATGCACATTTTCCCCTACCTGACTAAATACATTTTGTGATAATTCATTATAATTAGGATTGAAATTTAACTTTTAAATTGATAATTTATTTCTTATATTTCAAAAATAACTTCATGTAAGGAGTACCCTTGCTTAACCCAAACACAGTCTTGCTAGGAAAATGAAGAAATAGTAACTATACCAAATCAATTAGATCATTATGTTCCTATTCATAATAAAAATGTTGACATACAACAAATTAAAAGCTCCAAAATGTCTTGAAATTCATAGACTTCTAGATATTGTAAATGACCTGTTACTTGATTTAATCCAATGAGAAATACAAGAAGGTTAGGATATATATCTCTTCTTATCTCTCCCCCCAAAAAATTAAAAAAAAATAGTTTCTTTTTTATTATTTTATTACATTAAAAAAATACCAATCCAAATTCCCACTCCCTCCCCTCCTCCCACTCCCTCTACACACCCTCCCACCTCACCCCCTCCAATTCTAAGAGAGGGCAAGGCACCCTGTCCTGTGGAAAGTCCAAGGCCCTCCCCACTACATCTAGGTTGAGCAAGGTATACATCCAAAGAGAGCAGGATCCCAAAAAGCCAGTACATGCAGCATGCAGTAGAGACATATCCCAGTGCCCCGGTTAGTGGCCCCTCAGTCTGCCCCAACTGTCCCTCTTATCCTGGAAGATTTGTGGCAACTGACAGTGATGCCACTAAACACATTTGGGAAGAGATGAGTAGCCACAGCCATTATATAATAATGATAGCTTGTATTTTTTAAAATCTCCAGAAGGATTATTGTAAAATGTGGCAAAATAATTTTTTTGATTTTTAATTTATTTATTTATTAAAAATTTCCACCTCCTCCCATCCTCCCATTTCTCTCCCACTCACACCACTTCCCCTAACCCTCCCTCTCCAGTCCTAACAGAAATCAGGGTGCTCTGCCTCCCACCTCCATCCAGGTATAGGAAGGTGTACATACATCCAAGCAGACTAGGCTTCCAAAAAGCCAGTACATGCGTAGAATCAAAACCCAGTGTCATTATCAATGGCTTCTCAGTCAGCACTCATTGTCAGCCACATTCAGAGAGTCTGGTCTGATCACATGCTCTTTCAGTTCCAGTCCAGCTGGCCTTGATGAGCTCCCATTAGATCAGCCCCACCATCTCTGTGGGTGGACGCACACCTCGTGGTCCTGACTTCCTTGCTCATCTTCTCCCTCCTTCTTCTCTTCATCTGGACCTTGGGAGCTCAGTCCAGAGCTCCAGTGTGGGTCTCTGTCTCTATCTCCATCCATCGCCGGATGAAGGTTCTATGTTCATAGCAGCACTATTTGTAATAGCCAGAACCTGGAAACAACCTAGGTGCCCCTCAATAGACGAATGAATAAAGAAGGTGTGGCACATATACACATTTAGAGTTCTACTCAGCAGTAAAAACAATGACATATTGAATTTTGCATGGAAATGGATGGAAATAGAAAACACTTTACTGAGTGAGATAACCCAGACCCAAAAAGATGAATATGGTATGTACTCACTCATTAGTAGATTCTAGCCATAAACAAAGGACATTGTGCCTATAGTTCGTGATCCTTGAGAAGCTAAATAAGAAGGTGAACCCAAAGAAAAACATATACTTATCCTCCTGGATACTGGAAGTCCACAAGATCGCTGGACAAAAGTTGGGAGCACGGGGGTGGGGTGGGGTGAGGGAAGTGGAGATGGGGAGAGAGAAGGGAGAAGGGGAGGATTGGGGAGAGCTTGGGGGAATGTGATGGTTGAGATGGACAAAGTGTAGATATAGGAGCAGGGAAAAATATTTTAATTAAGGGAGCCATTTTAGGGATGGCAAGAGACTTGGCTCTAGAGGGGTTGCCAGGTGTCCAAGAAGATGTCCCCAGCTAGGTCCATGGGCAGCGGAGGAGAGGGTGCCTGAACTGGCCTTATCCCATAGACACACTGATGAATATCTTGCATATCACCATAGAACCTTCATCTGGCAGTGGCAAAATAATTTTAATGGTGAATTCCAGGCATTTAGTATCTTTAATAAAACCTGACTGACTTAAAAAATTAGTTTCCAATGAGAAGAACATTTATGATTTATGACACTTTTGGAATGAGTATATATGTCTTGTAGTATTAGATGATATTAAGAAAAAAATAATTACAGAATATTCATATTTTATCAGTCAAAAGGAAATGGATACTATCACAGTGATTCCTACTTGTGTCCTATTTGCCTTTTATACTTCTTTTTTCGTTTTTAGAGACAGGGTTTCCCTGTGTAACAGCCCTAGCTGTTCTGGTACTCATTCTATAGATCAGGCTAGTATCAAATTCACAGAGATCCACCTGTCTCTGTCTCCTGATTGTTAGGATTAAAGGTGTGTGCCACCACCGCCCAGTTTGCCTTTTAGACTTTTTAATAAAATATTTGGCTGTATCCACAAAGCCTATCAATCCTGATTTATCCAACTACCCCCTCATTTTTACCTCTGACAGTAATACTATTTGGACATGTAAAGAAAATTAAATCAAAAAGAGAAATAGTGTTGTCGTCTGGTATTTTTTGTAATATGAATTTTCATTTACTTTCCAAAAATGTAAGCAAATAAAATAAATTATTATCCACAAATTAGAAAGGATAATAATTTAGAAATTAAACAGAGGTTTTGCTTTTAAAACTAGGGCTTGCCATTTTTTTTCATTAAGTTGTTGCTATACGGTTAAATTTTCCAAAGAGAAAAAACTAAAATTAAAGAATAATATTTTCAAAATTATTTCCTATAGTGCAAATTACTATGGATACAAGGGAAAACATACTCAATAAAGTTGTAAAAATATGTAATTTTTAATTAGGTAGAATACCTGTTTCCCTTATCTGATGATGTTTAATTTTTATACTAGACAGTGTTCTTGTAATTTTAAATTCAGACATCACATTCTTATTATATATCATATGTAAATGTTAAGTAAACTACAGAGAATAAAATAAAAAAGCAAACCTGGGTCATAACAATAGATTTTATATAGTCTAGTAATTCCTAACTTGATGGTGTTATCAGCTTTATGTTTTTCTAAAGATTGATTTCCTGAATACTCAGTCATGTATTTTACATCCTAAGGATTTGCCTCCCTGGCATGAGAGAACAAAAATATTTGAAAGATTATCTGACCTCTACATGTGCAATATGTAAACTCAAGCTCTTGGAAAGATGGTGTACCTGCATTAAACATTTTTATAAAGGCTGACTGATCGAAACTCTGATGATTATGAATAGGTAAATTATTGGGACTATATAAACAGACATCTACCTTCCACTAACCCAAAAGCTAAGATTATTATGAGATGGCATTTAAGGTCTATAGGAGAGATTTACTTGCCATACTATAAACTGCCTACATGATGATTATACCAGTGTATTCAAAAAGTTTTTTTTAAATTTTTTTTTATTATCTACCTTCTGTTTTATTTTAAAAATCTAGAAATTGTTCTCATTTGAATATGGAATTTGGGGCTCCAGGGCAGGAGGTCATACAGTATGTATCAGTACTTTAAAAGGCCAACTGGGGAATGGTTACTTCCTCCTGTACAAGAGAAAGGGTTCTGATTTAATGTTAAAGGCATAATGTTCTGATTATTTCCAATGTGTTACTTCAACTAGGCTTGCTAAACACCTGAGTAAAAAGTTGGAGAGTGTTGTAGATAGGTATAGTTATAATTTACCAGACACAGAAAGCAAGTTATGATAGAAAGTAAATTAGGTTTATAAGACTTTGGACTCACCAAAATAGGATAGATATGAAATATTTTCTCTGAATTTGTCAAATTCAAATGAACTCGACATTGTTGATGCATTTACTGCCTGTATATATTGTATATAGTCATTGTACTTATTGTATATTGTTTTCTTATATTAGTTATAGCCTTCTTTTAGACAAAAAGGGGAAATGTAGTAGCATTTCAATTTTTATTTTAATAAATAACTTCCAACACTCAGGGAGGCACACTCACCTGAAGACATAATAGGTCCTTAATGAAATAATATTCCCATTCCTTTAATGAGTTACTATTCTCATGCATCTCAGAAGGCTCTTCCAGGATTACTGATTGCTGCTCTTCTTGCTTATTTTCTGAGCTCCACTTCAAAAGCATAACTTTTTGTTTTCGCCCTTGTATCTTCTCTTTGGACACCAACCAATATTCTAAGCATTGATTTCCCCAATACTCTGGGAGTTCTCTTTTACCAAAGACGCTCATTCTACCTTTCCACACTGCCTGCAGACTTCCGTTGCTGACACAAAAGAAATGACTTTTTTCCATTTGCCTTACCCATCTTTCAACTTCTGGTAGGTGCCATGATTTACATATTGCCTGCCTTTCTGTTTTTCCCTGAAATTCTATTTTTTTCCTTCAGCTACATTCCAGTTTATTTTTAAAATTAATCAATGAGAATAGAAACCCACCAAGGGGAATCATAATGGAACAATAAGAGGATGTTTAAAATCATCATGATAATTTTAGTAAAATGTGAACAAATTCATATAATAAACATTTAAAATTTGTGCACATTTTTGAAAATAAAATTTAACCAAAATGAATATTGATGTTCCATTAAACATACTCAATCGTGAGAGTTAATCATGCTGATTTCTGCAACTTACTGCAGTGCTTGCCATAAAAATAGGGTTGGGAATTGCATTGACTCTGTAGATTTCATTTGTTAAGATGGTCATTTTTACTATGTTAATCCTACAAATCCATGGTCATGGGAGATTTTTCTATCTTCTGATAGAAAATTGCATTCTTCAAAGACTTGAAGCTATTGCCAAACAGGTCTTTCTTGTTTAGAGTTACATCAAAATATTTTATATTATTTGTGGCTACTGTGAAGAATATTGTTTCGCTAATTTCTTTCTCAGCCTACTTATTGTTTGTATATCGAAGTTCTGCTTCTGTTGTTGTTGTTGTTGTTTATTTTAGCCACTTGATTGAAGGTGTTTATCAGCCTGAGAAGTTCCCTGGTAGAATTTTTGGGTTACTTAATGCATTCATCTGTGAATAGAGATACTTTGAATTCTTGCTTTACAATTTGTATCCCCTTGATTTCCTTTAGTTCTCTTATTGCTCTAGCTAGAACTTCAAGTACTATATTGAATAGATAAAGAGAGTGGAAAGCCTTGTCTCTTTCCTGATTTTGGAGGAATAGATTTGAGTTTTTCTCCATTTAATTTTATGTTGGCTACTGGCTAGCTGTAAATTGACTTTATTATGTTTAGGAATGTCCCTTGCATCCCTGATCCCTCCAAGACTCTTCATCATAAAGGGGTGTTGGATTTTATCAAAGACATTTTCAGAATCTACTGAGATGATCATGTGATTTTTTTTTCTTTCAGATTATTTGTATGGCGGTTTTCAAAGACAGTTTTTCATATGTATTGGAAAAGACAACTGGAATCAGAAACATCTTTGGGATGAGTTAGAAACCTAATGCAATAGACACTCCCAGGAATCTGTGAGGGTTACACTAACCAAGACTCCTAGCAAAGGGAGATATGGAGAATGAAACATCTGCTGCAACCAGACAAGACTTTCAGAAAACAGACTGGTACCGAACACAGCCACATAAGGTTTAACCTTAAATTTACCCTGCCTACAAGATATGCTGAGGTAAAGGCTGTGCAGAAATTGTGAGAGTACCCAGTCAATGACTGGAGGGCAAGTCATTTTCAGATACCCTGTTAGAGGATCCTCACTTTTTAATGAAACTGAATGTATAGTTACTCCCATGAAAACTGACAAGTTGTCTCCTTTCTACTTATTTTTTGTCTTCTGCTTTATTATCTCCATGTCCGTATGCCTCATTTAATCTTGCAATTTAAAAAGTCTATCTTAAGAGAGGCCCTAATTTTTTTTTCTTTTGACAGGAAAATGATACTTAAAATTTGAATATCTTACTGGGACATTTTTACTTACACAATAAATAAGTCTTAAAGCCAAATTATTTTCTTTTATCAGCAAACTGGAAAAAAAATTTAAGACTCTTTGGTCTGTTTCTATACTGGATGCTACATTAAGAATGTAACTATTATTTGGTGATTGCTCTTGGCCTAAAACAATTGCAAAGCAATAGGGAAAAACAAAACTCTAAGTTTTTGAGCCAGTCAAACTTCCTTAAAATTAATACTAGCTTGATTTAGAAAATAGAAAAAATGAATTTTCTATTTCTTTCAACCACACATATATCACAAGCAATCTCTAAATTGTAAAATGAAAAACTATGTTAGTAAACAAAAATGAGTATACATTTAAATGAATATAGGATAAGATTTTATTTAATTCCCTAACAGTAAAACTTTTTTATTGATTTTTATTAACCTCTACATTTTTCTCTGATCCCCTCCCTGCTTCTCTCCTACCTCTTCTATGCTGTCCCAAGGTCTCCATGCTCCCAATTTACTCAGGAGATCTTGTTTTTTTGTACTACCCATGTAGATTAGATCTATGTTTGTCTCTCTGAGGGTCCCCATTGTTTTCTAGGTTCTCTGGGATTGTGATTTGTGGGCTGATTTTCTTTGCTTTATGTATAAAAATCACCTATGAGTGAGTACATGTGAAAATTGTCTTTCTGGGTCCGGGTTACCTCACTCAAAATAATGTTTTCTAACTCCATCCATTTGACTGCAAAATTCAAGATGTCGTTAATTTTTCTGCTGTGTAGTACTCCATTGTGTAAATATACCACATTTTCCTTATCCATTCTTCTGTCAAGGGGCATTTAAGTTGTTTTCAGGTTCTGGCTATGACAAACAATGCTGCTATGAACATAGTTGAGCACATGACCTTGTGGCAAGATTGAGCATGTCCATGTGGCACGATATATACCCAAAAGTGGTATTATTGGGTCTTGAGGAAGGTTATTTCCTAATTTTCTGAGAAATCACCACACTGACATCCAAAGGGGCTGCACAAGCTTGCACTCCCACCAGCAATAAAGGAGTGTTCCCTTTACCCCACAACCTCTCCAGCATAAGTTGTCCTCAGGGTTTTTTATCTTGGCCATTCTTACAGGTGTAAGATGAAATCTCAAAGCTGTTTTGATTTGCATTTCTCTGATGATTAAGTGTTGCACGAGGAGGGTGGCCCTTTGTTTGTCCCAGCAGCCCGGCTAGGTTACACCGGAAATAACCACACAGAAACTGTATTCATTAAAACACTGCTTCACCCATTAGCTCTAGTTTCTTATCGGCTAATTCTTAATTTAACCCATTTCTATTAATCTGTGTACTGCCACGTGTCTGTGGCTTACTGTCAAGATTCTAACCAGTATAGGTCTCAGGCAGGAGATCCATGGCTTCTCTCACTCTGCCCTTCTTCCCAGCATTCAGTTCTCTCTTCTCTGCCTACCTAAGTTCTGCCCTATCAGGCCCAAAGCAGTTTCTTTATTCATTAACCAATGAAAGTAAGACATGAACAGAAGAACCTCCTATACCAACTAAGGATGTTGAACATTTCCTTAATGAAACTTTTTAGTGAAATTTTTATGAGGATTAATGTCACCATAACAACATTTGCTATAATGTATCTTAAACTTGTTTACTCAGGTATTAACAAAAATGTCTAAAAATGGTTATAGTCTTTGACAAAGACAGCTTTACAAATGAAAGCTATTAAGGATTAGTCAGAAATATTAATAAAAAAACTAGTTTCAGTTTCAGAATGCAGTGAGAAGACATTTTAGTATTCTGTCTTCACTGTCGTTTTAGTTTTGTTCTTAATCCTATAATATTTTCTAAAAAATATTTAGTATTTTCCAATTAAATTTATATATCAAGAAAGTAAATCAAAATATTCTTTAAATATTCATATACACAAATAAATAATTATACATAGTAATAAAGGAAATAAAGTTATTTACTGTACTAGGATAATGAACAATAGAGTGAATAAGAAATATTTTAACTAGACAACTAGTTAACTAGAAAAGTTGGTGACAATTGTGTGGCTTGGTCTTTTAGTGGGACCCCTGTCAGTAGGACCAGGATTTATCAATAGTGCATGAACTGGATTTTTGGAGCCCATTCCCCATGGTGGGTTACCATGCTTAGCCTTGATATAGGTGGAAGGGTCATGGTCCTGCCTTACCTTATGTCAAGCTTTATAGACCTGGGAGGCCTTACCCTCTCTGAGGAGTGAATGGGGATGGGGAAGCTGAGGAAGGGAGTGGGAACTGTGTGTGGTTGGTATGTAAAATTAATTTAAAAAAGATGAAAATGTTTTTAAAGGGCACTTACCACATCTATTATATCAGATTCATTTTCATGGCTAAGATCAGTCTACAAAAAACAGAAAAAGAAAAATAAATTATTGGTTATTGTTTATATAAAACTTATTTATTTAATGGAACAGAATAAATATCAAATTATTTCCACTAATGTTTTTATATCTTAATTAAAGAAATGTATTCTTCTGAATCTGAGGAACAATCTGTAAGTCTCCATTCTTATTTTTATATGAAAGACACTATGAGAAGCAGAAAATTTATAAAGAAGTTTGCTGTAGGAACTCCTTCAGCCAATAGCCTTTAAGACACTGGCCCACTTTGGATGTTGTCACATGTAATATAAATGCAGACAAAAAGCATGCATGGGCCTCTTTGCTGCTCGACTTGATTCCAATTCTCAGCTCATGCAGAGGACTGCAGATCCAGATCACTACTCTTTCTGAGAGTTTATCCCCAGATAAATAAACCTTTGTTATACTCTATTCCAGGCTATTGTGGAACTCTTTTTACAGACAACAAATTGGTACCCACGTAGCCAGAGTCCATGTCATTGTTGAGGTCCTGCCCAGACCCCTGTCTGCAGTCTTCTCCCACCCCACATATCTGAACTACCCCTCTGGCATGCTGCTGCACATTGCCTGTCCCACCGCGTGGTGACTTGGCAATTTCCTACCATTCATGCCTGGCTTGGTCATGCCTACTAAGTGGCTGACTTACTGCTGCCTGGTAATTTTTGCCGAAACTCCTCTGCAGCTTCTCTGGATTCTTCCAGGTCTGCTCTGATCAGGCTGAGCTCTGACTCCAGGAGCAGGGGCTGCTCTGGCTTGATTTCCCAGTTCGGATCTGTGAATGTCTGGCCCAAGCTTCAGGCAATAACCTCATAGCTCATGACTGCCTTCAAGCTGAGTTCCTTGAAATTCTACCCAAATCAAACCTCTGTATGCAGAGCTTACTTAAGAGCTACTTACTTAAAGAGCTACTTTCTTAAGCAGCTAACTAAATTTATTAGTAATTCTAAGTCTCAGGTAATTCAGGTACTGATCTAGAACCTGCCTTACTGTCACAACCGCAACACCTGTTGGCCAAAAAGATTATTACACCTACAACAATTTTCTAAAAACTATAATGGAGTTAAGTTATTCTGGCTAATAAACAAATAAATAAATCTGAAAATAGTAAATCAACCTCAAGATAACTGCAGACAATATCACCACTCAGGAACTTAACAATTTTTTTTTGTTGTTGTTTCTACTGTGGATGGAACTCTGCAAGAGCTATATGAGCTACCTTGTACATGCATTTTTGTGATCATGGTGGCTACTAGCTCTTCATATTATATCCTTAAAGAAATGGTTTGAAGCCGGGCGGTGGTGGTGCACGCCTTTAATCCCAGCACTCGGGAGGCAGAGGCAGGTGGATCTCTGGGAGTTCGAGGCCAGTTCCAGGACGGGCACCAAAACTACAGAGAAACCCTGTCTTGAAAAACCAAAAAAAAAAAAAAAAGAAAAAAGAAATGGCTTGATAACAGAGTCACAAATGAGAAACTTTAAGAAAGGTACAGTCTTTAGCTAAACAGATTCATAATATTAAAAATGATAAACTTAATTTGACCGGCAAAATTCAATCCATTATCAATGAGTTATAAAACCTTACAAGAGGGTACAGAGAGATTATCTGAAAAGATTCAAACTGTTGAAATTGATAATCAAAATCTGTTAAAAAGTTTAAAAGGCAATCTACACACCATCCAAATAATATCTAAGGATGAGAAGATATCATTGATGGAAAAATTAAAAAACTTGGAATCACATGTATAGAAAGAGAACCAGAAATTAATTGATTTGATGAAATAATAAGAATTCTCTTAGAAGGAATCTTTCTACCACATCCGAGTAAAAAATTAAAATATTATGTGGAAAAGGTCCCTGAATTAACTGTAAAAGGAAAACTGAGACTTCGTCAATTGACAGGAATAGACCCAGCAGAGATTACAGTACCTTTTACTACTGATGAAATTAAAAAAGTATGGGAAGACAATGAACACTGACAAAGAGCTTGTACTAATTTTTTGGGAGAGATTAACAACAACTATCCCAAAAGCAAAAGAATTACCCTCATAAAGAGAGCTAACTGGATCCTTCCCCACATTGTACATGACACACCAATAACTGGAGCCCCTACATTCTATACTGATGCAAATGAATAAGGAAAGGGCGGTAAAAAATCAGAAGATTTAAGTAAAGTGGAACAAAGCCCTTAGGGTTCTATCCAAAAGTCAGAATTAGATGCTATTCTCATGGTACTAAGGGATTTTAAAGAACCTCTCAATATTGTTACTGATTTGCAATATGCAGAAAGAGTAGTTTAGCATATTGAAATCACTGAATTTATACAAGATGATACAGAATTGACTTCATTATTTACTGAGGCTCAAAATATAATCAGATATAGGCTTTGTCCCATATACATAACATACATCTGATCCTATATGTGTCTGCCATATCCTCTAGCACAAGGTAATGCAGAAATTGATCGATTATTGATTGGAAATGTGCTGAATGCATCAGAATTTCATAAAAAATATCAAGTCAATAGCAAAGGTTTGAAAAAGGACTTTTCTATTACATGGCAACAAGCTAAGGAGATTATAAGGTGATGTCCTATTTGTTCTTTCTATAACCAAACACTGCCACCTGCAGGGAATAACCCAAAGGGTACTCAAAGGAAAAAAAATCTGGCAGATGGATGTGTTCCACTTTTTATAATTTGGAAAATTAAAATATATACACCACACCCTTGACACCTATTCAGGTGATCAATGAGCTACTGCTTTGAATTTAGAAAAAAACTGATTTGGTAATCACACATTTACTAGAAATTCTGGCCATTATGAGATCACCTGCATGAATAAAAACAGAAAATTTCCAGAATATGTTTCTAAGAAAATGAAACATTTTTGCTCATTATAATAATAATCATAAAGCATATTACAGGTATATCACACAATCCTACAGGTCAGGCAGTTATAGAAAGATCAAGTCGAACTATAAAGGGTATATTAAGCAAACAGAAAGGGATGAAAAATACCCCAGAAATGGATTGTATAATGCTTTATTAACCTTGAATTTTCTTAATGCTAATGAGAAAGGAATATTGGCAGCAGAGAAACATTGGATAATAGAAAAAAAAAAAAAACCTCTGAATTAAATCTGCCTGTGTATATCAAGGATGTCTTAACCTCAGAATGGAAACCAGGAAATATGTTACATTAGGGAGTTTTGTTCTTGTTTCCACAGGAGATGAAAAGCTATGGATAGCATCAATATTAATAAAGATTCAGTTTGGGGGAATGGGATGGTTGAGATGGAGGAAGGGTGGATATGGGAGGAGGGAAGCCATTTTAGGGTTGGCAAGAGACTTGGCTCTAGAGGGGTTCCCAGGTGTCCAAGGGGATGTCCCCATCTAGGTCCTTGTGCAGCAGAGGAGAGGGTGCCTGAACTGGCCTTATCCCATAGCCACACTGATGAATATCTTGCGTATCACCATAGAACCTTCATCCGGCGATGAAGATAGAGACAGAAACCCATATTCGAGCACTGGACTGAGCTTCCAAGGTCCAGATGAAGAGCAGAAGGAGGGAAAACATGAGCAAGAAAGTCAGGACCACGAGGGGTGCGTCCACCCAGTGAGATGGTGGGACTGATCTAATGGGAGCTCACCAAGGCCAGCTGGACTGGAACTGAATGAGCATGTTATCAGACCAGACTCTCTGAATGTGGCTGACAATGAGGGCTGACTGAGAAGCCAATGATAATGGCACTGAGTTTTGATTCTACTACATGTACTGGCTTTTTGGGAGCCTAGTCTGTTTGGATGCACACCTTCCTAGACCTGGATGGAAGGGGGAGGACCTTGGACTTACCACAGGGCAGGGCACCCTAACTTCTCTTAGGACTGGAGAGGGAGGGGGAGAAGGGGAGGGGGAGGAGTGGGAGGGAAATGGGAGGAGCTGGAAATTTTTAATAAATAAATAAAAACAATATGGGTACAGAAGAAAACTTCTTCCATTCAATGAATGAAGACTAAAATACTCCAGAGATTGTGTAATGTTGGCACATTCTGAGTTTCAGTGTTAAGTTCAGAAAAAAAATCATGTATCGTATTGGAAGCACTATGTATTATATTACAAAAGGAGCATTAGTATATGAGTTTATTGGTAGGAAATAATACTTTTCACAAAACGATGTATATAGCAAACCAGAAAAGAACAAACCATTAGCTTAAAAGTCTTTAAAGTAAGCTTTTAAGTTAAATAAGGTCAACTATGTATATATAAATGAAAAATTGGAATTTGACTTTAATCCAATATGATTTAATAAAAAACCCTACATAGAAAATTTTATAAATGCAAACAATGGGTATAAAATATCTATGAAAAACTTAAAACTGATGAAATAAAATACAAAACAAAAAATGGAAAAGTGTTTAACCACCTTGAATAGGAAGATTCAGTATATTCTAAATGTCAGTTTCTCTCAAATTAACAATCCAAATCAAAATCCCAGAAAATCATCATGTGAATATCAACAATGCAATTTGCTAAATGATATAAGACTAAAAATTTAATACATTATTGAGGAAGAAAAATAAGTTTAATAGTACTGGTTAGTTCCCTACTTCAAAACAAATCTGTGGGTCCACCAATAGATGAATGGAAAGAAAATTATGGTGTATATATATATACAATAGAATACTATTCTATCTTTGAAAAAGAAATTCTTAAAATTTCTGTCAATTATTTGTCTTATTTCCTTTTGGGTCCACCAATAGATGAATAGAAAGGAAATTATGGTGCATATATACACAATAGAATACTATTCTATCTTTGAAAAAGAAATTCTTAAAATTTCTGTGAATTATTTGCCTTACTTTTTTGCTTGCTTTTTTACTTATCATCCTGGATATTGGAAGTAGATACGATTGCCAGGCAAAAATTGGGAACTTGGGGGCGGGGATGGTATGAGGGCAAGAGGAGACGGGAAGAGAAGTGTGAAGGGGAGGATGAGGAGAGCTTGGGGGAATGGGATGGTTGGGATGGAGGAAGGGTGGATATGGGAGCAGGGAAGTATATATCTTAATTAAGGGAGCCATTTTAGGGTTGGCAAGAGACTTGACTCTAGAGGGGTTCCCGGGTGTCCATGGAGATGTCCTCAGCTAGTTCCCTGGGCAGCTGAGGAGAGAGAGCCTGAAATGGCCCTATCCTATAGCCATACTGATGAATATCTTGCATATCACCATAGAACCTTCATCTGGCGATGGATGGAGATAGAGACAGAGACCCATATTGGAGCACCAGACTGAGCTCCCAAGGCCCAAATGAGGAGCAGTAGGAGGGACAACATGAGCAAGGAAGTCAGGATCGTGAGGGGTGCACCCACACACTGAGATGGTGGGGCTGGTCTAATTGGAGTTCACCAAGGCCTGCTGGACTGGGACTGAAAAAGCATGGGATCAAACCGGACTTTCTGAACATGGCGGACAATGAATGAGTGCTGACTGAGAGACAATGGCACTGGGTTTTGATCCTACTGCATGTACTAGCTTTATGGGAGCCTAGTCTGTTTGGATGCGCACCTTCCTAGACCTGAATGGAGGGGAGAAGACCTTGGACTTCCTACAGGGCAGGGAACCCTGACTGCTCTTTGGACTGGAGAAGGAGGGGAAGGGGGTTGGGGGGAGGGGGAGGGAAATGGGAGGTGGGGAGGAGGCGGAAATTTAAAAAAAAGAATATTTTTCTTTTAGAGTACACTTGATATTTGATAAAATACATGGGATGTATTTTAGGCAATGAAGAAAAGCAATCAGAATAATAAAAATATGACTACTGTGTAACATTACATAATGCTAAAGATATTTCACGTTATGTAAATGATTTTTATTTCATAGAATAACAATAAGCAGTTAAAGCTAAACTAACCAAGCCACAATACTGTATGTAGTTATACTAAACTAAGTCCTCTGTAACTCACCGAGGTCACATTTAAAGGACATGCTTATATGATTATCCCCAAGGCTTAGGCATACAAACCCATAGCAATGGGATATGCTCCCTATTTGCAAACTGATGAAACAGATTTCCACTTTTTCTCTTTGCATGTGTTCTTCATATTTCTCATAACAGGTTTTTAGATTTTAGTTGAAAATTAATTGTTTTAATATCATTTAAAAAATCTATCAATAAATAATTATTTAATACAAAAAAAGAATAAATAAAAGGCATTTCTGATGCCAAGAAATGCAAATACATACTGATTCTCTAGGCATAAAATAGTCTGCATGAAGAAAATATTAATCCAGGCATCAAAGTAGGACAAAAGACTCCAACTACACATCTCACAATTAAAAATTCCTTTTGTGTAGATATGGAATATTATTGATATGAAAGTAAGTCTCTACAGAATAAAATAAAAAGGCTATCCTAGTATCAGAGGACAACTTCAATGAATATAAATTCCAGTATTTTATTAATATTAAATAATTAAAGTATCTAACTAATTATATTGATCTTCCATGAAATTGAAAAGAAAATTCGGAAAACTTAAAATTTTCTGTAAAGAGGCAGAAGAGAATTCCTTAAAACGTATTTATTCAGAAAATCTGTGTTTAACATGTGATGAAGGAAAATATTTTATCAAAAAGCTTATTTAGCTTAGAACAATTCAAAGAGAATTCTTCAAAATGAATTGACATTTGATGATTGTTTTCTTTGTCCATGAATGATGAACTATGTCCACTAGCAAAGTAAACATTTTTCCACTGTCTAATACTAACAGGACACAAATAACTATGTCATTAACAAACAGCAATTCCACCTATGATATCAAAATATGTCTTTGTTTTATATGTGTGTGTGTGCGTGCGCATTTAATGCATGTAACATAAATACATGCATTATATTGTGAGCTAGAAAGCATAACTACTAAAACACTTCTGAACTGATGACTAATTTTCATCATGAATATTTTTTGCATTATTATGACAACTATAAGTTATGATGAACAGTATAGCCTTATTTGAATGTTACAAACCACAGAATATTTCATAAGTGTGCTAACTGGGAGGTAGAGGGACTGATGACAAATCTGATATTCTGAGTTTGATCACTGGAGCCTATATGTGGAAGTGGACAAACAACTCTCAAATATTTCTTCTGACCTCCACAGGCAAATCTTCGCCCTCTCATGTATGAGCACTCATGCACACATACAATAAACAAATAAAACAAACATTGTGCTGCTTAAAACAGTTTATCTGGGATATCCTGGATAGACAAAATTGCCTAATTATACAAAGTGCAGCTGACATATCAAATTCACTTTCAGGATGCTTATTTATTTATTTGTTTGTTTGTTATTTATTTTCCTTCCTTTCCTTCTGCTTTCAATCTACCACTCCCCACAATTCTTCCTCCCTATCATTTTTAAAGTGTATCTGATATTGTTCAATTCGCTATCCTGCCCTTCTTTAAACTAGCCAACACTAAATTAGTAAAGGAAGACACTTCAAAGACCTTAGAAAGCTCTAGCCCTCAAGTAAAGGATGGGCTTTGGTTTTCCAAGTGTATCCCTCTGGGCTTTTCCTTTATTCTGAAATTATAGTTACAAAAATTTTCTCTTTCTTTTCCTCCCTCCAAAATTTCCCTTATACCCCTTCAAATTCATGGCCTCTTTTTTCATTGCTATTACACACAGACAGACAGACAGACAGACAGACAGATAGATATTCTGCTCTGTCACTTGAATTTTTTTCAAACATAATATTTGGTATCAGATAACCAGCTTGGTATGCCTTTTGCTGGGAAAGAATATTTTTCCCACTCTCAGTATTCCTTTAGTTGCATGTGGTTCTTTGTACAGGTTTGGCCCTAAAGAAAGTCCTTTGCACTCTGAAATGTCTACAAGTGTCATCATGTACAGTTTATATTTGGGCCATCATGTTAGTGAGACTTTATGATGGGTGTAGCTTCTAACTGCTAGAAGATATAATCGCATGGCAAACTCCCTAAACTTTAGGTTCTTAGACTATTTCTGCTCCTTGTGCTCTGAGTCTTAAGGGTAGACTTATGAACTACATTAACAGCCAGCATGACATTAAAACCCTAAGGATGTAGCAGGGGCACACATATTCTGGTGGTAACGAACAGCTGTACAATTGAACTTAGGACGCAACAGACAAGAGAGAAACTGCCTGATACTAGAAATCAAACTAACTACTCAGTGCTAGTGAATCCATGGATATTGAAGGAGAATCTACAACCACTAATTTACTATCCCTAACAATAATCTAAACATTTGTCCTCGTATTACCAAATGGGTGTAGTCTTCACTCTCATCAAGGAAACTTATCTTTCCAACAGATGATGACCACTACAGAGAAACAAAATCAACCAAAATGCAGAATTGTGAAACCCAGTCCCAATTTACAGAAGGCCTTTTGCTCAGTGTATTTGCTGTATATTTATGTTTCCTTAGCCAACTGGTTAAATGAATGAAAATAAAAGTAAACAAATATATTTAATTTGAAAGTAGCATCTAAAGGCCTGGTCCTCATAACTAGATATGTATATTACTATTATTTGGGAAACTTTGGGGAAATGAAAATAACTAAGTGTTATTTCATATTAATTAAATCTAAAATATCTGGGACTGGGCTGATTATCAGTATTTTTTTTAATTTCTCAGGTAATTGTTATATGCAGTTAGGAGAAAAATCGGAACTTGGGCATAAGTCTTAGGAAAAAAGTTTTAAGTCCTTTTAGGAACATTCATAAAGAAACTCCTCGCTATTTCAATGACAAAAGCTTTATACTTCACAAAAGATTGATTGAACTATTGCCCTGTTTTAAATCATTTTACTAAGTATAGATGCAGAGGAAGGTTAGAGGCTTTTAGTTTCTGATCAGTAATTCTAGAAATACCATGAGAGTATTTTCAATCAAGCTTTCTTAGTTTTCACTTAAGGTCAAGATGATGACTGATTGTTCAAAAGCTATGACTTTTTGATAAGCTTTATTCATTTCTTACAAGCATGTTCAAAAGACAAAATTTCTCCTCTACTTTCTGTGACAATTGTGCTTATTTCTATAACCAGACACTTAGTTCTATTGATACTTCTAAATGGTATTTCTCTCTACTCTCTACAGCACCTAGCAGATTCCAGATTTGTTTAGCATATAAACCTCTATGCACTACTTTGTTCAGATTGAGTTTTACCTTAACTTCTTTATGAATCACAACAACAGACATTGTAATAGGTAGAACAAAAAGTAATCTCTAGTTATTTATTGAATCACATTCAATGTATTTATACTGGAGTGGTAATGAGAAAAATTAATAGTTGTAGAAAGAGGAATTTAATAATAAAACAGGAGGATATGGTAATAACATTTTCTAACATAGCGTGAAACATTCCTGTTGGGTACTGGTTCCATCAAGTTATATTGTAAAATTTGAAGATGTTGTAAAGAAGGAAGAATAGGAGATAAATGCTAGAGTAATGCTTCTTTCCTTTACAAATAATTTAGCTGTGAGAAAAAAAAATAAACCTTTGTAATTAAAACTTCCCTAAACTTTTAGAAAAAGTTAATTCTGGGACAGTTTGAAAATACAACGAATATCTGAGTTTCAATATTGCTTACTATTTGTGACAGTTTAGGAATAAAATATTTGAATTGGAATTGTTTCGTTATCTAGAGGCAGTAAAGTTTGAATGTTCATACTATTTAGTACAGTGACTCTCAATCGAAAGTATTTTCCCCCAGGGATATTTGAGAATATTTGCAGACATTTTCATCGTGCGACAACAACCATAACAATTTCCCAACAACAGAGTAGTTTCAGACCCAAAATGCCAATAGTTCTGTAACTGAAGATCCTTGTCATAGAATAAAACAGTCTGGTTTCAAAAAAAATTGATTGGCCTTGCTACCTAGTACATCGGTCATGAGTAACTGTCTTCTGATCCACACAACTGCTATCTGGGGGAGTTCATTACTGTCCACACTTTGAACAAGATGGACTTATTGATGGTTTATTTTGTCATATGGAGAAGATTAGGGCACTAAATTTTTTCCTGAATATGCAGCTGCTCCCTACCACTTGGTAACTCCTCATGGTTACTGGGGGAAGAGTTAGATTATAAAGAGATCACAGAAGACTAGGTGGATGCTAGAGTATATAGAGACCAGGGAAGAGATTAGAGGTTCCATCTACACGATTGCCTTCATCTTTGCTGAAGGATTTTCTGGTATGGCTGATTTGGGAGAAGTGCCCACACGCCTGTAAGTAACCTCTACTTTAAAATTGTAAGAAAGTCTGATGAATTCATTGGGTTCTCCAAAGTAAACCTTGGCAGATTTGTGTCTTTTGTTTGTTTGTAGAACCTTTAAAAATGGGTATACATTGCTTTACCTATCCTCCTGTGAAGGAATTTTAGCAACAGCATTTTATGATTAACTAGTCCTTTAGAATTGTTATCAAATTGCTATTTTTTTCAATCACTAATTAAGAAAATTAGGAAACAATCTACCTCAAGACACAGAAATACCACTTTTGGGTATATACCCAAAGGATGCTCAATCATACCACAAGGACATGTGCTCAACTATGTTCATAGCAGTATTATTCGTAATAGCCAGAACCTGGAAACAACCTGGATGCCCCTCAACCAAAGAATGGATAAAGAAAATATTGCACATTTACACATAGAAAGGAGAAAAAGACAAGATATCCTGAGTAAATTGGGAGCATGGGGGGTCACAGGAAAGGCTAGAAGGAGAGAGCAGAGTAAGGGAGGGGAGTGAGAAGAATGTATAGCTCAATAAAACTATTAAAATATAAAAATATCAGATATTAGGGAAAATGTTCATTTAATGTTCTAAAACTTTAAGCTGAGGCAAATCAAGTCCTTCTGTCTTAGTTAATTGACTTTTAAAATGAGAATAGCAAACATTTCTTAGGAGATGTAAGAGACTGACTATATTAAAATGTCTGGTATGTAGTAAGTGTAGTATTGTATTCATGTGACTACCATTTGATTGGAAAACTGCACTATAATCATTGCTGCTCAACTTGCAAGGAAGGAGGACAGAGTAAAGGGCAACTTCAAGAAAATTTCAGGATTTATGAATATCTCCACATAACTAATAATTTTGAAGTGGTATTGGAGGAAACCAAGATATGGGGTATAATTTTTGGAGCTTAATTTGCAAGTAGTAATGTTAGTAGATGCAAAAAAATGACAGTGATGTTGAATGCAATGCCTTTAAAAAGAAGCCATAAGTTACCACTGTCTTATGAATATTATGATTATGTATGAGCACTGATAGGAGAGTTAGGCACATTATACATTTGAAATGACTGTCATGTTTTATCAATCTTCAGACTGTAACTTCCTTTCTCCATGCTTCTGTTCCTCTATATGTTAAGTGAGGCAGATAGACTACACATTCTTTAGGGATATTTTCAGATATGATTCACTGGACTGAACATAAAAATTTTGGCCTAAGTACATCTGAATCCATCCACTTTAAAGGCACCTATCCAAAAAACTGGAGTTCTTATTTTAGAGAAGGATTCCAACTCTATTGTAGAGCAAAGATTTCCTGTTCATTGTCTCTAACAGTATCTAGCATCTAGTAGATTTGGTAAGTCTTTAAGGTTTATTGTACGAGCTCATAGAAATGATATGTGAGAATTATGTACATATCAATGGGTTTAACTGACAGTGCAGAAGAAGGAGTATGGGGAGACATAAATTACACTAAAAACAATTTTGGAAAGTTATATGGAAACCAATTACTGTAGAATATTTTATACATACACACACATCAAAAAAATTAAAATGGCATCAGTCTATAATGGACAAACAACCCTCAACCATTTATAAGAGAGACTAACAAATAAAAAAAAACCTCAGTGACAGTAATAATTTACTACTTGGGAAGTTGATGCTAGTGAGTTCAGACCTCCAAACATTACAGGCTATTGTTATTACTCTTGGTTACCCTGCAGAACTTGACAGAAAGACCCTATTGCTGTAGCTATCCCATACTTGGGACACAGAAGTCACAGGGATTCACACTTGGGAGATTCATCCCTACCAGCTACTTTTCATAATGTTGGAAGTTGCTACACATGCTACTTGAGGATAAAAATAATCACCAGGTATAGCTATCTTTGAAACTTGTAAGCTAAAATAAGAGTAACCTGGTGAGACATACCCACTGGTGCAAGAGTGACATGAACATCATAGAAATAACCAACCACTTTCTGATTGAATCAAAGCCCAAGTTTACAAGATGAAAGACTCATGTTACCAACACTGAGCCAGGACACCTTTAACTAGTCAGATAATGGTCCCTAGGAAAGAACCCACTACTATTGCACTGCTAACAGAAATAGTATTAAAATGATTTTTAATAACTTATTGTTATACCATGGATCAACCCATCTTCAAACCCTCATCTGAGAAGTTTCTATTTGCAGTAGAAGATTATAACACAGATACCCACAGTTATCCAAGGAATCGAGAGTAAGAGACCTCAGAATGCTCAATACAGATATATATATATATATTGCAATCTATCCCCTCATGGCCTAAGGATCATTATGGAAAAAAAGGCAGGAAGACTAAGAACCAGAGGTGGTTGGTGCCTACTAGGGACACAGGTCAGCTACACCTGAACTTACAGCACTTATGGCAGAATGCAGACTTGTAAAAGCCCAAAGCAGACCAAATCACAGAATGGAAATAAAAATTGGTCACAAAATCCATGCATTTATTGGCAAATGTTAGATGCTAGAATACAGAGAGAAAGTTTCCTCTAAGAATATATTACCTAGTAAGTTGACCATACTTCAGTGGAAGATTAAGCATTCAGGGGATATTTGGGTAGCACCAATTAAGTTGATTAGCAAAAATAAAGTGACAAATTTCCATGAGTAGGGAAGGTGGTTGGATCTTGGAAGAGTTGGGGGAGGTGAGGTGAATACAAACAAATCGTGTTGCACAATTACTAATAAAATTTGAAAGCCCATAAAGTCTATATTTTGCATATATGGATTTAATAATAAACAATGGTATTCTCACCTCTCATCCAAGCACCTATCTGCTTATATAATCCCAAGATAATTTCATAAAAATTAATAATATAAAACTAAATCTCTAAATACAATAAATTTGTACATGATTCATTTGTAGTAGAAGCAAAAGGAACTACTTATTACTAAAGAGTTAATTATCTTGTGTAGCAGTGAAATAAATATGTTCAGAGCAACTGATCAAAAACAGAGAACATCGAAAACAATGTCCATAGCTAACTAAGAAATAAGTAGATCACTTAAACTATTTTTCTTGGCTCCTTATGAGTTAATGGATGTTAAAAAACTATTTGGTTATTGGGATTTACATAATGAGCAATAGCTGAGTTTAAAGTGAAGGAGAACTTGGCCCCTGTGAATAGTCAACACACAAAACAAACAACAACAAAAAAAACAGGCAAGATTCTCAAATTAAGAAAACACTACTTCAATAAGGCTTACAGTGTAAGTAACTCAGATGTGTTAAAAATGGCAAAATATGTGTAGGCAGAAAACAATGGACAAATCTAGAAAGATAGGAAAAATAAATATTATTTAAGCCCTTTGATTTTTATGTTTTTATTCATGCTGAAGTACTTACTATAGGAAATTTGGATTTATCAATGTGTTATAGATCCAGTGGAATCAACAAGTATAGTATATTCACTTAAGTATAATTAACATTTAATTTGTCATTATTTTTGTTAGAAGAGCAATCTTTGTCCCTGAATTTGTCTACTACAGAGCATTTTGACAGACCAACAGAAGTAAAGTTTTATTGTACAATTTTTACACTCTGTGACAACACTGTTACTTTTCAGAAAGGAAAGAACTGCCTAAAAAACTGTTATCAAACACTGATTGATTTGGAATTAAATTTTACTGCAGATACTGAAATGTTTATTGATAAATTTAACCCAAATTAGAAAGGAATATTTTTAGATAAACATAATGTTAAAGTACTTTCAATGTTTAATACTGTTTGACACACAAGTAATATGAAGATGGCTCATACACGCATACTGTCAATCATATTAAGAGCAAGTAGTAAGATATCTATTCCCACACAAACTTGCAGGTACATTTTTCTGTGCCAAATCTACAATCCTAACATTTTATGGCTCGTATGTATTTGCAAAGAATATAAATTTTCCAGAACCCATTTAACTATGTAAGTAATGAGCTTTCATCTAAAGGTTATTTGGAAGTGATTATTTTGCTATGAAATTTACTGTTAAAATAGCTATCAACTGAAAAATCTAACCAAGCTCAGGAAATTCATTCCGAGTTATTAATATACTCAATTAAACTCTGGCTTTTAGAGTAATATCAATACTTGGTAGAGTCTGTGTGACAACTGTTTTTCAGTGAAGCTATGTGAAGTCCCACTGTATATTAGAAACAAAGATATTATTAAATTTGATAGTGCATAAACCTAACTTTGAACTGCAAGTAAGTAAAATGTGAAGATATTGATATTTTAGTCCTATTAATTTACTTATATCAAAATATTCAATAAAAATAAGCACAAATATTGAAACGGGAGAATTAAAACATCTTTAATCCTAGTTGTCCTGGAACTAGCTCTTGTAAAACCGGCTGGCCTTGAACTCATGGAGATTTGCTTGCCTCTGCATTCCAAGTGCTAGGATTAAAGGCATGTACCACTACCATGAAGAAAAAGAGTAGTAAAGAAAATTCATTAAAAAAAAACCAAAATATTTAATTAATTCTTGAATCATGGTATTGTGGTAAACAACTATAATTCCAACACTCAAGAGAATGAAGTGGGAGAATCACTTATCATTGTTAGGTAAGGAGTTAGGTCCAGGAGATACTGACAATTAGATGTGGGCAAGTTTGAGGTGCTGAAATAAGATATAAATATAATGACAAAGGTCATGGTCAATCGGAGTTCAAAATATAGACAGTGATAGTTAACTCCAAATAGGCCAGCTGAGGATTATAAAAACAGATATAAGGGGCAATGGATTATAGTATCTATGCTAGCTATATCAGATTAAAACAAATTCCAAGATTTCACATCTGAGGGAGCATGTTCAGATTGCCAGTAAAATCTCCAACTTCAGGTTACTTAAATCCCTATACATATTCTTGAATTTTACACATCTACTTGTAACAGATTAGCTTTAAAAAAAAAAGCACACCCCTTTCCTATAAGTGCCTATTCTGGGTGAGATACAGGGAAAGATGTACAGTAAGAAGGGAAAAATAAGTTCCATGCCTATCCAGATCAATGCTTTCCTGAGGGAGTCAAAAAGGTCTGGCATACTCCATCTGAGAAACGGATGTGGAATGGGAAGTGGGGAGATGGGGGGCTGGAAAAGGGGAGGGAGGAGGAACTGATGTTGGTATGTAAAATGAAAAGGAAAAAAGATCAAGGCTTTTGTGGATTGGCATAGTCTTTTTTTGAGGAATATATTCTTCCTTCTTTGCTTGCTCTATTTAAACTCTCTACTGATTATTACTGTGTCTTCTTTGAATTCTTCACTTTAGATAGTATAAGAAGTAAGACTGCTACTGGTGTTGAGACTAGACGAAACTGGTGCCATGACTTGGTTCAATTTTCTTTTTTAATTTAATTTTATTTTTTATTAGATTTTTTAAAAAAATATATCAATCCAAATTTCCACTCTCTCCACTCCTTCCATTCCCTCCACACCCCTTCCTATCCCACCCCCTCCAATCCTAAGAAAGGGCAAGGCACCCTGCCCTGTGGAAGGTCCAAGCCCCGCCCCCCCACTACATCCAGACTGAGCAAGGTATAACTAGAGACATCCCTTATTTCCTTATCTTCTGGTGCCATGACTTGGATCATTTTTCTTTAGCAATAAAGTAAATCAAGTAGGGCCCCAACCCTAGCTGAGACCACTACATTTCCACTCCTTTCCTCCATGCTCCATTCTTCCTTTACCTACTCCTTTTCTCTCTACCTCAGCATTCTGCTTGCTGTGCATCTTCTCGCCATTCTTATAAGTAGATTGCTGTTCATTTTCTCTGATATAATA
Organism: Chionomys nivalis; assembly: GCF_950005125.1. Taxonomy (NCBI): domain Eukaryota; kingdom Metazoa; phylum Chordata; class Mammalia; order Rodentia; family Cricetidae; genus Chionomys; species Chionomys nivalis. The sequence continues at coordinate 81,035,181 of NC_080112.1, read as the reverse complement.
TGCTTTTTTCCCGTATCCTTCTCTGGCATGAACACACTTCTTTGCTATTTCTTTTTTTTTTTTTTTTTTTTTTTTTTTTTATTTTTTATTCTTTTTTTAATTAAAATTTCCACCTGCTCCCCGTTTCCCATTTCCCTCCCCTCCTCCCAAATATTGCCCCCTCCCCCCACTCCCCTCCCCCTATCCCCACTCCTCTTCTCCTCCCCCCACACCATTCCCCCTCCCTCTCGATACTGAAGAGCAGTCCAAATTCTCTGCCCTGCGGGAAGACGAAGGTCTTCTATCTACGTCCAGGAAGGTGAGCTTCTAAACAGGCTAAGCTCCCACAAAGCCAGTTCATGTATTAGGATTGAAACCTAGTGCCATTGTCCTTGGCTTCTCATCAGTCTTCGTTGACCGCCATGCTCAGAGAGTCCGGAATCAACCCATGCTTATTCAGTCCCAGACCAGCTGGCCTTGGTGGGCTCCTAATAAATCAGTTCCACTGTCACAGTGGGTGGGTGCATCCCTCGTGGTCCTGATTTTTTGCTCTTGTTCTCCCTCCTTCTGCTCCTCATTTGGACCTTAAGAGCTCAGACCGTTGCTCCAAATTGAGACTCTGTCTCTACCTTGATCCATCGCCAGATGAAGGTTCTAAGGTGATATGCAAGATATTCATCAGTATAGGATAGGGTCATTTCAGGTTCCCTCTCCTTAGTTGCCCAAGGTACCAGCTGGGGACATATTCCTGGACACCTGCGAACCCCTCTAGAGTCAAGTCTCTTGCCAACCCTAAGATGGCTCCCTTAGATAGGATATATACTTCGCTGCTCCCGTATCCATCCTTCCTATATCCCAACCATCCCAATCCCCCGAGCTCCTCCCATCCTCCCCTTCTCATATTTCTCATCCCATTTCCCCTTTGCCCCATGCCACCTCACCCGCAAGTTCCCAGTTTTTGCCCTGCAATCTTGTCTACTTCCCCCTCTCCATGCGGATGACTATATGATTTTCTTTGGGTTCACTTTCTTATTTAACTTCTATAGGATCACACATTATATGCTTAATGTCTTTTACTTATGGCTAGAAACCGATTATGAGTGAGTACATCCCATGTTCCTCTTTTTGGGTCTGGGATACCTCACTCAGGATAGTGTTTTCTATTTCCATCCATTTGCACGCAAAATTCGAGAAGTCATTGTTTTTTACTGCTGAGTAGTACTCTAATATGTATATATTCCACACTTTCTTCATCCATTCCTCCATTGAAGGGCATCTAGGTTGTTTCCAGGTTTTGGCTATTACAAACAATGCTGCTATGAACATAGTTGAACAGATACTTTTGTCATTTGATGTGGCATCTCTTGGGTATATTCCCAATAGTGGTATTACTGGATCTTGGGGTAGGTTGATCCCAAATTTCCTGAGAAATCGCCACACTGATTTCCAAAGTGGTTGCACAAGTTTGCATTCCCACCAGCAATGAATGAGTGTGCCTCTTTCTCCACAACCTCTCCAGCAAAGGCTATCATTGGTGTTTTTGATTTTAGCCATTCTGACAGGTGTAAGATGGTATCTCAAAGTTGTTTTAATTTGCATTTCCCTTATCGCTAAGGAGGTTGAGCATGACCTTAGGTGTCTTTTGGCCATTTGAATTTCTTCTGTTGAGAATTCTCTGTTCAGATCAGTGCCCCATTTTTTTATTGGGTTCATTAGCATTTTAAAGTTTAGTTTCTTGAGTTCTTTATATATTTTGGTGATCAGACCTTTGTCTGTTGCAGGGTTGGTGAAGATCTTCTCCCAGTCAGTGGGTTGCCTTTTTGTCTTAGTGACAGTGTCCTTTGCTTTACAGAAGCTACTCAGTTTCAGGAGGTCCCATTTATTCAATGTTGCCCTTAATGTCTGTGCTGCTGGGGATAAACGTAGGAAGTGATCTCCTGTACCCATATGTTGTAGAGTACTTCCAACTTTTTCTTCTATCAGGTTCAGTGTGTTCAGACTAATATTGAGGTCTTTAATCCATTTGGACTTGAGTTTTGTGCATGGTGATAGATATGGATCTATTTTCATTCTTCTACACGTTGACAACCAGTTCTGCCAGCACCATTTGTTGAAGATGCTCTCTTTTTTCCATTGAATACTTTTAGCTCCTTTATCAAAAATTAGGTGTTCATAAGTTTGTGGGTTAAAATCAGGGTCTTCTACTCGGTTCCATTGATCGACTTCTCTGTTTTTATGCCAATACCAAGCTGTTTTCAATACTGAGGCTCTGTAATAGAGTTTGAGGTCAGGGATGGTAATGCCTCCAGACGCTCCTTTATTATATAAGATTGTTTTGGCTATCCTGGGTTTTTTGTTTCTCCATATAAAGTTGATTATTGTCCTCTCAAGATCTGTGAAGAATTTTGATGGGATTTTAATGGGGATTGCATTGAATCTATAAATTGCCCTTGGTAGAATTGCCATTTTTACTATGTTGATCCTCCCTATCCAAGAGCAAGGGAGATCCTTCCATTTTCTGGTATCCTCCTCAATTTCTTTCTTCATTGACTTAAAGTTCTTGTCAAATAGATCCTTTACTTCCTTGGTTAGGGTTACCCCAAGATATTTTATGCTATTTGTGGCTATCGTGAAGGGTGATGCTTCTCTGATTTCCATCTCTGCTTCCTTATCCTTTGTGTATAGGAGGGCAACTGATTTTTTGGAATTGATCTTGTATCCTGCAACGCTACTAAAGGTGTTTATCAGCTGAAGGAGTTCTTTGCTGGAGTTTTTGGGGTCGCTTATGTACACTATCATATCGTCTGCAAATAATGAAAGTTTAACTTCTTCCTTTCCGATTTGAATCCCTTTGATCCCCTTATGTTGTCTTATTGCTATTGCTAGAATTTCAAGCACTATATTAAAGAGGTATGGAGAGAGTGGACAACCTTGTCGTGTTCCTGATTTTAGTGGAATAGCTTTGAGTTTCTCTCCATTTAATTTGATGTTAGCTGACGGCTTGCTATAAATAGCTTTTATTATATTTAGGAACGACCCTTGTATTCCTAATCTCTCTAAGACCTTTATCATAAAGGGATGTTGAATTTTGTCAAATGCTTTTTCCGCATCTAATGAAATGATCATATGGTTTTTTTCTTTCAGATTATTTATATGATGGATTACATTGATAGATTTTCGTATGTTGAACCAGCCCTGCATCTCTGGGATGAAGCCTACTTGATCATAATGGATAATTTTTCTAATGTGTTCTTGGATTCGGTTTGCCAGTATTTTATTGAGTATTTTTGCGTCGATGTTCATGAGTGAGATTGGCCTGTAGTTCTCTTTCTTGGTTGTGTCTTTGTGTGGTTTTGGTATCAGAGTAACTTCAGCTTCATAAAAGGAATTTGGCAATGACTTCTCTGTTTCAATATTGTGAAATACATTAAGGAGTATAGGTATTAGGTCTTCTTGGAAGTTCTGGTAGAATTCTGCATTAAAGCCGTCTGGACCTGGGCTTTTTTTGGTGGGAAGGTTTTTTATAACAACTTCTAATTCTTCGCGACTAACGGGTCTATTTAGATTGTTCACCTGGTCCTGGTTTAACTTTGGTATATGGTACTTATCTAAAAAAGTGTCCATTTCTTTTACATTTTCCAATTTTGTGGCATACAGGTTTTTGTAGTAAGATCTAATGATTCTCTGAATTTCGTCTGTGTCTGTGGTTATGTCTCCCTTTTCGTTTCTGATTTTGTTAATTTGCGTATTCTCTCTCCGCCGTTTGATTAGTTTGGATAGGGGTTTATCAATCTTATTGATTTTCTCCAAGAACCAGCTTTTTGTTTCATTGATTCTTTGGATTGTTTTCTGTGTTTCTATTTTGTTGATTTCAGCCCTCAATTTGATTATTTCCAGTCTTCTACTTCTCCTAGGTGAGTCTGCTTCTTTTCTTTCTAAAGCTTTAAGGTGGGCTATTAGGTCTCCAATGTGTGCTTTCTCCGTTTTCTTTATGTGGGCACTTAATGCTATGAACTTTCCTCTTAGCACTGCTTTCATAGTGTCCCATAGGTTTGAGTATGATGAGTCTTCGTTTTCATTGAATTCAAGAAAGACTTTAATTTCTTTCTTTATTTCTTCCTTGATCCAGGTGTGGTTCAGTAGTTGACTGTCCAATTTCCATGAGTTCATAGGCTTTCTGGGGATAGCATTGTTGTTGAATTCTAACTTTAATCCATGGTGATCTGATAAGACACAGGTGGTTACCGATATTTTTTTGTAACTGTGTAAGTTTGCTTTGTTACCGAGTATGTGGTCTATTTTCGAGAAGGTTCCATGAGCTGCAGAGAAGAAGGTATATTCTTTCTTATTTGAGTGGAATGTTCTATAGATGTCTGTTAAGTCCATTTGATTCATTACCTCCCTTAATCCTCTTATTTCTCTGTTAGGTTTCTGTCTGATTGACCTGTCCATTGGTGAGAGAGGAGTGTTGAAATCTCCTACTATTAGTGTGTGTGGTTTGATGACTGCCTTGAGTTTTAGTAACGTTTCTTTTACATAAGTGGGTGCTTTTATATTAGGGGCATAGATATTCAGGATTGAGACTTCATCCTGGTGAATTGTTCCTGTTATGAGTAAAAAATGTCCATCTCCATCTCTTTTGATTGATTTTAGTTTGAAGTCAACTTTCTTAGAAATTAGTATGGCCACACCTGCTTGTTTCTTAGGTCCGTTTGCTTGATAAACCTTTTCCCAGCCCTTTACTCTGAGTAGATGTCTGTCTTTGTGGTTGAGGTGTGTTTCTTGTAAGCAGCAGAATGTTGGATCCTGTTTTCGTATCCAATCTCTTAGCCTGTGCCTCTTTATAGGTGAGTTGAGTCCATTGATATTAAGTGATATTAATGACCAGTGGTTGTTAACTCCAGTCATTTTTCCTTTCTTTCCTTCTTTCCTTTGGTAGTAGAGTTTGTGTGTTTCCCTTCTTCAAGTTGTGCTGGTGAAGGGTCATTAGATGTCTGAGTTATTGTGGGCATTGTTGGACTCCTTGGTTTGTGATTTTCCTTCAATTACTTTCTGAAGGGCTGGATTTGTGGCTACGTATTGTTTAAATTTGTTTTTATCCTGGAAAATTTTGTTTTCTCCATTTATAGTGAACGAAAGCTTGGCTGGGTATAGAAGTCTGGGCTTGCATCCATGGTCTCGTAGTTTCTGCAGTATATCTATCCAGGACCTTCTGGCTTTCATGGTTTCCATAGAGAAATCAGGTGTAAGTCTGATAGGTTTACCTTTATAGGTAACTTGACCTTTTTCCTTTGCAGCTCTTAATATTCTTTCTTTATTCTGTATGTTTTGTGTTTTGATTATTATATGACGAGGAGATGTTTTTTTCTGATCCAGTCGATTTGGTGTTCTGTATGCTTCTTGGACCTTCAAAGGAATATCTTTCTTAAGGTTGGGAAAGTTTTCTTCTATAATTTTATTAAATATATTTTCTGGACCATTGAGCTGTAGATCTTCTCCTTCTTCTATCCCTATTATTCTTAGGTTTGGTCTTTTTATTGTGTCCCAGATTTCCTGAATGTTTTGTGATGAGAATTTGTTGGTTATGCTGTTTTCTTTGATGAGAGTGTTTATTTTCTCTATGGTATCTTCAGTGTCTGAGATTCTTTCTTCTATCTCTTGTAATCTGTTGGTGGTACTTGTCTCTGTAGTTCCTGTTCGTTTATTCAAATTTTCCATCTCCATCCTTCCCTCGGTTTGTGTTTTCTTTATTACTTCCACTTCATTCTTCAAGTCTTGAACCGTTTCCCTTACCTGTTTGATTACTTTTTCTTGTTTCTCTTGGTTTTCTTGGGTATCTTTGAGAGATTTATTCATTTCCTCTACCTTTTTGTTTGTAATCTCTAATTGGTTGTGGCAGTTTTTCACCTCCTGTTTAAGGTCCTCTATTATTTTCATAAAATTCACTTTTGAGTCGAATTCTTCTAATTCTTCTGGATTAGGGTGTACACTTCTCATTTCGGGATTCCTGGATCCTGGTGATGTCACGTTGCCTTTCAAGTTGTTGGGGGAATTCTTGCATTGGCGCCTGCCCATCTTTTCCTTCAAATGGAGCCAGGAGAGGCCTGATGTCTTGGATCAGTCTTTGCTGTGACTAACTCTCTAGGTGTATCTCCTCAGTGTAGGGGCAGGAACCGTTCCCTTCCAGGTGAACTCCTCAACACCAAAACATGGATGCGTGGTATTCCAATGACCCGCGTAAAGAAGGCCGAATGCAAGGGGTCGGGCGGGGTCGAGTAGAACACAGGCGACACTGCAGTACAAGCTGGAGGTGCCTGCGCTCCCTTTCGGGGGTTGCTGAGGCCTGCCCACTAGGCAGGCACTCACTGCTCTGGTTGGGTATCCTTAGTGTAGGGGCGTTTGTGCTCTCTACCGGGACCGTCCGCCCCAGGATAGTACACACTCACCCGTCCCGATGAAACTTCTGGCACCTACACAGGAACTCCTGGATGCCCCAATGAGCCAGGGACTAAGGGAAGTAGGGCGCAGGCAGAGCAGGTCCAGGAGATCACAGCAGAGACTGCAGCCCCAGCAGCAGGGGCCCGCTTTCCCTGGCGGGGACCTTGAGGCCTGCCCTCTAGTCAGGCACTCACTGGTCTGGGCTGGTAGCCTTAGTGAAAGGGCAGGAAACTGTTCCACAGCTAAGGACCTTGCAGACAAGGCAGGCTTGGGGGTGGGGGTGGGGGCGGGTGTGTAGGAGAGAAAGCCTTGCAGCAGGAGCTGGGGGAGGGGCGTTTGTGCTCTCTACCGGGACCGTCTGCCCCAGGATAGCACACACTCACCCGTCCCGATGAAACTTCTCGGCACCTACACAGGAACTCCTGGATGCCCCAATGAGCCAGGGACAAAGGGAAGTAGGGCGCAGGCAGAGCAGGTCCAGGAGATCACAGCAGAGACTGCAGCCCCAGCAGCGGGGGCCCGCTTTCCCTGGCGGGGACCTTGAGGCCTGCCCTCTAGTCAGGCCCTCACTACTCTGGGTTGGTAGCCTCAGTGAAAGGGCAGGAAACTGTTCCACAGTAAAGGACCTTGCAGACAAGGCAGGCTTGGGGGTGGGGGTGGGGGGCGGGTGTGTAGGAAAGAAAGCCTTGCAGCAGGAGCTGGGGGGGGGGGCGTTTGTGCTCTCTACCGGGACAGTGCGCCCCAGGATAGCACACACTCACCCATCCAGATGGGACTTCTCAGCACCTATGCAGGGATTCCTGGTGGCCCCAATGAGCCCGGGACCAAGGGAAATAGGGGGCAGGGAGAGCAGGTCCAGGAGATCACAAGCAGAGACTGCAACCCCAGCAGCAGGGGCCTGCTTCCCCTGGTGGGGACCTTTGCTATTTCTTAAACTCTGCTAATATCTATACCCCTTAATCTTTACTGCAAACACATATGCTGCATTTCTTACTTTGACCTGAGAACTTAAAGACTGCTTGCTTTGGTTGTTACTTGAATGACATCCCCTGAGAACCTAAAGTTAAGTCAAACCTTGCCTACTTTTACTCCAGATGAAACCTTTTTTTCTTCACTGTGAGTCTCCCAAACAATTTTGCAAGTGGACTTAGCTGCATAGATAAGTTCTATGATTTCTTGAAGTGTGGTTATGATATTGATTCTCAGGTCTGTATAATGGCAAATTTAAAAAAAAGTGTCCTTCTTTAATAATTTTTAAATAATTGTCCTCTCTACTGTCATTACCTATCTCCAGAAACTTAATTTTAATTAACTGCCTTATTTTTATTTTCTATTTTGTCTTTATTTAATACTAGCACTTGTGTATGAGAAGTCATGGAGATAATTAGAGGTTCATATAAATATTGTCTTTTAGAGAGAATTTACTTTTGATTTTATCCATCAATACAGTGGAAGATCAGCTTAATAACATTATTAAAAGCTAACCTTTAATATTGGTATTAGCTAGTTCTTTTATGATTTAACAAGCATATGGGTCCATCACTGCTCCCATCTAGAAGCTTGTCTAGCCAACAATATCCTTTTGTTCCCCACACAGTTATATATGATTAATGAAAACCCTGGTCAAACCTTAGGTTCCCCTCAATCTCTTCTCTGCCTCAGTTACTTGGCATATTATTTGGAATGGATAAATATCTCATAAGGTCAAAAGAGCACCAAAATGGATTATATTTCTTTTACTTTCCCTTATCTAAGAGATTTCAGATTATAAAGTCTACACTGCTTTAATACAGTTCCTTTGGGGGGGGCGGTGGAAGAGTTTTTTTGGTTCACAATTCCAGTCACAGTCCATTATTGCTGGGAAGTCAAGCACCAGGAACTTTAGCAACTAGTAATACAACATCCATAGTCAAGAGTGTAATGAATGTATAATTGCCAGTCATCAGCTAGCTCTCCTTTTTTGGAAGGGGTCTTGAATGGTAATGTTTATTCTTTTTTAATCATTTTACATACAAACCACAGTTTCCCCTCCCTCCTCTCCTCTCACTCCCACCATTGCCCCCCCCCCCCCAACCCACCCCCTATCCACTCTTCAGAAAGGGTAAGACTTCCCCATGGGAAATCAACAAAGCCTTGCACATTAAGTTGAGGCAGGATCAAGCCCCTCACCCCTGTATCAAGGCTGAGCAAGGCATCCCACCATAGGGAATGGGCTCCAAAAAGCCATTTCATGCACCCGGGATAAGTCCTGGTCCCACTGCCAAGGGCCCCTCAAACAGACCAAGCTACACAACTATTGCCCACATGCAGAAGTGCTAGTTTGGTCCCATGCAGGGGGCTCCCCAACTGTCAATCTAGAGTCCACCAGCTTCCAGGAGCTCAGGTCAGCTGTCTCTGCATTTTCCTGTTATGATCTTGATCCTCCTTGCTCATATAATCCCTCATCTCTCTTTTAGACTAGACTGCAAGAGTTCAGCCCAGTACTTGGCTGTGGATCTCTGCATCTGTTTCCATTAGTTACTGGATGAAGATTTTTTGATGACAGTTAGGATATTCACCAATCTGATTGCAGGGGTGGCTAACACCTTTATCCCAGCACTATGGAGGCAGAGGCTGGTGGAGCTCTGTGAGTTCAAGGAAAGCCAAGTCTACAAAAAGAAACCCTGTCTTTAACACGGTTCTGATGTCAACACACAGGAGTTTTATTTTTTTTTTTCCTCTAGAAGTTTTAGTTATTCTTGTGGGATGGTATTTCAGTATGACTTTGCAGCATAATTTGAGAATTTTTATGGGTCATAAAATATTCTATGATCCTTTTACCACAATAAAATAAGATATGGTAGTAGGTCAAGTTAAGAAGAAATCTGAATCCTCTCTGTCTTGAAGAGGCCCTGAACTCAATTTTTAGCTCCTACACCTTGTAGCACACAACCACCTATAAGCTAATACAGATCCAATGGGATCTGGTAACTCTAGTCTCCATGACTGCTGGCATTCACATATGTAAACACACGTGTATCAATAATTAAAAATAAATAATTCAGAAATAGAGAAATTAGTTGTCCCTTAGTTACCCCTACACTTAATTATCCTGACAAGAAGTGTATAAGAATGCCAGGTGGTAATGGCACACACCTTTAATCCCAGCACTTGGGGGGCAGAGGAAGGCGAATCTCTGTGAGTTCAAGGTCAGCCTGGTCTACAAGACCTAGTTCCAGGACAGACAGGGCTGTTATACAGAGAAAACCAGACTCAAAGAGAAAAAAAAAAGAAAAGGAAGAAAGACAAAAGTCGTGTGTAACTATTGAGCTATAATTATTGAAAATTCTCATGTATAACCAACCTTCAAAAAAATTCTGAGAAACAAATAATGGAAAAAAAATATCAGTTATGATGAGGCTTTCTAGGATGCTCAATCATCTCTCTCTCTCTCTCTCTCTCTCTCTCTCTCTCTCTCTCTCTCCATGCTTTTCAAGTTGGCTTTTTTTTTCTTTTCTTTTTTTTTTATTAATTAATTAATTCAATTATTAAAGATTTCTGCCTCTTCCCCGCCACCACCTCCCATTCCCTCCCCCTCCCCCAATCAAGTCTTCCTTCCTCCTCAGCCCAAGAGCAAGCAGGTTTCTCTGCCCTGTGGGAGGTCCAAGGACCACCCACCTCCATCCAGGTCTATTAAGGTGAGCATCCAAACTACCTGGGCTCCCACAAAGCCATTACATGCAATAGGATCAAGAACCCATTGCCATTGTTCTTCAGTTCTCAGTAGTCCTCATTGTCCATTATGTTCAGCGAGACTTTGAACTCCAGCTCAAGTGTCCCTTTTGCCTCAGTCTGCCAAACAGCTAGATCCATAAGAGATCTCTGTGCCTAGATTACCACCAAATGTTTATTTAGTACTTACTATATTTTTGAAGCTAACAATCAATATAAAATGATGTAGAATAAAACTTGGCCACGGGAAGCATAAAATCCAGTTAATATATCATATAAACACTAAATTTAAATATTTTACTTGTTTAAATAGTTCAGTGCTTTGTTAAACTTTGAAGGAAATAATTCTCTTATTTGTCTTTTCACTTTTATGTCTCCTAGAATGTATACACATAAGACAAAATTTCAAATGATTATAAAATTAAAATAACCTAACAAAGCATAGTATACCAATTTCTTACATATCTTCCAAAAATAAATTTTTGATTAACTAACTTATCTTTTCTTCCTTTTGATATTTATTGAATACTGGCTACCATGTATGTGAATTTAGTGTCCAATGGAAGCATAAGAACTATGCTTCCTTTTTTTTATAGGGATGACTAGGTGAATTGGAAGTTTATACAAATGAATGTCTGCATGAACCAATAAATGAATGAGTGAATAAAATATTCCTTAAAAGAGAAACTGTATTTGGATAATAGAAAAAGCTAGGAGAGTAACTCCTATCTAGCACAGGCAGTATGATGAAGAGCTTAATATTGAGTGAAATAAACACAAAACATTTAAGGAGAAATAACTACATTTTGATGGTAATGTAAGGGGCATACATATACATATATTTGAGCAGGAATTTTTTTTTAAAAAAATGTGTTAAAATTATTGTAAAAACGACTAAAGGTTGAGTAGGTTAACTTTTAATATTTCCTTTCTCTTAAATTACTATACAAGTAATGGGTTATAAAAGGAATGAAAGAGAAAAGGATCAAATATAAACTACCTAGATTATCAACAAATAGATGAACTTTAAAATTTCAAAAAAAGATTGCAATTGGTACTCATTTTTGAACAGAAATGAAAAATACTTAAGAAAATTTAAGATATATGAAGAGAGATATTTTATGGCTGAATTATAAAACTAATTATTCAGTCTCTATAGTCCTTACTAGAGAACAGAGAACATCTGAAGGATTCAGATAAGCTCAATAGTATTTTAGAACAATTCAGCAATGAGGGCAAATTCTGATACAATAGGAAAGGAATTTGAGGTGACAACTCAATTGAGTCACTGAATATTCTACATACTTATAACAAAATATAGACCTGCATTTCAGTGTTAAAATATTAGGGTAAAGAAAAGAGAAGTTGTATGCATGTTAGTGAAGATAAATGTACTAAACATCATAAGTAAATGCATCAGAAATATGAATGGAGAACAGAAAACAAAGCTATGTCTTACCTGTTCAGAGAAATGTTTCAGTAATGTGATATGTTTAATGAGATGATTTTTCACACTGGAAAATTCTGACATGCAATCAAATGGTGGCCTGCCAGGGAAGGGTGACAAAGAGATTCCATCAATCAGAGTTTCTTTGAATACAGTATTTTATTCCTTAGGAAACTGAAACTTGTAATTTAACTTATAGAGCGTTTTAGATAATGTGCAAATAGCTATATTCTAGAACATCACAGTAGTATATCAAGCATGTAACAAATTTAAATAGACACTAATAAATGTGGTATTTCTATAGTCTAAAAAGAGGGAGAGATGGTAATAACACAATTTTTTATACTTATTCCCACATTCAATTTATTGAAAAAAAAAGTTTAAAGGTTGAGGAGGTTTATCTTCTAAATTTCCTTTCTCTCGATTTACTTACAATGTAAATGACTAATTATATAAAAATAAAAGGAGGATAGGCCAAATATAAATTATATTATTCATAAGTAGATGAAACAAATAAAAAATGATCTTATTTGGTATTATTTTTAACATAAATGAAAAAAAGTATTTAAGATAAATTAAGATTTAGCTAAACGAAAAGTTTGGGTCTTCCTATTTATATCTAGCATAGTTTTTAACCTTCTGCTACTGTGAGGCCTCCATGAGATGAAAACCCAGAAACATGTGGTTTGTGTGGAAAATATCTTCTACCTCAACAGAATAATAGGAACAAAGTGAGGTTTAACTCAATTGTAGAGTATTTCCTTTGTAAAACCTTGTATTCTAAAAGTCTGCAATCAATATCTTTCAAAATGGACAATAATTTTGAGGTTGTCTATATAAAACAAACCAGAGAACACCATAGTGCTGAGTTTCTCTATATTCCCACAATGAATTAGTAAAAACAAGAAAAGAAAGAAAGAAAATTTATAGATCCCTCTAAATTTTTAGATTACAATGACTGGTGTTTGAATAAATGTCATTTTTGAGACCTACTTCTAAAGACTGTTATCATGGGCAAAGATTCAAATTACCTCTTTAAAAGTTATAATAAAGACTTTTTAAAACAGTTAGCTAGAGTTATAATTAAGCTTTTACCACTAAGATGGTGAAAGTATTTCGTGAGGCTCTATAGGACCATCACCTGCAACTATATCCAGGGTCAAATGTGGTCAAAATTCTTGGGCCATTTTCATCCCATTTATTTTTAAGGTCAAAACTTTTGAACAAGCAGAATTAACTCCATAATTCTGCTACACTTCTTAATTTTCACCATAAAAATGGTCAATTTATATTTACTTAAAAATATGTTTAGGTACTTATGCTTAGGCAACTAGTACTCAATTACTTTGTTACTCCAAAATGAATTTCTATAATTTTTTTCTACCTCAAATCAATGAAACTATTTTCAGTTTAGATGGCAAATGGAAACAACACAATGATACAAGCATCACCAAGATGCTATGTTTTCCATTTGCTATCATAACAAATATAAAACTTTTAAAAGCTCAAAACTTCTGTAATGAACTTTAAAATATATCTTGCTAACAGTAACAAAACATTAAAATGATGTTCTATCTTATAAATTTATAGTACTTATAAATCAGTCTTTCATACATTGTAGGTCATCTGAGATAGTTCAAATAACTCATTATTAAAGTTTAAACCTTTTATAACTATACCCTTCAAAAATGATAAATTATTCATGGGAAGAAGTCAGAGAACCAGATTTTATCATTTTAGTCATAATAATATTAGGTTTTAAATTCCTGAATTAACTTCAATTCTCAAACATATTTTATTGTCTTTTTTGTACAAATAACTAATCAGGTGTGTAAATTCTTTTAAAGTAAAGTTGAAATAATTATCAGGTCTCACACATTGATCTGATTAAGAAAAGCTGAGCCAGGTAAAAATATGTCACATTTTGAGAATATTTCAATATTATAACTAATAATGAAAAAAACGCATTTTAATTACATCACTTTAGAGTCATAGAAAGGAGTAATAATTTAGGATAAATAATAGCAATTATTTTCTGCAGGAATTAACAATTAAATTACTTTAGTTGACCCTTTTTGACAAGATAGTTGGTAAGCAAACACTATGCAACTGTTTTAAGACCAATTGTTTATTTGTTTTATTAAGACAATATAGCTCTGCAGGCCTTGAAACTGGTATGCAGAACAGGCTGGTCTCTGTTTCACAAGTGTTGGGATTAAAGGCATACATCACCATGCCTGGTCTAAGCCCTTATTATTCTTTAAAAAGTATTTCTATCTTCTAAAAAGTAAGTGAGATAAGGTCCTGACAAAAGCACTAAAATATACTTACTTTCCAAGAAACTCTGAAATTTTTAATTTAAAGTAAAGGAAATTTAAGATATTGATATGTTTTATAGTATACTCAGGGTAACGTACCACTGTGATTTTTGAAGTTTTCATCCATAGACATTTTGATATACAAATACAAATATTATATTTTAGAATGTATAGTTTGTCTTGAACTTAGGGAAATATGATATTCAACACAAATCCCTCTTACTTAGACATCACTAGTTATTAAGCCTGAGTCTAGAAAAAAATTACTATAAAATTTTAATATTTTCTGTTAGAATAAAGACAAATCTAAGATGGTATACTAAATTTGAAAATGTTGTATGGTAGTTGAGGTCATTTTCTATAGATTAGTTTTCTGTGAAATACAGGTGGAACCAAACAAGACCCTTCTAATGTTACCTGGTTCCACCGATGAGTAAATATGTCCTTAATATTGGAAATTCAGTGAAAAAATGCAAGAGTGACTTTTAATACTAATACTATAATGCGAGATTTGCAATCTGACTACTTTAACAAAATGTGAAAACCAAATAAATTGAATTATCAAATGTTAATTTAACAGACTATAAACATTTGGGAAGTCTTTATATTACTTTCTCTTATGGCTGGCTATCTTTACTTTAGGGTCAATATAATTCTTTCCTTAAATTCAACTTATTGCAGAATACTTGTTTGAGTATACTTTCTGTGCTTGATTTCTTTCAGATGTTTTATAGATAGTTGCTTATAATAAGGTCAAATATAAAGAGAGTAAAGTAACTGCTAAGTTTGTCAAATTTCCTCTGGTATTATTTAAAATTTCTTTGAATCCCTGGGGAAATTTTGTCTTCATTCCTCACGTATGTGAATAAGATTGTTTCACAATAAAGTATTAGTTGAAAAAGAGAAAAGATTCAGAAAGGTAACATGTATTATAAAGGTATAATAATATACCTTAATATAATATAAAATGTCAATCAAAACATAGTATCTTTTTTCTATCTCTCTCCCTAATCTTTCTTACCTGAAAAATATAATACCTAGAGGAAGCCAATAGCAGAGTAATCTGTGAGATGACTCATTTGTACATAGAACAAATATTATAGTTGTTGGTCAAAACAACAATATAGATATCTACATACTAATAGTGTTAACTAAATATTACTACCAAAACAAAATTATAAATCATTAGTTTTATTTTACTAGTTTTTTCTTATTAACACAGAATTTTAGTAACAGGACTAACTCAAGTTAATTAAAAGTTCATAGTTTAATTAATACTCATAGAAAGAGCATTTTTTGTTGCAAAAGCCAGATATGATCATTTACTAGTTTGGTGTAACTTCTGAGTATTCCTCAAAGACTGTATAAACTTCACTGCCTGTTTGAAAGTGTGTGTGTAATTTAATGTATAAAGAGAACTCAAGGGAACCCTCATTTTAAAATAGTACTTTTGTTGAATGAATTTTAAAAGTCATATGCTAAAATATTTCTTAATTTAAAGGAAACCATTTAACTGTCTTGATCATCCTAGGGATATAATCAATAAAATGGCTGTAAACATATTTAAAAGAAAGCATGGACATACAATCTATTCCACACCTAAGATTTCTGAGAAGAAATAAAGGGGAAAATACAACTGTGTCATGGGTTTAAATATCAGATATTAGGAATTACCTTTCCAGAATGTTTAATATCATGTTGACAATGTTAACCAGTTCAAGGGTAGCTGTAATAACGCTATCGGGAGGCTGTTCACTAGTGCCATATAGACTACGTGCCAATCTTCTTTCCGATATTGTGACAAGAACACGATCAATAGCATATTCAAGTTGTTCACTTTCTTTTCCAAATCTGGTAGGCATCTTTTTGATATTCTGAAATTAAAGTGAAAGTTTGGGTGCAAGAAATGAAGAAGTACTTTTCTAGAACATTATAAAAATGGAACAAATCCAATATCAACATCATTCAGTCAAAAAATGAAAGATGCAAAATTATCATCAAACATTTTTCATTCTTTAGACATTTTTTCTAGTAATAGTCATATCATCCACGGCAGTGGTCAAAAAAAGAGAGAATAAAGTCAAGAATGTTTTATAATGTGACATAAATTAAGCTACAATTAATAGTTACTATTTCATATAATGAATTAGTGTACATAATTTATGCCTTGATAATGCACAATCTGTTGAGGGAATAGACCCTACAACACTACTTTATAATCTAGATAGATTTGTTACAGATTTAAAATATAGGAAAGGGGATTCTTAATTTCCATTTATGTTCAAGCACTAGTAATTTTCTGTAGAACATTATAAGAATTAGTAATTTAAATAAACACAAACTAAAAGATTCTTAATTGGGTTTTGTTACTTCAATCTATGAAATAAATGTGATTTGCATTAATATGTATAAACACACTATCATTCATTTTTATCCAGAGCCTCATCAAACAGCTATCAGAAATGAGTAGAGAGTTGAAATAATAACTCCACATGGCCTCCACTTTAGGAAACATAACTTTAATCTCCATATATAATGTCCAAGAAAAAATAAGTGCTTTACTAAGCTGAGATGATCTGTTTAAAAAGAATTTCTCTATTAGTCTTTGAAAATCTGAGGACCAGGGATCTTTTATCATTTAAGAAACAAGTTTATGAGGTATTTGGTTCTGAGTCCAATATCAATTATATGCAGTTCATTTCCCATGATTTCTATGAACCAAAAATTTATGTACAACTCTCTTCAACTGTTAACTACTAAACATATGATCTATTATGTGACACACTCAAATTTTCACTTTTAGCAATACAATTTAATATTACAGTCACCTTTAAAATTCATCTTATTCATTTCAGATATTTAAGCATTTATCTATCTCATACAAAGGTGTTATGCCAGGTAGTGGTTGCTCACACCTTTGATTCCAGCACTTGGGAGGTAGAGGCAAACAGATCTTTGTGAGTCTGAGGCCATCCTAGTCTACAAAGTGAGTTCTAGGACAGCTAGGACTACACAAAGAAACCCTGTCTCAGAAACACCTCCCAAAAGACATTCGTTATTAAGGGTATGAATCAAAAGGAAATAAGAAGCATTACGTTAGATCAATGTAGTATCAATAGTATTAGATCAATGATAAAAGTAAACAGAAGACAAACAATATGAAAGGAGGATAAAAGACAACGTCATATAAAAACAGAATGGTGTCTTGTATACAGCTGAACAGCCAACAGTCATTTATTCTCACTTTTTCAGAGCTTTGACCAGCTTTCTGGGTTCTACATTAATAACCACCCACTGCAACAAGAAGCTTCTCCAGCTAAGGTTGAGAGCAACACTATTCTATAAACATTTAGAATGTCACTGATTATGTGTTTATTTAGAAAAAAATATGAGCAGATTTGTGCTTAAGACCTATGGCTTCCTCAGGAATAAGTTTTTGTTGTTGTTTTTGGTTTTCGAGAAAGATTTTCTTTGTGTAACAGTCCTAACTATCCTCTGCCCTCAAACTCATTTTGTAGAGCAGGCTGGTCTGGAACTCACAAAGATCCACCTATCTCTGCCTTCCAAGTGCTGAGATTAAAGCATTCATCATAACTGCTTGGCCAGGCATAGGCTTTTGATCATGTTTATAGTAGCAGAAATTAATTAGGGGAGTGCAGGTGGAAGAAAATACATGCTAGTGGTTTACATCTGTAAAATTTGTACTGATGGAAATTTTTATCATAACATCTGTGGATGAGAAAAATAGATTCCTAATTTTCTAGTACATTCTTTTTCATGTTTCAGACACACTTGAAATATAAAAAATTCCCAATCATATACTTTATCAGTGCACTTATGTAGATGAAACACATGTGTATGTGTATTAATACACATGATATAACCTGTGTTCTTCTACAGACCTAAAGTCACTCAAGTTCAAAGGGCATTGTTTAAAATCAAAATATTTTCACAGAGATATTATGTTAGTAATTGTGGGTGTTTTGCAACTAGTAATCTTCTGTTGTGTTGAAAATTGAGACACATGTCAATAGAATGTAGGATCAGAGTTTACCTATTGAGCTACAGCCACAGTCAAGTAGAAAACAAGGTTACCTTAGCCCTATTACAGTCTAATCCCACATAAATTTTTAAAGACTTCATTTTAAAGAATATGGGTCACTAAAATATAAAAACAAAAGAATCCAGCCACTAGCCTATTACCAAGTATACATATTCTAATGAAAGAACAGGAAAGAAAATCAAGACAACACAATACCTCAGAAACTATCAATTCTACAAAAATGGGTTCCAGGATAGTGCATTAGATGAAATAATTAAAAATTCAGAAGAATGATTATTATAATAGTACATGAACAAATTCCTAAATAAATTCATGTAGAATAGAAATTGTGGAATTAAATAAATCAGTAAAGAATATGAGGAAACCATCCTGGGGGTAAGTGTGTGCTCAACCGGCTGCCCTGATACCCTGGAAAAGGGGCACAGGCACCCTCCAATCCCCTAAACTTTCTGGACATTCAGTGGGGACTTCTCTTCCTGGCTACTGCCTTTCTCTTCTTATCCCATCCCAGCTTCCCCTCAAGCACCCCTTTCCATCTGTTGGGTCAAAGCATCCCCCAACTCAGCCTCTTTGGAGCTGAGGGTCTGGGGACAAAGTGGTGAATGCAACTACTGCAGGAGTTTCTTTTTTTCCACTGAGCCTGTACCCAGCAAGCCAGCCCTTTTGTCTGTGAGGTCTCTGACCAGCAAGTGACCTGATCCTATACCAGTAGATCTGTCCTGAGAGGTGTGTGCCCAACCAACCACCTTGACACACAAGAAAGGGAGCACAGGCACCCTCCAATCCCCTAAATTTTCTGGCCATTCAGTGGAGGCTGTTCCCTGGCTACTGCCTTTCTCTTCTTATCCCATCCCAGCTTCCCCCCAAGCACCCCTTTCAATCTTCTGGTTCATAGGATCCCCAACTCAGCCTGCTTTGGGGCTGAGGGTCTGGGGACAAAGTGGTGAATGCAACTGCTGCAGGAGTTTCTTTGTTCCACTGAGCCTGTACCCAGCAAGTGGCCCTGATGCTGTATCAGAAGATCCATCTGGAGGGGTGAGTGTGTGCCCAACTGGCCAGCCAGCCTGATGCTCCTGAAAGGGAGCACAGGCACTCTCCAATCCCCTAAACTTTCTGGCCATTCAGTGGGGGCTTCTCTATCCTGCTACTGCCTTTCTCTTCTTATCCCATCCCAGCTTCCCCCCAAGTACCCCTTTCCATATGCAGGGTCATAGGATCCACCCAATTCAGCCTGCTTCGGGGCTGATGGTCTGGGGACAAAGTGGTGAATGCAACTGCTGCAGGAGTTTCTTTTTTTCCACTGAGCCTGTACCCAGCAAGTCAGACCTTTTGTCTGTGAAATCTCTGGCCAGCAAGTAGTCCTGATCCTGTACCAGAAGATCCATCCTGAGGGGTGAGTGTGTGCCAAATCAGATGCCCTGACACCCAGGAAAGGGAGCACAGGCACCCCCAATCCCCTAAACTTTCTGGCCATTCAGACGGCTTCTCCCTGGCTAATGCCTTTCTCTAATTATCCCATCCCAGCTTGCACCCAAGCATTTCTTTCCATCTGTTGGGTCCTTAGATCCACCACCATAGCCTACTTCAGAGTGGAGAGGATCTGAGAGACAACTCCAGTGCTGAAGGGACCTAAAAGAGGGCAGACCAAAAAAAGCCCCCAAGTACACAGGTAGCCATAGCAAAGATGGGACCAAGCCAACAAGACTCTCCTAACAGCATTTGAAAAAAGAGATGGGCAGGCGCCAATGCAAGAATTCCTCCAACAATCTGAAAAGCAAAATGATAACACCAGAATCCAGCAAACAGACAACAGGAAGACTTGAACACCCTAATCCAGAAGAAGTAGAAGAAATAGACTTTAAATGTAACATTATGAAAGTGTTAGAGACCATTAAATGGGATGAGAAAAACTCCTTTAAAGACATGGATGAGAAGACTAACAAAAAGTTAGAAGAAGTGAATATATCCCTCAAAGATACCCAAGAAAAAGCAATCAAACAGGTAATGGAAACAGTTCAATACTTGAAAACTGAAATGGAGGTAATGAAGAAAACACAAACTGAGAGATGGCAGGATATGGAAAATCTGGGTAAACGAACAAAAACTACAGAGACAAGTATAACTAACAGACTATAAGAGATAGAGGAAAGAATCTCAGATGCTGAAGATACTATAAAATAAATAAATGAACTGATCAAGGAAAACATCAAATCCAACAAATTCTTAACATAAAACATCCAGGAAATCTGGGACACCATGAAAAGCCCAAAATTAAGAATAATAGGGGTAGAAGAAGGAGAAGAATTACAGCTCAAAGGCCCAGAAAATATATTCAACAAAATTATAGAAGAAAATTTTCCCACCTAAAGAAGGATATTCCTATGAAGGTAAAAGAAGCATAAAGAACACTGAATAGACAGGATCAAAAAAAAAATAACAAAAAAACAAAAACAAAACATCCCCTTGCCATATAATAATCAAAACACAAAACATACAGAATAAAGAAAGAATATTAAGAGTTGCAAAGGAAAAAGGTCGAGTAACATGTAAAGGTAAACCTATCAGAGTTACACCTGACTTCTCTATGGAAACTATGAAAGCCAGAAGGTCTTGGATAGATGTGCTGCAGAAATTAAGAGACCATGGATGCAAGTCCAGACTACTATACCCAGCCGAGGTTTCCTTCACCATCAATGGAGAAAACAAGATATTCCAGGGTAAAAACAAATTTAAACAATGCATAGCCATGAACCCAGCCTGACAGAAATAGAAGGAAAATCACAACCCAAGGAACCCAACAACACCCACAATAACTTAGACATCTAACAACCCTCCACAAGCACAACCCAAAGAAGGGAAACACACAAACCCTACCACCAAAAACAAAAAATAACCGGAGTTAACAACCACTGGTCATTAATAACACTTAATATCAATAGACTCAATTCACCTATAAAAAGGCACAGGTTAAGAGAATGGATGCGAAAGCAGGATCCAACATTCTGGTGTTTACAAGAAACACAATTCAACCACAAAGACAGACATTTACTCAGAGTAAAGGGTTAGGAAAAGGTTTTTCAAGCAAACAGACCTAAAAAACAAGTGGTTGTGGCTATACTAATATCTAACAAAATTGACTTCAAACTAAAGTCAATCAGAAGAGATGGAGATGAACAATTTATACTCATTAACAGGAACAATTCATCAGGATGAAGTCTCAATCCTGAATATCTATGCCCCTAATATAAAAGCACCCACATATGTAAAAGAAACATTACTAGAACTCAAAGCACACATCAAACCCCACACACTAATAGTAGGAGACTTCAATACTCCTCTCTCACCAATGGGCAGGTCAACCAGACAGAAACCTAACAGAGAAATAAGCAAACTAATGGAGGTAATGAATCAAATAGACTTAACAGACATCTATAGAACATTCCACTCAAATAGGAAAGAATATACCTTCTTCTCAGTATCTCATGGAACCCTCTCGAAAATTGATCACATACTCGGAAACAAAGCAAACTTCCACAGATACAAAAAATTTTAGTAACCACCTATGTCTTATCGAATCACCATGGAATAATGTTAAAATTTGACAACAATTCTAACCCCAGAAAGCCTACAAACTCATGGAAACTGAACAGTCAACTACTGACCACCCCTGGGTCAGGGAAGAAATAAGAAAGAAATTAAAGTCTTCCTTGAATTCAATGAAAATAAAGACAAAGATACCCAAACCTATGGGACACAATGAAAGCAGTGCTAAGAGGAAAGTTCATAATACTAAGTGCCCACATTAAAAAAACAAAAACAAAAACAAAAACAAAACAAAACAAAAAAAACGGGGAAAGCTCACATTAGAGACTTAACACCACAGCTAAAAGCTCTAGAAAAAAAGAAACAGACTCACCCAGGAGGGCTAGAAGACTGGAAATAATCAAACTGAGGGCTGAAATCAACAAAATAGAAACACAGAAAACAATCCAAAGAATGAATGAAGCAAAGAGTTGGTTAGTTGAGAAAATCAACAAGATTGAAAAACCCCTCTCCAAACTAATCAAAAGGCACAGAGAGAACACACAAATTAACAAGATCAGAAATGAAAAGGGGGACATAACAAAAGACACTGAGGAAATTCAGAGAATCATTAGGTCTTATTACATAAGCCTATATGCCACAAAATTGGAAAATGTAAAAGAAATGGACTTGTTTTTAGATAACTACCATGTACCAAAATAAAACCATGACCAGGTGAACAATTTAAATATACCTATAAGTCGTGAGGAAATAGAAGCTGTCATTAAAAAAAAAAAAAAACTCACAACCAAAAAAAGCCCAGGACCAGATGATTTTAATGCAGAATTTAACCAGAACTTCCAAGAAGAACTGATACCCATACTCCTTAATGTGTTTAACGTAATAGAAACAAAAGAGTCATTGCAAAATTCTTTTTTTGAAGCTACAGTTACCCTGATACCAAAAACACACAAACTCCACCAAGAAAGAAAATTGCATATCAGTCTCTCTCATGAACAACGATGTAAAATTCTCAATAAAATACTGGCAAACAGAATCCAAGAACACATCAAAAAAATTATTCATTACAATCAAATAGGCTTCATCCCAGAAATGCAGGGCTGGTTCAACATATGAAAATCTATCAATGTAATACATCATATAAATAAACTTTAAGAAAAAAACATATGATCATATTATTAGATGCTGAAAAAGCATTTGACAAAATTCAACACCCCTTTATGATAAAGGTCTTGGAGAGATTAGGGATACAAGGATCATACCTAAACATAATAAAAGCAATATACAGCAAACTAACAGCTGCTATTAAATTAAATGGAGAAACTCAAAGCCATTCCACTAAAATCAGGAAAAAGACAATGCTGTCCACTCTCACCATACCTCTTCAACATAGTGCTTGAAATTCTAGCAATAGCAATAAGACAACATAAGGAGATCAAGGGGATTCTAATTGGAAGGAAGAAGTCAAACTTTCATTATTTGCAGATAATATGATAGTGTACATTAGTGATCCCAAAAACTCTACCAAAGAACTCCTACAGCTGATAAATACCTTTAGTGATGTGGCAGGATACAAGATCAACTAAAAAAAAAAAAAACAGTAGCACTCCTATACACAAAGGATAGAGAAGCAGAGAGGGAAATTAGAGAAACTTCACCTTTTACGATAGCCACAAATAGAAAAAAGTATCTTGAGGTTCCACTAACCAAGGAAGTGAAGGATCTATTTGACAAGAAGTTTAAGGATTTGAAGAAAGAAATTGAAGAGGACAAAAGATAATGGAAGGATCTCCCATGCTCTTGGATGGGTAGGATCAACATAGTAAAAATGGCAGTTCTACCAAAGGCAATCTATAAATTCTATACAATCTCCATCAAAATCCCAACAAAATTCTTCACAGACCTTGAGAGAACAATACTCAACTTTATTTGGAAAAACAAAAAAAAAAACTAGGATAGCCAAAACAATCCTATACAATAAAGGAACTTCCGGAGGCATTACCATCCCTGATATCAAACTCTATTACAGAGATACAATAACGAAAACAACTTAGTATTGGCATAAAAACAGAGATGTCGACCAATGGAATAGAATTGAAGACCTGGATATTAACCCACAAACCTATGAACACCTGATTTTTGACAAAGGAGTTAAAAGTATACAGTGGAATAAAGAAAGCATCTTCAACAAATGGTGTTGGCATAACTGGATGTCAACCTGTAGAAGAATGAAAATAGATCCATATCTATCACCAGGCACAAAATTCAAGTCTAAATCTGTCCACACTGAACTTGACAGAAGAGTAAGTGGGAAGTAGACTGCAACACATGGGCACAGGAGACTGCTTCCTACATATAACCCCACTAGCACAGACAATAAGAGCAACATTGAATAAATGGGACCTCCTGAAACTGAGAAGCTTCTGTAATGGAAAGGACACTGTTGTCAATAAGACAAAAAGGAATCCTACTTAATGGGATAAGATCTTCACCAACCCTGCATTAGAGAAAGGTCTGATCTCCAAAATATATAAAAACTCAACAAACTAGACATTAAAATTCTAATTAACCCAATTAAGAAATGGGGTATTGTGGGAGCTCACCAAGTCCAGCTGGACTGGGACTGAACGAGCATGTGATCAAACCAGACTCTCTGAATGTGGTTGACAATGAGGGCTGACTGAGAAGCCAATGATAATGGCACTGGGTTTTGATTCTACTGAATGTACTGGCTTTTGGGGAGTCTAGTCTGTTTGGATGCAGACCTTCCTAGACCTAGATGTAGGGGGGCGGGCCTTGGCCTTCCCACAGGCAGGGCACCCTAACTTCTCTTAGGACTGGAGAGGGAAAGGGAGTGGGAAGTGGGAGGGAAATGGGAGAAGGTGGAAATTTTTAATATAAATAAATTCTAAAAAAATGGGGTGCTGAACTGAACAGAGAATTCTCAATAGAAGTTGAAGAGCAGAAGGAGGGAGAAGACGACCAAGGAAGTCAGGACCGCGAGGGGTTGGTCCACCCACTGAGGCAGAGTGTCTGTTCTAATGAGAGCTCACCAAATCCATTGCTGGTGGGAGTGTAAACTGGTACAGCTGTTTTGAAAATCAGTATAGCAATTATTCAGAAAATTAGGAAACAACCTTCCTCAAGACCCAGCAATACCACTTTTGGGTATATACCCAAAGGATGTTCAATCATACCACAAGGACATGTGCTCAACTATGTTTACAGAGCATTATTTGTAATATCCAGAAACTGGAAACAACCTAAATGCCCCTTGACCAAGGAATGGATAAAGAAAATGTGATATATTTACACAATGAAGTAGTACACAGCGGAAACAAAAAACACCTTGAAATTTGCAGGCAAATGGATGGATCTAGAAAACATCATATTGAGTGGGGTAACCCAGACCCACAAAGATAAATATAATATGTACTCACTCATAAGTGGCTTTTAGACATAAATCAAAGAAAAAACAGCCTACTATTCACAATCCCAGAGAACCTAGACAACAAAGAGGACCCTAAGAGAGACATACATGGTTCCAATCTACATGGAAAGTTAAAAAAAGAGATCTCCTGAGTAAATTGGGAGTGAGAAGATCATGGGAGAGGGTAGAAGTGGAGGGGGAGGAAAAGAGGGGAGTGGAGAAAAATATATAGCTCAATGAAAACATGCAGAAAATAGTTCACAAAACTGTCATAACTGAAAAAGACTCAGAAGAAATTAAAAATTAAGAGATTTTTCCCTTTTAAGATGAAGGAAGCTATGAGGCAAAAGGAGGGGCACATTCTTCAGCATCTGAGAATGGTTTCCACTGAAAACCAACAAGGAAAAAGGACTCATCTCGGTAATACCAAGGAACATGATTTTTCCAACAGTCTGAATAAACAAGGCAATAATTCTCTCATAGAACTTTAATATTAGCCTACTGAGAGTAATACTGAACATATGCATTACAGAGCTCTAAGTAGTAAATTAATATCGCTACAAGCCATCCAGCTTCTGGTAATTTATTAAACAGCAACAGATAATATACTTGCTGATACTTGTTTCAGAGTTACTACTAAGGTAGAATCCTTTCATCATCTTCATATGCCAATCCCCTTTATCCTAAATTCTATCTACATTTCTTCTTCATTTCTTAGCAACTTTGATATTTCTAACTTGTATAATATTTGGAGGTTAATTCATTTTACGAGAATAAATTAAAAGTTTCCCAAGGAGAGATGTTACACAATACCACAAATAACCAATACTAAACACATCATCCAACACACAAATGTTGGCCTCCAGGGAGAGATATTGACAGCATAATTTTAACAATCACTTCTTTATTATACTGATTTTTTTCTGTATGATTAATGTTGTCTAACACTTTAATGTACTTAGTAATGCTCAACATTGGTTACAGATTCTTATTTAATCAATGAAACTAATAACTTCCTAGCAAACTACTAAAGTTATATTTTATTGGCTTGCTAGAGGCAAACTGTTAAATTATAATGAGTTCTACAATTTTTCACATTATTAACAATAAAACTCAAGGTCTGGAGAGATGTTTCAATTGGTAGAGTAGTTTCCTTACAAACACAAGGGCAGGAATTCTAACCTCAAAATACACATTAAAAATAAAGCCAGGTGTCTAGCATGCTCTTAAAATCTCAGCCCTTGGGAGGCAGATACAGGCAGATCTCTGGGGCCCACAGGCTAGCCTAACTTTAGCCAGCTTCATAAATTACAGGCTGGTAAGAGACCTCGTCACAAACAAAAGGGAGATGGAACTTGATGAAGGTTAGATTAAGAAGTTCTCTGGAATACTCATGCATGCATACATATGTGTCATGAATCTCCATATACATGAATGTACATGCATATAAACACACATACACACAAGTACAAACACAAAAATGTAATTAAATAGATAATACAAAAATAAAGGTAATATAACATTATCAAAATTTATGACTTATTGTTTTAACACACTTAGCTATTTGTAGTTTTTAAGATATTTTCATCTACTGCACTAATATGATGTTATGCTACTCTACTCCCCTTTCCAAGTCTATCAGTGGGTAGCTTAAATTCAGTCATAAAATATTTATATGGGATTAATAAGCATGAAAATTATCTTTATTTGTTAGTTATTTAGATTTAAGATAATGATCAATATTAATGAGAAATTTTACTTAAAATGTGAAATATGAAGCATTATTCTGAATTTTAAAAATTAATTTCAAGCTGGGCGGTGGTGGCACAGGCTTTTAATCCCAGCACTCGGGAGGCAGAGGCAGGCGGATCTCTGTGAGTTCAAGGCCAGCCTGGTCTACAAGAGCTAGTTCCAGGACAGGCTCCAAAGCTACAGAGAAACCCTGTCTCGAAAAACTAAAAAATTAATTTCAGTAAAAAATTGATTCACATTATTAGTGATTGAGGAAATTTACATTACATATATCAATTCATTTTTACTCATTAATTGGAACAAGAGCGCACTAAAATTTTTGATAAAATTACAGTGATTAGCTGTAAACATAGTTGGTTACATTAGGTCAAAATCAATAAAGACTTTTCCACAGTATCAGTTGGGTATATATATTTACAGTAAATACGGTATATTTCATTATTATTTGCAAATGTTATACTCAATGCTAGTACTGTATATATAATATTTGTCAGTTTTCTACACAGCACACACACTATGCAGCTTTTTCCAGGTGTGCAATTTCTTTATATATTCATTCTTCACTTATTTTCTTTATAAATGTGTTGTGTGTAGGTCAGAGGGAGGTTTGTCACAACATTTTTATTTTTACAGACAGGAACTCTTACTCAACTTGAAGCTGAACATTTTAGCTACACTTCCTGGCTGGGAAGCAAATTCATCATGTCTCATAATTCAGAAATTCAGCAAAAATATATGCAATATTTCCGTCACCTAAAAAATGCTTAACCTTTGACTTGTCACAAAAATTTTTCATTTATTTTCCATAAAGTTCAACAATAGCCAAAACATGAAAGAAAAACAATCTACAAAATGATTTATATATAGGACTCAACAATGTTTTATTTTCTTTTGACTTAGAAGTTGAGTTAGAACATTATAGTAAAAGTTAAAAGTAGACTTCCTTAATAACTTCTCTTCTGGGGATACAAAGCATTACAGCTATCCACAAAAATTTCCAACTAATCTTCCATTACATCCATACAGCCAAGTGTATAAGGTTTCACTATGCACCAAACATATGTTTTTTAATCTCTTGTTCCTTTTGCTTGGGTTTTATTTTTTTTATGTAAGGATGGTCCAACCTCGCAAACCCTTTGTTGAAGGGTCTAGTCCCATACTATATTACAAACTACATGGAAATTAATAACACCTTCTCTAGGAATTTTTTTGTAATTTTATTTAATTGTTTTGACATTTCTCTCTTGAAAATATATAGATATAGATGATATATAGATATATATATGTTTGTGTGTGTGTGTGTGTGTGTGTGTGTTGTATACATATCCTGATGAGAAACCATCAGGTCATATAGAGTCCCAAACAAGTTATTAAGCCTGAAATATTATGAGTGTCTATAACAAAGTATATATTAACACATGAATAGATTTAATTTATGTAATAATGTTTTACAGTAATATATATATATATAAATTGTTAATATTTTGCTTTTATTGTTGCCATTATACGTTTTTACTATGGCTTGCCTCCTTTTCTCTTCATCCATACCATCTGATGGTCCTAGCAATCAACAAATAGAGAACTTGATTGCCTGAAGTGAAGTAAAGAAGATAAGAATGCAAAAAAAAAAAATGAAGAGCTAGTATTAAGCACAAGCACTACACCTAGGAGGGGTCTAAGATTCATCTGCTAGAATTCTGAGAAATAAACTGTTTTAAGAAGGTTAAAGCCATGGAGAGATTATGGTAGTCAGTGTTTCTCAGCTTGACTGTCCTGACATCCCTGGGGTCAAATGACCCTTTCAGATGGGTAGCAAATAAGATACTCTGCATATCAGATATTATCATTACAATTCATAACAGTAACAAAGTAACAGTTATAAAGTAGCAAAGAATTTTATGGTTGTGGTCACCACAACATGAGAAATCAGGGTTGCAGCATTAGGAAGAGTGAGAACCACTGCTCTAGGTAAATTATATAGGAAAAAAATCTTTATGTAACACTAACAGCAATAACAACAAGAAGAAGAATAAGGAAGAAGAGGAAAAGGAGGTAAAAACTGAGAAAGGAGAAAAAAGGTGGACAGAGAGAAATAGTAAATACAGCAAACAATGTTTTAGTACCATGAAGAAACAATCCTAACATTAATGATCACATATTAGGTATAATTTATAAGATATCTTTTTAGCATTAACATCTTTATTTACAGATAAATCTAACAGTAAGCTCTGAGACACATTTATGTCAAAGGTCACACAACTAATAATTGTCATCTGGAATTTAACACCGGCAGCCTAATTCCAGAACATACATTCTAAATCTCTATGCCGAATAATTTAGTTATGATTTATTTAATGTTTCCATATACTCAACTAATTTTATGTGTCCAATATTATACCTAAATTAAAATTAAATAACAGGCAAAACAATAATATAATTCCAAATAAAATGAGCATAAAACACATTTTAGCAAAATTTCACTTAATGACCCTAATATGCCATTTAAGACTATGTAAAAATAATCTTTGAGACTCTTTATATACTTTTTTGTTTATTCTTATTTAATAATTCAGTTCTGATAAGTACAGTGATAGAAAATGAATTAAGTAAAAATCTTTCAATGAAATACATCCATGTTTAAGAGTCCCTCTGCTACTTTTACTTGCTCTCTCTCTCTCTCTCTCTCTCTCTATATATATATATATATATATATATATATATATAATTTATACAAGATCATGGTAATTATAAAATTATTGAGTAAACATATATACTGCACACAAAAATAAGAAGTAAAACAAAAATCCATTATTTATAGATTCTACACTACATCAAAAAAGTAAAATAATTTTTTGTCCAGGATTAACTGAAATCTTGCATGCTATAATACCATTACATACTCTCTTCTCTCGATCTCTCTCTCTCTCCCCCTACACAGACACGAGAGGGAGGGAAGGAGGGAGAGAGAGGGAGAGGGAGAGGGAGAGAGAGAGAGAGAGAGAGAGAGAGAGAGAGAGAGAGAGAGAGAGAGAGAGAGAATTAATACGGGAAAGAAGAGAGACAGGAATATAGCTAACTGCCAAGACATCTAAAATCCCAAGACCAAAAAACAAAAATGAGGTGCTAGAACTTTTAAGGAAACAGTATTAACTAGTATTCATGCAACATGAACCAATTAGCCCTCCAAATGTTTCCCATCTGGATATCTGACATACTAAAAAGATCCCATTTGACTCACATTTTTTCCACATTAAAAACAGCTGTTAATAGCAAAGACAAACATCTTATCAACTATATTTTCACCATGAAGTTGCAAAGCATATTATATCCATATCATTATAATTAAGTCCTTAATATTATAAAATTTATTTTCTTTACTTTATGCCAATAGATTTTTTTTTATTGCTGTTACCATTGCTTTCTTACCTGATCTTCTCTTGACATAGCTTGCTCTTCAATTTTACCCTAAACATGTGAGGAGGGGGAAACAAGACAACTTATTAAGGAAACAAACCCCAAAATAAATAGAATTTTACAAAGAGTTTACAATAAAGAAAACATAAAATGTGGCTATCTGAACATTTTAGTACTATTTCTATTTTACAAACATATATATGCATATATATTAATATTATCAGCCTATGTAATTATCTACATCTCTGAAACGATATTCATATTCAATCAATATTTTTAAACATTAAGAATATTTACATTCAGAGAAACAATGTAAAATATTCTTAATTGACAAAATTTCCAGCCCCAGCTTTTGACATATTTTCTGCTTAATGTTACTGCTCCTGCCCCTGAAATGCTATGTATATGTGTTTACTTCCCACTCCCATACCCAGATAAAATTCACCTGAATCTGGAGACGTGAACCCTTGGTAATCTTATCTCTCAGAAAATAAAACCATTATGATTGTGTTCCTGGTCCAAATCTAAGAAAACTATTTAGCAGTAACAGGAAGCTTTGGGAGACTGATCATGTCATCTTATAGTTAGCAACTAGTAGTGAAAGACGGGAATGGTAGGCATAGTCAGGCACATGTCTTGCTATTAATAGAATGACATTTCCAGCAGCTGTCCAAATAGTTCAAGTCCCCCATCACAACTGTAACTTACCTCAGAGTCTATAAAATTAACCAGCCATCAATTCTGGAATTTAAATAGCTATGAATATTTGAACAAATTTTTACTCTATATGAGTGGTAAAATACCAAGTAAGATAATAATAATTTTCTTTGTTCTCAATACAGTCTTCTACTTATTCAAATATTTGATCAGGCATTAGTTTTTGCTATCACATATATTTGGTCTTTAAATTAGACCTTAATTTCTATTAATAGGATTTGAAAAATTAGATGTAGAAGAAAGGCCAAAATAAAGGTTAATTTAGATATCAAGGTTGTACAATGATTTCAGATTTTTTTCTTGTAGAATGTTAAATAATAGAAAAAATAAAAATTAATCATGAGGGTAAAGACATAATTACATATGGAAAGAAATATGATCAAGGCATATACTATGCATATATGAAAATGTTATATTGAAATTCATCACTTATGTATAACTATTATATACTAATTTTAAGATGAACAGAATAAAACTAAGTTGCTTTAGGAGAGAAGGTTTAAGAATTGAAAAGCAAAGAGTTTAAATCTCTTTCAATATAATAACAAAGAATGAAAAAGATAAATGAAATGACATAATGAAAAGATGATTAAAAATCAAAATGGGTAATGTTTTATAACATGAAATTAGTCATGAGTACAGTATCAGAGAAGGCATAGTAAGACTATGTATGCTTTACATTCATAAGCAATTTTATCAAATTCATTTTCATATGTAGGTTTTTCTTCCCACTACACTTAAAGAAGTGTTTTGTTCATTATAATGTTTGTTTTTCAAATTTTTTTCATTCATTAACATATTGCTATGCGATACCCAGTAAATAAATAACATTCGGGTTGTTTTTTTCAATTAAATTCCTTTGAAGCTCTTGTACTGGGAAAGTCAAAAGATCAAATGATATTTCAATGAAAACTAAGCATATGGTAGGAAAGGTTTACAGGCCTGATATGAAAAATACTTTTAACTGTGTCTTTGATAACTTTCAAAGCTAAGTTCAATGGTGGTAAATTTACTTGAATGAAGTTGAATCTTGAGACCAAGTCAGTTACTAATCTTTCCTTCCACTTGCTGAGCAGTAAACCATCTGCTTTGTCATCATCTAAATCACATTCCATTCTTCTAACATAGTTAAAATTTATAATCATTTGTCATAGCAACCTGGGACTTTGGCAACAGAATATGTTTTAAAGAATACTGTGCAGTAATCTCCACATTTCACAGTGTTGAGTGGGGGAAGAAAAGACTCAAGAACTTAAAATACTCCTTCCCTGACTAATTTAACTGGAAATATTTACTGTGATTTATTAAATAAATCTACCATGAATATAAAGAAAGAAAGTTTTTCATCTTTTTACCTAATAACTCAAGATGAGAAATACAATAAAATAAAATTTTGATGTCTAATGTTTTACTGAAAACTTCCAAATTTATGAAACAGCATACAAAACTGTTATTAGCCAAAACTGGATAATAGTGGCATGGCAGAAGCAACAAATTATTTTATTTTTATGTTTTTCAAAAATTCTTAGAAATATAATAATCTACACAAAATAATAGCCATTCCAGAAAATGAAACTTCACTTCTCCTCTGAGATTAGACCTTTTCACAGAACCATATTTCTACTTACAATGATATTACTTCACTATTGTCTGTAATTATTTTCACAGGAATTAAAATTTAATTACATAACATGTAATTTTCATTAGCTGAATGGTATAACTGAAATGAAAACCCATTAATTCACATCCAAATCAATTTACTATGTTCACACCGTCAAATGCATGTGTACCCATCAACATAAACTGAGATTATTTTGCTTGTTTTGATATTGTTCTTGCTTAAGGGTGTCCCTTGCAATTAACTTATGCAGAAAATTCAGTAATAAAAATTATAAATTCAATAAAAAGAGATTCCCTATTTTATCCTTCAATGTCAAAACCACTGAGTATTTCCTGATGTCTTCGGACAAAATAGTGAAAAGTAACTCTACATCACTATGTGTCAGAATATGTTCCTTTATCTTTTTAGAAATAAATTGATTTCTGAATAGTATCTAAAAGCTCTACTAATGTTATTAATAATGAATTTTACTACTTAAAAATTATAATTATGTGTATGTGTGGATGTGGATGCAGATATGTACATGTGAGTGCAGGTACCCTTAGAGGCCACAACACATCTGATCTCCCTGAAACTAGAATTATAGATAGTTGTGAGTTGCCTGAGGTGGGAGCTAGGAATAAAACTCAGGTCCTCTGCAAGAGCAGTACCTGCTCCTAACCACTTAGTCATTTCTCCAGCCCTACTGTCACTTTCTTAACAAAAGAATGAAAAATATGAAAATGAAAAGTCAATAATTCCTATCTCTTCTTTAGCTAACTTAAATATGCAAATATTCGTGCTGAGTTGATTTTAAAGTTCAAATGTTATAACAGTTACAATCTATAAATTATCTGTTTTATAAGATTCAGCAAAAGTAATACAAGTAAATCATGTTTTTTATCCTTAGCCCTGCCATAATATTACACTTTAATGTGAACTACCTCTGAATTCACTCATCATAATTTGTGATACAAAGTTTTGCCTGTTATATTTGATCTTACCCAAAATGCCCTTCTTCATAAATATATCTATTTCAGTTCTATATATTCCTCCATGTCAGATATCCTATAGCCCTTATTATCCATTCTCCCTTCACCCCTACTTATCTTTTTGGTTTCTTATTTTAGTTCATTCAAGAGAGTTCTGAACCAAAAGATAATAATTATTAACCCCTCTTCATTTATTCACTAAGCAAACATAAGAAAGGTAATTAACTGTCATTATTATAAAATGTACATGATAATATTCATCTCTGATATTTCTTTTTCATAACTCAAAGTAATGAAATATCTGACTATACTATGGGATACAACTTTATATCTCATTCCCTGCTACATAAATCCAAGCAGTATTACTAATATTATCTCAAAATTTGTAACTCATACTTTTTGATATTATCCATTAATTTCATTTTGTTGGGAGAAAGCTTATTTACCCACTTAAGGTATGCATTTTCATATATTATTATGATAGACAGCAAGATCTTATCCCTAAACCTGATCTTCCAACCTTCAAAAACAGAGAAATCATATCTTAGTTCTATAAAATTTTAAGGATGGTTACTTAATATCATATTTTACTATCAGTACTATATCTTCCTTTTATCTTCTGAAAATGCATATTTAATATGTAAATATATTTGTTATACCTACTTACTTTCCATTTGACACTGAAGAAACTCTAATGGATTTTTATCTCTTAAACATATGTCTAATAGTGCAGTCATATTTCCTAATTGCTGATAGATGGTCTCATTTTTTAGGTTTCACCCTTCTTTGGTAGTACAAAAATAATTTCCTAATGAAAACGAATCTCTGAGGTCTGGAGAGATGTTGTTTAGTTTGCTTTCTTTTGTTATGTCAAAATACCATGAGCAAAACCAACTTGGAAATGAAAAGGGTTTATCTGTTTTCCAAATCATAATTCATCATCTGTGGGATCCAAGGCAGGAACCTGAAACAAGGAACTGAATCAGAAACCATGGTGGAATGGCACTTACTGGCTTGTACCCTATGGCATGTTCAAATTGATTTCTTAATACAACTCAGGTCCACCTATCCAGGGATGAAACTACTCACAGTGGGATAGGTCCTCACACATCAATTATTAATCAATAAAGCATCCCACAGACTTGTCTACAGGTTTATCTGAGGGAGGTGTTTTGTTTTTTGAGGTCCCTATTCTTGGATAACACTAGCTGTGTCAAGTTGCCAAAAACAAAACAAATTAACAGCTTGCTGCTGTTTCAGAGGACATGGCTTCAGTTACTAGCATCCATATCAGGTATCTCACAACCTACTGTAACTCCAAATCCCAGGGCTCCAAAATCTTCTTCTGGACCCCATAGGCTACTGCATATGTGTGCTATACTCACACAGATAGAAGTGCATACACATGTTTAAAATAATATAAAAGCGAATTCCTAAGCAATCCACTTGCTATTAAAACTTATGCTATTATCCCTCTTTTTTTCTTTTCCTAGTACATATTCTCCTGAGTATTGTCTTCTAATAGGTTACCACTGTTTCATCCTGAGAATCCCATGTCTAGACACACTGGTGAAGCTTGGACTGTGAGGCTCCTGTCAGTAGGACCAGGATGCATGACCTAGTTTGTTTGAGTCCATTACCTGTGGTGGGATGGCATTCTCACCCTTAATGCAAGAGGGAGAGACTTGGTCCTACCCCAACCTAAAGTGCCAGACTCTCTGGACTCCCTATGGGAGTACCTTACCCATTGGGAGGAGTGGATGGGGTGGTGGGCTGGGAGCGAGATTGAGGGAAGGTGGAAAAATGGTGGATAGAAGAACTGTGGATGGGATGCAAAATGAAACTAAAAAAGAATTAGCTGGGTAGTGGTGGTGCAAGCCTTTAATCCTATCACTTACTCAGGAGGCAGAAGCAGGAGGATCCCTGTGAGTCTGAGGCCAGCCTGGTCTATAAGAACTAGTTCCAGGACAGGCTCCAAAGGTACACAGAGTAACCCTGTCTCAAAAGATAGAAATTAAATAAATTAAAAGTAATTAAATAAAATATGATATGGTATTTGGTTCATTTTCAGAATTTGAGTCAGAATAGTCTTACCACAAGTCCATGCTCTATCAGCAATATAAAACCTCATTTTTCTATGACTTGTAAAGACATGTGTACCTTTATAGTTTAATTGTTCAACACATTATTAAAGACAATTTTTCAAGTTACCTAAATATAGACTTAAAGGACTTCATTTTCCACAGATTATAGAGGCAGGGTGCTTTATTCTCTGGTTCTTATCATTTATTTATTTTCTTGGGTTTTTTTTAGACTAGATATCACATATCCCAGGCTGGTCTTAAACTTGCTATGCAGAAATGGCTGACCTCGACCTCCCCAACCTCTTACTCTAGACTCACAATTGTGAGAATATGAGTGTGTGTGACCATAGCAAACATTTTAAAAATCTTTTAAAACACTGAAGTATTTCTTCTTTGTGTGGTAATAAAGAACTAGGACAATGTAAATGAAAATATTTTGTCAGAAAAAAATTAATAATGCTACTAAGCAATGGTAAAATTTTATTTCAATGACAGTACTTTTAAGTTCAATAAAATATGGCTTACACTATTGGACAATACAATGCAATTTTACTAAGACAAACCCCTGACAAGATAAAAAATAAAACAGGAATTAAACATTTAGAAATCATGAAATTATTAATGTTCAGGATCCTGAACAGTTCAATAAAGTAGACTGAAGAATAAATTTATGTTTTGCAATAATGTCTTTTGTCCTTTAATCAAACATAAATAAAACTCTGAGGGGGAACTAATCATTAAGTTCAATTAGAGGTGAGGATCCACAGAATTTCATTACTAGGATACATTAGATAATTGTTAGTTG
This sequence comes from Chionomys nivalis, assembly GCF_950005125.1. NCBI lineage: Eukaryota > Metazoa > Chordata > Mammalia > Rodentia > Cricetidae > Chionomys > Chionomys nivalis. Next base: position 80,998,888 of record NC_080112.1, on the reverse strand, counting down.
CATTAGAAAAACTAATACTTTTATTTGTTTTATTTGTCAAGAGAAAAATTTTAAATGGTATTTAAATAAGAACTTGTAGTGCCAATACAATGAATAGTCTCCACTATAAATTTTACATGAAGAAAGAAAGCAGTGTTAATGGAACTTTGTATAATGTATAATGAAGACCTTTATAACTGGATAAATTATTTCATTGAGACTGAATACAAGGATGTACATGATATTTTCTCGTGACTAGTTACTGTTGAATATCTAACTGAATGAGGTACAACATGTAATTAATTTAACCATACTACTGAATTCATATATATTAACTAGAATATAGAGAATTCTTTTGTTTGCATGTTTGTTTATTTTTATTGTTTTCTTTCTTCTTTTTTTAATTTTTATTATTATTAAAAATTTCCACCTCCTCCCCTCTTCCCATTTCCCTCCCCCATCCCCCTACTTCCCCTACCCCTCCCTCTCCAGTCCAAAGAGCAGTCAGGGTTCCCTGTCCTGTGGGAAGTCCAAGGTCCTCCCCCCTCCATCCAGGTCTAGGAAGGTGAGCATCCAAACAGACTAGGCTCCCACAAAACCAGTACATGCAGTAGGATCAAAACCCAGTGCCAATGTCCTTGGCTTCTCAGTGAGCACTCACTACCACGTGGGGCACTGAACTGAACAGAGAATTCTCAACAGAAGAAGTTCAAATGGCCAAAAGACACTTAAGGTCATGCTCAACCTCCTTAGCGATCAGGGAAATGCAAATCAAAACAACTTTGAGATACCATCTTACACCTGTCAGAATGGCTAAAATCAAAAACACCAATGATAGCCTTTGCTGGAGAGGATGTGGAGTAAGGGTACACTCATCCACTGCTGGTGGGAATACAAACTTGTGCAACCACTTTGGAAATCTGTGTGGCGGTTTCTCAGGAAACTCGGGATCAACCTATCCCAGGATCCAGCAATACCACTCTTGGGAATATACCCTAGAGAATTTTTTGAAAACATAAGCTCATATTTAAGAAGGATAAAATTTATCCAGAAGTGATGGCATATTCAAATCTATTTAGAATTTGATCTATTAGAATTAAAGTATTTTTAAACCTATTCAATGAAAACTTGGGGACTCATTTAAATTACTCTAATAAAGAAAGTTCCTCAATAAATACTTGCTGATGTATAAATATATTTTACCATGAATAAAGTTCTCTATTAATAAAGTGTCCAGTTTTTATGTTTTCAAGCAGTACTAAGTGTATCGTTATACACTATTTTTAAGATTCAGGTTGGTTGTCATAATAAAATAGTCATCATAATTCTAGGTGAGAAGACAGCTAACTAGAGCAACATGGCAACTTTGCAATTTGAACAGAGGTGTCCAGTATGGTTGAAAATGATGTTCCTAGAAGACATGAATTATTAAGTGAAAATCTCAGGGCCTATTGGAATTTCCCTTCTTGTGAGTTATTGGTCCCTGAAGCCTCAGATGGTCTATTGCTATTGCTCTTGGTTACTTTCATAACTAGTTGTTAAGACTCTATCACTGAAGACATAGCACACTTTGGCTGAAGAAAATATAGCAGTGTTGAACTGAACAGAAATTTAGCACCTTGATGGCTAGTTTTCATAGTACTGGGAAGTACTACTTTGAGCTTCTGGAGTAGAAAAACATCTATCGTCATACCCAACACTGGACACTGTACGCTGCAACAACCTTACAAGAAAGACATCTCCACTGGTGCAATAGTGGGAAACATTTTTATAGAGGCAACCAACTGTTCTATTGATTTTACTTGATTTCTGTCCTGCAGGAATAATTCATGCCTGGTACTGCAAAAATGATCAAAAGTTATGACTAAGAAAACTACAGTTCCTAAGGGAAAACCTACTGACATCATCTTACTAAAGAGTCATGATGTCAAACACCATTCTAATATTTATATTCATCTCCATAGATTCATGCTCTTCTCAACCCTGCTCAGAGAAGGTTTATTGTCGAGGGTACTGGTTAACACAGATTTATAAATGTTCAAAATATTGAGAATAAGTAACTGTGAATTCTCAGCCATTAGTGGAACATCTATATTAACCTGCCCTAAAGGTTCTGGGAACACCACCAAAGAAGGGTGGAAAGAATCTAAGAGCCAGGGGATGTAGAGAAATGTAAAAGGTTGGCTTATAGATATGACATGACTGATACACAGTATATTCACAGCAACAATGGTTACCTGCACAAGACATTCACAATATTAATAGATGAGCATAGAGGGGAGAGGGGTTTTGGATGCCATATTCCCAATTAAGAAGCTAATGACACTCAATGGATGCAGAGGAATAGAGAGACACTTTTCTTTGGGCCATTGATTAGTTGGTCATGCTATAGTGGATAACTTAACAGACACATGTATATGTCCAGAAGTAACTCGAAATTAATGAGTTATAAATTAAAAGGCAAGAAGTTGGACGAGAAGAAAGATTTTGGGGAGAAGGGTGGGTGGAATTAATGGGATGGAGCATGAGATTAATGTGATCAAGATGCATTGTGTATATGAATGAAATTATTTTAAAAAAAACTTAAGAAAGCAACAATTACTTCACACAGAAACATAATGAAAATACAGGAAACAAACTGTCACCAGAGCACTTAAACACAACTGTCAGAGTCCATGGAAATCAAACATTAAAACTGGAAAGATACAAAATAGAGATTTCTTTTAAACCATGCAGCAGACATCAACGTGTATTCTTGCTTCAAACTCACCTCTTTCTTTTTTAAGTAGAAAGACTAGCATTACAGACCGAAACCCTTAACTTACCTTTTGACGAACACGAGCAACTGCTTTTAGCAGTATATCCTGATGGTCAGTGCGGACTATTCCAAGTTCATTAAGTTGCTTCCTGGTAATGTTTAATAACTTCTCACCATTGATTTCTGCACTTTCAAAAATTTCTCCATATAAGAGAAAACTATAATCCAATTCTGTGAAAGGAAAGAGGTAGAGATGATAAGGAAACTTGCCCTTGTAAAGTAACTGTAAAATTCTACTAACATAAAATTATTTACATTTTTAATTATAAAATGAATCATTTGCACTTTGCAATCCTAGAATCTAACTCTGGCAATTTTAGTTTGACAATATATTTAGGAGGGTGAAATTTTTGTAGGTACTTTCAGAAATACTTAAATATAAAACTTAATTTAAAAAAGAATTCTCAAATATGCAATTACAATCAAATTACCCATGAAGTCAGATTTTTAATCTCTTAAATAATGTGTAAGACTTAACTGAAATGAGATAAAATGTATTTTCTGATTGAGACTCAACTGATACTTGGAATTATGAGCTATATATTTTGCAGTTAATTAACATTATTTACTTTTAGTTACACACTGTTTATATCACAAATATCATAAGGTAAATATAATTTATCTGTTCAAATATCATAGAAAAATAAAATCTTAAGCCTTTAAAAAATAAAAAATATAGCTAACTAACAAAAATGAACTATCTCAGAAAGATGTATCTTAGACAAACTGTTTCATAATATAGTGAAAAATCCTAAAATTTCTTACATACGCAATTAGTGAAGTGCTGCTGTCATATCTTAGATCTATATAAGTAGAAGCAATTTGATGATATATAAATAGAACATTATGTAAAAAATTATAGAGACAATAACTTAAGAGGACAAAACATGAGGAGTTGCTGAACTGAGTATATAAAAATAGAAGATATGTAAATTCTACAATTAGACATTTTTATCCATATAATATAATTATAATGTAAAATATCAAAATTAACTTATAATTTATTTGAAATTTAAATTGAACTTTGCTTGAAATTACTATGACCAATATTCTGGGAACTAATAATACAGCATGATTAATACAGATTATATTTATTTTCTTCTTTTAAAATTATTAGGCCAGGCTAATTTTTTACATTCATATCTTTAAGTGATTTACTATCTAATTGGAAAATATAAATAAGATTTTATGAAATATATTTAAACTGCTTTTCAATCTTGTTAAGTAGTTTTCAATCATATATTTTTTGTGCTTATATGCTAATTAAAATCATGTTTGCAATCTTAACTATTGTAGGAAGACATCTTAAAAAAACTCTATTAGTTTTTTCTATTTCATTCTTACTTCAATATGTATTTTAAATATATATGGATATATTTCTTTTATTTTGAAGTTTTTTAATTTTATTACTGCATATAAGGATATTCTTTCTCTAGATTAGTCACAAATTAGTAATGATTGTCTCTGTACTTCAAATATAAATAGTGAAGCTACCTATCAAAAGTCAACATTCCTAAATATGGACATTCAGATGTCCATTTCCCCTTCTTTATGCTTGGTATAAAAAATTCTTTGTTCAGCCGGGCAGTGGTGGTACATGCCTTTAATCCCAGCACTCGGGAGGCAGAGGCAGGCAGATCTCTGTGAGTTCAAGACCAGCCTGGTCTACAAGAGCTAGTTTCAGGACAGGCTCCAAAGCTACAGAGAAACCCTGTCTCAAAAAGAAATTTTCCTTGTTCAATAATATAAAAAAACAGAAAAATAACAATTATTATTAAGATAGGAAAATGTAACGTTTCTAATGTTGAAGGTCGCTATCTCAGCATATTTATATTTATTTTCTTTTCATTAAGTATAAAATATTTTATAGATGAGTAAATATTTGAACTGCAGATATAGTAAAATTTAATTTTTCCACATGATAGAACTGTTTACCTTTCCTTTTACAAACTACTGTACTGAAATTTACTATTAAAGCGTGAGATAAAACATTTGAACTTAGAACAGGATCAACAGATGTATTAATATATAACCTGTAATCTGGATCACTTAATTTTGAACAACGCAATTATGTTCTGTTTTGGTCTTCTTTTGTGTATGAAATCTTTTGAGCCATTAAATACTGTATTTTTGATTAACATATTTCTAGCTATTTCTATTTCTTTAAGGAAGAATGAAAACTGAATAAATGAAGCATAGTTTTGAATAATAAAATCTATCTCAAATATCCAAGGAGACATTTCACATGAAGAAAAACGTTTAAATTTCCAGTCAATCAGAATACCACTTCAAAGCAACAACATCCATTAAAGGCAGAAGGCTCGCACACAGTATCTGGCATGCAAGGTTCCAGATTGTAAAACCATCTGTATTTTGATATACTTTCTCACAGCCATATTTGCAATTCTTAAATTACTATCAAAAATTATAATCAAATATAATGCTATCACTGTAAACATGTATGTTTTCAATATGATTCCCATGGTACACACACTCACACCTACTTGGAATTTCCACTTATATCCTATGTCACATTTTCCCAAGAGCTTTCTATAAATAATATTTATTCACAGGTTACATGATCAGTATAATATTTTAAAGATTATTCTTTTAATACATGTGTATATGTATACATACATACCTATAGGTCCCTGTGGGTCCCTGTAGAAGCACAAAGGGGGTGTTAGATCCCCTGAAGCTGGAGTTATAGGAGATTGTGTGTCACTTACTATAAATTCTGGGAATAGAACTCCAGTCCTCTATGTCTTTTACAAGAGAAGCAGGTGTTCTTTACTGTCAACATATCTTTCTAGTCTGGTATCATATTTAAATGTTTTCTTATGTATCACTGTGCACATGTGTTTGTACAAATTTTAATTCTAGTTTCCTAAATTCCCAAGTAATTTATGTATTACTACCACTTCCCTAAACCAGTAAATTGCCACCTGCAGAAAAGGAGCAGAAAGACTGTAAGAATGAAAGAATAAGAGCATCTACTATTAAATACTGTCTTCTAGATAATAAGAGCCTGAGGACCATGACATTTCCTATGAAATGTCAGGGAGTTAAACTCATGAAATCTTAACAATATGGTGGCACAATGACAGTTAATAGCCAACATAGATATGGGAAATCTCATAAGACTCTATCCCTAGATGAAGAGTTACAGGCAATTAATAGCTGCTAAAACTGGGAGAATCAGCTAAATATATCTAGGATTTAGATGGATTAGAAATTCATCTAGTAAATCACAAAGTAGATGTCATAAATAAAATCTGTATCACTGTAAAAGAACTAAGTCTTTAAATGGAGAAAAAAGATTGAATGTGTCCTCACAGTAATAAGTGATGTAGGCACTTGAGTATAACAATGAGCTATTTTCTCTCTAAGCTACTCTTTTCTTTAGAAGACAGATCATAATGTGACTTTTTGTAAAGATTACTGAAAATTGCTTTAGTAATGTATTTCTGGTATCTGTATAATATTATATATGATACCAACAGTTGCCCAAAATATTCTCTTTGTGAAAGCTGTTTTCTAGGCTCTATTTTTTTCTAAATGCTTTAATCAGAAATATGGGTGGTAAATACATGAATACTGTCCTTTTATATCTTATTCCTGTGTTAGACATCATTCAGTGAGCATAACACCTTTTAAGATTCAACCATAGAACATTTCTGATAGACTAAATTTAAAGAAAGTTCTATTCTGCTTGTTATATTTTACGCACTTCTCTCACAAGAATTGCATTTCATATCAATGTCCATATACAACATCCCAATTAAGAAACTTTAGTTAGATTCATAAACATTTAAATAATGCCTTTGTGGAAAAAATGTACATTTCATAGGAACCAACTATACCCACATTCCCAAATATTGTTTATAAATGTGTGTTTACATTTCAAGAATATGCTATAGAGATTTGCATTGATATGGATCTTGATTTATTGATACAAATTTAACGTCAATTTTGTTATATGTATATGTATTTCTGATCTTGATTAAGTTAATGAGATTGTGTAGCTCATATAAAATGTAATGTATAATTAAGAAATACAGGTTAATAGATAATCATATATAATAGTCAAACTTGATGGAGTTGAAAATTTATAATTACAGTTTTCCTTAGTTATGATAAAAGATAAAGTAGATATAAATATTGTAACTAATTCTTGTTTGATAAATCTTTGGTTATATGTAATTTTACTATGTTAAAGTTAAAGCCTTCCTTGTTGTTTAAACAGAAAAGGGGAATGGTGTAGGAGGTCCATCTATCTATATGTTGTTTTCCTTAGTTAATGAATAAAGAAACTACCTTGGCCTGTTGATAGGGCAGAACTTAGGTAGGCGGGGAGACAGAACTGGATGCTGGGAGAAAGAATGGCAGAGTCAGGGAGACACCATGGATCCACCGCCAGAGTAAGATATGCTGCCAAAACTTAGCTGGTAAGCCACTTCTATGTGGTGATACACAGATTAATAAAAATGGGTTAAACTAAGATGTAAGAGTTAGCCAACCCTCATTCTTTCTAATGCCAAGTTTATTTTCATATATCAGAGCTGGGGATGGAATCCAGGGATGTACACACACTTGGTATGTGCTTGTCAACCATCCTGGAACTCACTCTGTAGATCAGGCTGGCCTTAAATTCACAGAGATCCATCCACCTAACTCTGTCTCCTGAGTACTGGAATTAAAGGTGTGTGCCACCAAAAAAAAAAAAAAAAAAAAAAAAAAAAGAGTTAGCCAATAAGAAGTTAGAGTTAATGGGACAAGTAGTGTTTTAACTAATACAGTTTCGTTGTGGTTATTTCAGGGCTAAGCTAGCCAGGCAGCTGGGACAAACAAGCGGCCCCTCCATGCAACACAACATCCCTCTTAAGAAACTTTAGTTAGATTCATAAAAATTTAAATAATGCCTTTGTGGAAAAAATTATACATTTCATAAGAACCAACTGTTAACATTGGTAGAAAAGTTAAATATGAATGTGGTATAGGACAGGGAAATGGATCAGTAGGTTGCAGCACTTGCTGTGAGACAAATGCTCGAGCACCCATATAAACTCAGGGAATAGCTGTGCCTGCTGTGTCTTTAAATCAAATGTTGTGAAGTAGATACAGGTGAATCCTGAAAGCTTACTGGCTAGCCACCTTAACTGAAATGGCAAGACTCTGGTAGACAGAAGAAGACACTTGCTATCTGCTATCTGCTTTAGGCCTGTGGATAGGCAAGCACAAGGACATGATTTTGTGTGTGTGTGTGTGTGTGTGTGTGTGTGTGTGTGTGTGTGTGTGTGGCATTAATGGTAGTATTACACTTAGTCAATTGCTGGTACTGTTTTCATTATTTTCTTTTCAGTTACAACTTAATGCAGTTGTTCTCAAACTTTAACTTCTATCATAATTCTTAGAGAAACTGAGTTCTCTGGTATGATACTATAATTCCAGTACTTAGAAACTGAGGCACTGGGATCACGAGTTCATGACAGACCTGTGCTTCATAGCAATTTACAGACTACTTGAGGAAATAAAATACAACACTATCTCAAAAATAACTAGCTAAAAGTTGTGAAGCTATCTTAAGTAAATAGAATGTTCTATCATTCCCTTAAAGGTATATTCCTTTATTAATAAACCAATCTACAAAATTTAACTTAGCAACTTTCATACTGTGTTAAGTACTGTGAGGCACACTAGAAGAGCAAAGGATAATTTTTAAGATTCAGAGAACTGTTTCAAGAAAGTTAGCAGCACACTAATGTAACAGTAAAAATAAGAAACCAAGAGATGTCCCATACCAGATCAAACTTAAATATTTGCAAAGCATAGATCTCTCAAGGTTTGTGCATTATTGAGAAATTTTTACCTAATGAAGGTTAAGAAATAAACCTCCTTTACATACATCTGTCATTTTTTTTGCAGTTGGGGAAATATATCAATCAATTAAAATAAGCACTAGACACTAACTAGTCCATATGTAAGTAGTGACTGCTCACCTTATGAAAGTGAATTACAGTGGTTTTATCAGAATGTCATTTCAAGTTATGGAAGTAGAACTTTATGTATTAATTCAGGTGAGTTTCATTGGTCTTAAGCTGGTAATATGAAATTGCTACTACATATATTATTTCAGCCACTTCAACCAATTATTTTGACAATTCCACTGTCAGCATAGATTCTAAGGATTCATCAAGAAAATTACTCAGCATATTTTCCTGAAGTTCAATACAAAGAATTGAGATGCCTATCAAGATGTTCTTGGAGAATTCTGGCAGGGACTCAATACAGTTCTCAGGATACAAACTACTACATTAAAAAAAAATCCATTATCACATTTTCTATGTCATAAATAATCATTTATCCTCAATTTCTGTTCATTTATAAAAACTCATAAAAAAGACAAATTTGTATAGTTTTGTACAACTGAAATTAATTAAACTGTTTAAAATGTTACATGTACTTTTAAATCATAAACCTCTGAACACTTTAAGAGAAAAAAGAAGAAAAATATTTATTTTTCTAAGTATTGTTCATGTGGTACAGCAAAATTCCTTAGTATCTGACTAATTTATAAGCAAATTGAATTTATTCCTAATAAACTGACACACTGACATGAAGCTTCTATCATTAACCAAGTAACTTTTAAAATTTACTTTAAATTATTTTTGCTTCTTGATGGAGGAGGGTCCTCTGTCTATTCGTTGCTTTCATGAGTTAATTAATAAAGAAACTGCTTGGCCTGATAGGTCAGAAAATAGGTGAGTGGAGTAGACAGAAAAGAATGCTGGGAAGAAGGGAAGTGAGGTCAGACGCCATGGAGCCAGCTGCCAGGTCAAACATGCTGAATCTTTCCTGGTAAGCCACCACTTCATGGTGCTACACACATTATTAGAAATGGGTTAAGCAAGATGTGAGAATTAGCCAATAAGAGGCTGAAACTAATGGGCCAGGCAGTGTTTAAAAGAATACAATTTGTGTGTTGTTATTTCGGGTGTAAAGCTAGCCGTGCAGGAGCCGGGCGGGACGAAAAGCAGGCCTGCTTGCCTCATCACTACAGATGGTGCCCTGACATGGATAACTGAATCCACAGAAAGCCTGAGAAAGCTTGGGAAAGAATAGAGTAAAGCATATTTTCTTGGTAGCAGCAATTTCTTGGGTCTGTTCTGGTTGCTAGAGGCAAGCAAGCACTCTCATTTAAGAGAGGCTTCCTGACTCAGCTTTAGCTGCAAAACCCTGTAGCTCTTTTAAGAGGTCCTGCCACAAAACACTTAAACAGTGTTGAAGAAAAGCTGAACGAATGCTTTTCCATTTTCAGCTGTAGCAGGAAAAACGCTACACCGTTTTAAAATGCTGGTTTTCTGGGCTGCCCTGCCAGGGCAAACTCTGACTCTTTCAGGCAGGCAGTCCGACTGAGTGTGGTCTGTGAGCAGAATGCTGCTGCTGGCAAGGACTTTGAAATGCCACAGAGTTGTGGCAATAAAAATGGCTATAGCGGGTACATCTGCCATGAGGCTGGAAAGCTAAGGAATGGGCTGGACCTAGCCAGCAAAGCCACGGCTTTAATCCTACCCATATTGCTTAGTTAATTAAAAGCTCATGTGGTCAAAAAAAGAGAGATATACAGTAAAGAAAGATTCAAAGACAAAGAAAACCTCTAAATGGTTTACAGTGTGTTAAAAATATATGCAGGCTAAAAGTTAAAGTTCTTAATGTAAAAAAAAGAAAGAAAAAAAGAGAGTAGTTTGGGTGTGGTGGTACACACCTTTAATCCCAACACTTGGGAGGCAGAGGGAGATTGACCTCTGTGACTTCAAGGGGCAGAGGTAGATTGACCTCTGTGACTGCAAGGTGTGGTAGGAAACACCTTTAATCTCAATGCCTGGGAGGCAGAGACCAGTGGATCTCTGTGAGTTCAAGAACAGCCTAGTCTACAGAGTTATTCCAGGACAAAGATATACAGAGAACCTGTCTCAAAAAATAAAAGTAAAAATAAACAAAATAGAGGTTAGAATAAAGCCACACAAAGATGGAAAATACACAGAGAATCTTGATACTGTATGCTATTATGCTCTCTTTGAATTGTTTGAATGCTGAGGAAGGAATAACAGCTGCTAAAAGATATTTGTTCATAAATGCTGCTGAACTAATCCAAGATAGATATTTTGAAAATACCTTGACTTCAGAATTTGGATCTAAGAACATGATGCTTTGGAAAAGAGGTTCTTCTTTTGCTTTTACAGAGGATGAGACCCAGTGGATTGCTTCTATCCCAATATGGTATGATAGACCACGCCCTCCTGAAAGGTTGCTGTGAACACCCTCAAAAAATTACTTCAATCAACTGCCATCTGAGATGAACCTGGCACACAAGTTACACCATGAAAGATCTGATTAACAGTGTCCCTATACAGCAGGAAGAAGTTTGGAGAGAAATAACTCCGTCCATATTCCCAGATATTGTTTATAAATGTTCTTTTACATTTAAAGGGTGATATAATATAGATATGAATAATTTACATTGATATAAATTTTACTTCATTGATATAACTTTAAGGTCGATTTTGTTATATGTATATGTATTTCTACTCTTGATTAAGGTATTGTGATTTTGTAGTTCATTTAAAAATGTAATGTATATAGTTTGTTAATGGATAATCATCAATAATAATCAAGTTTGTAGTCATGTTACATTTTCTAGATATATGGAGATATATTTCAGTTAGATAGGCATTCTTTATATCTTTCAAAGACTACAGAATATGAAATTTAATGTTTTAATAACTTAGGGCTTTTTAGGACAATAAGACACGTCTGTTCCTGGAAGCACCAATCTACTTCAAGAGGAAGATGGGCATCGAAGAGGCTCCTTATGGAGTTTGATAGCTATTTAGGCAAGAAACTGCTCTTGCCTGGGCTGTTGCATAAACTGGACACAAAGAACCTACAGAAAGAGGACTGCTGAACTTGCCTAAAGGTGAGATGGTCTTTTGGGGTTCCTGACTCATGAAAGAGTCTGTGAGACATTCTGCAGGACACAGAAAAAAGTGACTGAACTGTCTTTGAATTTTCTTGCTTCATGGAAAAGTCTGCTAGATACTATGGGCCTGAAGGCAAAAGATAGATGCCCCAATGGTACAAAAGAACTTTGGGTGACTGTCAAGGCAGCGAGATGTCTCTGTCATTTCTAGAGTTTGGAAGTTGCTTATTTCTTGTTTAATTAGGTAATATTATATCCTCTGGAGTCCCTGATAGAGTTGAAGAATGGTTAGTTATAGTTTTCCTTTGTTATGGTAAAAGATAAAATAGATCTAAATATTGTAATTGTAATTCTTGCTTGATAACTGTTTTGTTATATGTAGTTTTACTATGTTAACATGAAAGCTTTTTTTGTTTAAACAGAAAAAGGGGAAATGATGGAGGAGGGTCATCTGTCTATGTGTTACTTTCATTGGTTAATAAAGAAACTGCCTTGGCCTTTGATAGGCCAGCCCTTAGGTGGATGGAGTAGACAGAACAGAATGCTGGGAGAAAGAAAGCAGAGTTAGGAAGACACGATGAAGCTCCGACCCAAGATGGACGTAGGCTAGAATCTTCCCAGTAAGCCACTACCTCGTGGTACTACACACATTAAGAGAAATGGGTTAAACAAGATGTGAGAATTAGACAGTAAGAGGCTAGAACTAATGGGCAAGGCAGTGTTTAAATGAATACAATTTGTGTGTTGTTATTTCCAGGGCTAAGCTAGCTATGTGGGAGCTGGGCAGGATGAAAAGCAGGCCTGCTCGCCTTCTCACTACAGAATTTAAAAGAATACAATTTGTGTGTTCTTATTTCAGGTAAAGCTAGCCGGTGGCTGGAAGCCGGGAGGTGGGAAGTGGCCCGCAGCTCCTCACTTAATTTCCTAGTAAAGATCAAAACAGAAAATAAAGTAATCTTACTACATTATTCTAAACATTTGGAACTCTAAAAGTTCACCAGTCATATACCTTTAATCATTTATGTTCAGGACTCAGATGTTAGGTGAGAGATGAAACAGGGGCTGAAATCAACTACACTCTGCTTGCAAAGAGATGGGACTTGATGTGAACTGTATTCTTTCTGAAGGAAGTATACCCCTTTTCTTCATGGAAGGCCATATTTAATTCTCCAGGATATACTCCCAAAGGACCTAAGTATGTTCAGAGGAAGAGCTAAATACCTGATTTATTTATTTTTGTTATCTCACATATGTATTTTATTATAGATAGCAAATACTTAAAAATATCTGACAAGATGGTGTGTTTGAATAATTCCAGAGTAAAATACTGCATTAAAAAAGGTACATGATAGGCTGGCAGTAATCTACAGAAAAGACTTTTCTCAATATTAATCTACAATACTTCAATGGCCACTTATTATATGTACATCTTTAAATCATTATGAACTAGCTTCATTTTCCTCCCTGGATGTTTTATCTATTGAGATGATATGCACTGTGAGAAAAAAACTAGGATTTACACATTTACAAAACAAGAATTATAGACAATTACTATTTAACAAATGTTTGTTAGTTGTTAAGGATCATGAACAGGGCTACATCGTGGGCTCACGGGATGCCTAGTGATGACTGTATAGAAGAATGAAAATCTATGTTTAGCTCTCTAGTAGCTGCTGTGCGAGCTCCTTCAGTTTCTGTGCCAATTATCCTGGCATACACAGAGAGGTAAACAAGAGACTTTGTCTCTAATAAAGTGTAAGCCATGGACTGCAACATGAAATTTTCTTCTGACACTTGTGGCATGGTATATGGACGCTCATGCTTATAGAAACACACATAAACTTTAAAATATTAAGTAATAAAATAATAAATGATTAAGTAAAATAAAATTGACAGTTTTAAAACTTGAGCAACGACTTGAATAGGTATTTTTCACATGAGATACAGGTAGTCAAGTGATGCACAAGTTATTAGTAGAAGGATGATGTAATACAAATTACAGAGGAGATACCACTCCATACCCAGTAATTTAGGTATATTTTAAAAGATAATCATTAAATTGTATAAATCAAAAAAAATTATTCACCATTTATAATGACTACTTTCTCTTTAACAAGCAACTGTAACAAGCAAGTGTAACTACTTACTATCAAATTCTAGTTATTCTAAATATGCTAAAAAGAACAAGTTTCACTCATTGCCAAATCACACACTTGGTTAATCATACCAATGACAGAACTGTCTCTAAACAAGATTAAAATGTTCGCTTATAGGATGACTGGTACAGAAGACAGAAAAACACACAAAATCTAAGAAATTAACATTTAATCTAAGGAGGGGGTGAGAGGACTGAAAGGAGGAGAAACTGTGGTTGTTATGCAATGTATGCAAGAAGAATAAGTATTTTAAAATAGATCATAAAATAAAAAATCTTTGTCAAGTCTTTAAGCAAGACTTTGTAAAAGAAATGATAATATTCAGAGTTGTATTAAACTTTTATTAAACTATGTTTGTAAAAATATATTTTAAAAATAAACATTCTAATAGAGATCAGTATTTGAAGAAAGCAAAGGAAAGCAAGAAGCTCTGTCCATATCTGTATATATTTTTTCTTCTTGTGATTGTTTCTCTTCATGCCCCAATTATAGTCTTCACTTGTACATCCTGATTAAACTCATAATTGTGTCAAAAATCTACTTCATCATGTCAAACCACTAAATTCTTTATTCAGATGCTAGATAAAATGAGATAAAATGGCTCTTTCTTTCTTTCTCCTTCCTTCCTTTTTTTCTTTTCTTCTTCTTCTTCTTTTTTTTTTTTTTTTGTGAAGGTGGCCCCAAATGTTAACTGGCTGAAGTGGCCATCACAGATCTTAATAAGATAAAATTAAAGGCTATATTTGTTTTTATTTTCTATATTTGTAAGTAAGTCTGTATAGATTTAAAAATCAATTATAGGATTTTTTTCCTTTTTATATATCAAGTAATGACATGAAAAGATAAGTCTATTTCTGAGAACAATGATGCCAATGACACTGCAGTCACTACAGCAAAATACTTAACTCTAAAAAGAATGCTTAGTTCTAAAGGTTACAGAGGAGAAAGTTTAAAGAATAAAATTCTGGTTGGTCAAGGAGATATATTAAATATTCCTGAAATGTATGTCTTCCATCCCAATATAACTGGTAGGATAGATATGTTTTTATTTATTACAGGTACTCATCTCCCTGTACTTAATCATGATATAATCAAGTCAATTCTGGTAGACTCGGAATAACTGAGTATAATTTTAATCATCTGTTTTGATCACTTGTACACAATATATAGATAAATACTTTGCATTGTTTTGGATCTTGTTCTACTGATTCATATTTAAGGTCGATTTTGTTGCATTGTGTATATGTATTTCTTCTCTTGTTTAAGGTTATTGTGTGTACATCTCATTTAAAATTGCAGATTAATAGTCATTTATAATAGTTAAACTTATGGTCATGTTAGTTTTGCCAGATATACGGAGATATATTTCAGTTAGATAATCCTCAACACTTCAAAGACCTACAGAATATTACATTTAAAAGGTTTCAAGAACTTAGACTTTTCTCAACAGTGAAACATGTCTGCTTCTGGCAGCATTAATTACTTCAGAGGAGTTGATGGGCATTGCAAAACCTTGTTATGGAATTTGCCTTCAGTGTGACAAGGCTAGCCTTTTTGTCAAGAAACTGAAACTGCTCTTATCTACACTGCTTGATGGTATGCTGTATGAACTGGACATGCAGGGGCCACATAAAAATGACTGGTGAAGCTAACTAAAAGTCAGACAGTCCTTCAGGGTTCCTGCTTCATGAAAGAGTTTGCCAGATATTCTGAAGAATACAGAAGTAACGGACAAACTGCCAATATATGCAAAAAAATCTTTGAAATTTCCTGTTTCATGAAAGAGTCTGCCAGGTACTGTGGGTCTGAAGGCTGAAGATGTGTGCCTCAATACTGTAGAAGAACTTTGGGTTACTGTCTAGGCAGCAATATGTCTCTCTCATTTCTAGAAGTTTGAAAGCTGCTTATAATGCACTTCCTGTTTACTTAGGCAATATTACATCCTTCCAGGGTCTTTAATGGAGCTGAACAGGGTCTTTAATGGAGCTGAAAACAGATAATTATAGTTTTTCATAGTTATAATAAAAGATAAATTAGATATGAAGCTTTAGACTCATAACTAACATTCAAAAGGAAGCCACGTGGACAATGTCAAACATCACAGCTGGACGCCAGGACCAGATACAGCAAGTTGTGAATCATGGCTTAGTCCCATTTCTTGTTGGTGTCCTCTCTAAGGCCGACTTTAAGACACAGAAGGAAGCTGTGTGGGCTGTAACCAACTACACCAGTGGTGGGACAGTTAAACAGATTGTGTATCTTGTTCATTGTGGCATAATAGAACCTTTGACGAACCTCTTAAGTGCAAAAGATACCAAAATTATTTTGGTTATTCTTGATGCCATTTCAAATATCTTTCAGGCTGCTGAGAAACTAGGTGAGACAGAGAAACTCAGTATGATGATTGAAGAGTGTGGGGGCTTGGACAAAATTGAAGCACTACAGAGCCATGAAAATGAGTCTGTATACAAAGCCTCGTTGAGCTTGATTGAGAAGTATTTTTCAGTGGAGGAAGAGGAAGATCAAAACGTGGTGCCAGAAGCTACCTCTGAAGGCTTTGCCTTTCAAGTTCAGGATGGGGCTCCCGGGACTTTTAACTTCTAATGTCCAGCTGAGGCACAAAGTTGTTAACTATGTGCTGTGTTTCTCATAAATTTGTCTTACTGTTTTCTCTAAGAACTCTTTTTAAATGTGGTTTGTTATTGTAGCACTTTTTACAAAAACTATACTTGAACAGTTGTAAACTGTACATACTATATGAAGCTGTCCTCTGCGTTTCTTATTTCTATGTGGAATTTCGTATCCTACAGTGTCCTGTAAATAAAGATTAGGTTCCACTCCTTAAAAAAAAAAAAAAAAAAATAATGTAACTATAATTCTTGTCTGATACCTGTTTTGTTATATGCAATTTTACTATATTAAAGTTAAAACTTTTCTTTTTATTTAAACAGAAAGGGAAGATGATGTAGGATTCCCCTCTGTATGCTGTGACTATTATGTAATATTTTATTAGTATTGGTTAATAAGGAAGCTGCTTTGGCCTACATCAGGGCAGAATATAGCCAGGCTCGAAGAGATATAGAGAGAGAGTAGGTGGAGTCAAAAAGACATCACATAGCTGTCAAAGTAGATAGATACTGGAAACTTACCGGTAGACCACAGCCTCATGATGATACACAGATGAATAGAAATGGGTTAATTTAAGATGTAAGAGCTAGTTAGGAATATTCCTAAGCTGCGGGCTAAACCAAATTTTAATTGATATAGTTTCTATGTGATTAATTGTGTCTGGGCAGCCAGAATCGAACAGGCAGGCACCATCTCTCATTTAAAAACGGCTTTATGCAAGGTAAACTGATGGTTTTAAACATAACACTCGTGATACCATTTCTAAGTTTGAACATCAATTACTACTATTATAAAAGGGGTTCAGAGATTCAGAATTAATAAACAAGTTGCATCTTCCAGTGTTCTAATCAAAAAAGGAATATCTTAACAAAAATATCCATTAGTGGATTTGAATGTTTCTTCATAAGGTTTTAAAAAACTATCTTTTCAGTAAGAAACTGTAGCATACCACATGTGTCCTTTTGGATACAGAAAGTATTACTATTTCAATATTAATGTTTCATAAAAGGTATTCTAGAGTGGAACTCTGAAACACAGCCTGCTACTATACAGAAAGGACCAAGAGGTGAGTGACTACTAACCCAACAGGACACCCCACACTCTATGACCTCCATATCGAGGCAAAAATCCCAGCCCCCAACCTGTATCAGCTTCCCTAGTCAGCCAACATGCAAGTTTCCTGCAGGTAGGCTGTTCCAAGACCCCCACCCTATCAAACAGACACTGCAAGCTATAAGGCTCACTCTGCCCCCAAACCGACCTATCCCCTGCAACCTCAGAGTAACTCTGAAACACAAGCTGCCAACTACAGACATAGGACCAAGAGAGAGGACCAAGAGGTAAGCTGTTCCAACACACCAACCCCATCCATTGGACATTGCAAGCTACAAGTCCCATTCAGCACACAAACCCTCCTATCCCCTACGACCTCAGAAGAACCCTGAAGTACACAGGCTGCAGCTACATGGAGTGGACCAAGAAAGGAACTCTGAAGCACAGGTTGTGACTGCAAAGAGTGGACCAAGAGAGCAGAAAAAGAGAGTGGGCCAAGAGAGCAGGCCAAGAGAGACCTCAGTGGCTTCCTGAGACACACAAGACAAGGCAGTGGCTTCCTGAGACACACAAGACAAGGCTCTCCACTCTCTCCATATCTACATGACATAGTTCTTGAAGTTCTAGCTAAAGATGTAAGAAAACAAAAGGAAATCAAGGGGATTCAAATTGGAAAGGAAGAAGTCAAACTTTTGCTATTAGCAGATGCTATGATGGTATACGTAAATGACCTCAAAAAAACTCTACCAGAGAACTCCTACAGCTGATAAATACCTTCAGTAATGTGGCAGGATACAAGATCAACTCAAAAACATCAATAACCCTCCTCTATACAAATTATTAGCTGAGAAAGAAAGCAGAGAAACATCATCCTTCACAATAGCCACAAACAGCATAAAATATCTTAGTGTAACACTAACCAAAGAAGTGAAAGACCTGTTCGACAAGAACTTTAAGTCTTTGAAGAAAGAAATTGAAGAAAAGACCAGAAAGTGGAAAGATCTCCCATGCTCTTGGATAGGTAGGATCAACATAATACACATGTCAATGCTACCAAAAGCAATCTATAGATTTAATGCAATCCCTATCAAAATCCAAACACAATTCTTCACAGACTTCAAAAGAACAATAATCAACATCATGCGGAAAAACAAACACTCCAGAATAGCCAAAACAATCCTGTACAATAAAGGAATTTTCAAAGTCATCACCATCCCTAACATTAAGCTCTATTATAGAGCTACAGTAATGAAAACAGCTTGGTATTGGCATAAAAACAGACAGGCTGACCAGTGAAATACAATCAAAGACCTGGATATTAATCCACACACCTATGAACACCTTATTTTTGACAAAATCTAAAATTATATAATTGAAAAAAATGAAGCATCTTCAACAAATGGTGCTGGCATAACTGGATGCCAACATGTAGGAGAATGCAAATAGATCCATATCTATCCCCATGCACAAAACTCAAGTCCAAATGGATTAAAAACCTCAATATAAATCTGACCACACTGAACCGGACAGAAGAGAAACTGGGAAGTAGTTTGTAACATATGGGCACAGGAGACCACTTCCTACATATAACCACAGGAGCATACACAATAAGAGCAACAATGAATAAATGGGACCTCCTGAAACTGAGAAGCTCTATAAAGAAAAGGACACAGTCAATAAGACAAAAAGACAGCCTATTAAATGGGAAAAGATCTTCACCAACCCCATATCAAAGGACTGATCTCCAACATATAATAAACTCAAGAAAAGAGATAACAAAATTCCAAATAATCCAATTTAAAAATGGGGTACAAAACTAAAGAAATAATTCTCAATAGAAGAATCTCAAATGGCCAAAAGACACTTAAGGAAATATCCAACATCCTTAGCCATCAGGGAAAAGCAAATTAAAATGATTCTGAGATACCATCTTACACCAATCAAAATGGCTAAAATCAAAAACACCAATGATAGTTTATGCTGGAGAGGATGCAGAGTAAGGGGAACACTCCTCCATTGCTAATGGGAATGCAAACTTGTACAACCACTCTGGAAATCAGTATGGTGATTTCTCAGAAAACTGGGAATCAGTCTACCTCAGGACACAGCAATATCACTTTTGGGCATATACCCAAAGGATGTTCAATCATACTACAACTATTTTCATAGCACCAATATTTGTAATAGCCAGAACCTGGAAACAACCTAGACCAAAGAATGGATAAAGAAAATGTGATACATTTACACAATGGAATAATACTCAGCAGTAAAAAACAATGACATCTTGAAATTTGCAAAAAAAATTGATGGAATTATGGGGATTAGAAAAAAACATCCAGAGTGAGGTAACCCAGATCCAGAAAGATGAACATGGTATGCACTCACCATAAGTAGATACTAACTGGAAAGCAAAAGATATTGAGCCTATAGTTCATGATCCTAGAGAAGCTAGGTAACAAGGTGAACCCTAAGAAAAATATAAATATATCAACCTGGATAGGGTAAATAGACAAGATTGCCTGACAAAATTGGGGGTATGGTAGTGGGGGGAAGGGAGGGCAGAAAAGGAAGTAGAGTGGAGAAGGGGAGTGGGGGAGGAGAATTTGAGGTAATGGGATAGTTGAGATGAAGGATAGAGATGAGGGCAAGGAAAGAGGTATTTTGATTGAGGGAGCCATTATGGGGCTAGCAAGAAACCTGGCACTAGAGAAATTCCCATGAATCCACAAATATGACCCCAGCTAAGACCCTAAGCAATTGAAGAGAGGGTGTCCAAACTGGCCTTGCCCTGTATTCAAATTGATAATATCTGAAAAGTCACCATAGAACCTTCATCCAGTAACTGATGGAAACAGAGGCTGAGACCTGCAGCAGAGCACTGGGCTGAGCTCCCAAAGTCCAGTTAAAGAATGGGAGAAGTGAGAATATGAGCAAAGAGGTCAAGGCCATGTTGGAGATACCCATTGAAACAGTTCACCTGAGTTAATGGGATGGAGCTCAAATTAGTCCCTCAGAATGTAGGTGATAACTGTATGGCTGGGACAGATTGTGGGGCCACTATGAGTGGAACCAGAATTTATCTTTATTGCTTTTACTGGCATTCTGGGAAGTCATTCTCTTTGGATGGATACCTTGCTCAGCCTAGATATAGTAGGGAGGCCCTTGGACCTTCACTGAAGCAATGTGCCTTACCCTCTCTGAGAAGTGGATGGGGTGGGGTGGAGAGGAAGGTAAAGGGAATGGAAAGAGGGGAGGAAGTGGGAACTGGGATTGGTAATATGAAAAGAGTTTGTTTTCTTTTTTATTTTATTTTTTATTAAAAATTTCTGCCTCCTCCTCGCCTCCCTTTTCCCTCCCCCTCCCCCCACTCCCCACTTCCCTCCTCCTCCCTCTCCAGTCTGAAGAGCAGTCAGGGTTCCCTGCCCTGTGGGCAGTCCAAGGTCCTCCCCCCTCAGGCCAGCTGGACTGGAACTGAAAAAGCATGGGATAAAACCGGATTCTCTGAATATGGTGGACAATTAGAGCTACTGAGAAGCCAAGGACAATGGCACTGGGTTTTGATCCTACTGCATGTACTGGCTTTGTGGGAGCCTAGCCTGTTTGGATGCTCACCTTTCTTTTTTAAAAAATAAAATAAAAAACAAAAGGTATTCTAAAGTTAATATGCGACATTAGTTGATTTTGACATTGCCACCAAAGAAAGTAATACAAAAAAAGGTAAGACAATAGAAAAATTATGAAATGTTAGGTAATATAGAAGTAAATTTTATATTTGGGAAATTGGGAAAGAATGCAAATGAATTACAGTAATCAGAAAAGTTTTTATTCACAGAGTAAAAAAAGTATAGTGATGGTAGTATTATTTTCAATAGTAAAAACAAAGAAAATCCTTCTTAAAGTCAAATGTTTAGAATTCTATTTGTCCAATTTATAAGTATAACTCAATCAATTTCCTGCATTTAGTTAACAAAAATTAAAATGTTTAGCAACCTTTATATTTGGAACCTCAATATTTTAAGAAATCTATTCCAACAAAATATAATGAACATGGAATTAAAAAATAAACTAAGCCAAGAGTCAGAGAAATCACACTGTTCATTTCCAGCTTGGGCCATAAATGTATCATTTTTCTTCCTTTAACTAAATCACTATTTTTCTTGAATGGTTTTGTGTGTGTGTGTGTGTGTGTGTGTGTGTGTGTGTGTGTGTGTGTGTGTGTGTGTGTGTGTGTGACATATGCATGACATGCCTTGTATGAACAAAGATGTAATATCCCTTTGTAAAAGGATTAGAGAAAACAGTACGAAGAAAAATGTATTCGAAAGAATACATTTTATATAAATAAAAATATCACTGAAGGGCTGGAGAGATGGCTCAGTGGTTAAGAGCATTGCCTGCTCTTCCAAAGGTCCTGAGTTCAATTCCCAGCAACCACATGGTGGCTCACAACCATCTGTAAAGAGGTCTGGCGCCCTCTTCTGGCCTTCGGGCATACACACAGACAGAATATTGTATACATAATAAATAAATAAATAAATAAATAAATAAATAAAAATCACTGAAACAATCAAGAACAATGACGAAAACTGTGATGACATCAGTATTTTAGATTTAACGTTGTAATTCATAGCTATAATAGTAAAAATATCATGAAACTGGAATAAAAAGGTAACACTGATTAGAGCAGAATGATGGTTCCAAAATTAAGTCAATGCACTTTAAGTCACCTAATTTTTATTAATTAAATTTATTCATTTATTTTCATCCCAATCACAGTTTCACTTCCCTGCTCTCCTCCAATCTCTCTCCCATCCCCCAAATCCACTCCTCCTCTCTGTTTAGAAAGGGTCACGCCTCCCATGGGTATCAACAAAGCATAGCATATCAAGTTAAGATAGGACTAAGCTCCTACCTTGTATTAAGAATAGGCAAGGAAACCCAGTATGAAAAATAGTTTCCTGGAAACCAGGCAAAGCGATAGGTACATGGCCTGCTTCTATCACTACGAGTCCCACAAAAACATCAAATGACACAAACAATATTGGAGAAAAGACAGCAGTCTTCAGCATCTACTACTTATCAAACTGGATAGCTATGTATAAAAGAATTAAATTTATTCTTAGCTCTCATACTGTACAAAACAACTTCAAATGGATCACAGTCCTCAATATAAGACTTGATACCCCATGTCTCATAGATGAGAGAGTATGAAATATATTTTAACTCATCAACACAGAAAAAAATTTCTAATGATAACCCTAATAGCTTAGACATTAAAACAGGTCATCTCTTTTATTACTGAAAGATGCTATGAATGTGATACAAGTAGAAAAAGTAAGCAATCATCAATCTTACGTAGTCATGTGAACTACCTGTGAACTGTAATAATGACTGGCTTGGTACCATAGTGGAATGGACATCTTGAGAGTAGTTAACCTATAACTGGAACCATTATGAACCAAGAACCTGTGGCCAGACAGATCATAGGACCTAGGAGAGAACTTACTACTATTATTCCGCTAAATGAACACAATATTAAACTAATTCTTAATGACTTATTTTATGCCTGAGTATTGAAATATGTCTGAAGCAAAAGACAAAGATCTTAAAATATTCCTTATGGATATGATAGAGATCCATAATGAGAAAATTAGTAAGTTACTTAAAGAAATCTATGGAAACACAAGCAAACAGTGGAAAGAAATTAATAAAACTGATCAAATCCTGAAAGTAGAAATAGAACTAATAAAGGACGTAAACTGGAGGAAACCTGAAAATGAAAAATTTAGGAATATTAACAGGATCTCAAGGCAAGTCTTACAAACAAAACAAAAGAGATGGAAGAGAAAATCTTGGGCTCTGAAGACATGAGAGAGTATGTGAAATCTTAAGTAACCCTGGGACAAAACAGCCAGGAAATCTGGGACACTATGAAAGACAAAAACTAAGGCTAGGAATAGAAAAAAGGAGAAAAAAAAAAAAAAAAACAAGGGCAAAGTCACACAAAATATTTTCAACAAACTCATAGAAGAAAATGTTAATAACTGCTGCAGGAAGGTTTACCTGCCTACTGGGATGTGGCCTCATAGATTACCCAGATGCAAAAGCACATCTGCCCTGCTTCTTCTCTCCACCCCCCTTGTCCCCATTCACTCATTTGGCTTGCTTTGGATTGATCTCCATCCATCATTCAAGCAGAGAATCTTGATTTGTATGTTTTCCCCTTAAATAAATGTCTATCTCTCAGTTCTGAGCCAATGTAAGATTCCTTTAAGCACCCAATATCTCCACCCATCACCTGGTGCCCCATGTGGATTTAAACTCCATGACTCTCAGGTGGATTGCCTGCTTCACGGGCCGGATTTCCTGCCAAATCCCTGCCACAAGGAGTTTCCATTGTGACAGCTGACTGCATGAGTAGAAGCGCTGTTTGCCAGCCACTGCCACCCAGTGTGTGCAGCTTCTGGGTTTCTGTTCTCTGCCCCCAGACTCTGGGTTTCTTGCTCCATGTATGGAATTGATTTGATTACATCTATAACTTTAGAGCGACTCACTTTTCCCCAGTTTTTTAACAAGTACCAAGGCAGGTTTTAGCACAGGACCTGTAGTGTCACCATTGCATTGATTCCAGCCGCGACTTGGAAATAGCACCATCTGCTGGTTAAGAGGTAAAATGGCAGATTTTGTTTCTAATAGGACTTTTGCTGCATTTTTTGCTACCACAATGAAAAGCATTATACGAGGCCTATATGACTATGAAGGGACCTCGATTTAATGGTTATTAGATTTCAGTTTTCTTCTCCATATTATATCATTAAGGAGGAATATGGCACTAGTTGACAGGATTAATATAATCAAAAATCAGAGATTATCTGAACAAGTGGATACCATGATAGGCAAAATTGACTCCATATCTAAGGGAACTAGGAAGTTACCTGAAAGGGTTCTTGCTGTTGAATTTGATATTCAGAAGTTATCGTAAAGTTTTGATAAGGTAACAGACAGAATGAACAACCAGGATGTCAATCTAAACAATATCCATGAACAGTTCAAGGAGGAGATGTTATCTTTCAAGGGAAACATTAAGACCTTGGAATCACAGATGCAGAATGGGGAACAGAATATTGATACCTTAGGGAAATCACCAGAAACATATGCAGGTCAGGATATTCAGGCTTTATGGGACAATGATAAAAAAGATTTAAAATGATTGAGGAAATTATTGGAGCTGGTCAACAGGGTAAGAAGGCACAAGGATGGGATACAATGTCATCATCAGCTGTCAGAACTGGTTTACCCAGGTTTTAGCATCATACCCTGCAATTTACTCTAACAAAGCAACAACTTCTAAAGGCTCAAAGGGAGTCAAAGAAGCTAGATGAATGCCAATAGGAATGAATGATCTAAAAGAAATTAAGCAAGCCGTTGTTTCTTACGGCTTCCACTCTGCATTTGTTAAGGAAATAATAAGGACTTGGGCTTCTAATGTTAGAGCTACCCTCCATGATTTCTCTCAGTTAGTTTTAGCAGTCCTGCATGATGGACCTTGCTTGATGTTTGGAATTTATTTCAGAGAAGAATCCAAACATATAGAACAAGGAAGAGCAAAAGGTGTGGAGGTTTCCCAAGATCAAATTCTTGGCGTAGGACTGTATGCTGATCCACAGGTCCAAGATCTTTATGACGAAGAAGTATTGTCCCTATGCCACAAAGTAGCCTTGAATGCTTGGGACATGATACAAGAACCAGAGAAAATGATTGAACCATATACCAGTGTTAGGCAGGGACAGAGAGAACCCTTTACTGACTTTTTACAAAGATTGATTAAGGCTATGCAAACAGTAGTAACAGACCCAGAAGCTAGACAAATAATTCTTGAATCTCTGGCTTTTGAAAATGTAAACTTAGAATGCAAAAGGATAATTGGGCTTTTAAGATGTAGATCAGCACGTATGGATGAATGGATTCAGCATACAATGAATGCTGATGTGTTTGACTATAATGATGAATCTTAGGTATGAGAAGCCATTTCCAAAGCAATGAGGAGACGTCAAACTGCCAAATGTTTTAATTGTGGTAAAATAGAACATCTGAAAAGCAACTGCAGGCAAGAAATTTCTAGGAATAATACCTAATCTGGGAATAGCAAGAATAGGTATATGTAGGAGGTGTGGTAAAAGACGACATTGGACCAGTGAATGCAGGTCAACAACAGACAGTCAAGGCAACCCGATACCACTGGGAAACTCCTTGAGGGACCTCTCGCAGGCCCCCAAGCCAAAAGTGGCCCAGTCGGTACCAGTAACCATGGAGGACATGTCACACCAAGAAAATTAAAAACTCTAGAATCTTCTCTGCAAGACCATAATGCTCTAAATGATGGCTCAAATTTGGAGGATAAGTCAGAAATTCAAATAGGAAATAGGAAGCATATATTTTGGTAAACTTCTATAAATGACCAGAGACTAAAGCTGAGAGTGTGTATAAATGGAATTGTAATTGTTGGCTTGATAGACACAGAAGCAGATGTATTATTACTCTAGAATCATGTAATCCAGATTGGCCTCTTCAAGAGGCAGATGTTCAATTACTAGGGATTGGAATTATATCTCGAGTTAAACAAAGCACGAGATGGGTTGACTGTATTGGTCCAGAAGGTCAAAACAGGAAAGCTGAGGCCATATGTAGCTGATATTGAAATAAATTTATGAGGTCATGACCTATTACAGCAATGGAATACCCAGAATAACATTCCTGCAGTCTCAGGAACTCATAACTCTGGAAAGGATGTAATAAGGTACTATGAACAAAGGTCAACAGCCATTTAGGCTGTACAAGAACATAAAGCAACTAACAAACCTTTAGAGGGACCAACAGCCCTACCTTTAAAATGACTAACTTGAGAAGCCAATATGGGTTAAGCAATGGCCTCTAGCTGAAGATAAATTGCAGGCTTTAGAACAATTGATACATAAACAATTAGATGCTCGACATATTGAGGAATCAACTAGCCCTTGGAATTCTCCTGTTTGTTGTAAAAATACAATCTGGTAAATGGAGAATGGTGACGGATCTAAGAGCTGTCAACAAGGGAATTCAACCTGTGGGCCCTCTACAGTCTGGAATTCCTCTGCCTTCTCTGTTACTAAAAGGATGGCCTCTTATATTATTGATTTGAAAGATTGCTTCTTCACTATACCTTTACAAGAAAAGGATAGAGAAAACTTTGCATTCACAATGCCTACTTAAAATAATTCTCAGCCTACTAGGAGATACCAGTAGACTATCCTCCCACAGGGAATACTTAATAGACCCACCCTGTATCAATACTTTGTAAGTCAGACATTGGAATTAATACATAAGCAATTTCCTAAGTCTATAATTTACCATTACATGGGTGACATTTTGTTATCTGATTCAAATATAGATACTTTAGAAAGAATGTTTGAAGAAGTAAAGAAAGTCTTGCCTACATGGGGATTACAAATTGCTCCTGAAAAGATTCAAAGAGGAGATTCTGTTAATTACCTAGGTGACAGAATAGGTTTACAGAAAATTAGAACACAAAAGGCACAAATTAGGAGAGATTGATTACGGACTCTTGATGACTTTCAAAGATTGTTGGGAGACATTTTAGCCTATAACCGGCTGTTGGGATAACACCTTATCTAATAATTCACTTAAACAAAACCTTAGATGGTGATAAAGACTTAAATAGTCCCAGAGAATTAACAGCTAAAGCGGAAAAGGAACTGACAATGGTTGAGGAAAAATTACAGGAGGCACATGTGGATAGAGTGAATCCAAATCTTAGTTGTATTCTAGTCATATTGTCTTCTAGAATTTCTCCTACGGGAATTATAATGCAGAAAGAAGATATTATTTTTGAGTGGATCTTTTTACCACATAAACCAAGTAAAAAATTAAAAACTTATGTGGAAAAAGTCTCTGAATTAATTTTAAAAGGTGAATTGAGACTTTGTCAACTAGCAGGTGCATACCCAACAGAAATTATAGTGCCTTTCACTACTGATTAAATAAAAAAGTTATGGGAAGACAATGGACCATGGCAAAGAGCTTGTGTTATTTTTTTTTTTGAGAAATTAATAGCAACTATCCCCAAAGTGATAGACTTAACCTTATAAAGAGAACTTCTTGGATTCTTCCTCGAATTGTACGTGATGCTTCAATAACTGGAGCCCGTACATTTTATAGTGATGCTAATAAATCAGGGAAGGCATGTTACAAATCAGACGAATTGAATAAGGTAGAACAGAGCCCTTATAATTCTAAACAGAAGGCAGAATTATATGCCATTCTTATGGTACTAAGGGATTTTAAAGAACCTCTTAATATAGTTACTGATTCACAATATGCAGAAAGAGTTATGTTGCATTTTGAAACTGCTGAATTTATGCCAGATGATACAGAATTAACTTTATTGTTTATCCAGGTGCAAAACATAATCAGGAATAGGCTTTGTCCTATGTACATAGCACCTATCCGATCCCATATGGGTCTGCCAGGTCCTCTAGCACAAGGTAATGCAGAAATTGATCAATTATTGATTGGAAGCATGTTGCAGGCCTCAGAATTTCATAAAAACATCATGTCAGTAACACAGGTTTAAAGAAAGCATTTTCTATTACATGGCAACAAGATAAGGAGATTATAAGGAGATGTCCTATTTTCTCTTTATATAACCAAACACTGCTACCTGCAGGAACTAACCCAAAGGGTACTCAAAGGAATGAAATCTGGCAGATGGATGTTTTCCACTTTGCAGAATTTAGAAAATTAAAATATATACATCTCACCACTGACACTTATTTGGGCTTTCAGTGGGCAACTGCTTTAAACTCAGAAAAAGCTGATTCAGTAATAACACATTTATTAGAAGTTATGGCCATCATGGTTATACCTACACAAATAAAGACAGATAATGGTCCAGCTTATGTATGTCTCCAGGAAAATGAAACTTTTTTTGCTTATTATAATATTAAGCATGTTACAGCTATACTACATAATCCTACAGGTCAAGCAGTTATAGAAAGGTCAAAGTGAACTATAAAGGATATGTTAAGCAAACAGAAAGGGGTGGAAAATGTCCCCAGAAATAGATTACATAATGCCTTATTAACCTTGAATTTTCTTAATGCTAATGAGGAAGGGACAACAACAGCAAAAAGATTTGGATAATGGAAGTCTGTTGAATTAAATCAACCAGTTTATTTCAAGGATGTGCTGACCTCTCAATGGAAGCCAGGAGATGTGTTACATTGCGAAAGGGGTTTTTCTCTTGTTTCCAAATTGTGGATACTATCAAAATTAATAAAGGTTCGGTTTGAAGAGGAGAAACCTCTTGGAAAGGAGAAATGACAGCTCATCCACAATGATGATGATAATCATACAGGTGGTAAGAAAAGCATATAGAATGGGGGTAGGGTTCTGTTCTTATTTCTGCAGGAAAACATTCATCTTTAAAAAATTAAAGAGACCCTGCATGTTTGAATACTGCCAGATGGAAAAAATTACTACCCAATAAGGATCAGCAAGACAATCGAATATGTTCTGTAAGCAAAAATGTTCAAAATATACGTGTGTGTGTGTGTGTGTGCGCGTGTGTGTGTGTGTGTGTGTGTAGAGAGAGAGAGAGCTGGTTTTGGAGTTGGACACTGGCTCGGTCCCTCTCTAATTCCAAGACTGTTGTTAAGAGAAAATCCTAGAGTTTCTGTCTCATGTCAGAAGCCATGATATTGGACAGAAAGAAAAATGAATTTAGAAAACATCTTTACTTTTTTCATATCTATTTTTGTCTTTATCATACCTTTCATTGAATATGTATGTCTGTATATGTCTATATAAATAATGCTTAAGCTTTCCACAATGAACAATGAATTTTCCTGCAGTAATCTTTGAAGATTCCAGAAAGATGGGGTCCCACAACAACAACTCAACCTGGTTGATATGATGTCATGATACTGATAGCGCTACTACAAGACCTGTCTTGGGTACTAGCTGCACAAGATGGTTCCAACTTGGTTAGCTGAAATGGTGCACATCTTTTACAACATTCCGGCCAGACCTCCACAAAACACTCAGAGACTATTTGCAATCTTACCAGACATTAATCTTGAAATTTAACCATCACTTTACTTTCACAGGATCCCCTAGAAAGAACATCACTACCATGACAGATAGAAGTAATTCTAGAAGACGATGTCCCCTCTCCCAGGAAAGTTTGTCCTCAGGCTTAGGGACATCATTTAGGGGTTGATTATAATTGGTATACAGTTGAGGGTTGGAAAAGCAATTTTATAAGCTCAGGGATCTTTTTTTAAAAAAAGTGGGAAAACTGGATGATGGGATAATAGATTGGTATTTGTTATTATTTATAAACAATTACATTGGTATAGATTCTTGTATATTAATACAAAGTTAAAATATATTGAATATTGTATTCATGCATGCTTCTACCTCTGTTTAAAATATTTTTATGCATTGATATATATATAAACATATATATATTTATTTACCATATTGCAGTATACATTTCTACCTCTGATCAAGATACTTATACATTTTTTACATTTGGAGGTCACTGTCCTCATTGCACAGTTGTTTTTTGTCTTAGTTTTGAAGTTATATAGGTATTAAAAATTATAGATCAATAGTCATCTATATTTTTCATATTTATAGTTAGACTAATCAGGTTCTTTAGATACATAGAGATTATATTCTGTATAGATAATCTTCAACCACTTCAAAGAGCTGTAGAAAATAACTTAGAATTCTGTTGAAGTGAGACACAATTGCTCCTGGCAACACGGATCTATTCCTGAGAGAATGTTGAGCACCAAAGATACTCCCCTTGGAGCTTGTTTTCTTCTTGGAAAAACCAGCCTTTGGGGAAGGAACTGCCCATACCTCAACCACTGACAAAATACATAGTATCCAGAAATGGATAAGCAGAACTGTCAAATCTTGCCAAGTCTGTCAGTTATTCTAGGCCTTAGCCAAAGTTGGTTGCCTCAATGTTGCAATTGAGAATTTGGGTGATTGTCCAGGTAGCCAGTTGTCTCTGTCATTTGTTCCATGTTTTGGAAGTTGCTTGATTGCACTTCCTAATCACTCAGGTAACGTTATTTCCTTCTCGGATCTTCCATGGGGTTGAAGACTAGATAAGTGTAGTTACTATCCTCTTGTGTCTTGGCCAAGTTATTTATTATACAAGACTTAAGTTTCTTAGAATAGGATATTTGTTCTTATTTTATATAATTTTGTATTAAGTTTAGAACTCTTTTATTTAAACAAAAAGGGGAGGTGCTGCAGGAAGGTTTACCTGCCTACTGGGGCATGGCCTCATAGACTATTTACCCAGATGCCGAAGTGCATCCGCCCCCTTCTTCTCTCCACCCCCCTTGGCCCTTTTCCCTTGTTTGGCTTGCTTTGGATTGGATCTTCATCCATCGTTCAAGCAGAGAATCCTGATTTGTAAGTTTTCCCCTTAATTAAATAAATAATTGTCTATCTCTCATTTCTGAGACAGTGTGAGATTTCTTTTAAGCACCCAATATCTCCATTCATCAAATAACCTAAAGAGAGAGATGCCTAGCAAGGTTCAAAAAATACATATAACACCAAAAAGATTGAACCAGAAGAGAAAGTCCCTTCAGTACATAATAATCAAAACACTAAACATACAGAGTAAATAAATATTATGAAATTTTTCAAGGGGAAAAGACCATGTAACATATAAATGCAGAATAACACCTGACTTCTCAGCCAAAGGGGGCTTGACTCTAAGAGACCAGAGATGCCAGTCCAGAATATTAGATCTAGCAAAAATATCTAATTACAATAGATAGAGAAAATAAGATACTACATAATAAAATTGAAATTATGTAATATCTATCTACAAATCTGAACCTCCAGAAGGTGCTAGAAGGAAATCTCCAACCTAGAGGTTAACAATAAACAAGAAAACACAGGGAATAAATAATCTCAGACCAGAGTATCAAAAGAAGGGAAATGTGTGCACATACCCCACTACCACCAAAACAACAACAAAATAATACTAATCAACAAATACTGCTCATTGATACCTTTCAAAATCAATGGTCTCAATTTTCCAATTAAAAAAATAAGATAAACGGAATAAATACCAAACAGGACCCATCCTTCCGCTGTATCAGAGAAACACAACTTAACAAGAAAAGACATCACCTCAGGGTAAAAAGATAAAAAGAATGGAAAAAGATATCATAAATAATGGTCCCAAGAACCAGTTGGTGTAAATATTTTAATATCCAACAAAATTGACTTCAAAGCAAAACTAATCAGAAGAGAGAGAGAAGGACACTACAGAACCATCAAAGCAAAAACCACCAAGGGGACATTGCAATCCTTA
Organism: Chionomys nivalis; assembly: GCF_950005125.1. Classification (NCBI taxonomy): domain Eukaryota; kingdom Metazoa; phylum Chordata; class Mammalia; order Rodentia; family Cricetidae; genus Chionomys; species Chionomys nivalis. The sequence goes on along the minus strand of NC_080112.1, from coordinate 80,966,864 downwards.
ACATCTATGCCCCAAATACAACGGCATCCACATATGAAAATAGACCCATATCTATCACCATGCACAAAACTCAAGTCCAAATGGATTAAAGACCTCAATATCAGTCCAAACACACTGAACCTGATAGAAGAGAAAGTGGGAAGTACTCTACAACACATGGGCACAGGAGAACACTTCCTACGTATAACCCCAGCAGCACAAACACTAAGGACATCATTGAATAAATGGGACCTCCTGAGACTGAGAAGCTTCTGTAAAGCAAAGGACACTGTCACTAAGACAGAAAGGCAACCCACTGACTGGGAGAAGATCTTCACCAACCCCGCAACTGATAAAGGTCTGATATCCAAAATATACAAAGAACTCAAGAAATTAGACCGTAAAAGGCTAATCAATCCAATTATAAAATGGGGCACTGAGCTGAACAGAGACTTTTCAACAGAAGAAGTTCAAATGGCCAAAAGACACTTAAGATCGTGCTCAACTTCCTTAGCAATCAGGGAAATGCAAATCAAGACAACATTAAGATACCATCTTACACCTGTCAGAATGGCTAAAATCAAAAACACCAATGATAGCCTCTGCTGGAGAGGTTGTGGAGAAAGGGGCACTCTCATCCATTGCTGGTGGGAATGCAAACTTGTGCAACCACTTTGGAAAGCAGTGTGGCGGTTTCTCAGGAAAGTCGGGTTCAACCTACCTCTCGACCCAGCAATACCACTATTGGGAATATACCCAAGAGATGCCCAAACATACAACAAAAGTATATGCTCAACTATGTTCATAGCAGCATTGTTTGTAATAGCCAGAACCTGGAAACAACCTAGATGTCCTTCAATGGAAGAATGGATGAAGAAAGTATGGAATATATACATATTAGAGTACTACTCAGCAGTAAAAAACAATGACTTCTTGAATTTTGCATACAAATGGACAGAAATTGAAAACACTATCCTGAGTGAGGTAAGCCAGACCCAAAAAGAGGAACATGGGATGTACTCACTCATATTTGGTTTCTAGCCATAAATAAAGGACATTGAGATTATAATTCGTGATTCTAGAGAAGCTAAATAAGAAGGTGAACCCAAAGAAAAACATATAAGCATCCCCCTGAATATTAACCTTCATCAGGCGATGAAAGAAGACAGAGACAGAGACCAACATTGGAGCACTGGACTGAAGTCTCACGATCCAAAGGAGGAACAGAAGGAGAGTGAGCACGAGCAAGGAACTCAGGACTGCGAGGGGTGCACCCACACACTGAGGCAATGGGGATGTTCTATCGGGAACTCACCAAGGCCAGCTGGCCGGGGACTGAAAAAGCATGGGACAAAACCGGTCTCGCTGAACATAATGGACAATGAGGACTACTGAGAACTGAAGAACAATGGCAATGGGTCCTTGATCCTATTGCATGTAATGGCTTTGTGGGAGCCCAGGTAGTTTGGATGCTCACCTTAATAGACCTGGATGGAGGTGGGTGGTCCTTGGACCTCCCACAGGGCAGAGAAACCTGCTTGCTCTTTGGGCTGAGGAGGAAGGAAGACTTGATTGGGGGAGGGGGAGGGAATGGGAGGTGGTGGCGGGGAAGAGGCAGAAATCTTTAATAATTAAATAAATTAATTAATAAAAAAAACCCTACTACAGCTTAAATCATATATTGTCCCTCAACATTGACAGTAAGAGACAATTCAATACCCCACTCTTGCCAATAAATAGGTCAGTAAGATAAAAACTAAACAGAGAATTGCTGGATTTAATTAGCATTATAAAACAAAGGGACCTAACAAGTATTTACAGAACATTTGATCCAATGAAACACAAAAGAAAACACTTCCTCTGTAGCACCTTGCAGAACTTCCTGAAAATTGACCACATACTTAAGACACAAAGCAACTCTCAACAAGGACAAGAATATTGAAATCACACCCTATATCCTATTTTAGCACAAAACCAACAGAAAGCTTACAAACTCATATAAACCAAACAACTCATTTCTGAATGAGATATTGTCAAAAGTTAAATTAAGAAATAAATTAAAGACTTTCTAAAACTGAATGAAAAATGAATACACTATACTCAAACATACAGGATGTGTCAAACATAAGGGTGGTTCTAAGAGGCAAGTTCATAACATCAAGTGTCTACCTAAGAAAATTGAAGATTCCCACACTAGCAACTTAACAACACAACTGAAATTTTAAGAAAAAAAAAAGAGGAAGCCACACCACATTCAAAGTATGTATACATCAAGAAATAATCAAACTCAAGGCTGAAATCAGTAAAACAAACAAAATTATAGAAACAATGAAGAGTTAATTCTTTGAGAAAATCAGTAAGATTGACAAATCCCAAGTCAAATTAACTAAAGGCAGAGAAAGAATTTTCAAATTAAAAAAAAAATAGAGAAGAAAGGGAGAACATAACAGGCACTATGAGAATTCATAGAATCATAATGACATACTTTAAACTTCTACTCCACCAAATTGGAAATCTAAAGGAAATGGATAGTTTTCTAGAAACATACCACTTACCAAAGTTAAATCAAGATCAGTTAAGCAATTTAAACAGACTTATAATGCCTAGTGAAATAGAAGCAATCATATCCTGGTGTAATATTAACCAAGCAAGTTAAATACCTGCATCTCAAGAACTCCAATCTTTGAAAAAGTAAATGAAGAAGATGATATCAGGTGATAAATATGTTACATATACTTTAAAATTTCTTAGCAGTCAAAACACTAATAATTTCTTCTAGTTTTAAAAATGCCTTTAATAAGTATTTATCTATAGTCACTATGCTATACAATAGTGTCTGAGAATTTCTTGCTCATCTAACAGCAATTTAATGCTCAGAGATCAACTTTCGAACAATCCTCTGCTAGCATCAACAACTTCTAAGCTTTGATAACATCAACTTTTTCATAGTCCACAAATAAGTAAGATCACATAGAATTTGTCTTTCTGTACCCAGATTATTTAAATTAAGATAGTGATTTCCTTACTACAATAAAATTATTAGAAGTAAACACAGGACACAAATGCTTCAAGATACTACAGTGAGGAAATGTATTTTTAGGCAAGACCCACTCCCAAAATGGGACCAGTGTAAAGTAAAAACTACTTCTACACAGCAAAAGAAATAGTCAACATAGTGATGAGAAAATTGTCAGACAAGAAAATAATTATAAAACATATAACTGATAAGCAATTAATATGTGTAATATATGACGAATTCCAGCACTCAGTAGGAAAACTCAATAGTAACCTGATTTAAAAATGCAGAGTAGACCCAATTTCCTTTTTTTCCCTTGCCCCTCTTCCCCTCCCTACCTTGATCTTCTGTCTTCTTTCTTCCCATCCTCATCTTTCTCTGCATTTGAGACAGGCAGGATCTTGCAATAAAGTCTTGACAGCATTAAAAGTCATAATTTCTGAGCACTGGTATTGCACTATGTTCAGCTCCAAATATTAATACAGCTCTCCAAAAGGAACATGAGAATGACTCTATCAGGTATATTAAAAATGCTGAACCTCACAATTCATAAGGAAAGGAATACAGGATGGCTGTATACAGGAGGCCTCATTTTACTGTGGGTGGTGCCCCACATTGGCAGGTGAACCTGAGTTGTATAATAAAGAAGCTGAGTAAATCATGGAGAGCAGGCTACTATGCTGTGTGTCTCTTCCAAGGCCTCCTCCCCTTCAATTCCTGCCACCAGGGTCCTGCTCTGTCTGATGTCCCTCCTCTATGGACTATAAACTGTAAACTAAAATAAAAATAGTAATTCTCTCTAAATTGCATTTGGTCATAGTGTTTTATTTCAACAATAGAAACTGAACTAGGAAGAGATTCTTAACTAAAGAATTTCTTTTATTAGACTAACCTGTAAGCATGTCTGTGGGGTATTTTCTTAATTGATGTGGAGTGGGTAAACCACCTGTACAGGAGGTTCTGGACAGTATAACAAAGGTTGCTGAACTGGGAGAAAGCCAGTAAGGGACTTCCTCCTTGATTTTGCCTCTGCTCTGAGTTCCTCCTCTGACTTCCCTCAATGATCTCCTATTATAAGTATGGGGCATATAAGTCAAATAAACCTTTTCCTCCCCAGGTTGCCTTTGATCATGTTGTTTATCACAGTAATAGATCTTAAACTCAGAATCCCAGTCAATTTACTTGTCTATGCTCTGAATGCTGAGATTAAGGATATTTCCAAAATGTGGCAAATATAGTGTATTTTTATTCACTTGTAAATATGAATAAATGTTATTTTTTGGAAAACAGATTGTGGTGATTTGAATGATAATGGCTCCCATAGGTTCATATATTAGAGTACTTTGTTTGGGAAGGATTAAAAGGTGTGATCTTGTCAAAGAAGTTAAGTTACTGAGTACAGTCTTTGAGGTTTCACATCATTCTCGCTGTGCTTCCATCTTGCAGATCAGGATGTGAGCTTTCAGCTGCCGCTTCAGTGTCATACCTGCCTGACTGCTGCCATGCTCTTGCCATGATGGTGATAGACTCCTATGGACCCTAGAACTGTAAGCCTCAAGAAAACCCTTCGCCATAGTGCTTTATCACAATATAAAAGTGATTAAGATATAGACATAACTGGCAATCATATTAAACCAAATAATCCAGACCTAGAAAAATAAAATTCACATTTTCTCTCATAGTTAAAAACCTGGGTTATTTCTGTTTGTGTATGGGTATGAGTGTGAAAGAGAGATGTAAAAGTAAAATAGCAAGAATTTGGGGGGCAGGGAGGGAAATGGGAGGCGGTGGCGGGGAGGAGGCAGAAATCTTTAATAATTAAATAAATAAATTAATTTAAAAAATTAAAAAAAAGAATTTTGGTGAAAGTTATCAGAATGTGGGAAGAAAAGGAGTACTGAATACTGAGTGATCTATAAGACTTCTTCTTAGCCCCTAACCCTTTCATATAGTTTGTCTTCTCTGGTCTGCCTAGGGGCAGAAATGGGGTGAAGCTTAGAGTGAAAAAAATATGAATACGGTCATAGTACTTGATAGTTAAATTAAAATGGCAGGGGCTATTAGGAACATGAGGATATATGACAGGAGGAGAATTAACTAGAATAAATGGAATATAAAGAAACAATTTGGAAGACAAGCTATGCCGATCTGTGAAATAATAGCTTGAGAATACTGGAGGAAAACAACTGCCTCCATAAATTAAAGAGCAAACTCTATAGGAGGCATGGGTCAAGGATTAATGTGTGCTATTGTAAATCTGGATAACATCCCAGGTACGGTGGTTGTAAGCCCATGCAGGAAACATATACCTGACACAGTAAGCTACTTTTTAAATACTTATTATTATATCCATAGATAAAATTGCTTCCAGCCTTATCAGAGAACTTGTCCTTATGATAAACAATGGTGAATGCAGGAACTCATGGCTACTACATAAGCTAAGATTTTGGCCCATACCTAAATATATCACTTACACCACCCCCTCTAGGACTCCAGGAGCGTTGAGAAAAAAGGGACTAGAAATATGTAACAGACAAAGATAGGATGAAATGCCTAGACTCTGAACAATTACTGCTATCCTTAACTGACATCAACAGTAGTTACCTGCACTGGGTCTATGAGATCAGCTCTATCAACAATTAGTCAATTAAGGGATAGAGCTTAGAGTGTCTTCCCATTTTTCTATGAATTACTGGCTATTAGTAGAATCTTGGTGTGAATAGATCACTATCTTCAGTTGTATAATCTCTGTTAATCCTACCAATCTCCAACGGATAGCTCCAAATCTATAATCACACATATGCCCTTGATTGATTTTGGTGAGTTATACAAAACAATGAATAACTATGAACAACAGAGAAATAGAGTGGGACTGATTGAGAGATTTGTGGGTAGGTGAAAAGGCAGACAGGGGTGGTAGGGAGGAGGGAATTTTAAGTTATCAGTATGCATACAGTACTGTGAAAATGCAAGTAGTAAAAATTAAAAATGTAATAGCAAATACAGTTATTTACAATGAGATAGATTTCAAAGAAAACCGGGGGGTTGGTTAAATAAAGTTTCTTTCTGTGAGTTAATAAAAAAAGTAGCTAGTTACATTGGGTCAACAAACTGAGGATTCTTATAATTAATCCAACAATTAAAAAGTATTCATAGAACATCAACATGGCATGTATTTTTAACATTAAAATGTCATTAGCTATGTTATCTTTCTAACATTAAAGAAATAGTTGTATTAAAATTCTTTTAAACACAAAGGTGACATTAAGAATAGTAATAAGAAAATAGCAAATGAAAGAATAGTAATAAGTAGGAATATTACCATAAAACTGTACAGGTATCAGCAGCACACTCCTACCACAAGAAAATTATTATATAGAGCCATCTCTCATATTCAACCTTTCTTCCCTATTTCAAGTTAGCTTAGCATTGCAAAAAGTTAGAGCATAATACATGAAGTTATGATGTATGCACAAGTGAGGGAAGTATAGAAGACAGAGAAAGGTTAAGAAAGTGTCCCCTAATATATTTAAAACATTCAGATAGTTACTGACAAATAGTAATTCATTAATAAATAATGGAAGACAGGAAAATAAGTTAAAATTTTCAATGCTGAAATTAGAGTGATTAAAAGTAGAGATACAAATTTGAAACATATAGAAGCTACTATAGAAAACTACAGCGAATCAAAATGCAGAGTTGTGGAGCCCAGTCCCTGGATACACATACAAAGTATTCCTAATGACTTTCTGCTATATTCATAGATCAGTGCCTTAATTTTCCATCATCAGAGAAGCTTCCTCCTATAGCATATGGAAACAAATACAAAAACCCACAGCAAACATTAAACAGAGAGAGAGAAACCTTAAAACACTCAGTTCTACATTTTATATCCCTATCAAATCCCTCTCCTCAGTGCTCATGGAATCCCCTTGAAAGAGAATGTGGAAAGACTGAAAGAGCCAACGAAATAGAGAATACCAGGAGAAAACATCCCTATAAATCAACTGAGCAAAGTTCACATGAACTCACAGAGACTGAAAAATTAAGTACAGGATCTGAACAGGGTCCTCTGTATATAAGTTATGGCTTTAAGCTTAGTATTTTATTGGAATCCTGAATATGTGAATAAGTGGGTCTCTGATTCTTGAGACTTTTCTTGGGCCATTTTTCTTCTGTTTGTTTTCCTTGTCCAACTTCAATGTGATTTTTTTCTTTTATCTTATTATAATTTACTTTTTATGTTTTGCTGTTATCTCTTAGAAGCCTGTTATTTTCTAATGAGAGATAAAAACAGAGTGGATCCAGATGGGAGGGGAGGTGGAAAGAAACCTGGAGGTATAGAGGAAGGGGAAATTGTAATCAGGATATATGGTTTGAGAAAAGAACATGCTTTCCATTAAAGTGGAAAAATAAGATTATTCGAATATAGTGAATATGCACTAAAATGGAATCCAATAGAAAAACTATGGCCATGGTTTCTCAGTCTAAATCCATTCCTCCAAAACAAACAAACAAAAAACAAGACTAATGTGTTTTCTATGTATCATTCCTCATATTTCTCAAATGTATAGTTTGGTACAACAAACACCAAGAAGACAATTCTCTCATAATACATAATTATACTCAACTATTAAACAGTGAAGTTTTAAGTAAAATTCATATGTATTATTCATACTTCAAGGCACAAAAAGTTTAACACGTTATGCTGATAAACTAGGCATTCAATACCTTTACTTATTTATTGCTAACTGAAGTAGAAGTAGTTTTCTCATTATTTCATTTGTTTGATTTTCTTTTCTCAAAGTTTTATCAGGTTCCTTCATCGACTTACATACTACCACCTTATTTGCATTTTAATAATTATATTGCAGTACCATAGTCCTCAATTTTAATAGAAGCAAACATTTACGTACAATTTTGTAATTTTGGTAATTGTCTACAAAGAAAATTCAATGAGTAGAAAAAGTATGCCTTCACCATTCCAAAATGCTTAAGTTTTCGTATTTAAAGAACTGTGTCTTTGCATGTTCTCGATTTAATAAAAGTTGTACTTTTAAAGGTTTATGAATGTTATGCTAGATGTCATGTCACATACTTTTAATTCCAGCACTCAGGGGGCAAAGGAAGGCAGTGTTCAAGGATAACCTACTCTAACTAGTGAATTTTGGATCAGCTGCAGACCCTGTCTCAAAATAAAGAAAAATTTGAGTGTATATGAAGCAGGATCATATCACCACCCCTGAAAATGTTTTATGGCAATCATTATTTTCTTGATTAAATACCAAGCATAGATTGCTTTTAGTGTATGTGACCAAAGGATTAATCTAATAAGGATTCTGGGAAGACTGATACTACTGATACCATTTTATAGTATATATCATTATACTTACACACGTGAAATGACATAATATAATTAAGAAAAAGTAACTTTGTTTTTACTAGAACACAAAACTTAAAACTATTAAATGAATAATTCAGCCACACTCTAAAAAGTAAATTAACATAACAGATCCTAATAAAATATACAAGCAAAACTAGAGGATAAGGCACCATTGTAAGTTGTTGAAACACAGAAAGTGCTTTTGCTTTACTTAGATCCATAGTGTAATCTCAGCACCTGAGAGACTGAAACCAGAGGACTATGTGTTCAAAGTTGACCTTGGTTGCATGAGCACCAAGCCAGTCTGAGATGCAAAGTAGGACCCTGTCTCAAAGAAACAAGCAAAAAGTCTCATTTTCTTTACTCTTGAAAGAAACACTACTACACTTTTGGTTTGATAATGTTCTATGTTCTAACGTGGTTCAGACTTGATTTTTAACACTGAGTGCACATAATAAAACCAAAATATTCTCTGATGAAAAGAATCAATGAAAATTATATAGAAAAAGTAATTTAATGAATGTAAAATTCCCACATGCTTATAAAGTAGTGTTGTTATCACTTTTATATAAGGTTGTCTTGAGTAAATTAAAGTTAAATATAAAGATAAATATTTCAGTAAAAACTGAAAAGTCACCTTAAAACAGACAGTAATGGTAAAAAGTTGAATATAGTACCTTTCTCTACTACCATTTTTTCAGATAATTCTCTGTTTAATCATATAAATGGTTATTCTTTGAGCCACATTCCTTTCATTCTAATGTGATGAATGCATGACAAAGATTAAAATAAAAACTAAAGTGACCTGAGGTATTTCCATTGATTCTATCTAATGCTATGTTCAACAAATTTAATATAGAATTAGTATTTGAAGAATTATAAGCATAAAAATTTCATGTTTGGGAGAGATCTCTGTGGTGGTTTGAAAGAAAATGCCCCCCAAATGAGTGGCATTATCAGGAGGTGTAGCCTTGGTGGAGAAAGTGTCATTGTGAGGGTAGACCTTGAGGTACCTTTTGTTCAAGCTAACTTCCTGTTGCCTTTGAGTCAAGATGTAGAACTCTCAGCTCCAGCACTTCATGTGCCTGCATCCTGCCATACTCTCCTCCATTATTATAATGGACTGAACCTCTGAAATTGTTAAGATTGCCCCTCCATTTAAATGTTTTCATTTATAATTGTATGGTCACGTTGTCTCTTCAAAGCAATCAAAAATCTAAGACAAATTCAAAAGAACAAAAATAGCTTGTTTAAAGTATATATTTGTTATAAAATACCAGTATAAAAGGTATATAGGGAAAAATAAATGTAATAAAAGATTCTATAAAACTGAAGTTTAGTTTTTTCAATTATAATAAATTAGAATGGAAAAATAAAGAAAAGGAGAAGTAAGAGATTAAAAAAGACTTTAACCAACTATAGTTTAGGAGCATATTTTGAATTCCTAGTTAAATGAATCATCTTAGAAAAAATGTAAGACAAACGAGAAAATATTACAGCAAAAGAATGTTGATGTGGGAGTGTCATATCAATCTGTTGATTTCACTGGTTAATTAATAAAGAAATTGCTTGGCCTGATAGGTTAGAACATAGGTGGGTGGAGTAAACAGAACAGAATGCTGGGAGGAAGAGGAAGTGAGCTCAGACGCCATGCCTTTGCTCTCCAGAGCAGATGCAATGAAGCTCCTACCCAAGATAGACATAGACTAGAATCTCCCTGTAAGTCACCACTTCGTGGTTGCTACACACATTAATAGAAATGGGCCAAGCAGTATTTATATGAATACAGTTTGTGTGTTGTTATTTCGGGGCATAAGCTAGCCAATGGCCAGGAGCCGGGCGGTGGAACACAGCCTGTAGCTCCTACTACAAAAAGGCAGCCAGGAGCTGGGTGGCAGGAACGCAGCCCCGCCGCTCCTACTACAGAATGTTATAAAATAATTTAAAAGCAACCATAGATAGAAGTGTATCATAATCTTATTTTTATAATCTTTATGATTTTTAATATGATAAAAAAGAAAATAGGGAATAGTCTTGAACTCATTGGCATAGAAAAAGACTTTCTAAATAGAACACTATTAACACAGGCATGAAAATAAACAAATAACATATAGGACATCATGGAACTAAAAAGCTTCCACACAGCAAAGAACATTGTCATTCAATCAAAACAGGAGCCACCAGAATGGAAAAATATTTTTTGTCAAATACACATCCAATATAGGGCTAATATCAAAAATAAAATAAAGAACTAAAAAACTAGGCATTAAGAAAACAACTCAATTAAAAATGGATTACAGATATAAACAGAGAATTATCAATATAGTAAACTCAAATGGCTTCGAAGCACTTAAAGAAATGTTCCTTGGGAGAAGGTTGGAGGGGAGGGTAGAGGCAGGGAGGGGAGCAGAGAAAAATGTAGAACTCAATAAATATGGTATGCATATTAGCTCTTAAATCAACATTAAACAAGCCACAATCTATAAAACCACCAAGGTTATATATAGGTTATATATTATATATAGATATAAAATATAAAGTACTGTGGTAAGGAGACAAATAGATATTCCTATGAAAGTAAATATGACAGACAGTGATGGATGGATGAGGTTGGGGAACTGTAATTGGAGACACAAGTGGGGAAGGAAAGAAAGGAAGGAATACAAGGAAAGACAGCTAAAATTAAGAGCCATTTGTGTGGTAGTATGGAAATACAGTAGAAGCTTCCTAAAATATATACACATGTGAATTCAATCTAAATGAAATGTCTGGGAAAGACAGAGTCCTAACACCAAATTAAGATTCTAGTCCTGGGATTGGTTTACATCTAATTACATTGTTGGACAAAAGGGTTTCATGAAAATCCATGAACAACCCAGGCTGCTGCCAAGACTCTTGATTGCTTTACACCAATTAACAGCAAGGCCTGCTGCTGAAGAGATCACCTACACAATTCATTGAACATGGAGAAGTCAAGCCGGTTCCTACACAGAGTCTTTATCCATATGTGCTAGTATCTTTGGTACAGGAAGGTACTTTGCATACTATCAAAAAAGAAACATAAATTCAAACCCAGCTGCAAATCCTTTGAACACACCACAGTGTCCTGCCTGCAAAATATGCTAGTGCAATGGTGCCACAAAGCTTTTAGGGATGACCAACTAATATCTGATTTTACTTAAGGCCCACTACATGAGATGGAACCCATAACCAACATTGCTTGGGAGACCAAGACTCTGAGACTAGATAGCCCAATAACCTAGGATAAAACCAAATATTACTTTTCTACTAAAAGAACATAGCAGTATAATTACACCTAATGACATTCTGTTACACTCATAGATCAGTGCCTTGGTCAGTCATCATCAGAGAAGCTTACTCCTGCAGCAAATGAGAACAAATACAGATATCCACAGGCATACAATATGATAGAGATGTCTTGGAACCATCATATTCCTCCCCTCTGGGCTGAGGAAACTTTTTGCAAGAGGAGGCAGAAAGAGTATAAGAGCCAGATGGGATGGAGGACACTATGGAAATAGCAGTCTCTAAATCAATAGGATTGATGCACATATGAAAAGAAACTGACATAGCATGGTCAAGGCCTGCATGGGTGTGCACCAGATTGGGTCCTATAGGTGAAAAGAGAAGTCAACACATATCCCCATCCCTCCCCAGAAGCTCTCTCAAACTGATAATCACTTGCAAATAGAAATTTAGTTTTCTTCATCCTTGAGTCTCACTGGGGAAACAAATTACTCTTAAGGGTAGGCTGCATTTTTAGAAAACACATTCAATGCCAAAAGAAAACACACTCAATGTAGGTCCTTTTCACATAATGTCATGTCTGGGATTTTTTTTAACTTATCATATTTTTAAATTTTAGTTGTATACAATACACATACATAACATATATTACACACATATACGTACACACACATATACACAATTACTTTCTCTTTACTTGTCCTTTTATGCATATTTTATGACGTCAAGTTTTGTGGCATATACCAAAGTCTGCCAATGAATGAGTTGATCTATATCTGTTTCTTGTGCCTTTTCTTTGATATTTTCCTTCTGTTTGTTTTCTAATGTTAGTTTTTGTTTTATATATTATAATAGTAAATAATTTGTTATTATTTCTTAGAATCCTGTTTGTTTTCAAATAAGATGCAGAAAAAGGTGGATATGGATAGGAGGGGAACTAGAAAGGAACTCAGAGGAGCAGGGGGAAGAAATCATAATCAGGATAGAACATATTAGAAAAAAAATCCATCTTCAATAAAAGAAAAAAATCAAAACAGGGTCTATGAAGATGGCTCAGCAAGAAAAGCACACTTGCTACCAAGCCTGGACTCCATGTGGTAGAAAGGGAGAACTGAAACTCACAAGTTGTCCTCTCACTTGCAAACACAAACCAGGCAAGCACACACCCCTCAACACACATGCGTGCATGCACACATGCACACATGTACATATGCCCGTGCGTGCGCGCGCGCGCGCACACACACACACACACACTCTAAATGCATATTCTAAAGTTAAATCAAAACAAATGAGGAATCTTCATGTTTTATTTATACATATTAAATATTCTTTATGCATATATTTGGGACTATAATTATTTCAAAGTTTGGAGGTTTTTAAGATTTTAATTATATGCTCAGATTTTACCCACCTGAACAGTCCAAATGTGAAAATCTGAAAACTAAAATTCACTAAAATGTAAAATATATTTCTTTGTATATTTATGTGTATGGGTGTTTTGCCTGAATATATGTCTGTAAACCACCTGTGTGTCTATAAACTATTTGTACTGATGACTGCAGATGTCAGAAGAGGGCAGTGGATCCACTTGGACTGGTGTTAGTGTTTTGACCAACTATCATGTGGATACTTAGAACTGAACCTGGGTCCTCTGGTTAAGCAGCAAGTGCTCTTAACCACTGATCCATCTTTCAGCCCCAAATATATAAATCATTACCCCAAAAGTCAGATTTTAGAACTTAAGTGTTTCTTTTGTAAATCTTTAACTTGTCTGTAAATTATTTAATGATGAAATAACTGAAATTTTCTGCAAAAGAAGACACAATAGGAGATAAATTGGTGTCAGTATTGATAAAGCCACTTTAGCTATACACTGATAACTACTGAATCTGAATGATGAACACATTGAGATTTAAAATTAACACTACTTTGCATGAATATGAGATTTGTAAAAGTTATAAAATAAAAATAAGACATATGAATTGTAAGAGAACTTAATAAATTCAAAGATACAAATATATGTTAATTACAGACAGCCTTTATTCTCAAAGTATTGAGAAAATTAATAAGTGCCTGTTGATACTGTTTACTAAGTCTTTATGAAGTGATATGACTATTAAATGCTACAGTATCTTCCTTATTATGATAAATTAAGAAGAGTTTAAAATGTCACCAAACTACTCTACTATGTTGCTCTGATGCTCATCACAAAAATAATCTACCTAAACTTCAACGATCATATTTTACTAGAAATATAAGCATTATTCATTTATTTTTTATTTTTTTTTAATTTCTTTTTTTATTAATTAATTTATTTAATTATTAAAGATTTCTGCCTCTTCCCCGCCACCACCTCCCATTCCCTCCCCCTCCCCCAATCAAGTCTTCCTTCCTCCTCAGCCCAAAGAGCAAGCAGGTTTCTCTGCCCTGTGGGAGGTCCAAGGACCACCCACCTCCATCCAGGTCTAGTAAGGTGAGCATCCAAACTACCTGGGCTCCCACAAAGCCATTACGTGCAATAGGATCAAGAACCCATTGCCATTGTTCTTCAGTTCTCAGTAGTCCTCATTGTCCATTATGTTCAGCGAGACCGGTTTTGTCCCATGCTTTTTCAGACCCTGGCCAGCTGGCCTTGGTGAGTTCCCGAAAGAACATCCCCATTGCCTCAGTGTGTGGGTGCACCCAAAAAGAGGAACATGGGATGTACTCACTCATATTTGGTTTCTAGCCATAAATAAAGGACATTGAGACTATAATTCGTGATTCTAGAGAAGCTAAATAAGAAGGTGAACCCAAAGAAAAACATATAAGCATCCCCCTGAATATTAACCTTCATCAGGCGATAAAAGAAGACAGAGACAGAGACCAACATTGGAGCACTGGACTGAAGTCTCACGATCCAAAGGAGGAGCAGAAGGAGAGTGAGCACGAGCATTATTCATTTATGAAATAAGCTAAAAATTATATGTGAAACTTTACAAACACACACACAGTGACAGACACATTTTACCCCACATGTGCATCTTTTATCCTACATTCACACATTAAAGTAAAAACCAAGATGAATCAGTCATCTTTGTAGTTCAAATGTTACCCATAATTCATTATTTATCAAACTGATTATGAAAATGCATGCCTAGGGGCAAATTTCAATATCAATTTTCTTATACATTCTGAATAGCCCCTTGACTACATATAAATGAACATTTAAACTGTTAATTATACTCTATTACTTTCTCATCTATCACAAAGTCAGGCAATACTTCATACTTATTGAAAGTCTCCAGTCTTCCTTATAGCACAATGATTCTTTTTAAGAGCAGAGATTATTTTTCAAGACAGGGTTTCCATGCAGCCCTTGATGTCCTGGAACCAGCTGCAGAACAGGCTGGTCTCAACCTCACAGAGATCCATGGAGCAGAGATTTTTAACAAACCTAGCTTCAAAGAAAACAAGCTTTTTTCCCTCCTTGTTTGATGGTTTATTTTTCACGGTTACAACTTTGCTTCCTCATCAAAATTTCCCCCTTCTATGCACCTCCACTAAAGTTTTATTTCTGAGGGGGCAGTATATGCAAATGATCATCATTTATTTTAGTGAGGTGTTAATTGCTGTGTATACCCAACATAACAGAGATCCTCTTAATTCAAATTAGTCTGATACCTATCATGGATGAAGAAGGATAAGGGAACTGTTAATGATATGTTAGCCAAGTAACAAAATGAAAAGAATACCTACCACATGTACAATGTCAAGATCAACCTCTTTCAACTCTTTCAACCCATGAAGATCTTATATCTAAAGATTCACTTCATTAATAAATTAATTTCATAGTATTTAGGCATATTACTAAATATACTACAAAAGTAGCACTTTTAATTATTCCCATTTTGGTTACTGGTTAATTTCTCCAATTTATATCTAGTATCCTGATAACCCATAATGCTAAATTGCTACACCCTCCTAATTTTATTAGCAAAAGCTAACATTTCTCACTAGTGAAAATAATATCACAGATCATTTTAACTATGTTGTTATTTAAATTGATTATTAGCAAAGCACAGAATTAGAAAAAGTATTTAGAATTTAAAAATCAAAGTATTTTACCAAAATGTTTTTCAATATGAACTTTATGTAATATTATTTTCAAAACAAATTTATATAAAGTTATACAATATTGGGGGATTAGTATTTATAGTCACTATGTTCAGAACTTGACAGAGTTAATATAGCATTGCTTTTTTGTGTCTTTATAGTTGCTGGTAACAGAAACCAAGGCCTTACAAATACTAGATAAGTACTCGATTACTTAGCTATATTGCCAGCCCTAGCAAGCTCCTTTTGGTTGAGATCCTTTGGGTAATTCTTTCTAAAATATCTAAGTCAACTGTATCACCCCAATAAACATAATATAACTGAACATCTGATATATGAGAAAGTCTAGAGTTCCTATGGCATCATTCCAAACATCAAAATACCATATAAGATAAATGCTACCCATGACATGAAATTGAGGTAGGTGTTTGCCAATCCACACACAATCTCAAATTTGTTTTTGTCAGTATACCTCTTCATCAATATACCTCTACATTTTCTAGTGATATTTCTATTTCTAACCAAAAATTGGAAAGTGTAAAATAATACAAACTAGTGCTTGCTTCTGCAGCACATATACTAAAAATTATGTCTTTAAAGGATATTAGTGAGACTAAACAAGTTCTGTCATAGAATTATGTGAGAAACACAAAGACAATTATAAATTTTCATATCAAAAAAATTGGAAAATTAATTTTAGTAACATGTAATATTAAAATATATCTAAAATTCTCTTCTAACATGTATTCAGTATGAAAACTTTGATCTGAAACAAAACCAAATGATACAGAAATTACTATGTTCCATGTACAATGACAGGTAAGTTTATGAAGTGCTCTATGATGTAAACTAACAATGTTCTATATTTACTTAACGTTTTCTGCATCAGGTAGTCACTAAGGTAGTTTCAACTGATCATCACTTTCATTCCAAATTTTCTTATCATTTTTAAATGAATAATTTAATATTAATTTTGAAAGGAGATATACATTCTAAGTCCATACATTTTAATGAAATTTTATATTATTTATTCCTTAGAGTTAAATAGTATTCCTATATATGATTCAGTATCCACTTATCTGTTAATAAGACAATTAGTTGATTTCCTTGCTAGAATGAATAAAGCAGCAATAAATTTGGGAAGGTAAGTAACTCTATGTTAGGGAATGGAGTTCTTTGGGTATTCATTCAGGGGTGAAATATCTGGGTCATATGGTAACTCTGTTTTTAATGTTTCTGAGGAATCTCCAGACTGATGTTCATAATTATTTTATTAATTTGCAACTCTACCAAGAGTGAATAAGGGTTTGTCTCTCTTCACACCTTTCAAATACTTGACAGATTTATTGATGACACTCATTCTAAGGCAAGGTGGTATTTCAACATAACTCTATTTTGAGTTTTCCTAATAGCACGTATGTATAAGCAAATGCATATGTAAGTACATAATGATATGTAGACAGACAAACAAGAAAGGGTAAATATGATAAGGAAAAACTGAATGCAAGTGATACACACTTTAATTTTGAAAGGAGATAAAGCTATCTTTTTCTAGTCTTAACTCTGTCATGTATTTGACAGTAAGAAGGTAAAATTCAATGTGAAACACTACAGCTTGAAAATGCATTTCTAGGTCGGGCTGTGGTGGCGCACGCCTTTAATCCCAGCACTTGGGAGGCAGAGGCAGGCCGATCTCTGTGAGTTCGAGACCAGCCTGGTCTACAAGAGCTAGTTCCAGAATAGGCTCCAATACCACAGAGAAACCCTGTATCGAAAAACCAAAAAAAAAAAAAAAAAAAAAAAAAAAAAAAGAAAGAAAATGCATTTCTAACTGTATTGAACTTCACTGAAATGTATAGAGTTTGGGTCTGTTTAACTTTATTATGTGATTTTTTTTTAATGTACAATTTCTTTAAAATAAAGTTTCAACAAATTAAAATGTAAAGCTAGTTTATTCATCTGCCTGGGAGAAACAGAAGTTAGCATGAATAGTAATTTTATAAAAACATTTTATTTGTTATATTTCCAATTACAATGTACTTGCTGAGACAGGATAAATGATATCCAGATGTTCTCAAAAAATCTTATTAGTAAAGGTGTACTTGAGAAATGACTAGTGAATAAGTTGATTCTACTAGACCTTAATATCTACAACAAAAATCTAGGATCAGTAAGAATGCAATGTGAGCACTCATGATTGAATGGAAATAATTTATTTTAGTGATGAAGAGAGTAACTATTAGATGACAATGATGTTGTTACCAATCTGATGGAAGCAGGTACAGAGATCCAGAGACAAGCACTGGGCTGAGATCCTGCAGTTCAGGTGAAGAGAGGGTGAAGGGATCATAATATGAGAAAGGGGGTCAAGATCATGATGGAGAAACCACAGAAACAGCTGACCTGAGCTAGTGGGAGCTCACCGACTCTGGACTGACATCTGAGAAATCTGCATAGTTCTGAACCTTGGCCCTCTGAATGTGAGTGACAATTACGTGGCTTGATCTCTTGGGGGGGGGGGGGGGATCCTGGCAGTGAAAAGAGAACTTATCCCCGGTACATGAACTGGTTTTTTGGAGCCTATTCTCTATGGTGGGATATCCTGCTCAGTCTTGATACAGGAAGAGGGGCTTGGTCCTACCTCAATTTGGTATGCCAGACTTTGTTGACTCCCAAAGGGAGACCTTACCTCCAATGAGTGAACATGGGTGGGATAGGAAGAGGGAGGACACATTGGGGTTGGTATGTAAAATGAAAGAAAAAATTAAACAAAAAACAATTTAAAAATACAAACAAAATCACTTGAGACACCATGAAAAGATTTATAACTAAGGTTTTTATAACAGGTCATAGGGAACGCTTGCTCAGAAGCATTTCTTCTGTTTCTTCCACGTTGTTGGGAATTGAATCTGACTTCTTTGTTGTTGGCAGTTGGTCTCTTAGCTTAGTTCTGTTAAATAATTAGGTTAGCAATACAATCACTGAGCAATGTGTAGTTTGAGTGACAGTGGCCCCACATGCTCATATATTTAAATGTTTGGCCCCAAGTTAGTGGAATTGTTTGTTTGGAAAAGATAAGAAGGTGTGCTGCTTAGTTTTATGTCAACTTAACACATGCTAAAGTTACCTAAAAAGAGGAACATCAATTGAGAAAAAAATGCCTCAACTGTAGGGCATTTTCCGAATTAATGATTGACAGGGAGGGCACAGAAGGTGGGACCATCCCTGGGCTGGTGGTTCTAGGTTCTATAAGAAAGCAGGCTGAGCAAGTCATGGAGCAACCCAGTAAGCAGAAGAAAAAATGAGGTTGTTACATATTAAGCAGCATTGTTCCTCAGGAAACTGTCAAGTTCACCCTCCAGAATAAGCCTGGTTATTTGAGACAAGAAAGAAAACACTAGAATCAGAAATCATTCTCTGCATGGAAGACCCATCCAATACTTCAGCTAGATCCTCTCACAAGCAAAAGACTAAAATAATAAAATATATCTTAGTCTAGCAAATCATCTTACATATATAGCAAAAAGTGATCATGTTATAGGAGTAATTATCTGAACATTTATTTGTTTGCTAGTATGAAAAACTGAAAACCTATAGAAGTTGTTGCTTGCATATTTAATTATGTTCAAAATAGAGTGCTATCCAAGCCGGGTGGTGGTGGCGCACACCTTTAATCCCAGCACTCGGGAGGCAGAGGCAGGCGGATCTCTGAGAGTTCGAGGCCAGCCTGGTCTACAAGAGCTAGTTCCGGGACAGGCACCAAAGCTACAGAGAAATCCTGTCTCGAAAAACCAATATATATATATATATATATATATATATATATATATATATATATATATATATATTGCTATTCATAGACTGGACAGCTTAAACAATAAAAATTTATTATAATTTTGGAGACTAGAAGGCTAAAACAGGGTGAAAGAATGGCAAAGTTTATAAATGACTTGGTTTGAATATGGTTGATTCTTGTTATTTAATAGGTTTAGGAAGAGAACAATATTCATAATATATCTCTCTTTAGAAAAAAAATAGAATGGTGTGCTGCTATGCCTAGGTCTCAAAGGTATATATTATAATAAAATGTTCAGGTCATACAACTTAAATGCCAATATTGATGTATACCTTCCTACATGATTCTCATTCAAGACTGTATCCATTTGGAAGGGAGACTCTGCTAGAAACTTATAGTAAGAATGCAGTTTTCATAAATTTATCCACCAAAAATTGTTAAATGAAACATAAAAGCATTTATTTTTTCTCACTTAACACTGGAAAAGAGTTAATTGGGAAAAGTACATACATTATGATCAAATTAGTAAATTTACTATCTACAAACAAATGTATCAGAAGATGCTCTCAGATATAATAAAGAAACCTCTTTACCTAGGCAGTATTTATCCCTATGAATAGAACTAGAATATGTTATCAGGAATATCTCTAATTGTGATATCCTTGAGGAAAAATCTATTTCTTCATTCAGAAATATCACTACCCTCACAAAAGAAATTCAAGTTCTATATTGGAAAAAATGTATATATTCACTAAATGTCAAGGATTAATCAAACAAGATGGGAACGTAAATAGATTTGTATTTTGAATAAAAATCTTAAAACACCTTTATTTAGTTCCTAACAACAGAAAACTGTACAAAATAACCTTAATTAGCCAGATATAGTAGAGTATGCCTGTAATCTCAGTTCTTTGAAGACAGCAACAAAAGAACTGATAAATTTGCAGACCACCTACTCTACATAGTTCATTTAAGACCGGTCAAGGCTACACAGAGAAACTCCATCTCAAAACAAAAAATGAAAATCTTGCCTTTTTTCCCACTCTCTCAAACTCTTATTTCCTTAACTGTAAGGTAGTATCTGATAATTATTGTTCTGTTTCCCTCAATATGCTTTAAATGTTACAGCTGGATAACTCCAAGGTCTTTATAAATGCTGATTATCTCCTATAGAATTCAATTTACAAGAGAAATTGAGTGAATCTAATTCCAAAATTGCTATTTCCTCCCTTCTTTCATGTTATTACAGCAAACTTGTGAAAATTATAAACTTCTGCATTCTAACATGACTAGAAATAAGAATGCCATGAATGGTACAAAAAAAAAAGTCAGCTTACAATTTCTACGAGAGTGAGACCATGAGAAATAAAATGTAAACAGGTGAACAGGGATCCAACTTTGAATTAGCAGGACAGTAAAATGCCAGAAACTGTCTTCTAAAATATTGGTTAAAGTGTTGATGTACTTCTTTCACTCCTCCTATGAAGCTGGTAGTTCATTATATACTAAAGTGGACTTGTATTAGACATTTTTATGTGTGTATGTGCTTAGCTGTAACAAATATAATAACCTAGATGATTAATTTAAAAGATAAAGTATGGAGTGTGTAACAGAGTAAAACTGCTCACGCTGTGTCCAGGAAGTAAAAGTGGAGGAAAAGATCAACGGACCCACAAAGACATGACCGTCATAACCTGAAAGACTACCCTTTAAATGCCCCTTCCAGTATTTACCTACGAATACATCTAAATACCACAATTTTAACACATGGGTTCTTTGAGGGAAATTCCAGAGTTAAACTACAGCAAATCTGGAGCTAATGCCTAAGTGTGCTTACATCATCACTAAGAGTATTTGCTGTCTATATGATTTGACTCATTATTATTTATCATCTTTCAGTATTCCATGCTACTCATTTTTATCTTTGGCATCTATGAATGTAAAGATGATAACACACACTCTTCCAAAAAGTTTGTTGGGATTTTAATATTCTCAATAGTACTTCTCTGGGAATATTCTCTACCCTTTTTATAACCAGCTATGAAGCATAACTAATATAAAAATGCCATATGACTTCTTCTTGAGTCCCTTTTAGTACTAAACACATGTTCTACATATAGTTTATGCTATAAAATTAATACTAAATGAGTTAATGAGCAAAAAGTAGATAAAGGAAATAAATTTGATCATTATTTTGATGTTTTGAATACAACACTTCTACAAAAAATTTGGCACGTAATTTGTAAGGAACGGAAATGGTAAAAAAATCTATTACCCCCTTCAATAAAATATTTTCACTGGTAGATTGAAATTATCTTTTATCAACAAGCAGAAATATCAAATGTTTTGAAAATGACACTTGGGTGCTCCAATATTATAAAAATAAAAAGATATAATTTTATGTGTTCAAGCATATAAAATTTCTTAGAAGCATATAAAATTGCTTCTAGTAAACAGACTACAAAGCTTATGAATTACTGTTATTTATTTATTCTTTTCTGCTTTATGATTTTCTTAACACATATTAATTTAATAGCTCCAAATATACCAACATGCTTATTAAATAAAAAGGCATCCCATTAGAACTTCCTGTCAACGAAAAATGCCAAAAGAAATACTGTAAAACGCTTTCAGTTAACTACAGATTTTAGATACAGTCTATGTCATTTTAAAACTGTAATATCAATATTGAAAAGCCCATGAATTTTAACAAGCATGACATTCATTAAATTAAAATTCTTGAGGTATATAAACATCAACAACAGAGCTGGAAATTACAAGAAGGGCCCATGCTTGATAATATATGCATATAAATACCAAAAATAATCCTTATAAGTTATTTTGTATTTAGGAGGACAGAGGGCAAACTGTGGTTGCTATGTAAAATAAATGAAAAAAATGTTAATAAAATTAAATTTAAGAACACAATTTTCAAATAAAATGTCATCTCAAAAGTTTAGTTTTATATTTTTGACTTCTCTAAAATATTTCTATAAAATTAAGAGTTTCCTTATAGAAAATTAACATCTAACATCCTATATCCCACAGGCATGGAAATGATCAAATAAGAATTGAGAACATACTAGTGTCAGGAGTTTAAGAAGTTGGGGGAAATCAAAGTCAAACAGTCTTAAGAAATATATTAATTTAATGAAAAAATGTTCGAAATATTTTCAGAGATAATATGATGAGAATACTGAAAAGTTCAATTCATAGCAGCAGCATTTACCCTCATGTTTTTTGATTATCCTCTCACCAGTTCTCTAGCCTACATGAAATGAAGGAACTATATGTAAGTAAAATTTTAAATTACATCTATATTTATTCTAAACCGGATCAACAAAAATTACTTACTATTAATTTTGAACATATCTTCACCCTTTAAAAGGATAGATACAAGCTTTCTATTATGAAAGATTTTCTGTCATATGCTAAAATAATTCTTTACTTTCAGTTTTTTGTACATAGCATTCATATTTGCAACACAAATCTTTGTTGATGTTTCACTGAAAATTATGACATAGTGTTTTTCAAAGTCAATGTTTGTAATGTGATTCTTTTTACCTAATTACAATGTTCATGATCTTAATACATTATATGTGGTCACTTTGATAAAGCAGAGACATATCAGTATAAAACTGTCTCAATTTCTTAAAATCTATTTTATGTAAGATTATTTGTACACAGGCATGTCTGTGTGTAAGTAGGTACATTTGAGTGCAGATACCTACAGAAGCCGTAGGCATCAGAATGCCCTCCCTGTAGCACGGGAGGTACATGCCTTTATTAGCTCCTTAGTATGGAGGTGGAAAGGAACTAATGTACTATAAAGGAGTAGTATGCTCTCTTAACAGACGAGCCATCTCTTCAGCCCTCACAAGTGAAATTTTAAAATTTTCTGAAATCCCAGGATTTCTGTACTATATACTATGCATCAGAGAATAGCAGCAAGTGTGATATACTTGAATACCAGGCATCAAGAAACCTTTATCTACGTCCTGTATTTCAGATTTGAAATAAGCCAAATTATTCTGTTCTTAAAAAGGGATACAATCAAAATTATCTATTATCCTGGGGATATGATTTGTACATTGTTCCTGGGGATTAGTCTTATGGCATGTTCTTAGTATATAAAAGGCAATAGGTTTGTCTTCAGAACAATTAAAAAGAGAAAAATTAAAAATGAGAGAAGAACAAAGAGGAAGAAGGGATAAAAAGCCTTAACTCATGTTGAAATATGATTGCCACTAGCAGTATGGTTTCACTGTTATTACAGAACTCTACTTAATGTGGGAATGGGTTTCTCACACAAAGATGTTCGATCACTTTTTCTCTCCTTTTACATTCTCACTTGCCCTTCTGCCTTCTGTCAAGTAATGCTACAACATGTCAAATACCGAGATTTTGCACTTGAACTTCCCAATCAACAAAATCTTAAACCAAATTAAGTCAGTTCAATTTCTTACAGATTTGTTTTTTTATAAATTCTACTAATACAGCAGAAAACTGATGAAGACACAAAAACATAACATCATGAAAAAAAAAAACACTCAACTTGAGCCATTGCTAGCTTTAAGTATGGTGGAGAAGAAATGTCAAGCTCTAGTCCCAACTCTCTACACAGTTCCAGCTAAGATAGAAAAAACTCAGGCCCTAATCAAGAGAAGCAGATTCATTTAAACACTGTGACTTAAGCCAGATATTTGACATTCTTCTCCAGGGTCTAGCGTACTGAGTCTTCCTGATCCTCCCCTTCCTATACCCTCCTCAAATCTCCAGATATATCTAGGGTCATATATCCAGTTCCCCTGATTAATCTGGCCAGTACCAAAGCCACCCTCCAGGATTATGATAAAACCCTGTCATCCTACAGGTATCTCCCACGTCATATAAAACCCAACCAGTTCTATTGCTACATTGCAGGCTTGGAACAGGATACACATCAGCTACACCTGTCCAGTCCCCTCTGTCTACCCTGACTTAATTCCATCTATGTCATTTACTATCTCTAGGCTTAACATGCTAGCAATCCTCTCTTCTGCCCCATATCAGACGCAGAACTAACAAAACTATTCTACATGTCCAGATCTCTCTGCAAATACAGAAACAACATGGAGCATCAAGCCAGTATCTCCCCTCCCAAACCTACCATCCTGTAGAAATGTAAGCCAATGAGAATTACATAGATGATCATTTAAACAGTTCAATGGAATTAAGGAGAAAGAACTCAAGGAGAATAAATTTCTATGTGATGCTCAAGAAAACATAAATATAAGGCTAATAGAAATGATAAAGACAATACAGGACTTGAAAACATAATTCAATAGAGATAGAAACAACGAAGAAGAATCAAGCTGAACTGAAGATGGGATTAAGAAACCCAGTAAGCCCCTATACTTCCTGATCTTCCTGCAGGGGCTAGACTCCTCGGATACTGCCTCTCTCTTCCTATCCCACCCAGCTTGCATCCAGAACCTCCCTCCCTTCTGTCTCCCTCCCCTCTTTGGGTACATAACATCACCCAGCTTAGCCTGTTTGGGCACTGGGGCCAAATCGTGAGGGCAACCGGGGCAACCGGGCGGCAGGAGTTCCTTTGTCTCAATAATCTGCCTGCAGCAAGCAAGGTAGGCACTTTGTTTACGAGCTACCCAACCAGCACGGAGATCTGATCTCGGCACCAGGAGAGCCATCACCAGGGTGAGTGAGTTTCAGACCCGCGGCAGCAGCGCAGGACACGGAATTCAGACGTTCCTCATCCCCCCTATACTTCCTGATCTTCCTGCAGGGGCAAGACTCCCCAGATACTGCCTCTTGCTTTCTATCCCACCCAGCTTGCATCCAGAACCACCCTTTCTTCTGCCTCCCTCTCCTCTTCGGGCACATAATATCACCCAGCTCAGCCTGTTTGGGCACTGGGACCGAATCGTGTGGGAGTTCCTTTGTCTCAATAGCCTGCCTGCAGGAAGCAAGGTAGGCCCTTTGTTTAGGAGCTACCCAAGCAGCACAGAGATCTGATCTAGACACCAGGAGAGCCATCACTGAGGAGTGACATCACTGGGAAGGTACCTGATACCTTGGGCAAGGAGACCTGATACTGTAAAAGAAGATCCATAGGGGAGCATTTGGAGGAAGAGATGGGCAGGCGTCAATGTAAGGATTCACCCAACAATCTGAAAAACAACATGAAACCACCAGAACCCAGCGACCTCACAACAGGAGGACATGAACACCTTAATCAAGAAGTAGAAAAAATTGACTTTATGAAAGTGATTGACACCCTTAAACAGCATGTAAAAAATGCCCTTATAGAAATGGATGAGAAGTATAACAGAAAGTTTGAAGAATTGAATATATCAGTGAATGATACCCTAGGAAACCAAGGAAAAACAATCAAACAGATAATGGAAACAGTTCAAGATTTGAAAACTGAAATGGAGGCAAGGAAGAAAACACAAACAGAGGGCCGGGTGGATGTGGAAAATCTAGGTAAACGAATAGAGACTACAGAAACAAGCATAACCAACAGAATACAAGAGATAGAAGAAAGAATCTCAGATTCTAAAGGTACCATAGAGAAAATAAACGCACTGATCAAAGAAAACAGCAAGTCCAACAAATTCTCATCAAAAAACATTCAGGAAATATGGGACACAATAAAAAGACCAAACCTAAGAATAATAGGAGTAGAAGAAGGAGAACAAGTGCAGCTCAACGGTCCAGAAAAAATATTTAATAAAATTATAGAAGAAAACTTTCCCAACCTAAAGAAAGATATACCTATGAAGGTTCAAGAAGCATACAGAACACCGAATAGGCTGGATCAAAAAAAAAAAAAAAATCCCCTCGCAATATAATAATCAAAACACAAAGCATACAGAATAAAGAAAGAATATTAAGAGCTGCAAAGGAAAAAGGCCAAGTTACTTATAAAGGTAAACCTATCAGACTTACACCTGACTTCTCTATGGAAACCATGAAAGCCAGAAGGTCCTGGATAGATGTTGCAGAAACTAAGAGACAATGGATGCAAACCCAGACTACTATACCCAGCCAAGCTATTGTTCACTATCAATGGAGAAAACAAAATTTTTTAGGATAAAAACAAATTTAAACAATACGTAGCCACAAATCCAACCTTACAGAAAGTAATAGAAGGAAAATCACAAACCAAGGAATCCAACAATGACCACAATAACTCAGACATCTAGAGACCCTTCACCAGCACAACTCAAAGAAGGAAAACACACAAACTCTATACTAAAAAAGTGGCTGGAGTTAACAATCACTGGTCATTAATATCACTTAATGTCAATGGACTCAATTCACCTATAAAAAGGCACAGGCTAAGAGACTGGATACGAAAACAGGATCCAACATTCTGCTGTTTACAAGAAACATACCTCAACCACAAAGACAGACACCTACTCAGAGTAAAGGGCTGGGAAAAGGCTTATCACGCAAATGGACCTAAGAAACAAGCAGGAATGGCCATACTAATTTCTAACAAAGTTGACATCAAACTTAAATCAATCAGAAGAGATGGAGAGGGACATTTTATACCCATAACAGGAACAATTCAACAGGATGAAGTCTCAATCCTGAATATCTATGCCCCTAATATAAAAGCACCCACGTACGTAAAAGAAACATTGCACACATCAAACCCCACACACTAATAGTAGGAGACTTCAACACACCTCTCTCACCAATGGACAGGTCAATCAGACAGAAACCTAATAGAGAATTAAGAGAATTGTTGGAGGTAATGAAGCAAATGGACTTAACAGACATCTATAGAACACTTCACCCAAATAGGAAAGAACATACCTTCTTCTCTGCAGCTCATGGAACCTTCTCGAAAATTGACCACATACTCGGTAACAAAGCAAACTTCCACAGTTACAAAAAAATATTAGTAACCACCTGTGTCTTATGAGATCACCATGGATTAAAGTTAGAATTCAACAACAATGCTATCCCCAGAAAGCCTACAAACTCAGGGAAACTGAACAGTCAACTACTGAACCACACCTGGGTCAAGGAAGAAATAAAGAAAGAAATTAAAGTCTTTCTTGAATTCAATGAAAATAAAGAAACAACATATTCAAACTTATGGGACACTATGAAAGCAGTCCTAATAGGAAAGTTCATAGCACTAAATGCCCACTTAAAGAAAACAGAGAAAGCACACATTGGAGACTTAACAGCCCACCTGAAAGCTCTAGAAAAAAAAAGAAGCAGACTCACCTAGGAGGAGTAGAAGACTGGAAAAAATCAAACTGAGGGCTGAAATCAACAAAATAGAAACACAGAAAACAATCCAAAGAATCAATGAAACAAAAAGCTGGTTCCTGGAGAAAATCAACAAGATTGATAAACCCCTATCCAAACTAATCAAACGGCAGAGAGAGAATATGCAAATTAATAAGATCAGAAATGAAAAGGAGACATAACCACAGACACAGAGGAAATTCAGAGAATCATAAAATCTTACTACAAAAGCCTATATGACAAAAAACTGGAAAATGTAAAAGAAATGGACACTTTTTTAGATAAATACCATATACCAAAGTTAAACCAGGACCAGGTGAACAATCTAAATAGACCTGTTAGTCGCGAAGAATTAGAAGCTGTTATCAAAAACCTTCCTACCAAAAAAAGTCCAGGACCAGATGGTTTCAATGCGGTATTCTACCAGAACTTCCAAGAAGACCTAATACCTATACTCCTTAATGTATTTCACAAAATAGAAACAGAAGAGTCATTGCCAAATTCCTTTTATGAAGCTACAGTTACTCTGATACAAAAACCACACAGAGACTCAACCAAGAAAGAGAATTACAGCCAATCTCAACTCATGAACATCGACGCAAAAATCCTCAATAAAATACTGGCAAACCGAATCCAAGAACACATTAGAAAAATTATCCATTATGATCAAGTAGGCTTCATCCCAGAGATGCAGGACTGGTTCAACATACGCAAATCTATCAATGTAATCCATCATATAAATAAACTGAAAGAAAAAAGCCATGTGATCATTTCATTAGATGCTGAAAAAGCATTTGACAAAACTCAACATCCCTTTATCATAAAGGTCTTGGAGAGATTAGGGATACAAGGGTCCTACCTAAATATAATAAAAGCTATTTACAGCAAGCCGACAGCTATCATCAAATTAAACGGAGAGAAACTCAAAGCCATCCCACTAAACAGGAACACGACAAGGCTGTCCACTCTCTCCATACCTCTTCAATATAGTGCTTGAAGTTTTAGCAATAGCAATAAGACACCATAAGGGGATCAAGAGGATTGAAATTGGAAAGGAAGAAGTTAAACTTTTGTTATTTGCAGATGATATGATAGTGTACATAAGCGACCCCAAAAACTCCACCAAAGAACTCCTACAGCTGAATAACACCTTTAGTAGCATGGCAGGATACAAGATCAACTCCAAAAAATCAGTCGCCCTCCTATACACAAAGGATAAGGAAGCAGAGAGGGAAATCAGAGAAGCATCACCTTTCACGATACCCACAAACAGCATAAAATACCTTGGGGTAACTCTAACCAAGGAAGTGAAAGATCTATTTGACAAGAACTTTAAGTCTTTGAAGAAAGAAATTGAAGAGGATACCAGAAAATGGAAGGATCTCCCTTGCTCTTGGATTGGGAGGATCAACATAGTAAAAATGGCAATTCTACCAAAGGCAATTTATAGATTCAATGCAATCCCCATCAAGGTCCCATCAAAATTCTTCACAGATCTTGAGAGGACAATAATCAGCTTTATATGGAAAAACAAAAAACCCAGGATAGCCAAAACAATCTTATACAATAAAGGAACTTCTGGAGGCAATACCATCCCTGACTTCAAACTCTATTACAGAGCTACAGTAATGAAAACAGCGTGGTATTGGCATAAAAACAGAGAAGTCGACCAATGGAATTGTAGAGAAGACCCGGATTTTAACCCACAAACCTATGAACACCTCATTTTCGATAAAGGAGCTAAAAGTATACAATGGAAGAAAGAAAGCTTCTTTAACAAATGGTGCTGGCACAACTGGATGTCAACCTGTAGAAGAATGAAAATAGACCCATATCTATCACCATGCACAAAACTCAAGTCCAAATGGATCAAAGACCTCAATATCAATCTGAACACACTGAACCTGATAGAAGAGAAAGTGGAAAGTACTCTACAACACATGGGCACAGGAGATCATTTCCTATGTATAAAACCAGCAGCACAGACATTAAGGGCAACATTGAGTAAATGGGATCTCCTGAAACTGAGAAGCTTCTGTAAAGCAAAGGACACTGTCACTAAGACAAAAAGGCAACCTAGTGACTGGGAGAAGATCTTCACCAACCCCACTACAGACAAAGGTCTGATCTCCAAAACATATAAAGAACTCAAGAAACTAGACTTTAAAATGCTAATCAACCCAATTAAAAAATGTGGCTCTTAGCCAGGCGGTGGTGGCTCACGCGTTTAATCCCAGCACTCGGGAGGCAGAGGCAGGCGGATCTCTGGGAGTTCGAGACCAGCCTGGTCTACAAGAGCTAGTTCCGGGAGAGGCACCAAAGCTATATAGAGACCCTGTCTCGAAAAAACAAAACAAAACAAAACAAAACAACAAAAAAAAAGAATGGGGCTCTTAAATGAACAGAGAATTCTCAACAGAAGAAGTTCAAATGGCCAAAAGACACTTAAGGTCATGCTCAACCTCCTTAGCGATCAGGGAAATGCAAATCAAAACAACTTTGAGATATCACCTTACACCTGTCAGAATGGCTAAAATCAAAAACACCAATGATAGCCTTTGCTGGAGAGGTTGTGGAGGAAGGGGTACACTCATCCATTGCTGGTGGGAATGCAAACTTGTACAACCACTTTGGAAATCAGTGTGGCGGTTTCTCAGGAAATTCGGGATCAACCTACCCCAGGACCCAGCAATACCACTCTTGGGAATATACCTAAGAGATGCCCTATCATATTACAGAACTATTTGTTCAACTATGTTCATAGCAGCATTATTTGTAATAGCCAGAACCTGGAAACAACCTAGATGCCCTTCAATGGAAGAATGGATGAAGAAAGTGTGGAATATATACACATTAGAGTACTACTCAGTGGTAAAAAACAATGACTTCTCGAATTTTGCATGCAAATGGATGGAAATAGAAAACACTATCCTGAGTGAGGTAACCCATACCCAAAAAGATGAACATGGGATGTATTCATTCATAATTGGTTTCTAGCCATAAATAAAGGTCATTGAGTCTATAAATTTGTGATCCTAAAGAAGCTAAATGAGAAGGAGAATCCAAAGAAAAACATATTGTTATCCTCCTGGATATGGGAAGAAGACAAGAGTGCTGGGCAAAAAATTGGGATCTTGGGGGTGGGGTGGGATGGGGGTAAGGGGAGATGGGGAGAGAAAAGTAAGAAGGGGAGGATGAGGGGTAGTTGGTGAATTGGGATGGTTGGGATAAAGAAAGGATGGTTATGGGAGCAGGGAAGCATGTATCTTAATTAAGGGAGCCATCTTAGGGTTGGCAAGAGACTGGAACCTAGAGGGGCTTCCAGGTGCCCAGTGGGATGTCCCCAGTTAGTTCCTTGGGCAGCTGAGGATAGGGAACCTGAAATGGCCCTAT